>NC_137077.1:92945588-93545588 GCF_951640355.1 Cnephaeus nilssonii
TTGGGCCTTGTTTCTGGTAGTGGGTGTGAATGGGTGGGAGGGAGGGACAACTGAAAGAGTGGGAGGAGGAGGCTGACCTGAACGCTGGATCTGAAGCTGTCTTCAGGGAAGAGTTGGGAAGGCTGATGGGCTGTGGGACAGCGGGGTGGGATGGTGGGTGGAAGGGTCAGGGTTAAAAGCTGCCTCTTAAAGGGATCCTGTCAACAACCTCCCACAAACATGGTCCCTCGCCCCTGCATTCTGGCTACATGCAAAAGATCTCCTCAGGGCTGGGTCCCCAGGAACCCTTGGCGACAAGGGCATGGCTGGTTTCTGCAGCCAAGGGAGGCCCAGGCACTGGGCCCACCAGGTAGCTTGCCATAGACCAGAGAAGTCATTCAGAAGCCTCCAGCAGCACAGCCTGTTGAGGGCAAGGGCAAGGCACAAGGCATGGATCTCCACAGAGCCCAGCCATCCCGGTAGCAGGCAGCCATGCAGCTGTGGAAGCAGCCGTGGTCCAGGAGGAACTGACTGTGGTGTTTCCTTCCATCCTGCCTGTCTCTGCACACAGAGACCCAGGAGACGTGGTGACACGTGCCGCACACCCAGGAGGTTGACAGGGTCCCTTTAGGTCTCGGCCCCTCCCCTGGTGTCCCAGCTGATTAACCTGTGTGTTAACCTCGCCTTTGCCTGTTCTCTGCCTCTCTTCCTTTCCCGTTTCTCCTCTCAGAGGTGTTGCAGACCAAGGCCAGCTTACCCATTTTGTTTCAGGTCTCTCGTGGATCAAAGACTCCAATCATCCTCCTTTCTTGAGCCCTGAGCCTTCCGCCTTCCTACCTCTCCTCCTGTCCCCACTCCCAAATCGTGTTTTGTTGCCACGTCTTCTAGGCTGGATGCAGAACATCCTGGACTCTGCTCTCGTTCCTGTTTCTCTCCTTTCTCTCCCTTGACCTTCTCCCCTTCCTTTCTGAAATAGCTCTACCCACAAAGATGGTGTTCCTATCTAGAGATATCCCCCAATGTTTTCCAAATTCTAATTTTAAAACATAATGCATCTTTATAGTCCATTTGGGGCCTTCACTCTTTACCTTCCTCCCTTCCAAATCAGCCCTCTCCATTTGCCCTGAGAATGACATCTGAGAACCTGGGAGGGAATTGGTTGTTTCCTGCTCCTAACATCTGATTTAAATGAGAGAGAGAGGCCCCTCAAAGGGTCTAGTATGTTCAGAAAAATATTCTGGGAAGCCAACAAGAAAGCCATGTATTCAGGCTGACCCTCACCTAACCCATGCCCTGGCCAACCTCTGCTTCCCCAGCCTGGCTGTGCAAGGTCTCCACAGTGGCACTTCTGTTTTCTTTTGGCAGAAATGCCTGGGAACCGAGAGGCCCCTTTCCCTGTGACCTGACCTCCCACACTAAGAATAACAGCCCTAGGTCAGCGTGTCTTGCGATCCCTCTGGAAAGAGGGCATGGCTGGGAAGTGGGGAAGTTAAGGGAGCTGGATAGAGCCAGGAGGAAATGGAAGACACAGACTCATGGCTCTTGTGAGTAAAAAATAAAAAGGGAGAGTTGGCAGCCTTCTAGAGGGCTTGGGAGAGAGACCTGGGAAAGTCTCAGGAGAACTTTAGTGCTTCCAGACCCTCTCGCCAGGCTCTGGAATTACCCTCTCCCGGGAGCCCCAGCTGGTGGCTAGAGAATAGGAAAGGTCTGGTCCTGCTCAGCAAAGGTGCTCCAGTCCTGTTTTGTCCCCTTTGCAGACATTTCTTTAAAAACTAAAAGAGCAAATGTCCTTTTTTAAAGAAGACAAATGTCTTTAGTACTAGGTCCTTTCCACTCCATGGGAAATGTGGCTGTCCTGTCCCTAGGGTTTCCTCACCTGTGAGCAGATGTCCTTGTGGTCAGAGCACTGCTCTCTAAATCCCTCACCTCACAGATAGGCAAATGGCCCACCCAGGACTCCTGGAATCCTCTAGGGAACCTGGGACCACCTATCCCTCAGTTGACCAGTTGTCCAAGTACCTTAAAGTCTTTCAAAAAGATTCATCTCTTCCCTTTTCTAAATATGGTGGGGTAAAGTGGTAAAAGCGGGACATTGTCCCTCGTCTTTTGTGCCAGAATCTCTCCTTCCTAAGAGTCCTGTTCCCTTCCATACCCTCTACCCAGACTATCCCTGTCAACCCAGTTCTCAGGAAAGGCTTTGATAACTTCATTCACTTTGGTGGCACCTGCATTTCAGTGGGATCCTATGTCAGAATGGCATTGTTGGGACAGGAGCCTGGGCAGGTGTTGCTTAGGAGAGTATTGTAGGGCCATGTCCTGCTCTCCCCAACTATGAGACCTACCTGGACTATGTCTCTTTTCAGTCAGGAAAGCCTTTGCCATGACAGAGCTGCCCCTGAAAATTCTCGGGCATATCCAGAGCTAGAACAAGGTGACCGTCATTCTGTCTGCATCAAGTCCAGCTTTTTATAGACATTGTTTTAATGATGTGGTCCCCTTGTCATTGCTGAACTTTACACGAGGCACCTCTGAGCTCAGATGACCTGGCCACCCTTCTGGACCACACTGATCGCTTCTCTTTAGCTCCCAGATCACCCATCGGCCCACAGCCTGTTCTCCTCTAAGGGGTCATCCAGCTGTGGTCCCTCCCTGCCTCCAGACAGGCCCTTCTGAAAAAGAGAACTGGGGACATGGGAGATGCTGAATGTGGACTGAAAAGAGAGTCCAGCCACATCCCTGCACCATGGCAGCTTGTGCTGCCTGGCCCCAGGCTCTGCTGGGAAGTAGAGAGGGCCTCTGTGCAGGAGGGTGGTGAAGCGGGATGGTCTGGAGGAAGGGGAGCCGTGTGGCCATGGGGAGGCAGAGCAGGAGGATTGGACTAGTCGCCTCCTGGCACCTCCTTTTCCCCTGGGCTCCTGGGCTCTGAGAGGGTGTTTGGAACTCCAGCAGCAACACTGAGGTGCCGGAACGGTGATTCTGATGGTGATTGTTGCTCTGTTCTTGTCTGTCTAATATTCCTTTTTAATCCCCATCCTGCCTGCCCCTCCCTTATGTAGGGTTACTTTAGTGATCCCTGGAATGTTTTTGACTTCCTCATCGTAATTGGCAGCATAATTGACGTCATTCTCAGTGAAACTAATGTGAGTATGACTCTGCCCTCCCCAGGAACCTCCTCCTTCCTCTTCCTCTGCCTCCTGTTTCCCTCTCACTCTCTCTCTCTTTGCCTCCTTTTATTTATTTGTTTTAATTTCCTGTTTTTACCCACCTCCAGTCATGCTTTTTATTGAACCTGCCGTCGTCCTGTGAGGGGAAAAAAGTGGGAGCCTCTCCTCCTTTTTTCCCACTAGTCCCAGCTCAGCCCCGTGTGCCGGGCCCGGGGCTTGGCCGAGTGGAGGGAGCAGGCGGTGGGAGGCCGCTAGCTGCCCTCCCAAGTGGCCACAGCCCGGCGTAACCTTTGAACTAACCCAGCTTTTGTCAGGCCTCTCCACCCTGCGAAAACCAGGTGACCCAGGTTTGAGCCACCAGGACTGTAGAGTGGTAAGAGAGTATTTACTATGCCCACGTAACCTCTTTCTTTTCTCATTTTTTTCTCTTCTCTCCTTTCTTTCATGCTTTGTTTTGTTTTGTTTTGTTTTTCCTCTTCCTTTTTGTTTTGTTTTTCTCCTTTGTTGTTGGTTTTTTTTTTTTTTTCTTCTCTCTCTCTTTCCTCGGCTTCTCTGCCCCATGCAGCACTATTTCTGTGATGCATGGAATACGTTTGACGCCTTGATTGTTGTGGGTAGCATTGTTGATATAGCAATCACCGAGGTAAACGTAAGTACATGGCGTCTGGACCTGACTGTCCGTGCCTGCTCTAACACTCATTGTCTTTCCCCGGTTTATTGTTTTTCTTCCTACTTTCTCCTCCCCACCTCCTTATTTTCATTTACTGGTTTTCATTTGTTTGTTTATATTGGTTTGAAGGATTTTTTTCTTGTTGCTTTATTTTGAAAATGTTTCTATTATTTATTTAACCTTGGAACGAGATAGGTCTCCCTCTCCTTTAAGTTTTGATTGCTGCATCCTTTTCTCTCTCCCTTTACTCTCAGCCTGGCATGACTCACACTGTATAGGAGGATGCAGCTATGGGGAGCACGGAGTGAGAAAACCAAGGGACATTTGCAACTTCTGGGCAGCTGCTGGGGCGGGGACCCAAACCTCTTTTCACTCCACTCACCTCCAGACCTCTGCCCCTCCCCCTCTCCCCTTTCCGCCCACAGCATCTTGGAAAGGAGCTCTCTCCAAGTGGGACACTGGAGTTAAGGCTAGGTCTTTGCCTGCATTGTCAGCCCAAGGCCCGGCCCATTACTTTCACCCTGAAAGGGTTTTGTCCGATTCAACAGCAGCAGCCCATGCGGGCAGCCCGGCCCCTCCAGGCCCATTTGGGAGAGAAGAAGAGAACTGGTCCTGTTCAGAGCCCTGCTTGGACCCCTCTTCTCTGGAGTGGCCAAAGAGCCAGGTAGCTGGTGACCCACCAAGAGAGAGCCCTTCTGAGATCTTTCCTCCCTCTTGCTGGGGCAGCAGCACCTCCCTCCCACATGAACCCACCCAAGGAATGGACTCTTGTACCCGCCTGGTTCTCTCCCACTCCCGCCCCACACCCTGCCCTGGCTCCCTGGCCTCAGACAGAACCCCAGCCCCTGCGCTCCGAGGGCTCCTGCCGCCTTCCCCGAGAGTTGCCTCCTCCTATACAGCTCCTACCAGTTCCTGCACATGTCTTTTTGTTACCTGGCATGTTTAAACCTTCTCTTTATCTATAGGCAAGCCCTCTGCAGTTAGTCTTTAACATGTGTTAATTTTTTGTCATAGTTTTTCCTTAATTAAGAGACTTGGTAATGTTTGCACAAATCTCTGATGCACTGAACCATGAATAACAGCATGGAGTAGATGCTGTCCAGTTTTGATCAAAGATGTTTGAAACTGCCTTACCAACCACCACCATCTCCCCACGTGTTCCACATCCCCTCTCCCTCCATACTTTGCTCCCCATCAGTTGAACTGACTTGTCATTTTATCTGCCTGATTCCCCTGATAAAAGCCCCTGTCTGCCCCCTCCCAGCAGATGGACATTGAAGGCGGCTGTCACGCTTCCCATACCCTCCCTCAGCCTCTAGCACCCTCCCCACTCACCCGTGGTTCCAGATTTGGTTGCCTCTCTGTCTCCCAGATCCCCCGAGTTGTCTTTGTCTCGTGTGTGTGTGTGTGTGTGTGTGTGTGTGTGTACACTTGCCCTTGACTTCTTCCAGTGAACGATAGATTATATTTTTAAAAAACCAGTCCTCCTACACATGCTCTGTGCCCCCCTCCCCTCATACTCCGCCTCACCACTCCTGAGCACACTCCCAGTTCCGCAGGCTGGATGGCCCAGGTTGTATCTCAGATGCTATTCAGAGCCATGAGTTGGTCATGTGTCTGTAAAGGCCAGCGCTTCAGGCTCAGAGCTGGTGCCATGCAGTGCCCTGAACTGAGGGCGAACTCAAGGAGAGGACAGGGAAGAGAGCAGCAGTGGGCCCTGCCCTCTGAGGATGTAGTTTTCAGACAGCAGTGCAGGTCCTTATGAAGCCTGGGCCAGGGACTGGGAGCCTGAGAGACAGCAGGGAAATGCCAGCCAGCGACAGCAAGCTGCTCCCTGCGTGCAGAGAGGACCCACTGTCGGCAAGGCCCTCATCAACACTCAACCCGCCGTTTTCCCCCAAACTGTTAGTGTTTCTAAAAGAAAAACAAAGACAAAGCAAAAGAAACGTTTAGGGTGTAAATTTCTACAGAAGTGGCTATGTTGGCGGCAGAGAGGGTAGGTGCAGGACAGGGAAGGAGCGTAAGGCCGCCATGCAGACCCTTCCATTTGTACGTGGTTTTCTACTGACGATTCACCCTTGCATTTGTCTCATGTAACTGAACTACCCTGCGAGTTTGACAGACAGAAGTTATCCCCAATTAGCTGCCGCTAAAGATGCTGGTGCAGAGGTTAAGTCCTTTTGTGCCGTGCAGCCGAGTCCAGCCCCTCACTCACTGGGCCCCGCCCGAGTTCCCTCTCTAATCCATGATGCCCTTTGATTAAACACATGCATCTCACATGTCCTTCCACCAGCAGGCTTGTTCAGCCCTTATGTTCTGTGATTTATATTCAAAATAACCATACGTTTTTTGATAGTATACACAAAAAATGACGTATCAGCCCCCTGGGAGCTGTGATGCAGCTCTCACCAGCCTCCCTTACCCCAGGCTCAGGGCTCTTCCTCCTCTAGACCGAGGTGAAGAGTCACACTGAAGGGGGTTCTGGAGACGAAACGGGACAGTGTGTGCGATGGAGAGCAAGGGGCATTGCCCGAGACCTGGCACTTATTTCCCTCCACACCGTGAACGGCTTGTGAACCAGGAAAACAAATGTAACACCCCAGGCAGGGGCGGTGTGGGAGAGGGGAGAGAGGGCTGACCTGAAGTCAGAGCTGGCAAGTGGCTGAGTCTTGCTTCTTCTTTTTTCTGGAACAGAAGACTTCGTTTCCTCTTCTGTCAAAGGAATGTGATTATCTTATGGGACTGTGTTTTGAAGCTCAACTAAGAGCATCTATTTTAAAACTCTATGTAAACTATAAAGTGCTGTGGAATGGAAGAGACTGTGGCACCCAAGCAAATGACATTTTTTGCCAAATCCCTGCTGGAATAGCTGGGAGGGCCTCAGCTCTAGCCAATTATCTTTAGTTATAACTTACGCCCCACAGGCACTGTTAGAGCCCTTGTTTCCCAGATATGATTAGATTCTTGGAGATGGTTGACGGGTGGGGCCAGATCAAAGCCGGCGCAGCTCACTGACCACTGCCCATACCCACGCCTCGGCAGGGCCGTTCCCCACGCACATTGGGTGTAGCCCTGCGCTCGGATAGCAGTCAGTATTGTGCATGACAACTGGTATAAGCAATAATGCTTAGGCTCAGAGGTAGGTCCCTCTGCCCATAGGTTCTGCCTCAGGCCACTGGCAACTCCTGGGTCTGAACACTCCCCGGTGCAAGAAGTTTCCAGCTCCAGGTGTCCCCGGGCCTTCAGGCCTTCCCAGAATTTTCTAGTCTTACTTGTCATCACAAGATACTCATTCCCAGACATATGTTCTATTTGGCAGGAATCTATCTATACCTTGGCCTCAGAGGGATCCATGAGGGCTTTTCACCTGTAACTCATCATCTTTGACTCTTAAACCTACAGAAATTAGCTCTCATTTCCCTCACCTAACTGCCATATTCATCCTAACCGCCCTCCAAATATTCCTCACATCTAAGCTCATCTCCCCCTAAATGCCTTCTCTTTCCTCCTTGCCTTTACAAGGCTATGGCACCTCTCCCTCTGGGGAATGGGTTTCCCACCAACCCCAGGAGCCAGCATTCATTCATTCCACCATATTTATCGTCTCCCCTTCTGTGTGCCAGCTACGATTGTAGGCACCTGGAGTACCTCAGTTCACAGAACCAAAGCTCCCTTTTCATGAGCTGGCAGTCTAGGGTCAGGGTAATCCGCCCGTGAGCAATGCAGGGAGTACAGAAAACAAGGAAGTCATAGTCCATCGAAAGCTGGTAAGTGCTTTGGGAAAGGATAGTGTCGTGTTAGGGGGTCAGAGGTGCTAAGAGGCAGTGAAGGAAGGTGCTATTTCAAATAAGATGGAAGTGAGGAGTTACCCATGCACACACCTGGGAGGAGGGCTTTGGGGGCAGGAGGAACAGCTGTGACTGGTGCAGAAGGAGCAGGGAGACGGAGAGGGGAGGGTACCAGAGAGGGGGAGCAGATTTTGGCTTTTATGCTGAGCAAGAAGGGGAGACACTGGTGCCTCTGAGAAGAGGTGTCCCCTAATCTGACTTACATTTCGCAAGGCCGGTTGGCTGTCTCTGGGAGTCAGGGTGGAAGCACAACACCATGTAGAAGGTGCACATGATTACCCCGGGGGGAGGGGTCCGTAGCCTGCAACAAAGCAGCAATAACAGAGGTGGTGAAAACGGTCCAATTCTCAGTCGGTTTTGAAAATAGAATGAACAGTATCTCCTGACAGACTGGATGTGGGAGTGGGAGAGAGAGGTGGCCAGGATGGCTGTGAGGTTTGGGCCTAAGCAGTGGGAGGATGGAGCTGGTATGATCCGGGAAAGACAGGAGGTGGAGCACGTTTGCATGAGGAACTCATTGGGATGCGTCTATTTCACCTCCCAGTGGGGAGGGCAGGTAGACAGTTGGACACATAGTCTGAGGGTGGGGCTTGGAGTTGTATAGATAGTGTTCAAAGCCATGACAGTGGTGAAGAGCTCCCAGGGCGGAAAGAAAGACAGGAGACAGGACTGAGTGGGGCGGGACCTCCAGCGAGGAGGGCGGGACGTCTGGTGCTCAGAGCCAGTCTGAGGTTCATTTTCTCTTCCCCCTGGGAGATGCCTCTGAGCACTGCAGAATGCACCTAGAGGGCGATCAGAAGTCTCCACCAAGTGGAGCTGTCCTGGATTCACTCCCACTGCTCTTCTCCGAGGCCTTACCTCGTTCTCAGTCGGAGGCTTCCTTCCTCCGTGTCCCCTGGGAGATCCAAGGGCAGCATCTTGTCACTCTGAGGAAGCCTTCTGATGTCCCTTTATTTCTTGGGTCTGAAATTCTATTTCCCAGAGGGAAAAGCCCAAGACATAGGCCCTGTGATTGTTAATGGAAGTTCCTGGAGCATCAGAAACTGCTCCCTAACATCCCAAGTTGGAATCCATTTGGGTCCCTGGTCATTCAACACCTTTCCCAACACTGTTCTTTATCATTGTGTATTTTAAAGATTATTGCACAATAGAGAGTGCTGAGAGGCCTGGACTCTTGCACTATGGATACAGGGAAATGTTCCCAAATGGCAAATCAAGAAGCCTGTGTTCTGTTTCCAGCTCTGGCACTATTAAGCCGTGTGACTTAGAGCAATTGACCCCATTCTCTGGTCCTCAGCTTCCTTGAAAGTGAAAGGGGCTAGGGGCAGGTGGAGATGGCTTCAGAGGGCCTTTGCGACTCCAGCACTCCTGGGTTCTGAATGGGACATTTTCTGGTTGTGTGAGGCAGATTTCCATTTCCGCTCACGACCCTGCCGGATTCCAGCTCTGAGGAGGAGTTCCTTTCATAAGGCTCCAGGGCTGCATGGGGATCTGCTCCCTGGCTTTGGGATGGCTCCTGTGGAAGTTCTCCCGGGAGGAGGCCTGGAGGGACCTTCAGGTTGAGGAGCAGGACAGAGATTGTGTGAGGCCTGGAGCGCTCCTGCAGAAGGTCAGCGAGAGTAAACGCAGGAGGATTTGCTTAGGAGGCAACACGCTAGCCCACTGAAGTGACCAGAGCAGGAAAACAAAGTAACGCTGGTCCTGGCTATGATCTTAGTTGATTAGATAAGGGAGGCAGGGAGGAGGACGGAGAGGAAGGGGAAGGGGGAATGACGGCTTTGATGAGCATGTGCCAGGCAGCCTACTAGGACATCACACACAGTCAGATTAACACCTCCGGTGCTTAGTGTCTGCAGAAGGAAACCAAGGCTTATGCAGGATGAACTGCTTATGCAGTTTGCCTATAGCTAATGGGTGGAAAGACTGGGATTCAAATCCATTTCTGTGGGAGAATTGAGTCTTGCATTTCCACAGAGTCCATTAGCTAACTCCCTGGGCCCGTCTGGCCTGGGCATGGCATCACTGAAGGGCCCTTGCCACTCACAGGACCTCATTCAGTGCACTCCCAGCATCACGGCCTGGGGCAGAGAGGCTTAACCTAACTTCTCTGTGCCCGCTGATGCTGCCAATGCCCGACCAAGGGAGCCCAGGCTGCCCTGGGCTCGTGCGCCTAGTTAATGGGGCTCAGACGAGAAGGGCAAAGCCATTGTAAAGCAGGCCCACCTGACAGCTGGAACTTGAGAAGAAAATGGGAGGGGGAACAAGATGGGCCTGGGACTCAGTTCCAGGGAGTGTCCAGCGATGAGCACACGGAGGCCCCAAACCCTCCCTCCCCCAGCTCCTGAGCCAGTGGCACCTTCCCACCACAGCTCTGAGTAACTCTCTTACCAGCTCCCCATAAAAATAATGAAGCAACTTTGGCTCCTGCTCAGGCTTCAGGGCCTGGAATGATGGGAAAAGCAGCCATTCTGAGTCACAGAGTGTTTGCTGCACACCCACCCCCCGGGGTTGAGTCAGAATGCTCAGCCCGCACGCGCTGACCCTCCCTCCACATTTCAGCCAGGATGCCTCTGTGGGCCCTCAACCTGGCTCTTGGTCTGCCTTTTCCTGACCCTGCCATGGCAGAGAAGGGGTCAGGTGGCATGAGAAAGGCAGGGCTGGGTGCCCCCCAGAGGTGTGAGGAGGGATAAAGGCAGAAAATGGGGTCACCCAAAAATGTTAGAACACAGCTTTGGAGACCATCTAGCCTGAGCCCATCTCCACTGACTCCACGAGCACCTGCTGGGAAGCAGCCCCAGATACACAGTTTTACAGACAAGGACACTGGAGGAGAGGCAGGGAACAACTCGCTCATTCTCGCAGCATTTAACAGCAAGGCCGAGCCAGAACCTGGCCCCTGATCTCAATCCTGCGTGTTTAGTGCAGGGGCCCAAACAGTGACATTGCCAGACGTTGTCTAAATGACAGTGCTCAGTGTGGCATGGGCTACTTCTACGGTAAATTAAAGCCAGATTGGTGGTGTCAGGCCAAGCTGGGGGAGGCTCTCCCTACACCTCCATTTCCCTTTGCTGGGTCCCTGCTTCTGTCGCTGACGGAGCTCCCTCCAGCCTCTTGACATCCATCCCCACAACAAGACGAATGCGACCAAGGTCTCTTGTTTCCAGTACACTAGTTCATCCTAAGGTGGGGGTGGCTCGATCAGCCACCTTTTCTGTGAAGAAGAGAGGGTAATGCCCACCCCCAAGGTTGAATATCTGGTGTGTCTCATGTAAGACTTTCGGGAACATGACACCTAATGGGGAAGCTGTTCCCCAGCCTCGGCCCTCCAGGCGTGTGACGGGCAGTTTCCTCCTCTGCTTGGACATAAAGCTGGCCCTGGAGAGAGTGGCTGAGCCCACTCTGCCCAGCGGGGAGACAGCACGTGACCATCGCAGGCAGCCCAGCTGGAAAGGGAAGAGCCACTGCAAAAGCCTCTGGAGGGCGAGGCTGCTGTGTGGGCAGCGAAGGAGCGCAGGAGGCAGTGTGGAGGGCCGGCCAGGCTGGCGAAGCAGCCCCGTACCAGCCCGTTTCCCAAAGCTGGTGCCTTGAGACGCACGCAGGCTCGGCCCCAAAGGTCCGTGGAAACCTGTTTGCTCGTTTGTGATGGACAGCCTGATTTGGGTTCTTAATTCAGCTGTCAGATCATCTGACAGTTTAGCTCCCAGTGCCCTCTGCCTTGTAACCAAGGCCCCTTCACTTTTGGTTTCCTCTAATTTTCTTCCCTGCTTTATTCTCTCTCTTCTATCCATATGCAACCCTCTCCTTCATTGAAAACAGAAGAGTGGAAGGAAGCTGTCACAACACACTCCTTGGTTCGGCCAGCCAGCCACCTGGGTCTGACCAGTGTCTGTCACTTCAGGTCTCACAGGCTGAGCAAGTTCCTGTTGCTGTGTTTGCCAGAACGCCTCTAAGCAAAGGGGCCTAGGATATTCCAGAGCTAGTGGAAGAGTGAGAGCTGGCTCAGGCAGGCTCGGAAATGCCCAGAAGTGCCCCCCAAAGCATCGCCACTTCTGTTAACACCCATTTACTCTTCATGTCTGTCCTTCCTTGGGAATCATCTGCTTCCTCTTGTTTCCTTTATGGGTCTCCCTGTCTTCACTCCTACTCTTTGTCCTTTGGGATGCTCTCTCCCCCCTCTCTCCCTCCTTCTTCCCCTCCTATGGAATTCTTTCATGCTGCCAGCACTGCTGACAATTGATTTCATCCATTTATTCTTTATGGGTTTCTTTTGTTTCATGACTGGACACGGGCCATCCTTCCCCAGGGAAGATAAAGCTGCCCTGGCAATTTGGTAATCAGTCTCATTTAGCGTGAGTACCTGGCAGGTGACAGCAGCATCCATGCCCTGCACCTCCCACCAGTCCCCTCGGGGCCAAAAGTCCCCTCAAGGGAGGTTCTGAAGGGGCGTTTCATCTAGGTGCCTGTAGCCACAAAGATTCATGAGGGATCATCTCTGGTTAGAATTTTTCCTTGGAGAAACAGATGCCAGCCAGGGAATTTTCAACATGGTGGACATGGGGGGAGGGGGTGTTGCTCTTTCCACTCTCCACCTTGTCATCTTTGGGCTTATTATCTTCATTTCTTCCCTGCCCTGTTCTGTCCAATGTTTTTGCCTCCCTCATAATGCCCCATCTTCCTTCTTACCACTCCTCCTCCACAGATCTGTTTACATCTCCCATTCATTCCAGACCAAAAGGGAAATTCTGTGTAAGAATTACTTTCAAGTGCCCATCTTTCCTTCATTTGCGCTTATATCTAAAAGCCTTTGACATCTACCCTCAGCTTCTGTATCCCAGTTGACTTATGGTTCTTTAAACTTTGCATCTCCCTTAACAAGCTCTTAATTCAACTTTGGAAGGTTACAGGTTAAAACATATTTTACTTTGGTCTCCTAAACATGCCTTTCCCTGCTGCCATCTCTGGTGGCTCTAAGGTGCAGCATCTCCCAACTCCCTGACATCTATAGGCCACACTAGTCCCTGCGTGCTCGTTTCTCCTGGTTGAAAGAGGAGGTAAAAGGATAATGAGGACCCCCCCCCTCCAATTAACTGACACTTGCTGGCTCCTGGCCACGACACTGGTGTCAGATATTTCTAGAAGCCCCTGGCTCTGCCTTTCCCAGTCCTTTCTGTGTGTACCAGCCTGATAATGGTCCTCTGACCACAAATTAACTGAGGTTTCACCAACAGAGCCCCGACCGCTCAGCCCTCCACCACACCACGGTGCTCTCACAACTGAACTAGCCATCCTGTCTTGCAGATCAAATTGAGATGAGAGTAGAGAGCAAAATCAGAGAGACAGAGCTTGGCGTGGGGTGGGAATGGAGGCAATGCCAGCTGGAACCTGCCCTTCAGGTAGATGGAATGGCAGTTCTATCACAGCCACTCCCTAAGTTTTAGACAAAAGATTTAAAAAAAGAAAAGCAAGGTTCTTCAGCAGGGTGCCCAGTAAAAGACACATATTCCAATAGCATTGCCCTCACCTCCTGTTCAGAGGAATGAGGAAGCTCGGTGGCCGTGAGATTATAGCCATCGCCTCAACAGCAGCCATCGGAATTGGCAGCCCATCTGTGGGCCCTGCTCCTGACTCAGCGGGAGCCAGCCTTCCCTGGAGGGAGTCCCTCCGAGGGAGTCTGCCTTTCAAGGTCAACATGGCCAGGAGGGGGCAGCCCAGGCTTCTGAGCTTTTTAAAATGCTCTCTAACCAACTGATCTCAAGAGAATTCTGGAAGACAACTTTGTTGGGTATTCCAGCCTATATATCTACACCTAGCCCCTAAATCTCTAGTAATCTTCCCCCTCCTGGCTGTGCAAGAAGGAGGAAGGGCAGGGGGAGGGAGAACATCCCTTATTATATGGATAGGAGCTATTTTCGACAACTTTTAGTTCTCCAGAGAGACAAGGTAATGTTAACAACTGGGAAACACATGCCACCGATGTCATATTCCTGGGAAATCCCTCCTCTAGGAGAATCTCTCTGCCTCTCCTGTGATCCCGGGGTTTCCCTAAGCAGCCTCTGTGTGGTCTAGAGATAGTACCGCAGTGAGCAGGAGCAGTGAGTATATTCCAGAAACCGACTCACCCACTGAGGCAACACTTCTGATTTGATCCTAAACTTCACTCAGAGACTCTTACTAGCTGCCCCGTGCCACCCCTATGGTCCTCGCCGGTTATACCAAACCAAGCTAATCTGCATATGTAAATTGCAGTACGTTAACTGGCTTTTCCTCTCTATTTGCCCTTAACCTGTTAGCTGGGACCACTAGCCAGGACTCTTTCTGAAAATGTCCCACCTCTGCCTCACTATAGCATACTCACCTGAGTTCATGTGTACAAATTGCATGAACAAGTTTAGTTAATTGGCCCAACATCTTTAACGCCTTGAAAGTTACCAGATCATTAGAAAACAAAGATGAAAAAACTGGTTGCTCAGACATTCACTCCACACCTGCCATTAGTGGATACAGCGCAGAATTCAAGCTCAGCCAGAATGTCCAGGGCCGGTGCGCAGCTCCGTTGGCTCTTAGGGAAGCGGAAAGCAGTAGGGTCTCCGGGCTCCCGGGCATACGTCTTCAGGGAGTCCTACCACCCACCCCCCCCTTCCCCAGGAGACCGTGGATGGAGAAGCTGTCAGCTAACTCAGGGAACGGGGAGCAGCTCTGGAAAAGGGTCAGAGACGGACGGCACAAGGACTCCAGGCTACCAACTAATTCTAAGTTTAGCTCAAAAAGTAGAACCTACGCCAGGTAGTTTTTTCTTTTTTTAAAAAAATATATTTTATTAGATTTTTTACAGAGAGGAAGGGAGAGGGATAGAGAGTTAGAAACATCTATGAGAGAGAAACATCGATAAGCTGCCTCCTGCACACCCCCTACTGGGCATGTGCCCGCAACCAAGGCACATGCCCTTGACCGGAATCGAACCTGGAACCCTTGAGTCCCCAGGCCAACGCTCTATCCACTGAGCCAAACCAGTTAGGGCACCAGGTAGTTTTTTTCAAGAGAGCTAGGCCAACAATAAACAGTTGGCTGAAAGTGCAGGTGTCCGGATCCAGCTGGCCCAGTCTTCCCTTCCAGCTCACGGGAGGGGGGTGGGGGTTCCATTTGCAGCTGGGCAAGGGACCAAAGACAGGAATGACCACACCAGGTCATCCAGGAATGTCCTTTGGGGGTGGCGGTATGTCTGTGAACTGTGGGTTCTCGAGAGCAAGGGCTGTGTGTTAGGCTCCTTCCTGTTGGTTCCACTTAGAATCATTCTGTGATTGCTTTGAGAGTTTATTATGAGTGGTTAGTTTTTGGTTTTGTTTTGGTTTTTGTTTTTTTTGAGACTGTGCACTTTGTAAACATAGCCCCTCACATAGAACAGGCTTGTGTGAGGCTCACAGGCAACACTGCCCCAGCAAGTCAAAAGTGCCCTCTCACCTCAGTAGATGAGTGGATAAAAAGGCTGTGGTACATGTACACTATGGAATACTAGGCAGCAATAAAAAAGAAGGATCTGAGTCAGCATGGAGGGACCTGGAGAGCATTATGCTAAGTGAAATAAGCCAGTCAGAGAAAGACAAGTATCACATGATCTCACACATATGTGGAATCTAATGAACTAACAAGCAGAGACAGACTCATAGATAGAGAGCAAGCTCACAGGTGTCAGGGTGGGAGGAGATTGGGGGGCTGGGTTGGGGGGGGTGGTAGAGGGACTGAGCAAAAAGAGACCAACGTGCCCTTTGGGAAGTATGGTCTAAAGCTGGAGAAAATGTTTAATCTGTGTGATTCCCCCACAGTGCCGGTCTCATTAACCGGGCTGGGGGCCCAATGCAGGACCCCAGGCCCCCGTCCTCCCACTCACTGCTGCCCTCACAGCTCCCCTGATGGCTCCTTGTCTCCCATTGCAGAGGCGTATCATGAGGATTCTTAAATCAATACATATTATTAAAATAACAAGATAGGATCAAGGTGATTAGAACAAACCTAAAACTAAATTTTGAAATAAAATATAACTTAAATAGATGAGATCTTAAATGGGAGCTATAAAAGGCTAAAAATCAACCAAAAAAAGACAGTTAAGACTTTTAAACATCCCAACTGAAGCATTCTGTGTGTTTAAAAAGTAAAATACAATAAAACAAATAGTTTAAAATTTTTAATGGCTGGGGTTATTCAGTGGGACCAGGTGACTCAGGTGAGTTCTCTAAATTGTTTTCGTTCTGGTCCTATTTGGATGGGATTGACCCAGAGGACCTTCAAGCTTTGCCCAGGGTTCTTAGCAGTAACGGGATGGGGAGGAGTTTTCAGGGCGGGTCCAAGCCTGCTGGGAACTCTGCCTAGTGCCTGGGCATAGTGTGTAGAATAGATTGACCTCTGTATGACCCTCCCACTCCCTTCCTCACTGAAGCCTCGGAAACACAGAACCATTCACACAGGTGCACAAGCACTTGACCATCCTGAAGCCCCTGTGTGTGTGTGTGTGTGTGTGTGTGTGTGTGTTTCCATGTTCTATCGCAGCCTGCTAGTCAAATTCTAGTGAGCCCAGCTTCCAGGCCTGTGGATTAACCGGCAGCTCGTGCTCCTCCAGAAGCAGAATGGAGATGGGACTGTGTTCTGCAAATGACTGGAGAGCATCCCTGCCCCTTTTCTTCCCTGGCCTCACCCTGCATCTCCATCCTTCCCCCCAAAAAAATCCTACCAATTTGCTATGGGAAAAGGGAACTTGCCGACAAATTTGTTGCCAAAGGAGTATTTTAAGTCTGCAAGCAAATGTCTGGTTGTGCACATTTTCATCCTTCAAAAATCCATTACAACGTTTCTTTGTACCTTAAAAACAGAAACACAAGAGCAGCCATCTGAAAGTGGAGGGTAAAAGCAAAGTCGCGACCTTCTAGAAAGAGTTAACAGCTCAGAAGGTCAGATCAGTCAGGTGCTCAGCCCTACCCGCCAAGAGCAGGGATGTCTTCGGGATCAAGCTCGGGAACTGGGCAGAGAGCTGCGTGGCACTCCATGTGGCCGCTGTCCCCAGCACCTGCCCCAAACTGAGCTCAGCAGTCAGACCCATGAGAGCAGCTTCTTGGGTGTTAGCAATCATATCTTAGATTGTGTGCAGAGCTTTCCAATTTACAACACAACTCCACGCATTGGTCATGCCATGCCACGGCTCTCACACCTATAGACTAGTAGCTAAGCAGGTCCGCCTCCCGCCTGAGCCTCAGCCTGAGGACGAACCCCTGCTATGGAGGGAGGTGAGGGCCACCTCTTTAGACCCTCCACGGTGAGAATTAAAACCCAGTCTCCCCCTAAAGCCGAGGGGCCATTGCTTGCCAGCTCCTTCAGCGGCAGTGCTGGGTAAAGCTAGAGTGAGTGCAGCTATCTTAGAATGCGTGGTGGGTTTTGCTGAGTGAAACAAGCCAGTCAGAGAAAGACCTCCATCCACAGAGTCCCGAAGATCTCACTTGTACGGGGTGTGAGCTATTTCATATGTGGCCGAGATGGGTCCTTGGGAGACGTGAGACCCAGCTATGCACAGCCCACACTCACGGTGCAGAACCCGCCAGGCCTGTGGTTGGTATTTCTGTCACTTGTTTCCTTTTGCCCTCTCCTGCCACTGTGTTGCTCCTGTGTTAGCCAAGACCTAGAACACCGATCGCTTCGTTGGAGACTCATTACAGCTTATCTCTATCTGCCTTTCTTTAAAGCCAGCTGAACATACCCAATGCTCTCCCTTTATGGTAAGACCAACCCTCCAGACCACGCTCTGAGCTTCTGTGACTCCTCTAACACCCCCCACTCTTACCACTGGACCCCGAGTCTCCCAGAGCCCAGTCTTGCTCCTGCTGCATGTGGCCACCGTGTCCGTCTTGCACCTTGCCTGCCTGGTCTCGTGGAGCTGTGACGTGCTGTCTGTGTCCCCCCCCCCCCCCGCCCCCCTGAACTTCCCTTTGGGTGATAATTCACTGTGATCTTGACTGTCTAACGAGCCACTGGGAGAGAACTGGACCCAAGGGCAATTTCCTGTTAAACACCCTGAGACCCACTAGCTAAGCCTCTAGCCCTGACCTGACGTGGGAAGGTTGCACCTTCAAGCGTTTGCCCAGGGTTCTCAGCAGTAATGGGGTGGGAAAACGCTTGAAGGTCTCCATGGTAAGGCCTCCTGGGAAAGAGGGAAGAGGGAGATGATCCAGCAGGAAGTGGGAAGGCAGGCGGTTACTTTCTTCCTTAATCGAGGTTCTGTAAGGACTGAGCTCCTTTGTGCTGAGTTTAAGGCCACAGTAGAAGGTTTGAGCTGGGATTTGTTACTGAGAGTGCGGCTGAATTTCCAGTCACTTCAACAGTGTTACCTGTGGAATTTTCTAAATTCCTGAGCTCATTGAAATTGGGCTGCACCCACCCAGCCTTCTGCAGCACGCTGCAAGCAGGAAAGCTCCACTGTTCGATTGGACCACTCCGATCCACTTTGGCTCAAGTGATAGAGATGCCACTTGGTGTGACTTTGAGGTCTCCTTGGAACAGCCTTCTCCAAAAAGCTATCGTCACACATTTAGTGGTGGGGTGATTCCCTGAACCCCGAGAGTCAGCAGACGAGACAAGGCTGGGTGGGCTGATGGTGTTTCCTGACACACCACCCAGGCCGAGTGGAGGCTGCCGAGGGCCTGCTCCTGGGCCTGCTCCCCACTTCACAGGGACGGCCACTGGCTCTGCTTTTCACTGCATGGTCCTTTGATGTATTAGAAGAAGTTGCCATGTCCACGTGGATGTTTATTCCCCTCTAGAGCGTTAGGAAGCTGCAGCAGCCGGAGGCTCCTGGTCCCAGGCTGGACCCCACCCTGCAGGCGTGGGTTTTATTTTTTCACTCGTCAGACCCAGATGCCCCTGTGGCACAACATCTCAGGCTCTGACACTCACAGCTGAAGTTCCCCGCTTCAGCGTGTTCTTTCTTCCGTCCGCCTTCCCCGACCTGGTCGAACTGACAGCTGTTATAAGCCCCGAGCCTCTGCTGCATACTCCTCTGGGGCACACGATCTTCTTTTAAGGAAAGAAAATAGAATTTCAAGTAGATACACAGGTGATAGAAATGCAGAGACTAAGGGCATCAAAGACTTCAGAATCCACGCAGGGCAGAGTGTGGGTCAAGTGGAGGACGCTGCCTGCCCTTCCTTCTCCAGCTCCTGCGGCAGGAGCGGGCTCCCCGCCCCACAGCCTGCCCTGCCTGCGGGGAACAAGCGCCCAGGACTGGGGAGGGCTCTGGCTTGGATGTAGAAGGAATGCTGTGACTCTTCCCCTGTCTGGAGAGTCCAAACACCAGAGGGACTTCCTGCTGGTTTCTCTGCAGCCCTCCCAGGAGCAGCAAAGGCTGTCTTGGGGTTCTCCGCCTCCCCGGGGGCCTCCCACTCTGGCCCCTGGAGCCAGCAGCCACGTCAGCGGGACAGGCCGCAGGGCTGGGGGAGCAGGGTGACCATGCTGGTGGGATGTGGGGGTGGAGAGGGCCAGAGAGGCTCCCACCTGAAAATGATTAAGCACCAAGCCAGAGATGTGGACGGAGAAGCCGGGAGGCAACACGGGGTCCCAGCGAGGACCCAGAGGGCGGCAGCGATGGGAACAGTAACAGGAAGCCCCGGGTCCATTCTCTCCCGGTGCCCACGGGGCTGGGGGAGCTGCACTGGCTCTGGGAGCAGGCAAGTGGCTGCCTGGTCACCACCCCAGCTCTTCGGCCCGTGTGTGTGGCAGGAGGAGGGGCCAGGGGGTCAGTCCATGTTCGCCTTGGGTCTGGAGGCAGACGGTGACAGGGAAGTCTTTCCTGCCCCCCTGAGCCCTGCCAGGATCCTGTGCCCAAGCCCTGGGACCCTCCAGGTCCAAGATGCTGAGTGAGCCCTCGGCCAGCGGCCCCAGCAAGGCAGCGCCCTATTCCCACGTCAGCGGCTGTGCCTGCTCCATTCCCCTGCCCCTCGCCCTCGCCCTCACCCTCCAGGACGCCTGAGGAGATGATCTACCCTGAGCGGGACCCCTTGGTCCTCTCATTCCAACTGCCTTCCCCACCTCCCCTGGAGCGGGGGTGCCTCCTAGAGGCCCAGGGCAGAGAGGAGGAGATGGGGGGGGGGGGCAGATTTAGAGTCCCAGAAAAGGCAAGGGCTGTAAACCAGACACTTGCCCAGCACTAAGCAGCACCCAAGCCAGGTGGGACAGGGGCTGTGAGCAGTGGGAGTTGACACAACAGAAGTGCTGGAGTCCTGGGGAGCCGTGAGCAAGCTCTTTCAGGGGGCAGCCCACTGCCTGCCCGCCGGCCCCAGTGCAGTCGTCCCCCCACCGGCCGCCTGGCAAACCCATCCCGCTCGGGATGCAGGCCCCGCAGCCACGCCAGCGGGAGGGAGGCCGCTGCTTTCTCAGCACGTGGCCGAGGCCGGGCGCCCCGCGGCTGGCTCCCCGCCTAGACTACAGGGCACATGGACGTTCCTCAGGGACTCTCCTGTCGCCCCACCCAGGCGCTCAAGGGCTAGGAAAGAAAGTGAAGCGGGAGAACAGGAAAAAGGACGCGGGCGCAGGGCCTGGGCACAGCGTGGCTCCGCAGAGACCTCAGGGTTGGGCTGTCCACCTGGAAAAGGTGGGCGCTGCCTCCCCGCTGTGGCCGGGGAGAGAACTGGTGCAGCCAACCCCGCCCTGCGCTGGTCCAGCCCAGCCCAGGGCCGTGTTGCTGGAGCAGGGCCCACCCCGCTCTTGCCCCACCCCTCTGTGTTGCTGTGTTAACTACCACCTCCTGTTGCCAATGGATTCCAGAATGCAGAGGAGAACTCCCGCATCTCCATCACCTTCTTCCGCCTTTTCCGGGTCATGCGCCTGGTCAAGCTGCTGAGCCGTGGGGAGGGCATCCGGACGCTGCTGTGGACCTTCATCAAGTCCTTCCAGGTAGCCACCTCCGCCTGAGCACTGGCGGAAGGAGACCTCCGCTTCTCCTGGGCTGCAGGGCTGCGCGGGGCTCCCCCACCCCAGCTTCCACGGGCTCCCTGAGCGGGAGGAGACAGTCAAGGAACAAGCAGCATCCAGGGTTCAAGACGGGGCTCGCTCTGCTGCTCACTGCTGCTCCTGTCTGAAATGAGTCCTTGGGACTCGGGTTGTGGTTCTCAAAAGCAGGCTCTGGGTCCCCAGATTTCCCTAAAGTCAGGTGGGGAAGGCTGGAAGCTGAGGGGGGCTGAATGGCTCTGCTTTCTTCTCTCACTTAGGTATTTTTCTGCAAGAATTGATTAGACAAAGGGACTTGGCGGTGGAACAAATTTGAAAGCCATGGCCCCCAAGACCGTCCCAGTTCTGTCATTGCAGCAGTGACTGCTGTTCCTACTTACTTAGGGACTTGGCCAGACTCTCCAGGACCCCGGGGTCACTGCTCTCGAGGAGAGATGGCCCCTCAAACGAGCACAGGGTTGCCCAACATAGAATCAGTTCTCTTGGCTCAGCCATCATTTTCCATCTGTAAAAGCAGAATAACGATTGCCTCTGGCCATCTCTGAGAGGCTTATATTAGGTTAAGCAAAGCCCTGTCAGGTCACTGAATCCCTGGCAGGTGGGGCGCTGCCATCAGGCACCGTCTTGCTTGGGAACCCCACCCCAAAGGCATACACACCCCCACAGAGAGCCTCCTGCCCTGGGTCAGCATCCCCGCCCAAGACGGGCCACAGGGAGGGCTCCAGCCCGGCTGCACTCATAGCCCGCCCAGGCTGACTGCCCGCCTCCGGAGGAGCAGGGCCCTCCCTACCACCCCCACCCACCCTGAGCCACTCTTAGTCCCTGGGAAGCTGGGCCTTCTTCTGGGAGCAGACTGGGCTGACGCTGTTCAGGGGGCACCTTTGGAGACCCACAGCCGTGGCTGACCATGTAGGCCTCCCATGTTCCTGGGCTGGGAAGAGGCACCGGCCTGTGAGGAGTGGCACGGGCCTGTGAAGCTGGAGCGCTGATGACACACAGCGTCCACACGGTCTCGCAGTGCCATCTAGTGGTGCGCGGGCACCTGGCCGGCATTTCCCCAGGGGCCTCCCCAGAAGTGGCAAGGGCTCTGGAAAATCAGTTATCTGGGCAGAGAATACCTTGAGTGAATAAAATGTGTGGAACCCAAGTGCAAGGCAATGCACGAAGCATTCTGTACGCCTTACCTCACTTAAACTCTACAAAAGGCCTGCGAAGCCATCGTTGCTCTTCTCGTTTTTCAGATGAGGAAACGGAGCTCAGAGCGGTTAAGTAATAAGCCCAAGTTCTCCTAGCTGGAAAGTGGCCGAAATAGGATTGGGGCCCCTCCTATTTCTTTTAGTTAAGTTGTCCTTAGTAAATGTTTTTATTACAACGAGTGGAACAACCAAGTTATACAAAGAAAGGGCGTGAGCTGCCTCCACCTGCGCCTCCCAGGGAGCCTTGGGGTGTGTCCTCCGAGACTCTCTCCTTGCTGAACAAAGATATATATCCACTCAGAGGACATTTTGCTCATTTTTTATTGTTTTTACTAAGTAATATAACACTGTTTTCTTTATTCTGCAACCTGCTTTTCTCAATACCGTACTGCTTCTCGGGTGATTAAAACCAAGTAAAATGAAGGGCCAGTGCCATCACTCAGGCCTTCTCCCAGGTGCCCAGAACGATGGGGCTCTTGGAAATGCCCCCCAAGCCAGGCAGCTGCTGATGGCAGGTGCAGTGCCCCGGGAAGGGGTCCAGCCAGCCAGCCGTCTTCACCGCCTCACGGAGTCTTTTGCTTCCTCCCAGGCCCTGCCCTACGTGGCCCTTCTGATCGTGATGCTGTTCTTCATCTACGCCGTGATCGGGATGCAGGTAGGGGCTCCCTGGTTTCCCAGCCCACACTTCCTGACGCCCTCTGCCTTCTCACCTCCCCCCCCCCCTGCTCCTGCCCACCCCGCTCCCTCCTCTCTCACCTTCTGAGGCCCAAAATGTCACAGGAATTGGAACTCCCCGCAAATGGTATCCTATAGGTAGCAGGGTGAATGGCCAGGGGTGGAATACACAGTTCAGAGAGTTTCTCTCCCCATTTTCCCAGGCCTGGGTTCTGCTCTCAGAAAAACACTTCCAAATTATGCAGTGGGCTCAAGAGATATGGGCCCTTCTCAGGAAACCACGGGAAGGTGTGTCAGACACCATCCCTCCCTTTGTCCAGGTCTGATGGGCCTGAGAACTATCCCCAACCAGCGTCACTCAGGAGAGGGAGGGAGAGAGGCAGGCTCTCCCCATCAAACGCACAGCAGTTTCCAGGCTCCCCACAGGTGCCACTGCACTTTCTCCTGCCCCAAACCCGAGTTCTCCAGCCACGCCGCAGGGTTCCAGAAGAACACCCAGCCCACACTGCACCCTGGCCAGGAGCTTTTCCTCAGCAGCCCCTTGAGCACGATTCTCCTGCTTGCTTATTGCAGAAAGACCCTGAGGTTCATAGGCCAAAACCTTTGAGATGAAAAGAGCTATCTTGCCATTGATCAAGGGTGGCAGTTTCTAAGATAAGAATCGCTTTAAAAGTTTGGGGGATGGCGTGAGGAGGCCTCTGATTTCAGGGATGCATTAAATTTGTCGAAGCCCCAGATTGCTTGTTCCAGAGTCCAAGAATGAAATTTGGAAGTGTGCTTGGGCATATGGAGCTGAAATGGCAAAGAAATTAATAAGTTCTGAGGATCTAATGGTGACGATAGTTAATAGTAATACAGTATTGTAGCCTTGAAATTGCTGACAGATCGTAAGCGTTCTTACACCAAAAAACTGTGAGATGATGCATGGTAATTGTCTTGATGTTGGTAATGATCCTATTTGTTAATTATTCCTCAATAAAGTTTTTTAAGAGAAAATATTCTTAAGAATATTCAGTTCCCTCCCCCCTGAAAACCAGGGAGCCTGCTCTCAGCCTCAGCACCCACCGGGCCACCGGGCCTCTCCTGAGGGCCCATGGGCACTCTTCTTACCTGTCCAGTGTGGGAACTGCACAGGGAAGCAGGTGCCTGCCCCCTTGAGGCCCAGCCAGGTTGCATGAGGGGACTCTGCTCAGTTTATAGGCCAGCCTGTCCCAGGGTCAGCTCTGACCCTGAAGGGACCTTTGAGTGATGGGTGGGAACTAGGGTCCTCCTGGTCCATGCTTCACCAAATCCCTTTCGCCTCCCCTTTTAGGTGTTTGGGAAAATTGCCTTGAATGACACTACAGAGATCAACCGGAACAACAACTTTCAGACCTTCCCCCAAGCTGTGCTGCTCCTCTTCAGGTGGGTCTCTGAGGACCGTGCACACAGAAACAGCAGCATGATGCAGCCCTGTAGTCTGGATGTAGAACGAGAGGGGACTCTCTCCAGGAGAGTGGGCAGGGAGAGAACTGGTGCTGGGTCTCCCTCCACAGACAGGGAAGCAGTCCTTTCATTGTTATTTACAACCTCCCGTCAGGCAGCCCATGGACAGGGCACAGCTGCTGGTAACCAGCTGAAAACAGTAGGGGGTCAAAAGTCAAATACTGAAAGCACCCTGGTTTGGAAGCTGAACAGGCTCAAAGCCAAGCCTGCAACACACTTGCTCTATGACCCTGAGTAAGAACTAACTTCTCTGAGCCTCAGTTTCCTCATAAAACAAATACAGGTGCCAGTGTTGGTGCCATTGCTGTGCTGGGTGGGTATGTCCATGTGCTTGGTTCCTCCTGGGTGAGGCCAGCCACGCACCTTTACTTCTTGGAAAGCCACCCTCGGGTGTATCTGGGGAGGGCAGGGTTCTCACGCCTGCCCGTGAGTGAGCGAGTCCCTGCCACTTGCAGCCTACTTCTCCTCCTCCTCTGGCTCCTAGCCACCCTGTCAGCCCCCTTGGTTCTCATCCCTTTCCTGGGACCCCACCTAGTCCAGGGCTGGGAGGTGAGAACTGTTAACCCTGTCCTGGGCCAGATGATTTCTAGTCATGGCCCTTACCATCCCCTGGCGTTCCTTTCCAGAGCATCCAGGGATTCTCTCTGTCAGATAGCCCGCCTTCACCATATTCTAGCATCCTTTCTTCATACCCACGCCTAAGTATCATTATAGCTTAAATGTCTTAAATCAAATGACAGAGCCCTTAAATATCAGTCTGACATCACCACCTCCCTCAGACTGTGGCTATGAGAACACAAGGGCCACTGTTGACTGCAATTTAACAACACTTAAGCCTATGCCACATTTAAATAGGAGAACTAGACACATGACAGAGCAAGAACATGGGTCTATCTCCCCTCCTCTCCTCAAGTCCTTGATGACAGATATATTTTTAAAAGAATAAACCATAACAGTACTAGGAAGAAGAAAAGCAAACTTGAAAGGGCGCTATCGGTGAACCAGAAATATTGAGAATTTCCTAAGTGGAAGAAAGCAGATAGGATTCAGTTGCAAAGAAAAAAAGAAATGTACTATGTACATTCTAAACCACTAGAGGGAAAAATAGATGCACACACATAAACTATTGCAACTCAGCAACAGGACAGAGATGCAAAGAAGGGAAGGGAGGAAGGGAGGGAGGGAGGGAGGGAGGGAGGAAGGGAGGGAGGGAGGGAGGGAGGGAGGAAGGGAGGGAGGTAGGGAGGGAGGGAGGGAGGAAGGGGAAGGAAGGAAGGAAGGAAGGAAGGAAGGAAGGAAGGAAGGAAGGAAGGAAGGAAGGAAGGAAGGAAGGAAGGAAAAACTAGAACATAAATTAAGATGGTTGGAATAAGAACAAAAATTAATAATCATGAAAAATTAAATTTCTTTATTAAGAGATAGATACTCTAATGTTGGCTTTAAGAAGTTTAGCTCTAGCCTGTTTATAATCAGTAGAGTAAAATAAAATGACCTAAAGAGAATAAAAATAAAGGAATAGAAAAAGAATAACAGACCATGCTTACCAAAAATGTAGATGTAGTAATAGCAATACCAGAAGAAATAAAATTCCAGGTGAAAGAAGGATATTCAATATTGATAAAAGATATAATCCATCAAGAATATGTAATAATCATAAAACCACTTGCATGTAACAATGTATTTGGAAATATATCAGACACTGATAGAACCATAAAGAGAAAATGAACACACACACAGTGGGAGACTTTCATACAGCACATAGAAACTAACAGACCAAACAGAACATCTAAATAACATAATTAACAAACTTAATCGAAGAACTCTGTACTGTACTCAATAAATAGCAAAAACAAAACAAAAAACTGTATTTTTAAGCACCCAGAAACATTCACAAAAATTAGCCAAGATGTAAGTCACAAAGAAAATTTCAATAAATTCTAAAATTTCTCTTACTTCAATACAGCAAAAATTAGAAAGTAACCATAAAATTAGTAGTCCCTCCAAAATCTATTCACTTAATTGTGTTCTAAATAACTCAGAGCTGAAGCTACAAACTACTTAGAAATGAGAGAGAGAATAATATCTTAAATTTATGAGCTGTACTAATCAATGCAAAAGGAAAATTTGGAGCCAAGATTAATTTTTTTAAGTTCATAATAATTCAACTAACAGATGGAAAAAGAACAGCCATATTACCCCAAAAGATGAAAGAATGCATTTATTAAAATAAAAGCAGAAATTAATAAAACATCTTTAAAATATATTAATAAACCTTAAAACTGAATCTTTGAAAAAAGCAATAAATAGACAAACTTTCATCAAATCCAAATTTTTTGAGAATTTTTCAAGAGTTTATTTGAGCCAAACTGATGACAGATGCCAAGGAGCAGGATCTCTAATGCTCCCAAGTTTTCCAGCTTCTTTTATTCACTTTAAACTAAAGAAGGAATTTAGAGAAGATTACATAGAGGTAGGGAAAAGCAGGGAAGGAATTGGATTACAGGATTGTTAACAAGATTACGTGCTTTCTTTTTTATTTACTTCTCAATTACAGCTTAATTCAACATTATTTCATGTTCGTTTTAGGTGTACACTAGAGTGGTTATACAATCAAATTATATAATTTATAAAGTGATCCTCCCAATATTTCAAGCACTCACCTGGCACCATACATAGTTATTATAATTCTAGAGGCCCAGTGCACGAAGTTTGTGCACTCAGAGGGGTCCCTCAGCCCAGCCTGTGCCCTCTCACAGTCCGGGAGCCCTGGGGGAAGCAGGCCTAAGCCAGCAGTCGGACATCCTTAGTGCTGCTGTGGAGGCAGGAGAGGCTCCCATCACCACCGCTGCACTCGCCAGCCGTGAGCCTGGCTTCTGGCTGAGTGTGCTCCCCTTGTGGGATCAGGCCGAAACCCACTCTCTGACATCCCCTGAGGGGTTCCTAGATTGCGAGAGGGCACAGGCCAGGCTGAGGGACCCCACCGGTGCATTATCGTGGCTGGGGATAGATGTAGGAGGTTGGCCAGCTGGGGAGGAACCATGGGAGGGCTTCAGTGCATGTCCAGCCCATCTCGCTCAGTCCCTATTGGCCGGACTCCAGCAGCAAGCTAACCAACTGGTCAGGGCATCTGCCCCCTGGTGGTCAGTGAGTGTCATAGCGAGCGGTTGAGTGACCTTAGCATATCATTAGCATATTAGCATATTACACTTTGATTGGTTGAACGCCGACCAGTCGACTGGACACTTAGCATATTAGGCTTTTATTATATAGGATTATTGACTACATTCCCTATGCTGTACTTTACATCCTCTTGACTATTTTGTAACTACCAATTTTTACTTCTTACTACCTTCACCTTTTTGACATAGCCCCCAACATTCCTCCAATTTGGCAACCCTCAGTCTGTATCTATGAGTCTGTTTCTATTTTGTTTGTTTGTTTATTTTAGATTTGGCATGTAAGTGAAATCATATGATATTTGTCATTTTCTGTCTGACTTATTTTACTTATAGTAGTAGGTCCATCCATACTGTCAAAATGGTAAGATTTCATTCTTAATTATGGCCAAGTATTATTCCATTGTATATATGGACCACATCTTTATCTAATCATCTATTGATGGGCACTTGGGTTGCTTCCATATCTTGGCTATTGGAAGATCTTTAGCTTTTCTTGTCTGGGAAGATCTTTATTTCTCCTTCAATTTTAAATGATAGCTTTGCTGAGTAGAGTAGTCTTGGTTGTAGGCCCTTGTTTTTCATCACTTTGAATATTTCATACTGTTCCCTTCTGGCTTGAAAAGTTTCTATTAAGAAATCAACTTAAAGTTTTATGGAAGCTTTCTTCTAGGTAACTGTTTTTCTCTTGATGCTTTTAAAATTCTCTCTTTGTCTTTAACTTTTCTTATTTTAATTATGATGTGTCTTAATATGGGCATTTTGGGGTTAATCTTGTTTGGGACTCTCTGCACAACCTGGACTTGTGTGCCTTTTTTCTTCAACAGGATAGGAGAGTTTTTAGCCATTATATCTTCAAATAGTTTCTTAATTCCTTGCTGTCTCTCTTTTCCCTCTAGTACCCCCATGATACAGATGTTATACTTGATGTTGTCCCAGAGGTCCCTTAAACTATTCTTATTTTTTTATTCTTTTTTCTTTTTGCTGCTCTTATTGGGTGTTTTTTGCTATCTGGTCTTCCAAATCACTGATTGGATCCTCTCAGTGAACCATAAAGAGAAAATGAACACACACACAGTGGGAGACTTCCATACACCACGTTGATTCCTCATCTGCTTTTGACTACTTCTAGTGTATTCTTTATTCCAGTTACTATATTCTTTATTTCTCACTGGTTCTTTTCCATGATTTCTGTGTGTGTTTTTTAACGCTGTTGAAGTTCTCGCTAAGTTTTCTTTAGCATCCTTATAATCACTATTTTGAAGTCTGTATCTGGTAGTTTGCTTGCCTCCATTTTATTTAGTTTTTTTCCCCCTGGGGCTATCTCCTGTTCCTTCATTTGAGATACGTTTCTTTGTCTTCCCATTTTAGCTGCCTCTCTGTGTTTGTTTCTATGTATAAGTTAGGTCTACTATGTGTCCCAGTGTTGGTATGTTGGCCTTATGTCATTGTTTCCTTTGGGGCCTAGTGGCACAGTCTTCTGAATCCCCTAAGTCGGGTGCTCCAAGAGTGTTCTTTGTGTGGGTTATGTGTGCCCTCCTGTCTGGTTGAGCCTTAATAGCATGTAAATGGGTGGGGTTGACCCTCAGGGTGGCTTAGTGTACAGATTGGCCACAAGCAGAGTGTATGAGCTACTATGTGGGGATTGGCCCCATGAAGAGGAATTTTCCCTAGTAAGGACTAGTGCCAGGTCTGGGGCAGGTCAGCAAAAGGCTGAAGGCACCCTGAGACCCACTGTCACCTTCTGGCTACCCCCATTAGGTTCAGCCACTGAAAGAGCCACTGGTGGTACACAAATTGCATGAGGCATGTTCTCAGGGAGTCACCAGGTAAGGGCGAGTGGTGTTCACCATGTTAATACAGATTCAAAGTTGGCACCACTTTGAGGCCACTCAGCAAAAGTCTCAGGGTACACCGAGGCCAGTAGCCACCAGCCTGGGGCCTGTGGAACTTTGCAGTGGGGTGGAGTCTTGGAGTCATCAGGGTGGAGCTAGTAAATCCATTGGGCTGCAGCAGATTTAGATTTGGCCATACGGAGGGAGGGCTTAACACAGGAAAGGTAGTGCCTGTCAGCCATGCAGGAAGACAGCCCTCACCTTAAACAACACAGCTGAGTTTCTCCCTGTGTGTCTCTGGCAACCCCCTCAAAGCTTGCCTGGAATTCCACAATATTTTTTTTACAAAAGAAACTAGGTTGATACCTAAATGATATCATAGGTTGATCCATTTACATAAATCCTCTTTTTGAAGCTTCAAGAGACCAATATGTATGTTTTCCATGCATTCTGCCTAATTTTATAGTCGGCTTTTTCTAATTGTGCATGCAAAAGATTAATTTAGAAGTATCAAAGAATCCTCATGATGGCTATCTTAGTTATGAATGGGAAGCTGACTGTTGTGGGGCCTGTTGCCATGTTAATTTTGAGATCTGTAGAATCTGAACAAACTTCTAGGGAAAACCAGCGCTTATGTGCACATCTCCAGATAATGCAGTCCTAGAGGGATATCCAGATGAGCCAGTGCATGGATATCCCTCTAGGACTGCATTATGCCTTACAGGAAATTTTTCGTCAGGCAACAAAGATTGTTAGTCACCTAACAGTACCTGATCCAGGGCCTCTGAGGGCTTCCTGGATGCTGCTAGAGCCATGGCACTTTCCAAGGCCTGGGCCCCTCTCTTGGGCTCCTCATTTGGGGTGAACCCATTCCAGGGTGCCCTATGCTTCTCCCCATGGTCCTGCCATCTTCTCCAGGATTGGCTGCATTATTGCACGGGACAACTCCCAGCACCCATCTCTGCCACTCTGGGTTCGGGGATCTGAACTACTATCATCCCCCCATTGACTATTCAGGTTGGGGAAGCAGGTGTCCTTTCTCTTTCAGAGTCCAGTCTCTCATTTAACCACCAACGATTTTGTGCACTCTCAGTAAACAATCCAATTAAAAGCAGCAGCCCATTTTTTTCCTTTCCCTGGATTATCTCAACCCTTATCTACCTCAAGAATTTTCTAAGAACAGCTCAGATAAAGTCGTGGCCTGCTACTTAAAGCAAGGAGGCCTGGGGTTTTGCGAGAGACTCACCCAGGTTCACCCAATGCAAAGTAGGGAGCTGGTGGGGCATAATGGGCCCTTTCTTGTACCTAACACTGAGCCCAGGTCTGCAGGGTGGTCCTGGGTGGGCTTCTTTGGAATCTTGCCAAGTAAATACTGACATAAGAAACGTCTAAGAGATGTTTAATAGGTTTATTTGAGCCAGGCTGATGACATGTGCTGGGGAGCAAGGTCAAATGCTCCCTCAAACCCAATTTTTAAAAAATACACAACAACATCAGGAATAAGAAAGCAACATAATTACAGATGTGGAAGTGATTTTTAGAATGATAAGAGAACATTATTTTTTCTGACTATTTTCTATTGTGCAGTATAGCATATATAGAAAAGTGCTTAAAAAGGAAATATGCTTCTCAATGAATTTTTCCAAAGCAACCATCTATGTAGCCTTCATCTAAGTTAAGCAATAGAACATTACCAGCCCCTTAAACATCTCCGCCTAATCATTTTTCCCTTCCTCCTCCCCAAAAGTAGCTACTACTCTTTGCTTATAGAGATGAAAGGAGACAATGTATTTTTTTATGTTGCCTTATTTTGTTCAGTACAATTTTGGAGAGATTCAAACATTATTTTTAAATACATATTATTATTATTGATTTCAGAGAGGAAGGGAGAGGGAAAGAGAGATAGAAACATCAGTACTGCGTGAGAATCATTGATTCACTGCCTCCTGCATGCCCTCTATTGGGATCAATCCCACACCCAGACATGTGCCCTGATCTGGAATGGAACCGTGACTTCCTGGTTCATAGGTCGATGCTCAACCATTGAGCCACACTGGCCACGCTCAAGCATGTTTTTTACTGTATCAGTCGTTAGTTCATTGGCATTGCATGTAACTTACTGATTGGATGTGCTTCAGTTTATTAATTCAGCCTACTGTTGATGTTCACTTAGCTTGTGTTTTTATTTAATGAATATTCTTATTCATACTCCTAGTATACTAATTTCTATTAGAAAGAGTAGAACTTGGGGGCCATGGGCGTTACATGTATTATTTAGTAAATACTGCCAAATAGGTGTCCAAAGTGGTTTACTAAGTGGTTGCAATATATGAGCATTCCCTGCTTTGCTTTCTTATGAAAACTGCTATTTTCAGTTTGCTAGCTAATCTGAGGAGTTTGTAGTTGTTTCTCATTGTAGTTTCAATTTGTATTTTTCTAATGCCTAAAGAAGTTTAGCATCTTTTTATAAATTTTTGTTTTATGAAGTGCCTGTGTAGTCTCTTTTTCCATTTTCTTTTAGCAAAAGTTAATTGTAGTTTGACGGTGAGCCCTGTGTGCGTTATATGTGCTGTAAATATTTTTCTCGCTGTATGGCTTTCCTGTTTCCTCTCAATGGTGTCGCTGATGAACAGAAATTCGTAATTTTATTAGAGCAGTTTAATCAATCTTTTTATCTTGTGTCTTGTTTAAATTTCATACTCCCAAGTTAATGAAGATATTTTTCTCTAGTATGTGCCACAAGTTTTTTTTGTTTTTTATTTACATTTGGATCTGCAGTCCACTTGGAAGTGATTATTATGTATGGCATAAGATAAAGATCAAATTTAATATTTTTGTCCATATGGATGTGGATATCTGGTTGACCGAAGGCCAGTCATTTGAAAATACCATCCTTTCTTCAGCTGTCTGCAGTCCAACCGTCCACATATCAAGTGTCTATATAGGCCTGGGTCTTTTCCTTTTGCATTGATTTGTTGGTGTAAGTCCTACACCTATATCACATTGTGTTAATTAATGTAGTTTTGTAATGAGTTTTAACACTGGTTTTATTTCTTCCTTAAGTATTTTGTAGAATTTAACAATGTGGTGATCTGGGCCTGGTATTTTCTTCTTGAGGAGGTTTTTAATGATGGATTTAATGATTTTAACAATCAAAACCCATTCAAATTTTCTTTTACTTCTGGAGTCAGTTTTTATAAATTGTATTTTTCTAAGAATTTTTTTATTGCATTTAAAATTTCAAAGTTATTGATGTACAGTTATTCATAAATAATATCCTTTTATCTTTTAGTGTCTATAGTGGTGTTGTCCTTTTTTTCATCCCTATTTATATGCTCTCATTCTCCCTCTTTCTCTTTCAGCATTTAATCAGTATTGCCAGGGGTTTATTAGCATTAGTATTAAATGTTTTCAAAGAAACAACTTTTGTTTTACAATTTGAAATTTGTATATCTTTTTGGTGATTTGAGCCTTTTGTTGTTAATCCTCACCTGAGGATATTTCTTCCATGGCTCTTCAGAGAGAGTATAAGGGAGTGAGAGAGAAAGAGAGAGAGAAACATCGATGTGAGAGGGACATATTGACTGGTTGCCTCCAGCACACACCCCAACAAGGGGCGGGGAGCAAACTCGCAACCCTTTGGTGCACAGGCCGACGCTTTAACCACTCAGCAACACTGACCCGGGCAATTTGAGCCTTTTAACCTTATAAAATATGTATGCCTACTAATAATTTTATTATAAATTCTACTTTGTGTGATATTAATACATCTATACCAGCTTTTCGTTTATTTGTTTTTAGTGTTTATATGGTATACTTTTTCCACACTTGAACATAAACCTTGCTATATTCTTACATTTTAGATATATATCTCTTCTAAGCAGCCTATATTTTAATCCAGTCTGACATATTTGCCTCTAACTTGAGGGATTTTTTACCCATTCTTTTACTTTCAACCTGCTTGTATCTTTGAATCTAAAGTGTCTCCTATAGACAACACATAGTAGGAACATTTTTTTTATTAATTCAATCTGACAATCCCAATAAGATAATATTATTACAAATTTATGTCAATATATTTGAAAATCTAAATAAAGTGGATGCTTTTCTATAAGAAATATATGCACCCCTATGTTCATAGCAGCGCAATTTACAATAGCTAAGATTTGGAAACTAAGTGCCCATCAGCAGATGCGTGGATAAAAAACTGTGGTACATCTACACAATGGAATACTAGGCAGCTGAAAAAAAAAAGAACTCTTACCATTTGCAACAGCATGGATGGATCTGGAGAGTATTATACTAAGCGAAATAAGCCAGTCAGAGAGAGATAAGTATCACATGATCTCACTCATATGTGGAATCTAATGAACAACATAAACTGATGAATAAAAATAGATTCAGAGACACAGAAGCATCTGATTTCTTAGGATATGTTCCTAGAAGTGGGGTCACTGCGTCAAACGGGAGTTCCATGACTTTCTGTAGCCCTTTTAAGTGGTGCCAACAGATGTCCAGACCTGTGCTAAGCCCCACCCAGCCGTGCGCATTTGTTTCCTCTCTCAGTGATTGGTGAATGCATGCATTTACTGGACCTACTCAGTATATATTTAAAATTGCAGTAATACATATAGAAAACATTTCTTTGAAATGAAGCTTTTTCATACAGACTGAATTTTAATGACACAAATATGTCTACATAAATAAAACCAGGTAAACTAATTTGTCAACTTTTTAACATACACATTTGGAAAACCTACTTTATTATATAAAAGACTTTCAGCTTTAACAGGCCCCCCCTCACTTGAATTAATCGACCATATTGAGGTTTTACTCTATTTCCTCTACATTAACTGCAAACAGAAAATATAACTTTTTAAATATACCATTTATTATAATAGAATACTTTGTTTATTTTAAATAAGATACCTAGAAATAGCCTAACAAAGATGTTTTTGGGGAAATTATAAAATGTTATTACAAAGCATGAAATAGGACCTAAATAAATGGTGACATGTGTCATATTCATGGCTAGGAGACAATATCACAAAGATGTCAAATTCCCCAACTTAATCTATATTGTAATACAATTTCAGTAAAATGCTCAACAGGATTATTCATGGAACTTGATAAGCTGATCCTACCATGTCCATGGAATAGAAAAGGAAAATGAATAGCCAAGACAGTTTTCAAGAACAACAAGTTGGAGTCACTCTCTGAGACAGCAGGACTTAACTGTAAATTCATAGTGGTTAAGACCATGTGGTCTACTAGGAATAGAATGAAATGGCTAGTGTGAGACCCACACATGCATGGAAAAACAGTTACATCAGAAAAGATTTTTCAAATCAGTAGATGAAGATGGACTATTTAATAAATTGTATGAATAAAATTGGTTATCTATACAGAAAAAGAGAAAGCATATTTCTACCTCAGATGTAGCACAAAAATATATTTCAGATTCATGGGTTATATGAAAAACAAAATTTTACAACCTTTAGAACAGAAGAGAATTTTTTATGACCCAGAATATAGAAGAATATTTTAAACAAGATGCAAAAAAAAACACAGAGGAAAACTTTATAAAATTATTATAAATTAAAAATAAAAAATCAGAAAAAAATTATAAATTTGGCCACATTGAAATTTAAAACTTAGATTCATCAAAACATACCAGAAATAAAGCTAAAGACAAGAAGAAGGCCACAGACTGGAAGAAGGTCTTGTGATGCATATAACTGAAAAAGATTAATATGAAAAAATATAGAAAGAACCCTACAAATAAGACAAATAGCCCATGAGACAAGAATATGAACATGCAAGTTGACAGAAGATGAAATAAAAATCTCAACACATTAATCATTTTAAAACCAAATTAAAACAGCAGTGAAATATTTTATACCCATCACATGAACAACATTTTTTTAAAATTCACTAATAGAATTGAAAAATCTAAACACATAGAAACAGGGAATGCAAAAGTGGTTTCCAGGAGAGAAATAGGAAGAAGTTGGTAAAAGGGTACAAACTTTCAATTTTAAGGTGAGTGAGGTCTGAGGATCTGATGTGACACCTGGTGACTAAAGTGATAATACTATGTTGCAAGGGGCTGGGGAAGGGGCCAGAGATGTGGGCTTGAATCCATGGGTGTTGGGTTCTCTCGCCTCTCTGCCCCAGGTGTGCCACTGGGGAGGCATGGCAGGACATCATGCTGGCCTGCATGCCAGGGAAGAAGTGCGCCCCGGAGTCTGAGCCCCACAACAGCACGGAAGGGGAGGCGCCCTGTGGCAGCAGCTTCGCCGTCTTCTACTTCATCAGCTTCTACATGCTCTGTGCCTTCCTGGTAAGCTGAAGTTGGACTAAATAGCCACAGTGAATGAGCGAGCAGGTCGGGCAGCTTGAGCCTGCCATCTCTGCAGCTCATGGCGAGGGCGACCCCAGCAGAAGAGCTGCCGCGGAAAGACTGAGTTAGTAGGAATGTCCAACCACTGAGACAAGGACAGAAAGCCGGAGCCAGAGTGACCGCCGCCAGCACTCTCTTGTCCCTTCTTGGCTCTTGTCATGGCGGCATTGTCCCAGAGGACAGAGGAGATGCCTGTGGAGGCCAAGAAGCAACTTAGACATTTTTGAGCCTTTGATTGGAGAATGGGGGAAAGGTGGTAGATAAAGTTGCCCTCTCTCCTTGGCAGCCCTGCCCAGCAGCCTAGGAGGGAAGCTGTCCAGCCCACATGTGGGTTCAGCGCACACAATTCTGCGGGGAGCTGTGTTATGATCATATCCAAGAGGCCCAAGTTTCAGGGACTGGTGGTGTAAACGGTGACACATGGCTGGTCTTTAGAAATGTCAGCTTCTGCCGTGCTGGCAAAGTGGATTCAAGTGGCAAGTGTGTAAGAAGGTCCTCTTAGGCAGCTCATCATACTCTCTGTTCTCTGCAGATTATCAACCTCTTTGTAGCTGTCATCATGGACAACTTTGACTACCTGACAAGGGACTGGTCAATCCTTGGTCCCCACCATTTGGACGAATTTAAAAGAATCTGGGCAGAGTATGACCCTGAAGCCAAGTAAGTTCCCAGGCGGAAATTCTGATTCCCAAAGCCAAGAGGGAGGATTGCACAACCATACCTATAGAAGAGGGTCAAGATGGGTTAGCGTGGGGTGGGTCCACTGGAAACACTGAATTGTGCCAGACCCCAGGGTCAAGGGTCAATGGCCAGCAGTAGGAAGCCAGGCACTTTGATTAAGTCATGAACATATCTGCAATTTGCAGTTGAATGGAAAGACAGAAGTTCCTAGTGTTTGGAATAACTGGTAGATACTCAAGTTAGGATGAATAGGACCAGGTACATCTCAACTCCTTTCCTGCCTCAAGTCCAAGGATACCCTTGTCAATCAACCACGTTTGGTTGACACTCAACAAGTACCTTTTGGCCAGTTGGTTAGTTGACTGAAGCAGCAAGTACACGTTGAGAATTTCATTGCACTGCTAAACCCTTTCATTTTGAACATACACCACTGATGGCTCACTAAAATCTAAACATATATACATTGGTTTTGGAGTTTTACCATGCAATTCTGCAGCTCTGCACTGAGTTTGACCAAAAGAGCTCCAGCTGTGGAGAGTCCCTCCTGTAGGTGGGCCCCCACCTCTCAGGAACATGAGTCCCGGCCCGCTGGCTGAGACCATGGCTCCTGACGTACCTTTCCCTCCTCTTCTTCCTCTTCTAGGGGTCGTATCAAACACCTGGATGTGGTGACCCTGCTCCGGCGGATTCAGCCCCCACTGGGTTTTGGGAAGCTGTGCCCTCACCGTGTGGCTTGCAAAGTAAGAGACAACCTGGGTTCATGGGAAAAAGAGAGAAAATATGAGAGAAAGATGCCTGTTTGTCTTGTAACCTTGGTCAGGCCAACACTTTAAGGAAGTGAAGACGGTATTTTTTGTGCCTAAAGAAATGAGCCTGAGCCAGGTTATATTTTAAGGTTCCTTCCAGCAATAAGTTCAAAGCCTCTATAAAGGAAAAGCGAAGTGAATGCCTCATGTCCCGGTGAGCCCTGTGACCAGTCCTGAGTAAAGGCCCTTGTTCAGAGCCCGCTGTGCCACTGAGGCAACCTCACAGACTTCCGTCTAGGACGGGTGGATTAGGGTGCTCTCCTGGGATCACAGGGCCAATAGAAGGTCCATGTGTCAGCTTCAGGGATCCACGAAGCCCTAAAATTGTATACGAAGTCACTGAAACACTCACAAATAGTCCCAGGGAGAGAATCCATCGTGCTTATCAGATTTCTAAGTGAGTCCATGAAGTTGAGGACAGACATCCTAGGTTCTGTTAGACCCGACTCTTGTCTATGTGGCCCTTGCAAGACCCTGAGAGTGAGCGCTCCCTTAATTCACTAGCTTTCTATCTTGTGCCCCCTCTTGCCTCACTGTAATCCCAGCCATGTAGCCCAGCACTTGCTGAAGAGCCTGGTTTCCACTCTCTCCCCTCTTTCTTTAATTCTCATGCTCACCCTTCTGGATTCCATGTTGGAATAGTGACAGATTGAATAGAGGTTGCAGGGGGGGAGGGAAGTGACGTCAGAGAACTGTACAGAGGAAGAAACACAAGTAGAAAAATTCAGCTCTGTGGGTAATCCACTCATGGAAAATGGAGAATTGACAGAATATAGAACCTTCTACTTGTGCTCTGTTTTACTCAGTTTTTCCTCACTTGTACCTCCACTTCATTAAAAAAAAAAAAAAAAGATTTTAGAAGATTTCCAAGGGTGTAAAAGATGTGATAAACAAAGAGCACATATTAAATGTCAGGTAAGCACAGTGAAAACAAGAGTGGCGATGAATCGGGGCCTCCAGGTGGGCCTGCCCGGGCTGCGGTGGAGCTGGCACTGCCCAGAGACGGCTGGAGACATCACTCAGAGTAATCATAACCCTTCTCGGCTCTACGATTGACAGGAGGACACCATGTGATCTAACGAATAATGTCCTTGGCCACTTCCTGAGAGCAGATGCCAGAATGAATTTCATGGTGCCTTTTCTCTCAATGACCTGGCCTATGCTGAGGGCCCCACGCTGAGCACAGTGCCAGGCAGCAGTGTTGGGGGTGGGGAAGGAGGGGAGCGGGCAACCCAACCCCGTCCAGTGTCAGCAAGCCTCTGACCCAGCCTGATGTAGAGGTAGATTTTCAAAACAGAAAAAGGACAAGTGCCTCTCCTGCAAGCATCCCCCGTTGTTGTCTCTCTTATCAGGGCGTTAGATGAATGTGGGCTGGCAAGTGGCCCCAGCAAATGCCTGCGCACAGCTGTTCTCTGTTGCCAGGCGAGAGCACACCCATATGCGTGAGCAACATTTGAATGGGGAAGGGGTTGGAAGCAAGGGTCTAATAGGGACAACTTCCATCCCTCCCTCACTCTGTGCAGCTGGGCGAGGGTAGCTGTGGCAGAGCCAAGATTCTCCCAGAACAGGTTTTGAATGCATTTCAGTGGCTGCTGCTTCTACACGCCCGCCCACTCCAGACACACGCACACATGTTTAGAGGCTCCCTCCCAGCGTTCTCCTGCCCTGGTGGTTCTGTGGGTCCTTTGAGGACCGTTTGCTGTAATCACCAGCTCTGCCTCCCCTTCCCCTCCAGCGTCTGGTCTCCATGAATATGCCTCTGAACAGTGATGGGACGGTCATGTTCAATGCCACCCTATTTGCCCTGGTCCGGACAGCCCTGAGGATCAAAACAGAAGGTAAGAATCACCCACAGGGCACTGGAAGAGCCACCCAGAAGACCTAGCACACCAGCCGGAGAGGCCCAGGCCCTTCCCGTCCTGCGTGGAGCTGTGGCTCAGCAATAACTCCACCGCGGGGTTATAAACGGGGCCTCCTCCTGTTTCCTTTGCCTCTTGAATGGCCTATTTATTTTGAACTCTAGCTTTCCATCTTGAAGTCATAGGGTAGAGTTCAGAAAGCAGAAAAAGATGAGTGTTACCTGAAGCAAGACCAAGCCTCACCTAAACGAAGTTGAATTGGCTGTAAATGGGCCTCTCAAATGTTCAACATTCTTTCTAAGTTAAAAAGATCTGTGTGGGCCCTGGCTGGGTAGCTCAGCTGGTTAGAGAGTTGTCTTGATATGTGAAGATTGCGGGTTCGATCCCCGGTCAGGGCACATACAAGAATCAACCAGGGCCTGGCCGGCATGGCTCAGTGGTTGAGAATCAACCCATGAACCAGAAGGTCACAGTTTGATTCCTGGTCGGGGCACATGCCCAGGTTGCGAGCTCAATCCCCAGTGTGGGGCATGCGGGAGGCAGCCGATTGGTGATTCTCTCTCATTAGTGATGTTTCTATCTCTTTCTCTCTCTCTCTTCCTCTCTCTGAAATCAATAAAAAAATATATTTTTTTTAAAAAAGGAATCAATCAGGGCACATACCTAGGTTGTATGTTCAATCCCCAGTTGGGGCGTGTGTGGGAGGCAACTGATTATGTTTCTCACATCAATCTCCCCACCCCCCACCCCCGGCCCCGCCGTCTTCTTACCTCCCCCTCTAAAAATATCTAAAAAATAATAAAATCATATCCTTAGGTGAGGGTTAAAAAAAGAAAAAGCAAGCCCTGTGTGGGGAAGGGGTCATAGTGGCAAACGGTGACTGTGGTCGAAGTCATCACACACAGCGGCACTAGGGCTCAGCCAGCTACCTGGGAGGGGTTCAGATCTCACCTGTGCTCCACTAGGCAGGCCATGCTCCCTGGGCCCGTGTCCACATGGGGGGACACCTTCTTCTAGCTTGCACAAAAGCACCCTGTGGGCTGCAGCCGCTTCAGCTGCAATCATCGGCTGTCTGTGTAATTGATACGTTTTCCTGAACCACTCTGCGGAAAAGGCTATATGAAATGTACCTAAGAGTCGTATTTGCTGTAAGACCTTCTAGCCTATTATATAGTGTTTCTCAGAGAGTAATCAAAAGACCACCTGCCTCAGATTCAACTACTGGAGTTTGTTTAAAATACTGAGTCCCGCACACCCGCCCAGATCTCCAAACCTGAGGCTCAGAGCAGGCTCGGGAATCTGCACGTTCCACCCGCCACGTTAGGGTTCGGACAGGAAGTGAAGTTTGAAACCCTCAAACAGGGAACAAAGAGAGCACAGAGAGAAGCAATGCGTCTTCTTTCCCTTCTCATGCTTCGGTATGAGAGGTGCGGGCTGCCGGGCACGCGTCTTGGGTGCAACAGAAGGAGCTGGGCAGGGAGAGGGAGACCTGGCTCAGATCACATCTGTGATAAGTTGTGTGTTCTCTCTCCGCTTAAGCTTCTTCATTGTCAAATAGGAGGGGCAATGAGCTGGTATGAGGGGAGTCACTTCAGTGAGTATCCCAGAGAGGTGCCTTCTCTTGGTTAAAGCCTCCCAGAAAGTAATAGAAACATCCTAAATGAAAGAAATCAAAAACGGGCCATCAAAGTACGTGTCAAAATAATGAGCTAACCTTTAAAAAAATTACAAATGGTTCAAGTTCTGCTGCTGAGCTAAAAAGAAACAACGAATATACTCTCGGTAGCCAGTGCAATAGCTCAATCTGAAATGGATGTAAGTAGGCCTGTTCTTCACAATGGGACAACTGAGCACACGTTTAATGCGCTGTGTGTATACAGCAAGGAGAAAAACTGGAAGGGCGTTTATTATGTTAACAGTGTTTATCCCTGAGTCGGAGAATGAGCAGTGACTTTTACCTTCTTCCTTTACTTCTGTTACTTTCCACATTTTGACAATGACTATTACAATTACGTCCAGGAGGAGAGGTTTCCTTCCCTAAGGGAGGAGATGTAATGACTGTGAGAAGGAATACTGCGCAGTACTTACAGCTTGAGGGAATACATTTTCATTCCTTGGAGGACCGAATAGCACGGAGGCCAGAGTCCTCACTGTTGAATATACGCTGTCAGCGCAAACCAAGCCCCAGCTAAAGAATACCAGCCGCTGCTGACAGTGCCAAAGGCTGCTCCAAAATACCCAGGACGCGTGGCCGCGCTCCAGGAAATGAGCGCTCGGGGGCGGGAGAAGCCAGCCACATGGGAACTGCAGTCAGCAATTAAAGGAAACTTGAAACACGAGGACATTTATCTATTGCATAGCATTGTCCCTGTGGCTCGCAGCACTGTCTTGTATGCTTAAAATTCTGTCTGGTGGGTAGATCTCATGTTAAGTGTTCTTACCATAATAACATGAAATTTGGAGAAAAAAAAAACACACAAAGGAATAGCTACCAAAGAGCCCACAGTGCCAGCTCAGGGGCAAACCTTTATCAGAGACAAACCCTCCCCCAAAGTGTTCATCTCTTAAGTCTAGAAGACAAAGGCAAGTTCTCAGAAGCCACTAGAAAGCAATGTGAGAAAGCATCTCAATTTGTGAGGATAAAGTCTTCACCAGTCATTACCCTTCAGACTTTTGAGCACGGAAGGAATTGGACAGAAATGAACACCTTCTTCAGAGAACCAGTCCCAAGCCACACAAAACTTAGGGATGCAGAAGGAAGATGTGTTTAAATACTTAGATGCTGCGTAACAACTGTTAGTGACGTTCCCCAGGTACACAGCTAACCGTGAGAATAAACTGAGGCCTGAAAAAAAGTTAAAAGTTCTTTTGGAAGGTGGATTTGTCGCCTAAGTCTATGGTAGCAGACTGTAGCAGACGGGACGGAAATGTTTCCTCTCACAGTTCAGGGGGCCAGAAGCCCAAAGTCAAGGTGTCAGCGGGGGGCCGTCTGGCTCTGAGGGGGAGCTGTTCCATGCCTCTCTCCTGGCTCCTGGTGGCTGCCTCACTCCAGTCCCTGCATCCGTCCTTTCCTGGCCTTCTTCCCTGTGCGTCTCCGCATCTGATAAGGACACCAGTCACACTGGATTTAGGGCCCACCTAATGAGTACAACCTCATCTTAACTAATCACATCCGCAAAGACTCTATTTCCAACTAAAGTCATATGCCAAGGTTCCATGTGGACATGAATTTGTAGGGAACACTATTCAACCCTCTACATAAGATAAGTATATTTGAGCATTGCATTAATTTGGACTCTTTCATTGCATATGTCAGAAACCACTTGCTACCTTACCAGGAAGGGAGCATAACCACAAAGAACTCCCTCCACAGCTAAAATGCCAAGACTGACCTTTGGCTCAGGTGCTGTTTGGATCGACGTTCTCACAGGGGATTCAGGTGTCCGCCACTCTCCTTGCCACCTCTGCTTGCTCCAGGTTGGGCTTCCTTCAAAGGGAGCCTCCTGGCAGGGCCACAGAGTGGATTCCAGCACAGGCAGCCTGACCAGCTCTGGCCCGTGCTGCCTCCCTGCGGAGTAGCACTAAGCGATTCAGCACACAGACCTCGCTTTATTGCTCTTTGCAGATAGGGCAAGACCCTCCACCAGCAAAAGGATTAGGACTTGCTGAAGGCTCAGCTGATGGTTACCATTTTTTAGCAATATTTTTCTGTTAAGGTATTTACATTGTTTATATAGACACAGAGGCCTGGTGCACAAATCCATGCCCAGGTGAGGTCCCTCAGCCTGGCTGGCGATCAGGCCGATCAGGGCTGTCTCACCCAGTCCCAATGGGGGCCGGCCAGGGGGAGGGACCACGGAAGGTTGGCCAGCCGAGGGAGGTTGGCTGTGGGAGCTCACTGACCACCAGGGGGCAGCTCCTGCATTGAGCATCCGCCCCCTGGTGGTCAGTGTGCATCATAGCTACTGGCTGGTCATCCAGTCATCCGGTCATAACAGTCACTTAGGCTTTTATATATATATAGATAATGCTATTGTACAGTCCATAAACTACAGTATAGTATAAACATAATGTTTATATGCACTGGGAAACCAAAAAAATTGTGACTGGCTTAATTGCAACATTCGCTTTATTGCAGTGGTCTAAAACGGAATATCATAGAGGTCTGCCAGTATTGGTTTCCTATTGCTGCATAACCAATTACCACACACTTCTTGTCTTGAAACAACACCCAGGTATTGGCTCCCAGTTTGTAGGTCAGGAGTGGAGCCATGGGGTAGCTGAGTTCTGTGCTCAGGGCCTTACAAGGCCCACAGGATATTGGTCAGGATGTGTCCTCTCCCAGAGGCTCCAGGGAAGAAACCCCTTCCAGCTCATTCAGGTTGTTGGCAGGATTCATTTCTTGCAGTTGCAGGGTTGGCTCCCTGCTGGGACCACTCAGCCCCAGAGGCTGCCTCTCTCAGTTCAGTTCATAACACAGTGTGCGCTTTCTTCCCGGCCCACGCCACCATCTCCCTCACTCCTGCCCCCAGCTGGAGAGAACTCGCTACTTCCACCTTTTGACCCCCTTCATACGTTTATTTTTTATTTGTTTTGTTTTTTATTGAGGTACAATTGATATATAACATTATAATAGTTTCAGGTATACAACTTAGTGATTTGATATTTGTATATGTTGTAAAATGATCACCAATAATGCTAGTTAACATTCATCACCATGTATAGTTATAATATTTTTCTTGTGATGATAACTGTTTTTTTAATCCTAACCTGAGGCTATGTTCATTGACTAGAGAGAGAAAGAGAGAGAGAGAGAGAGAGAGAGAGAGAGAGAGAGAGGGAGAGAAACATTGATTGGTTGCCTCCCGTATGTACCCCAAGTACAGACCAAACCCGCAACCTGGGTATGTGCCTTGACCGAGAATCGAACCTGCAACCTTTTGGTGTACAGGATGAAGCTCCAACTAACTGAGCCACCCATCCAGGGCTTGTGATGAGAACTTTTAAGATCTATTCTCTCAGCAACTTTTAAATTGCAATACAGTATTAGCTGTAGTCACCAAGCTGTACATTATATTCCCAGGACTTATTTATTTTATACTAGAAGTCTGTATCTGAGAACTCTCTAGTGTTCAAGAGCTCATGTGATTAGGTCAGGCTCACCTAGATAACCTCCCCATCTTAGGGTCTTATGTGCCATGTAATATAACCTACTCACAGGGTGAAATCTGTTCTGGTCACAGTCCAGGGATTGTGCAGGGGTGCATATATCAGTGGTGGTGGGAGGAAGGTTGGGGGCATCTTACATCCTGTCTTATGGCTGCAGGTTTCAGCTTTCCTCTCATATGGCAATAAGGCTGTTATCCTGGAGGCTGCATGGGGTAAGCCCCTCGTTAGCCTGTTTCGCCAGTGGAGAAAGGAGACCCAGAGGATCCAGTGTCTTCCGATTTCTGCCTCCACGCTGAGGCTGTGCCACCTGCTCCCCGCAGGAGACTCAGCAAAGGGCTTTGACACTGGGGAGACTGCTCTTCTTCCAATCACCCATGTCTCCCTGGCAACCACGGGGCCCTAAGAAATGCCACCCGGGAAGAGCCCCTGTGCTCTCCCGCCAGATGGCTGTTGAGCTCTGTCCAGCACCAGCAGCCTGTCAGTCCTAAGTGCCGCCCACAAGGAAAAGCAGTGTGTGAGGTGAAGGGATGCCCTGGCCGGCTGAGTAGCAGGCGAGAAGGAATGGCATTGGAGAGGGCACAAGACAGGGGAGAAAGAGAAACAAGGGATCAGGACCATCTGTAGGGCACTTGATGCTGAGGGCATACCCCAGGGGGGGCCTCCAAGGGTCGGATGATCATTTCAGCCTTGTGTCTGTGTCCCTCCCCTCAGGGAACCTGGAACAAGCCAATGAGGAGCTGCGGGCCATAATCAAGAAGATCTGGAAGCGGACCAGCATGAAGCTGCTGGACCAAGTGGTGCCCCCCGCGGGTGGTAAGTGCTTCCCCCTCTCCGCACGCTCGCCACTTGCCTGGTTCTTGAGTTGCTAGGCTCGTGGGAAGCCCGCTCTCCCTGGATCCTGCCTGTGGGGCCCTCCTGGTTAGAAAGGACGAGGGTGCCACGCCCTCCACAAAGTCAGATACAGGCAGTCGGGTTGGAGATCGAGTCCAGTCCTGCATTTCGCAGATGAAGTCAGACAAGACCTCTCAAAGCTTGAGGTTTGGCAGAACTTCAAGGAAACTTTTAGGTTTCCCCCTAAACCCCCGGGCTGATGGCTCTAGTCATAAATGGGCCCTGAGAGCGCCTCCTGGTGGAAGCTCTGTGTGTCCTTCCCAGGGCATGTTGCTCAGCCCTATGCACCCACAGCCCCTACCGCTGTCCTGAGTCATAGGTAAAACAGCCTCCCCACACATGTAATTTCCAAAATATTAATATAACACTTTACCTAATATAAAATGCATTGAAATCTAATGGTTTTCAATATATAAAGTTATAACTATCTGAAGAAATGCTTGTATGCACCCACGTATAACGAATAAGTGTTTAAAGGAAGTAAGATGATTGAATATTGTCAACATCTCGTTTTTGTCCTTTTGAAGTAAGGGCTAAGTATATTTAAACAACTTTACATACACACATATGTGCACATACACCTATGTACATGCACATGCAAAGAACACATGCTGACTGAGACAGGCAGGTCAACGACAGCGGGAGACTCAGATTCCATCGGGGCAGGTGAAACAAAGTTTTCTGTCAACTTACACAGCAGTTATGTTCCTGGAAAATTCTGGATATATTAAAACTTTGTAAAATGAATTTAGGTTCTTAGCTCAGATAATTATAAGCAGGTTGTCCCCCACATGGATGTCCTATCATAACACTTGAAAGAGTGTGAAGCTATTATTTATTGTGCAAAACACGTCTGTGCTTTAAGGGCCACATCTAGAGCCATTTAGTACCAGTAGCACCCCAAATCACCGTGTCAACTAAAAACGACCCACCAGCCTCAAAACACTTTTTAAAAGGTGACACCCACCCCTGTTGAGAGCCACTTCCCAGAGGGAAGGCAGGACTGGGACTAAGTGGAGTCACAGAGATGGACAGGCGGCACCTGACGGCTTACATGCCGTATTTTATTTGCTCCTTATAACGTTTCTATGACGTTTGCTCAAAGAATCAAAGTTCTTAGGAACTAGGTAGCTGGCCCAAGGCTACGCTGTGAGGACCTAGTAGATATGGGATTCGAACCCAGGTCTGAGGGACGCCAGAGCGCCAAGCCCTTTCCCCTGCAACACTTCCTCCCCAACCACTCTGGACAGGGGTTCAGGGTCTTTCCTCCCAATGGGGATGAGGCCCTTGCCAGGGGGAAGGCCATCGCTGCTGTGGATTTGGCTCCTCTTTGAGGACAACCAGAAGCAGGAGAACCATCACAAGCCCTTAGATCTGACCCAACCAGCTGACTCCCAGGCCCAGGCCCTGTCCTTCACAGAGACCTAGGAGGTGGAGCAAAGGGGCTCCTTACAGGACATGAAATATTCTCATTGGAGACTTACTGGCTTCTCCATCACATGGTTCATTCCCAAGACAGGGGACCCACCCAACCCAATCTGTCTGGTTGAAAGAAAATCCCAAACTTACACAGGAGGAAGGTGCTCCTTCCACCACCCCTCCTGCTCACCTTTAAGCAGAACTATGTTTGCACTTAGGGGACTGGTTGATGGGAGTCTGAAGCTTCGGAATCAAATGAGAACATTAGCAATGTCAGTTACTCAGTAAACAGAGCAAGGTGGGAAATAATTTTGACAATATGGTATTTTTCTTTAAAAAGGGGGGCAATAAGAATATATTGCTCATTTACAGAAAGCATTTGCATAAAGAATCTTTGCAAAAATATTCAAGAAACTAATAAAAAGCTTATCTATTAGGAGGTGGTAACCTGACAGATGGGAACAGTGGGAGAGAGGCTTTTCACTATATAATTTTTTTATATAGTTTTGTCTTTTTGAACCATGTGAATGTACTATCTCTTCAAAATATAAATTGAAAAATTTTTAAAGTTTGGATGCTGAAAAATCTATACTAATAAAAGGGTAATATGCTAATTAGATCAGACATTTTACAGACGACCTTCCAGACGTCCTTCCGAACAAAGCCACGGTGGTGGGGGCCAAGGCAGAGGCGGTTAGGGGTGATCAGGCTGGCAGGGGAGAGTAGTTAGGGTGATCAGCTGGCAGGCAGGTGAGCAGTTAGGAGCCAGCGATCCCGATTGCAAGAGGGATGTCCAACTGCCGGTTAGCCTGATCCCGCAGAGGGGTCCCAGATTGGAGAGGGTGCGAACTGGGCTGAGGGACACACACACACACACACACACACACACACACACACACACACAAATTTCATGCACCAGGCCTCTAGTAAATTAATAAAGCCCAACTGAATTCCCCTTGTTCATCTCCAATTCCCTGTTCTCTCTTTGAATGTCAGATGATGAGGTCACGGTCGGCAAGTTTTATGCTACTTTCCTGATCCAAGAGTACTTCCGGAAATTCAAGAAGCGCAAAGAGCAGGGCCTCGTGGGCAAGCCCTCCCAGAGGAACGCCTTGTCCCTACAGGTGAGGGGCGAGTGGGGCCACACCCCAAGGAAAGGCCTGGTCACCTTCCTCTGACCTCTGGCCAGGGTCCAAGTCTCTCACCAGTGGGCTGGAGGCCAGGTCCCTTCAGAAGGTAGATGTGTGAAGGGAGCATAGTCCTTTCCCTCTGTGTTCTCTCCACACACACTGCCCGCCATGGTCCTGCCTGCTCCACAGCGCCCAGGCTCTCTGGAGCGGGGCTGAGGTTCCCTGACAGCCCCTGCTACTGTGCCTTCATCTCTCCTGGGTACAAGCCTGGGTTCTTCCACTCGGAGCCAGACAGAGAGGTCCCAGAGACGCCCCGGTTAGCACACACAGGGTGGGTACCTTCTGGGGCTCCCTGCCTGGCGGAGACACGGCGGGTGAGTGGCTGGGCGGGGAGCGCAGGGCTCACGCGTCCCTCTGGGTTCCAGGCTGGCTTGCGCACGCTGCACGACATCGGGCCCGAGATCCGACGGGCCATCTCCGGAGACCTGACAGCCGAGGAGGAACTAGACAAAGCCATGAAGGAGGCTGTGTCTGCCGCCTCTGAAGACGACATCTTCAGGGTAGGTGGATGCTCGGCAGCACTCTCCACCTTAATCAAGTTCGGTTGAAGCAGGAGGGTGGACTGGTGTCCTGCCGAGAAAACGCAGGGAGAAAGGCCCGAGTTCTGTGGCAGATTCCAGCTCTTCCCACCAGCCGTGTCCTACCCCTCCCCTTTCCCAAGCCCAGCTCCCTCTCAAGCCAGGGCTCCCAGGACATGGCAGCTCGGAGGGCATCAGGGAGGAGGAGGAAGGACCCGCTTTCTGAGGGAAATGTTTCCAAGGAGAAAGTACATTAGAAGCTGCAAAGTGATGGCCCTTGGGCCACAGCTAATCTGCAGGCCCATTCAGTTTGCCAACATTTGAAAATCGGTCCCATTCAAATAAAAATCTAGACTTCTGGCTTCTCTTTAAAGCATGCGAAGCTGTCGATGTTAGGCTGTGTCCCTCCCCCCAACCCCCCCGCCATGGCATCAGAGGGCTGGGGCCCAGTGGCAGTTGTCCCCTCGATGGGACATGTGTTCTCCAGGTCACAGGGTCCCTCCAGCCTTGCCCCTCCTCCCCTGAGCCGGACGGAGGCTGAGCTTCAGTGTTCACAGTAGAAACGGAACGTGACGGGAACGCTTGGGCTCTTACATCCGGCTCTCTCCATTCATTTGTGGTACCTGCCTAATCCCGAAGGCATCTAGCTGGGTTTAGCTCCAGCGAGGGCCTCCCAGCCCCGGGCCCGGGTCCCCAGGCTGTGGAAACAGGGAGGCGAGAGGAAGTGGTCCGGCCTGTAGCTGACCTGTCCTCACATCCTCATTCTCATCACTGCAAAGTGTTCGTTACCGAATGGCCTCGGGGACACAGCAGCAGGGTAACACGGCCCTGCCCAGACCCCGCCGACCAACCTTGCCAATAGCTGCTTGTCCACTTGCCCAGGACAAGGAAAGAATGCTGGGAATGAACCCGGTTTCAGATCTGAAATCTCTAAGACCCTCCCATAGGAAAGGAGGCCATAATATAATAGAGGTAGTAAATCCGTCATCTTTATTTCCAAAGCCTTTGGCTAACACGGTTTCTGGCCCAGGGAGCCAGTTGGAGTTCCATTTTTTAAATCTCATTGGAGCCTCTGTCCCTTCCCCGCCCCTCAGACCTCGCAGCGCCTCAGCTGCCACACCTCGCAGGTGCAGGGGAGGCTGGGTGCCCTAGACTCGTCCTTGAACCTCAACCCCAGTCTTCCACAGGCTCATTAGAAACTCCCAGGACAGCGGCTTCCCAGCCTGGCTGGCTCCCACAGGATGTCCTGTCCCTCACTATTCCCCCAGCCCTCCCAGGGGGGACTGACGGGCCCCTGCCACTCCAGCTGCCAGGCCACGTGGGTGAAGAATCCCCGCGTGGCTGTGCTCTCGGAGGGCGGACAACTTTCCTCACTCGCGGGGAGAGGCTGCCGCGGAGGCGTTCTCCACCCACCCCTCCTGTCTTGCCTGCAGAGGGCCGGTGGCCTGTTCGGCAACCACGTCAGCTACTACCAAAGCGACAGCCGGAGCACCTTCCCCCAGACCTTCACCACTCAGCGCCCGCTGCACATCAACAAGGCCACCAACAGCCCAGGCGACACCGAGTCCCCGTCCCATGAGAAACTGGTGGACTCCACCTTCACCCCCAGCAGCTACTCATCCACTGGCTCCAATGCCAACATCAACAATGCCAACAACACTGCCCTGGGCCGCTTCCCCCGCCCCACCCGCTACCCCAGCTCGGTCAGCGCCGTGGAGGGCCACGGGCCCCCCTTGTCTCCCGCCATCCGGGTGCAGGAGGCAGCGTGGACGCTCAGCTCCAAGAGGTAAGCGGGAGGGCGGGGCACCCAGGGCCCTGCAGGGGCCTCACACACTCCAGCTCAGAGGCCCCCCGGCCTGCAGTCACCCCTCACGCGGGGGTGGATGCTGCTGCCCTGTGATCCAGGGAGAGAGCAGGGTGCAGGCCGCCTCCCAGGTCCTGCCCTTGACTGCATGTGGCAGCCATGCTTAGGGAAGGCGCGTGGCCCCACCGCCAGCAAGTGTCCTGAGGAGCACACCTCTGGCAGAGCCTGCTCTGTGCTCTGGGCCCCGCCCCGCCCTGCAGAGGCCCTGGCCCCTCAGCCCCAAGATGTTTGCATCCTGGCTACACCACAGGCACCGTTCCCCAAGTGGAAGGGGAACGAAGTTACCGCCTCCTCTTTCCACCCTTCTCACCCCTCCAGGGAGGGGCCTCTCGGTGGCAGGAGGCCCTTCGCTGTAGCAGTTGCTCGTCTGTCCCAGGGTCCGTCATTCCTGGTCTTGGCTGCACCTCCCACCTTCTGACCGGCTCTTCCTCCCTGTGCTCTGCTCCCTGCTGTCATGCTCTGGGCCTCCGGGAGCACGGCCTGGCCTAGCGGGTCTGCCTGTCCATGTGGGCAGCTCTGGCTCCCCAGGCCGGTGGGAGAGGCCGCGCAGCTGCGCCTGGCCACCTCAGCCTTAGCTGCACTGCTCCCCCAGAGCGGGGCGGCAGATCCCAGCGTGCCAGGTTCTTGGGCCAGCCTCCTTTTCTGCCCTTGAGCTGAGAAAAATTGAAAAGTCCCAGCGTCTTTCTCAGTCCATGGGCACGTGTCCTGAGCTGCTTTCCTTCAAGGAACCAGCGGCACACGTGTACGTCCACGTGGCCTGTCCGCTTACCAGTGTCTGATGGCAGACAAGTCAAGCTGGCCACCCGTCTGCATTGCTGCCTAAGATGAGCTGGCTCACCACCCAAGCAGTGCTGGGCGAGTCCTGCCCACTCACACCGATGCCTCCTAGGTGCAGGGCCGAGCGTGAGCCCTGGGTTTGGCGTGCTGATCGGAAAGGCTGGTTTGCACAGGAGGATGTCTATGTCCAGGTGGCTGGCCCACGCCTGTCTTAGTGGCCCCTCCCTTTTCTGCAGCCCGCCCCCCTTTCTGTGACCTTCGGGGACTCAGTCCTAGTACCATCTTCTCCCTGCTCCCCTTGTCCCCTTCAGGAAGGCTTGCTGTGTTCATCACTAGCGCCTCAGTGTAAACTAACACCTCCTTCAAAGGGAATTTTCATATGAGACTTTGTTCTGTATTCGGGAAGGAAGGTAAAAATCACTTTAGAGAGGAGGTAGGGAGGGACATTGGGGATTTCTTCCTCTCCCTGCAGATCCATCTGTTAGTGAAACAGGGTCCAGGCAAGGCGCCTAGCACATAGTAAGCGCTCCCTAAATGTCAGCTCCCACCTCCCAACACAGTGGGGAAAACAACACTCAGGGCAGTAAGTTTCAAATTGTGAAGAGGCGCAACTTAACCAAAGTTCCAGCTCTGGGCCCTTGTCCTTCGTGTCACAGCTCAGGGCTGTGGTGGCTCCGGCGCTGGCCTTGCCTTTGCTGGGGACAGACCAGCACACCTTGCACACAGTGGCCCCCGAGGAGTGATGTTGCCTGCCTGCTGCCATTCCCTGTGTCCAGCGCCTCCCGTGGTGCCTCACCAAAGCTCCCTCCATCCCTGTCCCTCTCTTCCCACCCCATCCAGAGCCTGGGACTGTGGGGTGGGCAGCCACCGGTGAGGGCCTCCCCCAGACAACGGCCCTGACCCTTCTGGAGTGGCGCCCAGTCCCAGGGCCAGAGCTGGGGCGCTGACCCAGCACTCAGTTCTGAGAGGATGAAGGGGGGTGTTTCTCTGATGCCTCATGAGTCAGGATAACGCGGGCCCTGGCTTTCTGATCTAGAGGAAGAATGATGGAGGGGCTGCTGAGCCCGGCACAGGCAGGAAAGGGGAGCTAAGGAAGGCGTGAGCAGGTGAGCAGAAGACTGGCCGAGGGAAGGGATAGAATCCCAGGCACACGTGGCGCGGCAGGGATGTGTGCTGACCGGCTCCGTGGAGACTCAGCTCGGCAGGGCCTCAGGCGCACGCCCCCGGCTTAGAAGAACAAAGCCGCCATCTGAGCCTTCCTCTCCGTGCCTTCACTCCAGGGAGCCAGTGCCAAACGTGACACCAGGACCTCTCAGCTCTGCCCAACCAGTGCCCCAAGGCCCACCTGCCTGTAGTGCAGGGACGGGGCAGCCCGCTCACCGGGCCCCGCCCTCTCTGGGTGGCCCAGGACACTTCCTTAAAGGCTGACCCTCTCCTTTCCGAGCACCATCTCGTGTGTTGCTTCATTTGTTCTTCACAACAAGCCTCCGGGTCAGGCATATGTTAGTCCGGTTTTATTGATGGGATCCTGAGGCTTATGCCAGAGGGTAATTGAATGGGGTCAGAACGCAGGTCTCCCTGGTCCTCACCCCCTTCCCCCAGGGAACCACACCCCCAGTCCTGTGCTTCCTCCGCCATCGGTCGCAGGAGGGGCCTGGCTGCTGTGAGTGAGCGCGTGTGCACATGCGTGTGATGCCGTACTGCTGAGCAAGGGGAGGGGGCTGGCAGGTCCTGATTTTTTCTCCATCTTGGACACTTTAGGTGCCACTCCCGGGAGAGCCAGATAGCCATGGTGTGTCGGGAGGAGTTTTCTCAGGACGAGGCCTGTGACGCGCAGATGGGTGACGACGCGGAGTACTGCAGTGAGCCCAGCCTGGTCTCCACAGACAAGTGAGCCCTGTGGCCTCTGCCCCGGCTGGCCGCGTGTGTAGAGGGGTCTGGGTGGAAGGCAGGCCCTGGGGTCCCTCCTCTGGGAGAGATCTGGAAGGGGAAAGAGGTCACATGTCAGAAGAGCACCTGCAAGGCATCTGTCACCTCGTTAGGGAGAGAAGCCCCAGACCCACACAGACACACACAGACACACACAGACACACACAGACCCACACAGACCCACACAGACCCACACAGACCCACACAGACACACACAGACACACACAGACCCACACAGACACACACAGACCCACACAGACCCACACAGACCCACACAGACCCACACAGACACACACAGACACACACAGACTCACACAGACCCACACAGACACACACAGACCCACACAGACCCACACAGACCCACACAGACACACACAGACCCACACAGACCCACACAGACACACACAGACACACACAGACCCACACAGACCCACACAGACACACACAGACACACACAGACACACACAGACCCACACAGACACACACAGACCCACACAGACACACACAGACACACACAGACCCACACAGACCCACACAGACACACACAGACACACACAGACCCACACAGACCCACACAGACACACACAGACCCACACAGACCCACACAGACACACACAGACCCACACAGACCCACACAGACCCACACAGACCCACACAGACACACACAGACCCACACAATCCCCGGGTTAGCTTGGCCCTCCTCACAAGAAAGTGCTTTCAGAAAAGAATTCTAAACGCTGTTTCTTAAATTGTTTTCAGTGCAACCAACTAATAAATGTATGTTATAGTGAGACTCAGTCACACACAGACCTGTATTGACCATTAAACAAATGCCTGTGAAACTGCTTATAATAAAGCTGCCCAGTAGAGGGCACTGTTGGCAAATGGGGGCTGAGATTTTTGTCAGCTGGAATGTTTTAAGAGAAGGGTTTTTTTACTGCAGATCTAGACCAATTAGGAGGTTGTGACATTTACTTCGTTATGATCAGCACTTTTAAAAGAAAGTATAGCACATCGTAGCACAGACTAGGATAAAATAAGAGGATATAAAATAGCATATCCAATGTCACAAAGCTAAGTATCATTTTGTGAAACATTTGTTTAATTGCCTATGTATGTGTGTGCAGAGTCCCGTAAAATGTATTTATGAGTGTGGGTTGCATTCAAAAAGTTTAAGATGCATTGTTTTAAAGGATTTCCTGAAAGCACTTTATAATAAGGAAGGGCCAGCCCTTTTAGCCTTTAGATTTTTAGAGAATGCAAATTAATACATGGTCACATCGTTTGGAAATCAGGAAAAGCATATGCTTCCATTCATTTTGGCTCTTATCGGGTGCTCTGCTGGATCATGGAAACACTGGCCTCCGCACTCAGGGAGAGTTTGCAAACTCGATAGGAAGCTAAGATGATCTCCGAAGAGGAAAATAACATGGAGATTTTCTAACTAATATGCTCACAGAGTCGCACAACTGCGAGGAGTACAGGCATTCCGAAAAGGTCAAAGTCAAGGCGACCATAACAGGCGCCAGGCACAAGGTCAAACAGAAGCTGGGTCCTCAGGAATGGGTACGATTTGGCTCAGAAGAGAATATAACAGGGAGGGCTGACCAGGCTGAGAATGAGAGGAAAGGCTTAGAGGTTTTGGTTCCAAAACTTCCCTGCACACCTGCAGATGCTGGAAGGCAGGGAGCAGGGAGCAGGAAGGCACACGGTCTCTGCCTCCGAGGACGCGAGTCCCAGAGGAGCAGAGTCGGGGGCGTCCTCTGTGAAAGGACGGGCTAGGGTGCAACCTCGGAGCGACCACCAGGGGTAGTGACGTCAACTTAGTGGCCTGCAACTGACATTTTGAAAAAAATAGGACGGACCAAAGTAGAATGGAAACTGTCAGAGTGCAGCGCCTGACGGTGAGTGTGGTTCATGATGTTTAGTTCAGTCACGTGTGTGTGTGTACACGGACTGTGTGAGATACACTCACCTGTGCGTCCCATCAGAAAGGCGTAGGGACCACTGGCCTGAGGCCCCGGGTCCATGCCAGCTCTGCTGTCCACAGGGTGACTGTGTGGTGCCCTTGCTGATGCAGGGAGGGCAGGCCAGGGAGGAAGGGGTGGGAGTTGGGGTAAAGTAGGGACCAGTCATGGTAAAGAGCGTCAGCCTGTGGAAGAGAGGAGCCCGGGCCATGCCTGGAAAGAACCTGTGGGCCTAGAATTTCTTCCCAATTTTCTCAACAACGTTGACCCAAGAGCGCCCTCATGCCTCCGATCAGAGGTGCGGGGCTCAGAGCCCACAGGCTGTGTGTGAGGAGCCGGAAGCGTCTGTGAAGCCAGAGAGCAGGGCCCTGGGTGGCGCGTCCCTGCTGCCCCTCCCCAAACCTTCCTGGGAGCACAAGAAGGGGGCTCCCTTCACTGAGGAGCAAAGGAAATGCCTTCTGGGGTGGCAGCTGTCCCTGTGGGGTGCATGTCTCAGCCTCCAGGAGCAAGCCCCAGGAGTTCTCTGTTCCAGGCTGTCCTACCAGGATGAGGAAAGCCGACAGTTGGCGCCGCCGGAGGACAGGAGGGACACCCGGCAATCTCCAAAGAGGGGCTTCCTCCGCTCTGCCTCCCTGGGTAAGCCCACGCACCTCGCTCCCAGATGTGGCAGCCAGTGGGCACCCCCAGATGACTGGGCGGGCACCCAGGGTGACAGAGACCACGGTGGCCTGGCTCCAACCACCCCACACAGTAGGCTGGACAGATTTCCAAAGTGACGAGAGGAATTCCAAGGGCAGGGTTTGTTGGCTGCGTGGTATGTGTCGGAGGAAGATGAAGGGTGAAGGGGAGGTGTATACAGACCTTTTCCCTCCCTGGGCCCGAATCGGCCCAGACCCAGTCTCCTTTCCCTGCTCTGATCCCGGTTCTTTGGCTCCTTTGCAGGTCGGAGGGCCTCGTTCCACCTAGAATGTCTGAAGCGACAGAAGAATCAAGGGGGAGACATCTCTCAGAAGACAGTCCTGCCCTTGCACCTGGTTCATCACCAGGTAGCCCACACTTTGGACAGGCCACTGGCCACCCCCCAGTAGGCTAGACAAAGTCCCCAAGTCACCAGTCTTCCCTGTCTCACACCGCTGCCGCATCCCCACCCCTGGCCTAGCAGCCCCCGGGGAGGGGCTTTTTCTACTCAAATGAGAGCCTTAACAAAGTCTGAAATTTCCCAAGGTGGAGACCTAGGAAATACTGGTGAGCAGGAGCGCCCCACACGGTCCCAGGATTCCGCCTGAGCTTTCTTCTTACAGTGGCCCCCACCCCCAAGACATGGGCTTATACCATAGGGCACTCAAGCAGATGTGGTTCTACCTAGAGTTGCAAGACACCTGGAAATTGAGCGGCACAAAAATCCATCCACTGAAATACAGAAATGATCAGAGAACCAGCCAGCTACATGGTCAGGAGTAGGGAGTGATTTCCCAGGAAAATGGGTCCAGGGAGAGTTGACATTTTTCTTTTAGCACGGATGACTCCGCAGTGTACAATCCAAAGAGCATCAAAAATGCTCTTAGTATCTCAGAACTAATGGAGTTCTCAAAGAATTATCTAAGGCATTCTCTTACCTCCAGAAAAATTAGGCTGTAACCTAGAGTTTCCTAAACTTTTTACCTCTTTAATTATGCACTCCCTTTCCACAGGCCTATGTTTTCCTTTTTTTTTTTTTTTTTTACAAAGGCATTCAACTGCCGATTAAAGTTTATGATCAGCACTAGAGGCCCGGTGCACGAAATTAGTGCACTGGTGCGGGGGGGGGGGGGGGTCCCTCAGCCCGGCCTGTGCCCTCTTGCAGTCCGGGACCCCTCACTCCTTATTGCCCATCTACTCGCTGCTCCTTACCACTCAGCTCGCTGCTCCTTAGGGCTGCCACAGAGGCGAGAGAGGCTCCCACCACCTCCGCTTTGCTTGCCAGCCACGAGCCCAGCTTCTGGGACAGGCCACTGGCCATTCCCCAGGAGGCTAGACAAAGTCCCCAAGACTTTGGAAGCGCACTGACCACCAGGGGGCAGCTCCTGCATTGAGCATCTGCCACCTGGTGGTCAGTGCGCATCATAGCAACCGGTCATTCTGGTCATTCCACCATAATGGTCGCTTAGGCTTTTATTGTATAGATAAGATGGCCAATGTGACTTGGCTAAGTTGACACTATTTCATCTTAAAGAAATGCACTGTTTTGCTTAGCTTGTGTGGCATTGCCCGCATGCATACTATCTCCCAGGGCCCCAGGACCCAGGCGGGGGACCGTCAAGAGCAGTGGCCAGGGGCGGCTGGCAGGCTGCGGGGGGGGGGGGGGGGGGGGGCGGGGGGACACCGTATGTGATATTCAAGGGTTTCTGAAAGTTTATTTCACTCACCTGTTCGATCATTCTGGAAGGCAAGAAACTCCTCTTCATTTACTACCTCCCACCCACGTGGCAGCGCCCCCTTCTCTCTGCCTCTCGGGCTGGGCTCTCCCCCACGCTGCCACTGCCCCCTGGATGCAGCACATCAGAGTAGGCGTTGCAGCAGCTCACCTGGGGACCACGACCCACCCTCAGGACAGTCAGGCACCATGGGGCAGAGGACACAGCCCTGTAAATAGTTCAGTCACAACACAGTGTAAGATTTGGACAACAGCTCAAAAACAAGGTGAGCTAGAGATTGGCAAGACATCATTACTGGCCAGATTAATTGTAAAACCTGAAACAGTGAGCACTGGTTTTGTCTAGCTCTTTGGATGCACAGTGTGCTTTCTCGCAGACCCTCCTTCACTTGGACCTCACATCAGCCCAAAGGGCAGGGAGCCAGTGGGCACTGTGTGTGGTTGTACAGGTGACACAGGCACATCCTCTCTAGTCAACTGACCAGGAAGCCAAAGGGGGAGAATTCACAGCTGATGGGGCGGGGCCAGTGCTGATGGGCAGGTGATCCTGCCAGTCTGTCACAACTTTTGGAATTTAGAGGAGACAGGGTTACTTCAGACTGAGATCATCAGAAAATGCGTTTTAGGACGGTTTAAATTTACACTGGGTCTTGATGAGGTAGGATTCAGATGGGTGAAATGGTGGTGTATGAGCTCCAGGCAGCTGGGACCAGCTGCAGGCAGTAGCTGCTGAGAGGCCTGCCTCTGGCCTGACCATTCGGTAACCCGTGCTCCTTGTGTGTCCACAGGCCTTGGCAGTGGCGGGCCTGAGCCCCCTCCTCCAGAGAAGCCATTCTCCCACCACCTTCCCCCGGCCATGTGCCACCCCCCCGGCCACGCCCAGCAGCCGAGGCTGGCCCCCGCAGCCCATCCCCACCCTTCGGCTGGAAGGAACCGAGTCCACCGAGAAACTCAACAGCAGCTTCCCATCCGTCCACTGCGGCTCCTGGTCGGGGGAGCCCACACCCTGCGAGGCGGGCAGCAGCGCCCTGCGGAGAGCCCGGCCGGTGTCCCTCACTGTGCCCAGCCAGGCCGGGGCCTGGGGCAGGCAGTTCCACGGCAGTGCCAGCAGCCTGGTGGAAGCAGTAAGTGACCCTGAGCAGGGCACAGGCGGGAGGAAAGCCCGAGGCAGCAGGGCCCTTTGCACGGAGCATCACGAAACGCTCCCCGGCTCTCTCCCACGTGGACTGGATGTCAGTCCCCGGGCCTGAGAGGCCCTCAGTGTCAGAGCCGGCAGCAGGACGGCGTGGCAGGCAGGGAATTCTGGACTTCTGTTGGGGCTGGGCTGACGCAGAGGGAGGGAGAAACTGAGTGGCACATGCCTACCACAGGCCAGGGAAGCCGGAGAAAGCCAGGGGCTTCCCCACGCACCCCGGGCGTGCCAGCCGGCCCCAGCGGTGAGCGTGGGCTGCCTGTGTGCACAGAGTCATGTCTGACTCCCGAGCCTGGTTGCTCATTAGAATAACCGGGGGGGGGGGGGGGGGAGGTTTGGAAACCTATGACCAATTAAATGGGTTTTTTTAAAAAAAAAAAAAAAACCTCTTTGATGATTCTAATTCCCAGCCAGAGTTGAGAGCCTCAAGTCTAGAGCAAGAGCACCTTCGGGTCCACCGTGCTCGGCCCTGGTCAGAGCACCCATTGCAGTCCTGGCACCATATCTCAGGGCACCTCTGGCAAACTGGAACATCCCAGAGGAGGATGACTGGGTTGGCAAGGTCCCTAGAAACCACTTTGTGTGAGAACTGGTTGAGGGAATTGGGGAAGTAAACCTAGAGAGGAGGTGACTAACGAAGCCGTGATACGTTACGCTGGCCAGTGGCGCGTCCTCCTCCCATACACCAAAGGGTGTGGGTTCGCTCCCCAGTCAGGGTGCATATGGGAGGCAATCAACTGATGTTTCTCTCTCATATCAATGTTTCCCTCTCTCTCCCTCCCTTCCACTCACTCTAAAAATAAAAACATATCCTCGGGTGAGGACTAAAATAAAGAAGCCCTGACATGCATCTCAATCCTGTAAGGCTTCTGTGTCCTGGACAGGAGGTCTTAAATGCAGGACTGGAGCACCTGGATCACCCTGACAGGCAGACTGTAGCTAACACAGGCGACCTTTCCAAAACGAGGGCTTTCCTGTAAAATAGGGAGCCCCCATCACTTGACATGTGCAAGCAGAGACGGTGCCTGTCCAGTCGTCAGGCTGTCGCAGGAGGTGGGGAGCTAACCCAGATGACTTCCCAAGTGCCTTCTACCTCAAACCCCTGTGCTTCAAGTGCCTTTGTTGCCTCTTATTCAGTCCACACATCTCCACTGAGCACCTGCCATGTGGAGGCTGTGTTCTAGGTGGGGGGCCACCTCTAAGGAATAGGGTTTCTGAGCTCACATGCTGGTGAGGAAAGACAGGTAATAAGCATGCTGGGAGGGGGTGGAGTGATGGAGAAAAATTACGCAAGATAGAGAGTAATGGGGGGAGCGGGGCTAACAACTTGGAGAAAAGCGTTCTGTGCTTCCCTCCACGGCTCCCCTGCCCACTGGCCACTGGTTGATTCCCCCAAGCCAGTCAGGGAAGCAGCCTCTAGGAAGGAGGAGGAGCTTCGGCTTTGCCCGCTGGCCCTTCCCAGCAGAGGCAGAAGAGGAGGCAGGGGCCAGCGCGGTGTTTGCACACGTCATACTCAGGATCCGCACCCACAGACCGGCAATGGGCAGTGGGCAGAACAGTTTCACCAAAGGAGAATGAAGGTTTCTCGGAAAGAATAATATGAGATGCCAGGGAGGAGAACAGACCAGCGCAGAGGGTAGAACCCTCTGCTGTGAGACTACCCCCTGCAGCTCCTCGGTGAGCCAAGTTTTCATGTATTTGTAACAGTTTTTGAGGACCCCAGCCAAAAGGTCTCTCCTCCTGCCTGTACATCCTGAATCTCACTCCTTCCCTCTGAGCACCCCAGGGCGCACTCATGCACTCACACGCGCACGCAGACGCACGCACACACTCCTGAAGTTTCCAGTCAGAAGTCCTTTGCTCTAACCCTAAACAGAAGAGTTGAGCTGCAGGAATAATGTTCCTCTTTGGTTTTTCCTCATGGCCCTCCCCCCTTCAGGTCTTGATTTCGGAAGGACTGGGGCAGTTTGCCCAAGATCCCAAGTTTATCGAGGTCACAACCCAGGAGCTGGCTGACGCCTGCGACATGACCATCGAGGAGATGGAGAACGCTGCAGACAACATCCTCAGTGGGGGCACCCAGCAGAGCCCCAACGGCACCCTATTACCTTTTGTTAACTGCAGGGACCAGGGGCAGGACAGAGCAGGGGGCGAGGAGCCCGGGCCCCGTGGGCCCAGCCAGGAGCCTCAGAGGAGCGAGGAGGAGCTGCAGGACAGCAGAGCCTACGTCAGCAGCCTGTAGGAGCTGGGCTGGGAGATGCTGGGTTTTTTATTTGTCTCAATGTTCCTAAAGGGTTCGTTTCAGAAGTGCCTCACTGTTCTCGTGACCTGGAGTTAACGGAACAGCGTCTTCATTCATTTCGTTGGGACAAGACACAGAGTTGGGTGGAATGGAAAGTCAGCTTTTTGGGGGGAAGAAAAGCAGCAACCCCAGTTTGTGTCCAAGGAGGCAGAGTGGTGAGGAGGAGAAGGAGGAGGAGGTGGAAGGGTCAGGGAGGGAGCGAGAGAAGGCCGCCTGCCCTCCTGCGGTTTTGCAAGCCCTGTGCCAGGAGCCAGCCTTCACCTTGGGCCCCAAAGAGACCCTCAGCTTCCTCTGGTAGCCCCCGCCGAAAAGGACCTTTGTCAAACGGGTGTCTTTCAACTTTGCTTGTACAAAAATCATTTTGCACATATTGTGTACGAGCCTCACTGTCCCCATAGAGCCAGGGCCCTGTGGATCTGCAGAAGGAGGCAGGCATGACTCCCACCCCCCACCCCCACCAGAGAGGGAAGAGCAAGCAGCAGGAGGCCAGGAGCTGGGAGCCTGGAGGGAGGGCGCTTGGCCAAGAGGCAGCTGGCCCACCCCCACCCCCAGCCGCCTGCTGCCGCCCGCCCGCCTACATCAGGATCACCTCCCCCTCACTGGCCACCAGCCCCGGCCCAGCAGCCCAGCCCGGCAGCCGGCCAGCCTGCGGCGAGGGGAGCGGCGCTGCCCGCAGGAAGGGGCAGCCAGCACTGGACAAAGCGGGGAGGAGCTGGGTTCTGTTGAGCGCTCCTCTGTCCTGTGGTTTGACATTTCTCTTGACAGCATGTTGCAGTTTTCATTTTGTTGTTTGGGGTTTTTTATTTTATTTTCCCAGGAGGAGGGGAGGAAGAGGGGTGTTGACGAAGTTCAGTAGCCACCACCTTACTGTTTTCACTCTTGCAAATGTAAATCGGGTTCGGTTTGATGGTGTTATTAAACGGGTGAGGTTTCCTTTTCCTACGGAGGGTCCTTGCAGCCACGTGGGAGAGTTTTACCAGACGTTGTGTATGCCCAGTAATTGGTATGGTTTCCGTAGGTAGTAAACATGGTTTTTGATTGGTTTTATAATTTAAAGGTAATCAGCAATGCACTTCACAGGGTCTTGCACAGATGGGTGACTGAGGGGTGACTGATGGGTGACACACGCTGGGTATATGGGTGGCCGGAAGAGAGGAAGCGAGTTTGAGAGTCTCTGAGTGTGATCCGCATGTAGTGGGTTGTCTGTTTGCGTGTGTCAGCCGTGTGTACGTGCGCCCACGCAGGGGTCCTGCGCCCAGTGAGTGTGCAGCCCCCATTTCTGGGTTAACTGGGGGGATCTGAATCCAGGGCCATTTGAGAGCAAAAACACATCACTGTCTCTGCTTCTGAAACAGGAATCAGTAACTTTGCATTTTCTGTCCCACAAGATATGCAAAAACAATGCAATAATATTCATTTTAAAAATACAATTGTGAGTCTTGTTGGCATTAAAACTGTATTTTAAAAAACACAGAAATTTAAGGAAAAACTCAAGAAGGTGTTTTGCTTCTATATATTCCGTGTAATGTTTTATTGCATTGATAATGTTTCTGTTGAAGAAACCGTTATACTTGAATTCAGGTCAGTTTCAGTATTTTACAATTATTTTTTTAAAATTGAATTGCAATTGTGCCAAGCGAATATAATGAATTAAGTTTGTTTTTGAATTCACCTCTTGTATATTTTGCTGCATGTAAGTAAATCATTTTGTATTTGGAGTGTGACAAGCTTTACCTTTGAACTCTTAAGTGCTTTTCTATATGTGGTTGGGGGAAGGGAGGCTTTTTTTAATTTGTACAATGAGCAAGGGTTTCACTGGTGTAAATCATTATTCTGCTACCCACCAACAGGTTTGGACATTACTGTTTTGCATATCTTGTGTTTGCTTCTGTTTCCCTCAATTTTCCCAAAACTATATGACAGACATATTTGTACTACATCTCATTTGAGAGATCAGGCCATATTTCACTCCAATCGTCACTCCATCTACTCTGCACCAGTTCTCTGTTTGGGTATTTCTCTAGGAACAGCCCTTACTGTGAGGGGTCGTGAGTCATTCTGACCGGCCTCTGTCCTCACTGCGCTAGCCTCCGCGTCCCCTGAAGGAGAGGAGAGGTGGCTGACTTTTCACTCCCACAGCACAAATTCTGCTCAGTGGTTTTTCAGGAAAGTATACACTGACCAAGAGGACAGGAGGAGAGTTGGGCTGGCAGGAGGGGAAGGACATCCTGGCTCTGGCAACTGCTCTACCCAAACTCAGACAGCAGGGGCTAGAGAAAATGTTTGTCCACCCAAAAGTCAGCTCTGTCTTGCTCATCTCTCCATCTTTTCTTCATTCTGGGACAGGACTTCCTGCAGACCCCGTGGTGTGTGGCAGCTGTGGAGGGGACCAGGATAAGAGACGTAGCATCAGGGGTTCACAGGGGTGGTGGAACCAGAGGTTTTGTGGGAGCTTCTCTCATGCCAGTTTGCATCACCCTACTGATGCTGCCCTTTGAGTAGATTTCAGCAGTGATGGTCAAAAAGGGGCTGGCTTGGGGAAAACAGGACCCAACCGTTCATCTGGGTTTTACCCATTGGATCTCTTCCAGTCCATGTGCTCTCAGCCTTTCTTGGCACTTAGATAAGCAAACTAGACGTTTAAATTGGGAAAGTCCATTCCTCAATGAAGATGAGTTTTGTTTTCATGAACTGATTCATGAACATGTGGAGAAATGGGCCAGGAACTCCCAGGTTAAATTATAGTCTGAAACCAGAAGAGTTTCTTCCTGTTTCTCTGAGCCCAACCCATCCAAACTTTCTTGGTTCCTTCTCAGTGCCATCAACGTCTTCTAGACATTAGGTTTAGGGGTTACCCTTTGTCTGGTTTCCCAAAATGCCTGCCACTGTGCCCCTAAGATGTTAGCTATGATAGAGAGGGGAGCCCTTTTGGATTGATATCTGGTTCTTGCTATACACTTGATCCCTAGATAAAATTTGGAATCTTAATTAACACACACACACACACACACACACACACACACACACACACAACCTTTCATGCTGCATTCTATTTTTTTCCTTTTGTACTTTTCATCTGCATCGCCACATCTCATTGGCCAGCAGCATGGGCTACAGGCTGGCTTGTTCCAGCTACTCCTAGGGCCCTGCCTAAGTATGGCCCCCTTGTTTTTCACCACTTACACCCAAAGGCTCCCTTCTCCTTTATGGTCAACTCTGTCCAGAAGACCAGCTAGCCTTCCTCCCTGCCCCCATAAGAACAGTGTCAGCGTCAGCTGTGACCAGGGCACCTTGCCCTGCGCTGCTGTGAAGGAAAGGAGCTTCAGATGACAGCGACCAGTCTAGGGTCTTTCTGAACCTGACCTCATGCTGGACTCGTGCAGGATGGACATTGGATGCCTGTCATCATCACAGACTAGTAAAATCAGTTGTGAAAGCAATGACCCTCACCCACCGTATACTGGGTGACGTAGAACTTTCCCCATGACCTTGTAAAGCAAAGTGGTCGAATCGTCTGAAAACCTTGGGGCGGCAGGAGAAAAGCAGACAGTGCTGAGTGAGGACCGGAAGGACTTGGAGAAGTGCCGCTTAAGTTCTGGGTTTTGGTGAACTTTGTTTTTATTTTCTTCCGACTAGCCCAGCCTCTTTTATATCCAGACCTTGGTCTGTTACTGATCATTATTCGTGTGCATGGCTACAGTAAGCACAGGGGTTTCCAGGCGTCTCCTTTCTGCCTGTTCCTAGAAGAGTCTTTTGGGTCTGAAGGTAAAAGGAGAAGACTTTCCCCCTAGATTTTGGCTTGATTCATGAATTTTTCTCTGCTTTGCTTCAGAAGCTATTAGTTACAGTCCCTTCCTCAGCTTCTAGTCTGATAGACATCCCTCTGGGCAATCCAAGGACAAAGGAGCAAGACTTCCTTACTCAGTCTCATTCTCCTCTGGGCCCTGCTCTCAAGTTTCAGGAGCTTGTTTGGAGTGCAGCTGCCTGTCACTTCCACGTAGCCATCGCCTTGGAATCCTGCTTAGCCTGCTCTGGGCGTAGTCGGCAACCAGGGGAGAAGTGTGCCTCTGCCTCAGCAATGACATGAGAAATAAGCACCTGAAGAGGAGGAGTTTGGAAGTCACCACAAGGGTGATGGTTGTTTTACAGAGGCCTGTCCCTCCTAAAGGCCAAGGAATAGAATAAGAACTTGAATTAGGCCTAAGGAACCCGGGCAGTCAGCGTTTTAGCCTCATCACACCAGAATCAGACCTGTTGCTAAGGAAGATGACGGCCTCTCCATCCCTAAGAATTGAAATATCATCATCTAAGAGTTAGAAGCAGTTTAGCAAAGAGACCAAGAGAAAGGGGAACCTGGTTTTAGAAGGACCTCTTTCCGCGCCAGGGGAGTCAAAAACGTGCTGATAGAGGCCAGGCCAGTTCTGATTTTGAAGACATGGCTCTGGTCTGGGGAGAGTGTAAGCACAGAGAGAACTGGAGGAGAAATGGGGCAAAAGGGCATGTTTTGACTTCCTGTGTGTGTGTTCCCATGTTATGGAAAGAAGTGTCCAGTTCAGCCACTCACAATGGCCAGTGGAGAGGCCCATGTCTCGAGGATCTACTGTGGAAGAAGAGAAAAGTAAAATTTTTTTCTCACATCGTTTCCCAACCAAATCAAAGTTATCTGGCTGGGTGTGGGGTGCCTGTCACCCTGTCTTCCCTCTCTGCGGATGTCCCCACCCTCGTGTTAGCCAGCGCGCCTCTGAAGCAAGCCCCTGTCAGAGGCAGGGAGGGGGTGAGGCTCTCAGTCACCACCGCCCAGCTTCTCCAGCAATACGGCTGAGGAGACACAAGGGAAGGCGATGAGGGAAGGAAGTGTCCTGCAGCTGTTGGGGGCTCTGTCCCCTTCCCTAAGCAGCTCTCTCTAGTTCAGCCTCCTGCCCCAACCCCCCAGGCCCCCTCCCCCCTCCCACCAGTCTAGTGAGAGACAGAGAATGAAAGGAGTCCCATGTGCAATTCTTACATAGTTTTTTGTGAAGCCATTTCTGGTTTTCACTTTATTTATTTATTTATTTGTTTATTTATTTATTTATATTTCAAAGCAATGAAGCATTGCTTTGTGGAGCCAGATACCAATACAACAGGTAAACGGATATCTGCCAGGTTTCCACATTGTCGGGAAGACATTTGAACAGCCCGTGCACACACATACACACATACACATACACACACAAATATACTCACACACACACATACACTCGCACTCACACACACCCCAACATCCTTGAGGGGCAAGTGCTGGTGCCGGGGCTGAGCTCTAGACAAATGATTCTGTTCCCGCCCAGAAGGCTGAGCACTGTATGGCCAGAGACTGGGGAGAGGGTGGAAATAGTGCCATCTGAACCTATCATGACTAGGAATTACGTAAACATCTTAATTCATCTACGCTAGGAAAATGCTGCTCCTCCTAAAACCAAGACCTTTTCCTCACAGGATTTTAAGAGGCTCAGCTCCCATCAGCTGCGGGGAAAGACCTCTGCTTTCTGGTGGATTGGGAAAACACGGACTCTGTCTCTGGAAGGGAACTCGAGACCATGATAGACTCTCCCAAGCTAAGTTAAACACACTAGGTCACCACGGAGAGTAGAGGCAGAGTGACGATTGTTCTCTGCTGACTTAAGGAAGACACGACAAAGACTGTGTAATTAAACAGAAGCTTGGCGTGTCACACCACCAGAGTCAAACATCCTTCACTCCGAGGACGCTGGCCTTTTCACAGGTGTGCTCCCCGCTGTGGGGCAGCCCAGGCTCCCGGTTTTCAGGATCTAAATCATGTGATTTGTATCAGGCTCCTAGAAAGGGTACATGACACTTAATCTACCGTGAACCAGTCATTTGCTACACATCTACCATCTAAAAGTCACTCGCACGCCTCATAAATCGGAAAATGCCATTATCAGACAAAGTCCTTGGAGGGAAAAGTGGTAAGTAGTAAGAGAGGTGATTTCTATGCGAGGAAATACAGAAACGGGCAGAATAATTCCTGTTCACAGTTTGGGCCTAAGAACTCTTGCTCTGATGTTTGTAGAGCCCTCCAGTTTAGAAGCAGGGGGCTAAGGGGAAGGGGTGAGCAGACATCAGCCTTGGCGGTGGCGCTGCTACAGGAGCCTGAGGGCTGCACATTTCAAAGGCCCCCGGGAAGTCCCTCCTGAGCCTGCAGCCGGAGGAGAGGAGAGAAGGCCCCTTGCTGTAGAGTGACAGGAAGAAGTGGAGGATGGGCACTAGGCCCTGTCCCAAGCCCCTCCCCCTAAGGACTCCCAACACGGAGAAACTATACCGAGGCTTGAAAGGAGAAAACAAAACTTGAAAGCCAAGGGTAGACGGCTGTAAGCCAACAATCCTGTGCAAAGGGCTCCTTCAGAAGGCAACTCAACGCTGTGGGCACCTCTCTGCTTGCTCAGGCCACACATCAGCCACGTCCATTCCCCACACGTGGACTCCATCTCTTGACTCCCCACCCAGGCTATGCACCACCCAGAGCATATGCTGGTCTCCCCGTGCCTGGGGGAACAGGGCCTAGCACAGAAGTAGGCTGTGGGAATCAAAGGCATACACAGGATTCACAGCCTGGGATGGGAGCGGCTGAGAACAACCTGTGGAAAAACACACACGTTCATTAAGAAATAGGGTGTCAGGTCCCCAGTTGGTGAAGCACTGGAATGTCTATTACTCTCATAATTTTCCCATTTTATTTTAACCCCAGAGGTACCAAGCAAGACTTCCCTTCATGTAAGAGGCTCCAGGTCCAGCCCGCCCATCCATCCCTCTTCTCCTCACATCCTCCATCCTCTTGCTCAGGCCGACCTTCATACCCCCAAACCAAGCTGTGTCATGCTTGTTCTCAGAGAGATGTAGAAAGATGGACAGTGCCTCCATGGTCACCCCAATGCCTGTCATCATCCCCACACACCTGCACACCCCACTCCTTCCCCTCCAGGCTCCACGGATTTGCAGTCTTACTATTGTAAATATTGTTGTACAGTTTGTAATCATCAAATAATCCCGTTGTCAAAGGCCTCGCCTGCTGCGCCTTCTCGCCCTTGAGAAAGGCCAGGGAATCTACAAGGGGCGACCTTTCCAGAAGAGCTTCAGGGTGATGATCTCTGTGTGAGACGCTATGTATATTCCTGTAAGATTGCATTTTTATCTGAGGAATAATGTTATTTAAAAAAGCAAAAACAAAAACAAAAAAATAAGAATTGCAAATAAATTTCTTAACAACGTCTATGTTGGTGTATTGTATCTTCCCTCTTCTATATTCCTTCTCTTCTCCTGTTTCCTAGAGGTCACGGAATACACTTACCTCTCATATTATCATCTTATTCTCCAAAGAGGAGAAGGGTTGGGGAGAACACGGGAAACCAGAATATGGTGGAAACCTCTAACCTTATTTCTGGGTGGATCTCACTGGCCCCCTCTTCCTCCCAATGAAAAGGTTAACAGGAAAATGTTCAAAAGTTGACAAGAAGACAGAAACGGAGGGATTAAATGGATAATCCACAAAAATAGAAGAGGTGTCCCCCAAATATTTGGAAAGGCACAAAATTGGTTTTTAATGAATGAAAGGAAGAAGGGAGGAGGGAGGGAGGGAGGGAGGGAGGGATGGGGAGAGAAAAGGAGGGAGGGGTTGATAAGATAATATATATTAAAGCACTTTGAAGAGTATAAAACTGTAAGTTCTTGTTTTGTTGTTATTAAACTGATAATAACTCAGATAAAGCTTCCAGAATAATTCCCTGTGTAAAAACCATTTGCCCCAGAGTACGTGTCTTAGTTGTCTACAGTTATAAGAACAGAAACCCTCCCCCCTCCCCATGGATAATCAAGTCCCTTCCGGGAACTACAGGACCTTAGCTTCCTCTCTTCTCCACTAGAGCCTCCCTCTGCCTTGCCCACCACCCCGCCCGTGGGCTCTGGAGCCTAGGGCTCTATGAGAAGAAGAGAGGAGGGAAAGAGCTGGAGGGAAGGCAGCAGAGGACCAGCCTCCTGTAAACTGCTGCTCACCCAGCTCCTGGAGCAGGTTGGGGGTGCTCCCCCGGGACCTGCCCAGAGGTTTCAACCCATTGGCGGGCCACAGCCAATTGTGAGATGTCATTTGTTACCAGCAGTTATTAAAGTGCCAACGTTTGCAAACCTTGCTTTTAATCAGCTAGAACACATTCAAGACCTACCCTAGGATGAAGTTACTCTGTCTTGGATTTGGCTATGCCTTCTTGAATGGCAGTAAAAGGAGAGGAGGTACAGCTGGGGGCAGAATTAAACAAAACCAAGGGTGCATGTCACCAAGCGAGTCATCCCTTGTGTGTGTGGGGCCTCACTTTTGCTTTATAATTTGGTGTCAACTGTTTAGGTCTGGCCTGACCTTCAACCTCTCTCCCGACATAGGTCTGCTTCTGCCCATTTCTTCTTTCCTCCCCTCAAGGGAACATGGTAATTGATCTGACTGGTTAGAGTATTAGATATTAATTGGGCCACAGTTACTAATAGGCTGAATTACTGCATGGTAACAAGTCCATATATAGTGCTAGCTGGTTTGCTCAGTGATTAGTGTTGGCCCAAGGACTGAAAGGTACGTAGGTACTTGGTTGCAAGCTCAACCCTCAGCCCCCGTCAGGGCGCATGCAGGAGGCAACCAATCTATGTGTCATTCTCACATCTATGTTTCTCTCTCAGTGTCTCTCTCCTCCCTTCTACTCTCTCCAATCAATGGAAAAAATATCCTCTGGTGAGGATTAACAACAACAAAAAGTCAATATACATACATGACACTCTCTTGTACTTTATTTTTCCTGCCTCTTTATAGTAAGCAGAACGAAGGATTCTTTCTCTATATCTCTGCCTCTTTCTTTCTCTCTCCCTGCTTCCATATGGCTTGCCAGCTACCTGGGCTCAGAAGTCGCTTGATCTCTTGCTCTTCACAGACACATTTGGAGACATCAGCCCCAGAATTTTGGCTGTGGGAAGTGGGGGAGTAAAAGACCCTAAACTGACTATGAGCCAACGTGATGGGCTCCAAACCAGCCTTCACAGAGCCCTACGCTGTACATTGTTAGACATTATTCCAGCTAACAATAAAATAGCACTTGTATTTCTAATTGGCTACAATTGCATTTATACGATTTCCTGGGGAATCCTACAGGGAGGAGAGGCGGAGCAGGACTTGCACTCTTGAATAGCTTAAATAGCATCAAAATCCCGTATTACCCCATCGAATAGGTTGGCCATTTAGCCCAGGTGCTTCAATGAGGCCTCTCACATACAGCTCCACTGGCCAGATGATGCTCATCTCAGTAGCCCTTGCAGACCAGCTCCAGGCTGCTGATGCCCTCCAGCAAGTTCTCCACTGCCCCGCAGGCCATGTTTACAGACCAGCGCTGGGCCATGCCCTCCGGCAAGTTTCCTTAGCAGCGGCAGACACACAGCAATGTGTGCTCCTGTGGCAGCCAGGCCTCTCCAAGGAGGTCTGAGTCAGCCTTGAAGTGAATGGTGGGGAGAGCTTTTCTAAGTTCTTAGTTTGTAATTTCCTCTTCCTGGGCCCTAGAAGTAGTAACTGCTTGTTTACTTACTACTTCTAGTTTGCTAGTCACTGTTTATAAGTTACAACTCTTTAGATTTTTTTTTTCTGTTCAAATTACTGGTGTGGTATCTGTCTTCTGATTGGACCCTGATATAGAACTGGTACTGGGAGTAGTCTGAAGAGACAGACACTCAGAGTTGGGATTTGAGAGTGGATTTGGTCTTGTGTCTGGGCCTGAGGGCAGAGCGGAGCTCCTTGCCAATAGGAAATTTGATGCCAGCTATCCATGATATACAGTGAAGTGCTAATTAATTAAAGTATTAACTGTGGTTGGGTGTGATGAAATGCTAATTAAAACAAATACCTTGGGAGCCTAAGTGGCTGCTGTACATGGTTGTCATTGACTTTCCTGAGTACATTGCAGCCACTAACAGAAAGACAAGCTCAAGATTATAGTCTGAGAATCAGAGAGCTTCTGTGGAAGTCCTATTATAATCTCTTATTTCTTGTAACCACAGGGCTAATATTTCTGACCATTAAGTACAAAATTTAACTGAACAAGTGGCTGAATTACAACAGCAGTTGAATTCACAGTCTTTACAAAATTTTTTATGTGAAAATTATGACATTGATTGGAAAATAATGGCATTTTGAAAGTTGGAATAGAGAAATCTAATAGAATTGCAATGAAATTGAGAATCTCACACCTATGAGCCCCTCTGAGCATCCCTTAACAATGGAAGTAGGTCAGTACGACCATGACCAGCCTTCTTTTTGCTGGAAAACCCTGCATAACTTCACCGTGAGCAGAGGCCTTGAAAGAGATGCACATCTTCCTCAAGACCCACTATTATCACCGTTTGTTGCCACTAGACCCACACCTTCGCTCAAATACCGCATGTTTCAGGGACTCATATACACAATGTCAATGTAAGAATGCCCAACTGTGTAGAAAAATTTTATGAGTTTATTAGAGTTTAGTTGAGCCAAACTAAAGAAGACATGCCTCGCAGCAAGATCCCAACAGACAGGAACTGCTTCCCGGATGCCAGTTTGCAGTTTCTTGTATACATTTGGAATTAAGGAAGGAACATTACATGAATGAGGGATAAAGCAAGGCAGGAAAATCCCTATGATTGGATCACAAGATAGTTAATAAGATTATGTGCTCTCTTGAGGGTGGTTATGCTTCTGAAGGGGGTCTGAAAAAGAAAGGCATTTCTTTTTTTCTTTTCTTCTTTTTTAGTAACTTCAATTTTCGTTTAATTTTTTATCACCATTTATCCTCCCTTATACTCTCTTCCACCTCCACTTACTCCCTTTTCCCCCTCCCCCATCACCATACTATTGTCCATGCCAATGAGTTATTTTTCTTTTTTCTTTTTTTAACCTTTTTTGCTCCATCACCCCTCCCAGGTCACCCTCCCCCCTCTCACCATCACCACCACCACAGCTGTCAGCCTGTTCTCTCTGTGACAGTATGGAAGGACCTGGAGAACATTATTCTCAGTGAAATAAGCCAGTCAGAGAAAGACAAGTACCATATGATTTAATTCATATGTGGAATCTAATGAACAAACTGAGCAAGCAAAATAGAGACAGACTCATAGATAGAGAGAAAAAGGCATTTCAATGGTGTATTAACAGAAACAATGGACAAGGACTGTTGACACCTTTCACTCAAGAGGTAATAGACCTGAAGCCTGACTACCCACCATGACCTTCCCAGATAGGAATTTGTGATTAGATCACCCTGTGAGGTTACTTTTGCTTAGCTTCATTACAGAGACCCGTTTTCATCTACAACAGTATGACCCAGAAGGAAACAGCTTACACACTAAAAGAATTGCAAGACTTTTTCTAATATATGTGTTGGCAAAAACTTGGGGTATGTGTGTGTGAATATATTCTAAGGGAGTTATACCAAGGAGGGTGGAATATAGCACTATATCATACCAAATTAATTTATATGTGTGTCCTTACTAGAGATCTCAGATTTCATTTTTTAAATTATACAGATGGAAGTGGCTCTAAGATATTACTTAGTTGATTGGCATTTGTATTCGATATGTCTTCTGCTTAGTGAGGGTGAAATTCCATAGTTTCCATGGTCTGATATGGAAGAAGGAATCCAAAGGTTTAGGAAGATAAAAATATTTCTGTGGATTTATCAAGTGTAATATGCACACCCACGCCCCAACCACATCTTCTGGTTCAGAAAACACCTCTTGTCACTAATATTTTGAGAAGTAAATGAAGGAGTACCTGCATCCTTTAAAGGCTCTGTAGTTGCTCTCATTTATAGACTAGATATGACCATGGGGGATGCTACTCTGATTTCAATGGCATTAATGGAATTTTGGAGTAACAGAGGCCAAGAGATAACACATAATTGTCTAACACAAGGTGTACCAGATAGCTTCACAGGTGAATTTTACCAAACCTTTAAAGAAGAACTAACACCTATCCTTTTCAAACTATTCCCAAAAATAGGTGCAGGAAGGCTCCAACCTCAGTTTACAAAGCCAACATTACCCTGATTCCAAAACCAGACAAAGACATTACAAAAAAAGAAAATTATAATCCAATATCCCTGGTGAACATAGATGCAAAAATCCTCACAAATATTAGCATTTGAATTCAACAATACATTAAAAAGATCATACACCATGATCAAATGGAATTTATTCCTGGGATGCAAGGTTGGTTTGATAGCCACAAATCAATTAACATAATACACCAAATAAACAAAATAAAGAATAAAATCATATCATTATATCAATAGATGCAGAAAACTCATTTGACAAAGTCCAGCACCCATACTATCTAATAAAAGAGTAATATGCAAATTAACAATCACTCCGCTACACCCACAAAGCCATGCCCACCAGCCAATCAGGAGCGAGTATGCAAATTAACCCAACCAAGATGGCTGCAGCCATGGAGCGAGCAGGAGGCTTGGATTTCACCGGCAATGGAGGAAGCCAAGCTTTCCGCACACCCTGGAAGGCCCAGGCCTCCACTCAAGGCTACAAAGTTTCAATTATAGAAGATAAATAAATCCCAACAGAAATGGCTGCAGCCATAGAGCAAACAGGAAGCTTGGCTCTGCTCAAGGCTACAAAGTTTCAATTATAGAAGATAAATAAATTCCAGATACCAGGGCCTCCGCTTGGGTTGCCAGGGGGCATGGCCGGCCTGCAAACTACCACAGGCCCCTCGCCCAGGCCACCCCATGCCCCAAGGGAACCCCCACCCTGATCTGGGATGCCCTTCAGGGCAAACAAGCTGGCCCCTACTCATGCACCAGACCTCCATCCTATCTAATAATCTTATCTAATAAAAGAGTAATATGCAAATTGACCATCACTCCAACACATAAGATGGCTGCCCCCATGTGGACACAAGATGGCCAGCAGGGGACGGAAGTTAGGAGGGACCAGGCCTGCAAGAAAGGGCAGTTGGGGGGCGATCAAGCCTGCAGGGGAGGGCAGTTAGGGGTGACCAGGCCAGCAGAGGAGGGAAGTTGGGACTGGGCCTGCAGGGAAGGGCAGTTGGGGGGGACCCAGGCCTGCAGGGGAGGGCAGTTAGGGGTGACCAGGCCTGCAGGGGAGGGCAGTTGGTGGCAAACAGGCTGGCAGGGGAGCAGTTAGGCATCAATCAGGCTGGCAGGGGAGTGGTTAGGGGGTGATTTTTCAGGCAGGCAGAAGCGGTTAGGGGCAATCAGGAAGGCAGGCAGGCGAGCAGTTGGGAGCCAACAGTCCAGGATTGTGAGAGGGATGTCCGACTGCCCATGTAGGCCCGATCCCACCAGGATTGGGCCTACACGGGCAGTCGGACATCCCTCGAGGGGTCCCAGATTGGAGAGGGTGCAGGCTGGGCTGAGGGACACCCCCCCCCCCCCCGTGCACAAATTTTGTGCACCGGGCCTCTAGTTTATAATAAAAACTCTGAGCACAGTGAGAATAAATAGAACATACCTCTTCATTAAAAAGGTCTTGTATGACAAACGAACAGCTAACATCATACTCAGCAGTGAAAAGCTAAATGCATTTTTTCTTAATATCAGGAACAATACAAGGTTGTCCACATTAACCACTTGCATTCAGATATTCTACATCTGAAACTAATATAATACTGAATGTCAACTGTAATTGAAAAAAATTGTTTAAAGAAATGTTTACTGTGATATAAACCAGACCTTGAGTTTTGACTGTGAACTTGATTGAGAAGACTACCACCACTCACAAGCCCTAGAAACATCAGTGAGGGTCTTTGGGAGCACGTGGTCATAGTCCATTTGCCCAAAAAGTATTTATTGCACCCCTGCTATGCACTAAAAACTGTTCTAGGCACTGGGTGCACAGCAACAATTGGCTCTGATTACCCCTAAAGTGTCCAGCAGGTCTGATGAGTAACACCCCTTCTACACAAATCCAAACATGCCCCAGGCAAAGCCTCACTCACAGCGTGTGGTCTCCCCATAAACCCAGCTGAGGGGTCTCACAGGGTCCTGCACACAGTGTGCCCGAAGATGCCCAGCCTAGAATCAGAGTCAAAGGTGGCACCTAGCAGCTTCGATTGCCAGGCTTTGCTCCTGCTGGGGATTGTGTGAGCCTAGCAAGGTCATGTATCTATGTAATAGTATGTGCAGATGAAGATTCTGGGACCTCAGGTCCCACCTTGCTGAGAACACTGCAGAACTGGATGGGTCATTCAGGATAGTGAGCATCTTTCCAGCACTTTCTTATTTGAGGAGAAGAGGAAAGCAGTAGCAGCCTCATTCTTTGGTACTCTCTGCTAAGACTTGTACCCCTTAGATTGGCTGGATCAGCTGCTGGAAGAAAGCAGAAACTAATTGTTTCTGGGGTAGAAGAAAAGCATGTCTCTGGATGCTCAAACCACCCAGCTTCCGTGGGCTCTTGTACCGTGTGGGGGCCCTGGAGTCAGTGTGGGAGTTTTCTACTTCTGTGTAACAAATTCGCACAAATTTAGCATCTTAAAGCAATACTTCACGGCTTAAATTTAGCAGCTTAAAACCTGCTCTGTCCCTAGCCTGGCCCGGCTGCTGTGGACTGTTGGGGGGGGGGGGGGGGGGGGGACAGAGTAGAACCCAGACAGTTGTAGAGGAATGATCAATCAATGGTGTGTGTGTCAGTTAATTCCCTTTATTAAGTGAGCCAGTTAGTATAAGGATTTGCTATTACTTGTGATGCTCTTACACAACAGTAGGCAATTATTTCCAGTTTTTTTTATGATTAAGGTCCTTTATTATGCATATTTTGTAAATGAAAATATTGAGAGGTTAAAGGACTTGCCCACGTTTATAACTCTAATACTACTGTGGTTAGAATCAAGCACAAATAATCTGACTTCAGAATCTTATGAACACCAGGTTACAGAACTTCCTGTGGTAGATATTGAAAATGTATCAATTCCTGCCCTAGCCAGTTCCGCTCAGTGGATAGAGCGTTGGCCTGCGGACTGAAGGGTCCTGGATTCAATTCCAGTCAAGGGCACATGCCCGGGTTGCTGGTTTGATCCCCAGTATGGGGCATGACAGAAGGCAGCCGATCAATGATTCTCTCTCATCATTGATGTTTCTATTCTCTCTCCCTCTCCCTTCCTCTCGGAAATCAATAAAAATATATTAAGAAAAAGAAAATGTATAATTTTTCTTAAATTTTAGTTTTAAAACACTGAACATTATACACTTTGCTTTTGTTTGGATGTATACTTTTATGTATCTACCATTTTAAGTGTCAAACCAAATTGAAAACTTCTTTAATTATAATGAACGCCATGATACCTCTGTAACTGAAATATTTTTTCATATATATTTTTATTGATTTCAGAGAGGAAGGGAGAGGGATGAGAGAGAATCATTGATCAGCTGTCTCCTGCATGCCCCCTACTGGAGATCAAGCCTGCAACTCAGGCATGTGCCCTGATGGGGAATCGAACTGTGACCTCCTCTTTCATAGGTCAATACTCAACCATTGAGCCGCACCGGCCAGGCTGTGGCTGAAATATTTTTAATTTCTAAATTATTTTATACTAAGGAAAAAAAGTTGTCATTAAGATTTTTATGGCCCTGGCCAGTGTGCCAAATGGTTAGAGCACCAGCCCATGCACCTAAGATTCTCGGTCAATCCTATTTGGGCTGCAGGTTCAATTCCCAGCCCCAGTCAGAGCATGTGCAGGAATCAACCGATCAATGTGTCTCTCTCACATCGATGTTTCTCTCTCTCTCTCTCTCTCTCTCTCTCTCTCTCTCTCTCTCTTTCTCTCTCTCTCTTTCTCTCTCACTTGCACTCCACCCCCCCCCCATCTCTCCTCCTTTTCACTCTCTCTAAAAATCAATGAAAAAAAAGTCCTTGGGTGAGGATTAACACCCCTCCCCCAAATTTTATGGACTTAGGACAGCATACTAGTTAGATAATCATATATTAAAAAGTGGTCCTCACCACCCATATTTAAAGTACCCACATGGCACAGTAAATACTTAATACAATATTGTTGACTATATTCCCTATGCTGTACTTTACATCCCCATGACTATTTTGTTCTCAATTCCTTCAACTTTTTGACGCAGCACCCCAGCCCCTCTCCTCTCTAGCAACCATAAGTCTGACCTCTGTATCCATGAGTCTGTTTCTAGTTTGTTTGTTTATTTTGCTGTTTAGATTCAATAAGTGAAATCATATAGTATTTGTCTTTTTATATCTGATTTATTTTACTTAGCATAATACTCTCTAGGTCAATTCATGCTGTCACAAATGGTAAGAATTCACTCTTTTTTATGGCCAAGTAATATTCCATTTATACCACAGCTTTTTTTATCCACTCCTTTATTGGTGAGCACATGGGTTCCTTCCATATCTTGGCTATCTATAATAATTCTATAATAATAAAAGCATAATATACTAATTAAATTGGACGTCTTTCCAGACGACCTTCCGGACGAAGCCGGGGCTGCAAGGGAAGCCTGGGTCCCAGGCGCTGGAGGGAACCCTGGGTCCCAGGTTCCAGAGGGAAGCTGGTGCCAGCAGCAGGGGGAAGGAAGGCCTACTCTTGCACTAATTTCGTGCATCAGGCCTCTAGCTGTAAATAATGCAGTATACACAGGGATGCATACCAGGTGTACCAGTTCATAATGCGGATTTTGTAATCAAAGAAAACATAATAATTTCAAGAGAAACATCAAAAGTGCTTTATTCAAAGTAATGTCCATCGCTAGCTATACATTTCACCCCCCCCCCCCTTTCAGGTAATTTGTGGATACCGTCCAAATAGAACTTTTGAGGCAAACCATTCAGAGACCCAATTTTCCACTTCTTCGTACGTTTTGAAGTGCTGCTTAGAAAGTGCGTGTGCCATCGATCAGAACAAGTGGTAATCTGAAGGAGCAAGGTCTGGTGAATACAGCGGGTGGGTTAATACTTCCCAGGCAAGATCTTTTAACGTGTCTTTAACTGGTTTTGAAGTGTGTGATGGTGCGTTATCATGAAGCAAAATTACTTTGCCTTGTCTTCTGGTCCATTCTGGTCATTTCATGATCAAAGTGTGGTTCAAATTGATTATTTGTTGTTGGTAGCGATCAGTATTAATATTTTCACCTGGTTTTAGAAGCTCATAATATACCACACCTTCCTGATCCCACCAAACGCAGAGCATTGTCTTCTTTCCAAAGCCATTTGGCCTTGCAGTTGATGTTGATGGTTGACCTGGATCAACCCATGATTTTGTGCATTTGGGATTCTCAAAATAAATCCACTTTTCATCACCAGTCACAATTCGATGCAAAAAAGACTTTCTTTTATGCCGTTGAAGCAACATTTTACTGATGACTTTTCGGTTTTCCATTTGTCTTTTGTTCAGTTGATGTGGCACCCATTTTCCTTCCTTTAAAATCTTTCCCATTGCTTGTAAACAATCAGAAATTGTTTGCTGAGCAACGTTTAATCTTTCTGCAAGTTGTTTTTGAGTTTGACACGCATCTTCATCCAATAATGCTTCTAATTGTTGGTCTTCAAACTTTTTCGGTTGACCTGGACGTTCTTTGTCTTTCACATCGAAATCATCACTTTTAAAGTGTTTAAACCAGCATTCACAAGTATTTTGAGATGGAGCATGTTCACCATAAGCTTCCTGAAGTATATGATAACTTTCAGCAGCACTGTTCTTCAAAATAAAGTAATGAATTAAAACTTCCCGCAAATGCTCTTATTTTGGCATGAAATTTGACATTTTTAAGCGTAAAAATATCTATGTTGTTAACATCTTCAGAAAATTTGACATATGAAGTTTTGAAGCTTGCTGTCAATACAACAAAATAGCATACATATCAAATCGCATATATGTCAACATATGTGTAACTCCATCTATTGAAAAAAGTCTGCATTATTAACTGGTACACCTGGTATGTCATTTTGAATCAGTGTTTTGAATTTCTTTGCATATATACCCAGAAGTGAAATCACTAAATCATAGGCAGTTTTGTTTTCAATTTTTGAAAACCACCCATACTGTTTTCCATAGTGGAGCCACCCATCTGCACTCCCACCAACAGTGCACGGGGGTTCCCTTTTCTCCACATCTTCACTAACACATGTTGTTTGTGAATTTATTGATAGTAACCATTCTGTCAGGTGTGAAGTGATATCTCACTGTCATTTAAATTTGCATTTCTCTGATGATTAGTGACATTGAGCATCTTTTCATATGTCTATTGCCCACCTGTAAGTTCTCTTTGGAGAAGTGTCTATTCAGGTCCTCTTCCCATTTTTTAATAGGATCTTTTTTTTTTTTTTTTTGGTGTTGAGTTGTCTGAGTTTTTATATTTTGGATATTAATCTCTTATCAGATGAATTATTGGCTAATATCTTCTTCCATTCAGTAGGTTGTTTTTTCAATTTGTTGATGGTTTTCTTTGCTGTGCAAAAACTTTGCTGTGTTTAGTTTGATGTAGTCCCACTTGTTTATGTTTTCATTTGTTTCCCTTACCCAAGGAGACATATCCGAAAAAATATTGCTAAGAAAAATGTCAGAGATTTTACTGCCTGTGTTTTCTTCTAGGATTTTTATGGTTACGAGTCTTGCATTAAGTCCATAATCCATTTCAATTTACTTATGTACATGATTGTAAGAAGATGATCTTCATATTTTGCATGTATCTGTCCAGTTTTCCTGACATCATTTATTGAAGAGACTGTTTTTACCTCATTGTATACCCCACTGAATGAGACATTAAGCTGATTGATGACAAGAGAAATACCAATCATTTAATAAATGAGAGATACTATCATTATTATTAAAAGTATCACTGTAAAGGGATCAAGAGAACATTTCTGTCTTGTTAGTTTGAAACTTTCTGTGTTGTTAGTTGAGATGTTTGATGGTCTGGGTTCTTTCTCTTTTTGAACCATTTAGTTTAACTCTACTCCTTTCTAGATCATTGATTCTCTTTAAAAACAAACATTACCACAAATATAAACAGAATGAGTCAGATTTCTAAAAGTACTTCCTTAAGCATTTAAAATTACTTTGTTTTACCAGAACACATAGGGATAACAGAAATAACTTAAATATACTTAATTTGAATTAATAAAGATGAATTCAAACTGAATAGTGTGTTAGTGGTGACACTATGTAGAAAAGCAGCTTTTTTTTTTTTTTGAATGATTGGAAAATATGTAAACACTAGAGGCCTGGTGCACGAATTTGTGCACAAGTGGGGTCCCTCACTGTGGCCTGCAGGGATCAGGCCCCAGATCACACTCCCAGCCTTGCAGCCCCGCAGCCCTGCCTGGCACCCCACTGTGGCCTGGCACCACCCCCTCACCTGCTCCACCATCTGCCTGTGGGCGATCTATCCGGCCACCCCTCCCCTGCTGCCCGGCTTCCTCAGTGCCTGGGAGCCAGGCGGGGGCCCCTACCTCACCTCCGCTGCTGGTTGCCATCTGTGGGATGATCGGCAGGGCAATCGGGCACCCGCTCACACCTGCCTTGGCCTGGTGCTGCCCACTCACCTGCTCCACCATCCCACCACAGTCCTGCTCTCATTGGGTCCCATCGGAGCCAGCAGTGCCTCCATTGCCGCCTGCTTGTCAGCGCTGTGTTGCTGACGCCTGCCATGTTCTGTGCCACCCCCTGGTGGTCAGCGCATATCATAGCGAGCGGTCAAACTCAAGATCAAACTCCCAATCAAACAATTTGCATATTAGGCTTTTATTATATAGGATGACTTTATATCCTTAGGGTAGATTAAATTATTTATTTTGTCTTTTTTCTCCTAGAACATACTCCCATTAGCTTTTTAGTTGTCCCTGGCCAACAATAAGCCTAACATTTTATTTGTAATGACTTTGTAGTGGAAGCGTTGTCTTTATCGAGGGTACCTTCTGCTGGTTATAAGAGGTATCGATTCAGGGAAGATTGCCTTTTGCAGTTAACCAGACTCTTTACAAAATCTTATGGGTTTTGTGTTTTTTTTTGGTTTTGTTTCTAATTTTATCACAAACCTGGAGTGAAGTCAGGAGGAAAAACAGATTTTTATAAACAGCTGTCAAAGGGGAAGGGAGTTGTGGGGCTGAGTGACAAAAGGCGAAGGGATTAAGCAGAAATATATATATATATATATATATATATATATATATATATATATATATATCACATAGACAGAGACAACAGTATGGTGGATAGGCAGAGGGAAAGAGGATGGGGGAAGGCAGAAGAGGGCAAAGAGGGGATAAATAGGAGAGGAAAGAGACTTGACTTTGGGTGGTGAGTGCACAATGCAGCATGCAGATGATGTTTTATTGAGTTGTACACTTGAAACCTGTGTGGTTTTATTAAACAATGTTACCCCAATAAATTCAATATAAAAAACAAACAAACATGACCAAGTTACAATTATAGTAGGGGTTTGATTTTATTTCTGTGACTCTGATCTTATTGTCACATATTGGATTTTTAAGAAAAATCATCATGAAAATGGAAGATCCCTGTCTTTATTTCTTCCCAATAAAGATATGATTATTGCTACTGCTCTTGCCCTTGCTCTTTAAGTCAGCCAATGCATTATTCTTTATTTTTTGTATTTATTAAAAGGATCTTAAATATTTTTACTGCTGTCTGTTGTTCAGTTTCATTTAATAAACATTTATTTACATCTGATAAAATCAGAGTAAAGAATGATTTCTTGACTTTTTTTTCTTTCTAGGGCTATTAGTATGATTTTTTTTTTTTTTTTAATATCAAGCCCTGGCCAGTGTGGCTCACTTAGTTGGAGCATAGTCCCGTACACTGGAAGTTGTGGCCATTCCAGTCAGGGCTCATATCCAGGTTGTGGGTTTGATCCCTGCTCAGCTGTGGTGTGTAGGGGAGCCAACCAATCGATGTTGCTTCTTGCATCAGTGTTTCTCTCTCCTCCCTTCCTCTCTAAAAATCAATCAAAACATCTTTTTAAAAATATATAAATAAATGATAAAAAATAACTTTTTTAGCAATTAATTTTATCTATCTCATTTGTTAAGTACAGTTATTATTTTCTCATTTTCATTATACCTGCCCTATCTTAAGTGTGAATAATTACAATTCCACAAAGATGAAAGAAATTAAGTCAAGCAATTTCTTTGACACTGATTTAACCCCAGGGGAATAGTGATATATCACTATCTTTTTTCCCCTTTGGTTTCCAATAACAATTGAAGAGCCTATTTCTTTCTTTTACACCCTCCTTTCTTCCTCTGCATTGCTCCCTTTCTTCCCCCCCTCTCTCCTTTCCACCTTTTCTCTCTCACCCTGTCATTTGTTGATCATTATTAATCTCTGGAAACCTCTTTTTTAAAGATCACCTTTCCAAGGAAGTATTTGCTGAGTTCATTTTGTACATTTCAGAGATATGTGTTTCTGAAGTAATTAGCCCTATGTACCATCCCTCCATCTTCAAACATCTATTTTTTTTTTAGTTTTAAAAAAAACACTTCATTCTTATTTTCTAGCTTTCTTGACTCTCTTCTGTTTTCCTCCCTGATTTTCCCCCACAACCATATTAATATAGATATTTCCTCTAGGTTCAGTCTTGGTATCTCAGTCAGCTTACCCAACACAATTTCTATATTGATCTTGTAAACCCACAAAGTATAAGCTATAGATGGTCCTAAAATATTTCTTGGCCTTGACTTTTCTCTACAACTTCAGATCTACTAGTACATCTCCAGTAGACCAAATTTAATTCTAGACCAAACTTAATTTTCTCCAAGATTTGATCTCTTTCTGTGTTGTTGTTTTTTTCTATCTCTGTTACGATGAGGGCAGAGATTTTATGTTTTGCTTATTATTTCATTTGTTAGTGCCTAGCATAGTACTAGTATATTGCACCAAAGAAATGCTCAATAAATATTTAAATAATAGACTTTCCAAGATCAAAGGCTTTGAAATTTATAATCATATTCTACTTTTCTTTATAAGCATCCATTACTCTTTGAATCACTTTTCTTGTTTTCTAGGCATTGCCTTCGGTCACCTCCTCATTACTCTTACCTGGACTTTTTAGCAGTCTCCCAAGTGGTTTTACTGTATTTTATTTCTTTTATGTCTTGTCTGTACTACCTGTTGTAGCCACCACGTTTTAGTACAGTTCTGGTCATTGATTTAGCAAGTATTTCCTGAGCACATACTTTAAGCTTGGGTCTGGTATAGATGCTAGCATTAAATGATATAGTAATCTTGTCTAACATCATCTTTCTGCATAAAAATCATCTTTGATTCTACAAGGAATCCTCCTTTCTCCTGTAATAATGGCATATCTGGCAGTAACATCTGAAATATGTTGCTCAGCCTGTGTTGGTGCCAGGCAGCATGTGCGTGTGTGCGAGTTATCTCTGAATGGTTTAACAATAAACAACACCAGCAGTGAATGAGGATTCCTTTTTCTCTGCAACCTCTCCTACACTTATTACTTGTCTTGTTGATAATAACCATTCCAACAGGTGTGAGGTACTGTATCTCACTGTAGTTTTGATTAGTATTTTCCTAATAGCTAGTGAAGTTGAACATCTTCTCATATAGCTGTTGGCCATTTGTATGTCTTCTTGAGAGAGGTGTCTGTTCAGGTCCTCTGACCATTTTTTAATTGGACTGTTTGTTTAGTGTTGAGTTGTATGAGTTCTTTATATATTTTTGGATACTAACCCCTTATCGGAGCTGTTGTTTACAAATATAATCTTCCATTTGGTTGGTTGCCTTTTTCTTTTGTTGTCAGTTTCTTTTGCTGTGCAGAAGCTTTTCAGTTTGATATAGTCCCATTGATTTATTTTTGCCTTTACTTCCCTTGCCTTTGGGGACAAATTCATAAAATTCTCTCTAAGACCAAGGTCCATAATTTACTACCTATTTTTTTCCACGTAATTTTTTGTTTCAGGTCTTATATTTAGGTCTCTGACCAGGAATCAAACCAGCAACCCTTTGGTGCATGGGACAACACAAACCAACTGAGCCATACTGGCCAGGGCCCAAGACGGTTTTTATACCAGGGTACCCAAATGTTTATAATGCAAACACTTAAGCCTAAAAGCGCCCTCAGTGGATGATGATGAACTTGTGCTAAGTTAACAAGTTGTCTTGTGTCTCAGAGAGCCTGTCATAGTTCTACTTTTTCAGCTTGCAGTCCAGAGTCACAGCCAATCAATGAAATATAATTCCAAATGGCAGATTAGACCCTACACCAATCCTGGTCAATGTTACCTTCTTAAAGATCTTTAAAACTTATTTTACATCTCATCTTCTACATTTGCCCTATAAAAATTATTTTATAAACACTTGTAGCCTATGTCCCAGGCATAAGTTGTACTTTTTTTCTTTATGCTTATCTCAGTCTATAAAGTTGTAGTCTTAAATAGAAGGGAGTCAGCACGTGTATTTTCCTGTTGGCTCTATAACAGAACAGATTTTACACAGGGGAACAATAGATTGGGTTATTACAATTTTTTTTAAAGCCGAAGAATAAAAACACTCTGGCTAAATGAGTAAGAATAATGATCAGTTAGCCATTTTGCAGCTGGACAGAGCATGAGACAAGCTCCCAACCTGGGGTGCAAAATTTAAGGAGGCACCCACTCTTGGGGGTCATGTGAATGAGTGACCTATGAGTGAGTGCCTCCTTAAATTTTACACCCTGGTGCCTCACCTGCTTCACTCTAGTCCTGGCCCTGTCCTGGAAGAAACATATATTACGGAAGGCCAACAAAATACCTATAAGTAGAAATTATTTCTAAAACATTCCCTAGCCAGACATTAAATTTTTAGTAATTTCATCTATCAACATGCTGCCTGCTCATAATGATAATTCAGAAAAGTCCCACTCTCCCAGAGAATAACGATAACACCATAACCACATTCCCTTGGTTGGAGTATGGATAGAATGGCTGTAAGTCCCAATTTCAAGTGGTACATCCTGTCAGACAACTCATCCCAACCTGTGATTTAGAAAATTCTGTAGCTTGAATATGCACCGGGCTTGAGTCCTTTTGCTTTTACATTAGTTGCTCTCTACTAATAGAAAGGTGTACTGAGTTAACTTGTGAGGATTGAAGCCACTATTGCACAATAGGAGGCTGGGGAACAGCAAGGCTAAAAAAATGCACACAATTCAAATTCCTTTGTCATGGCTAGAACAACAACCCATATCTCAACTCTGTCTTGGGCTGTTCCACTATAATTATGCTGCCACTCTCCTTGGACCACAGCCCACTCAAGGTTCTTTTAGAAGAAAGTGGTAGTAACAACAACAACAAAATCTGCATCAAACTGGTTTAAGCAAACAGAGAATTGTTGGTTCACACAACAAAATATTCCAGGAGTATTCTACCTTCATGTTCAGGTGGATTTAGGGCCCTAAACAATGTTCTCATGACTGGGTTCCCTCCAGCTGTTGGGCTTGCTTCTCCCGCTCTATAGGTCAGCACAATGGCTGCCAGCTAAAGCTCTAACTTCATCTGAGAAAGGTCTTGTCGTTTTTCCCATGGGATTTCCACAGTTCAGATGGCATCTCATTGGCTCTGACTGGATCAAGTGCCATCTTGGACATTGTCACCACGGCTAGAAGGAGGTGCTGTTCTAATTAGCCAAGCCTGAGTCCTATGTTCCTCCTGCCCCCAGTGTAGAACCTACAAAATCTGAAAGATGGGGCCTAAGCGTGGACATTGGGCTACTTTCATCAGAAGAAAGGGAAGTGGATGGTACACATCTGAACAGGAAATGTTGGCTGTAGTCAAGTTTCTCTTTTACTCCACTCTCTTAGTAAATTCAACTCTATTTTCCAATTCAAACTGTAACTCTCGTGTCTCTGTCCAATAGCCATTTTCTCTTGTGTAGCTCATTTAACATTTTAGAAGGTAAATAGTGAAAAAAAATTCAATGGGAATTGCCCTGCTGGGTTTCAGACTTGTTTGATACCAATGACTCCCCTTTTCCTTCCTATTTCTCCCACTGGATGGAGCCTCTATCCTATGTCTGGCTCATCATTGTTTTTGGAAGCATGTAACTTGCTGTCTGGTTTCACAGGTTCACAGATAGAGAAGAACTTTGCCCCACGGTGATTAACACAATAGATCTCATCTATAACTGACTTAAATGATTAAGATAATAAGACTTGGAACTTTTGAGTTGAGGATATTTAGATGAAATTTTTGGACTTAGAGTTGATGTTGAAATTGTTAAGACTTTGGGGATGTTGGGATGGGATAAATGTATTCAGCATGTGGGAAGGACATGAATTTGAGGGGACCAGAGAACAGACTGTTATGGGTTGAACCGCATCTCCCCAAAAAACACGAAGTCGTAAACCCTTGGTGTCTGTAAATATGACCTTATTAGGAATAGGGTGTTTGCAGATATAACCAGATTAATATTGTAGTAGGCAGTTAGGTAGGCATGAGTAGAGCAGGAATGATGGGCCAGGTGCAGAGGGTCACCAGGATGGAGAGCCCCGGGTGCCTAGCAATGGGCAAAACTACAAGCCCTTGCATGACCATTCCTTAAGCATTAACCCCTGGAGATGACATCTAGGCTTCAGCTGTGTTTCAGCTCCAGGCCCAGAGAAATAGCAAAATCAGATGGAGCAACACCGTGGCTGACATCAGGACTAGCTGCAATGACTAATGACCCCCTCCCCTCGGGCCGATCAATCAGTGGAGACCATGAGGGGGTACATCTGGAAAGCTGGTGAATATTCTATTGATATCCTCCCCTGAGACCTCAAATAAAAGCTCTGAGGATGGAGAAGCCAGCACTGCTCTCTCTATGCAGCACACACATGCCTTTCCACACCCTCTCTTCCCCCTAGGGTCTCTCTCTCTCTCTTCCCTAAGATTCACAAGGGCCCTTCTTTTGCTGTAACTTGTTTCCTTCTATGGCTCACTTCTTCTACCCCGGTGACTTTCTAAATAAACTTTCTCTTATAGTTTGAGCCTTGGCCTTGCATTCCTTCTTAGGCAGAAATCAAGTACCGAGGTTAACACCTGGTGCCATTTTCCGCTGATAACCAGATGATATCATACTGGAGGAGTGTTGGCCCTAATCCTATATGATCGGTGTCTTTATAAAAAGAGGGAGATTTGTACACAGACAGAGTGAAGACGGCCATGTATAGTCAGAGATAAAGCTCAGAGTGATGCTGCCACAAGCCAAGAAATGTCTAGGATTTCTAGAAACTGGAAGCAGCAAGGAAGGATCCTTCCCTGGAGGCTTTATAAGGAACTGGCCCTGCCAACACCTTGGTTTTGCATTTCTCGCCTCCTGGACTGTGAGAATAAATTTCTGTTGTTTTAAGCCACTCAGGTTGTGGTACTTCGTCATGGCAATCCTAGGAAAGTAATACAGATTCAAGTCTGGCAAATGGTTCACTAAGCAACTATTTGTTGAACTGAATGGCAATTAAAACCCAAGTTAGAACACTCTGAGTGGAGTGTTGTGCCCGTTTCTGGGATGTCTCACTGTCATCAGCTTAAAACTCTTATTAGTCACTAAGTGGAGAAAACATTTTCCTTTCTCCCTGCTGTCCTGAGAAATACAGATGAGAGATCAATCATAAAATGGCTCCTTGGAGCCCTAAAATGATATCAAAACATTCCACAAGAACTTCACAGGCATAGCATTCTTCAGATAATGAAAATAATGAAAAATATCAAAATTACAATAAAAAATGCAGGTATTTAAAATTTTACTCTAAGAAAGATAGTAAATTACATAGAATTGGTTTTAAGAATAACATTTCTATTTTTACCTTTTTATGATAATTACAATACTGAGAGTAATTAATATAGGAAAACCATCCATTGTATCTTCACAGAGCTACTAGTAAATCTGATGGATGGCAAGGCAGATTTATAAACACTCTCCATCATTAGCTGCTGAACAAAAGGAAGCCTGTGAACGTTGTGTCATCATCCTCATCCGCAAACAGGCCGTTAAACCTCTCCCCTCCGGACACCTGCAGCCACACCTCGTCCCCCAGCTTCAGCGGCAGCACAATGCCGCCGGAGGCCTGGTCCTCAGAGCTCATGTAACTGTCCTTCGTGTGCAGTATTTTTACCCCATTTTTGACCAAAGATACCTGCACATTCCTGGAGAAAACAGTGATGTGGTAGGTGAAGTAATAGACCCCGGCAATGTGGCAAGTAAATTTTCCCGTAGCTATATCATAATGGTTGAATTCATTATACAAGATCCTGTCAAATTTAATGGGTACGTCTGAGGAAGGAAACTTGCTTAGCACCGTGAGCCCCACAGTGAAAGCACTTTTTGGCAAGACTGGAGTCTCACCAATTTTTCCTTTTTCTCCTCGATCCCCTTTCCAGCCTCTCATTCCCCGGGCTCCTGGCTCACCTTGAGGTCCCAAGGGCCCAGCATCTCCCTTGGGGCCAGGCTTTCCAAGGGGGCCCATGGGGCCCTGCACACCAGTTGGGCCCACAGGTCCGCTGTTGCCCTTTAGCCCTGCTGGGCCGATGGGACCCACGTCACCTTTCTCCCCCTTTTGCCCTTGAGGACCAGTCTCTCCTCTGAGGCCTTTCTCCCCCAAGGGGCCAACAAATCCCTTTGGCCCATGTTTCCCTGGGGGTCCTCTGGAGCCTGGATCTCCTTTGATGCCTTTTGCTTCAACTCTTCCATCTGCTCCTAGGTAGAGAGAGAGGGAACCAAGGAAAAAGTGATTTGTGAAACATTACCTGTGAAAACAACTGGTTTTTCTACTATTGAGTATACACGTGTGATAAAACAGTGTACTGCACACACCCCCACACAAAACACTACTGAGCTCTCATCACAAGGTGCAACTCTTTACCATCTATTTGACTGCTAACCAATGCCGATCCTTGAGGAAACAACTGGAATTAGCTCAGGTTACTTTCAGGAAACTGACACTCAATTATATGATGTCCCCTGAAAAGCTCCTCATGGGAGCGAGCATTCATTGCTCTCTACGGCCCAGCCCAGCCTGTCCACTGTGCCAACTACATTGCGCTACTTGTCAATATGCATAACAGCTCCGTGCTTCCGGGTTCCTTCGCCTTGACTGGAGAGCAGTGGTTATGAGCATGGACTCTGAAGTTTAAAGCCAGAATTCAATCCTCTCTCCACCACTTACGCTCAGTGGGATGTTAGCCAAGCTGACTAGCCACCTCTGTTCCCTCCCCTGTAATATTGGGATAATAATATTACTTCACTTACAGGCTGTTGTATGGAGTCAATACGTGAAAAGCACTTAGAACAACCTCGCACAAAGTGAACATTATGTGTTAGCCATTATGACTAGTCTCCATCCCCATCGGTCACAATTGCCACGGTTCCTCCCTTCCTTTCAGGGCCGAATTCAATGCCACCTTCTCCATGTAGAGGCACTGAGTCAAAATGCAGCGTCATTCCTCAGTGCTCATGCACTAACTGGGGCTGCAGCAAGCTATCATCAAAGGCCAAATCCAGTGTCCTGTCTGATTCTATTTATTTATTTATTTAATATTTTATTGATTTCAGAGAGGAAGGGAGAGGGAGAGAGAGATAGAAACATCAATGATGAGAGAGAATCATTGATCGGCTGCCTCCTGCACGCCCCTTACTGGGGATCGAGTCTGCAACCCGGGCATGTGCCCTTGACCAGAATCAAACCTGGGACCCTTCAGTCTACAGGCCAACGCTCTATCCTCTGAGCCAACCAGGGAGCGCCTGTCTGATTTTATATGGCCCACAGCTAAGAATAATTTACATTTTTAAGTAGTCACAAATAACGTTCCACAATACATGACAATTATATAAAATTCAGATTTCATTTTTCATAAGTAGCGTTTCCCAGAAGCACTTCCCCACTTATATAAATAGAGACTACAGCTGCTTTTCGCTACGATGGCAGAGTTAAGTGGTAGTGACAGAAACCATATGGCCGGCAAAGCTGAAAATACTATCTGGCCCTTTGCAGAAAAAGTTTGCTGATCTCTGCACTGAATTATGAGCTTCTGGAGAACAAGAACTGTTACCTTTATTGTTGGGTCATTCCCACAGCCTAGTAAAGTACTTGTCCTTGGAAAGAACTTAATAATTACTGCTAAATCATTAATGGTTCAGAATTAGAGCATGGTAAAATGGAACACGATTTCTGACCTTGTTCCCCTTTCTGTCCGTGCATTCCATCCTTCCCTGGACCACCAGGGTGTCCTGGTTCTCCTAAGTGGAAAAGAGAGAAAAAAGACAAGAGTTGAATTTCAAATTTTCCTAGATATCGGTCTCAATCAGTGATGTAGACCGGAGAGAGGCAGATGTGAGGGAGCAGTAAGGGTGCTGAGTTGTGGAAAAGAAGTGAATTATTATAAAATGAATTGGACTTCTCAAGCACTCAGCTCCAAAAGGCAGGACAAGAAGGGAGCATGTGCACAGATAAATCACAATCGTGTTTTCTCATGTGAGGAGCACTCAGGATGTGATAAAATGTCTGAGGCACCTGGCTGGTGTGGCTCGGTTGGTTGGAGCTTTGTCCCATACATCAAACAAGGCAGGTTCGATTCCCGGTCATGAGGCAACCAATAGATGTTTCTCTCTCACATCAATATTACTCATTCTCTCTCCCTTCCTTTCTCTAAAAATTAATTTTAAAAAATGTCAGAGGCATTGGGTGACTTTCTCACTTCTCTTTTTCTTTATTTCCTTTTATGTTTTGAATTGAACATTTTATTTTTCATTTATGGTTTACATTTAAAATTATTTTGTATTAGTTTTAGGTGTACAGCATGGTGGTTAATAATATACTTTACAAAGTGTTCTTCCAATATTTCCAGTACCCACTGGGCACCATACATGGTTATTACAACATTATTGACTATATCCCCTATGCTCTACTTTACATCCTGGTGAGTATTTTGTAATTACCACTTTATACTGCTGCTTCTTCGTTTTTTTGGTTAATCCTCACCAGAGGATATTTTTCCCATTACTTTTTAAAGAGAGTGGAAGGGAGAGGAGGGGTGAGAAAGAAAGAGTGAGAGAGAGAGAGAAACATCGATATGAGAGAGACACATTGATAGGTTGGTCTCCCACACATGCCCTAACCAGGGCCAAGGATGCACCTGAAACCCTGATACGTGCCCTCGACCAGGAATTAAACTGGAGACTCAGGTGCATAGGCCACTGCTCTAACCATTGAGGTATCCAGCCAGGACCAAATTTGTACTTCTTAATTCCTTCACTTTTTTTTATCCAGTCCTCAAACCCATCCCTCTCTGGCAACCGTTAGTCTGTTCTGCATCAATGAGTCTGTTTCAATTTTGTTTGCTTATTTATTTTTGTTCTTTAGATTCCACATATAAGTGAAATCATATGGTATTTGTCCTTCTCTGACTGACTTATTTTACTTAGCATAATACCCTCTAGGTTCATCAGTCCCAAATGGTAAGATTTATTGGATTTATTGGTGACAGCCATTCTGATAGGTATGAGGGGATATCTTACTGTGGTTTTAAGTTGCATTTCTCTGATGATTAGTGACACTAAGCATCTTTTCATATGTCTGTTGGCCATCTGTATGCCCTCTTTGGAAAAGTGTCTATTCCAGTCCTCTGCCCATATTTTTAACTAGATTGTTTGACTCCGGTGTTGAGTTATATGAGTTCTTTATACATTTTGGATATTAACCCGTTATCAGATGTATCATTGGTGAGTATCTTCACCCATTCAATGGGATGTTTTTATGTTTTGTTGGTAGTTTTCTTTGCTGTGCAAAAACTGTTTAGTTTGATGTAGTCCCATTTGTTATTTTTTAAAAATATATTTTTATTGATTTCAGAGAGGAAGGGAAAGGGAGAGAGAAATATCAATGATGAGAGAGAATCTTTGATTGGCTGCCTCCTGCATGCCCCACACTGGGGATCAAGCCCGAAACCCGGGCATGTGCCCTGACCAGGAATCAAACCATGACCTCCTGGTTCATAAGTCAATGCTCAACCATTGAGCCACACTGGCTGGGCCCATTTGTTTTTTGTTTGTTTCCCTTACCTGAGGAAAACATATCAGAAAATAGTATTACTAGAAGAAATGTCAGAGGTTTTGCTGCCTATGATTTCTTCTAGGAGTTTTATGGTTTTGAGTCTTACATTTAAGTATTTAATCCATTTTGAGTTTATTCTTGTATATGGTGTAGAAGGTAGTCTAGTTTCATTTTTTTTTTTGCATGTATCTGTCCAATTTTCCCAACACCATTTACTGAATAGATAGTCTTTTTCTCATTATATGTTCTTGCCTCCTTTGTCAAATATTAATTAACCATATGGTGTAGGTTTATATCTGGGCTCTCTATTCTATTCCTTTGAACTATTTGTCTGTATTTATGCCAGTATTATGCTGTTTTCATCACTATGGCCTTATAGTATTGTTTGATATCAGGTAGCATGACACCTTCACTTTGTTCTGTTTCAAGATTACTGTGGCTATTCAGGGTCTTTTGTGATTCCATATAAATTTTTTCATTATTTGTTTTAGTTCTGTGAATTATGTCATTTACACCTTGATAGAAATTGCATTGAATCTGTAGATTGCTTTGGGTAATATGGGCATTTTAATGATGTTAATTCTTCTATTCTATTTACATGGCATATGCTTCCATTTATTTGTATGTTCTTCAATTTTTTTTCTTCAGTATATTATAATTTTCTGAGTTCAGGTCTTTTATCTCCTTGATTAAATTTATTTCTAGGTATTTTTGATGCATTTATAAGTGGGATTGTTTTCTTTCTTCCTCTTTTTGAGGTTTCATTAGTGGTATATAAAAATGCAATTGATTTCTGAATGTTTATTTTGTATCTTGGTACTTTACTGAATTTATCAGTTCCAATAGTTTTTTGTTGTTGTTGTTTGTTTGTTTGTTTTTTGGTAGAATCTGTAGGGTTCTCTATATACAATATGATGTCATATGCAAATAATGACAGTTTTACTTTTTTGTTTCCAATTTGAATGCCTTTTATTTCTTCTTCTTGTCTGATTTCTGTGGCCAAGACTTTCCGGTACTATGTTGAATAAGAGGGGTGAAAGTGGACATCCCTTTCTTATTCCTAATCTTAAGGAAAACACTTTGAGTTCTTCCCATTTTATTTATGTGGTATAACACATTAATTGATTTGCAGATATTGTACCCACCTTGCATTCCAGGAATAAATCCCATTTGATCATGGTGTATGATCTTTTTAATGTATTGCTGGATCCAGTTTGCTAATATTTTGTGGAAGATTTTAGCATCTATGTTCATCAGAAATATTGAACTACAACTTTCTTTCTTTGTATTGTCTTTAATCTGGTTTCAGGATTAGGATAATGCTGGCCCCATAAATAAGCATGGAACTTTTCTCTCCTCTTGAATTTTTTAGAATAATTTAAGAAAGGTGGGTGTTAATTCTTGTTTGAATGTAGGTAAAATCCACTTTTGAAGCCATCCAGTCCAGGACTTTAGTTTGCTGGAAGTTTCTTTTATTACCACTTCAATTTCATTAGGTTTTCTGGTTTTTCCATTTCAATTCAGGTTTTCTGGTTCTTCCTGATTGAGTTTTGGAAGATTGTATGTTTCCAGGAATTTATCCATTTCACCCAGGTTGTCCAATTAGTTGGCATATAATGGTTCATAATATTTTCTTATATTCCTTTGTATTTTTGTGGTGTCAGTGGCGATTTCTCCTCTTTTATTTATTACTAGAGGCCTGGTGCATGAATTCGTACACCAGTGGGGTCCCTTGGTTTGGCCTGTGGGATCGGGCCAAAACCAGCTCTCTGACATCCTCTGAGGGGTCCCGGATTGCAAGAGGGCACAGGCCAGGCCAAGGGACCCCACCAGTGCACAATCACGGCCAGGGAGGGATGCGGGAGGTTGGCCACCCAAGGAGGAACTACGGGAGGGCTCCAGGGCATGTCCGGCCCATCCGGCTCAGTCCCAATTGGCCGGACCCCAGCAGCAAGCTAACCTACCAGTCAGAGTGTCTGCCCCCTGGTGGTCAGTGCACGTCATAGCAAGCGGTTGAATGGCCTTAGCATATCATTAGCATATTACACTTTGATTGGTTAAACAGATGACCGGACACTTAGCATATTAGGCTTTTATTATATAGGATTTTATTTATTTGGGTCCTCTTTCTTTCTTGAATAGTCTTGTTACAGTTTTATTCATCTTATTTATTTTTCCAATAAACCAGCTCTTTGTTTCATTGATCTTTTGTATTGTATTTTTAGACTCTATTTATTTCTGCTCTGATCTTCATTATTTCCTTCCTTCTATTCACTCTGGGCTTGGTTTGTGTGATTTTTCTAATTCTTACACCTAGTTTACTTAGGTGTAAGGTTAGATTGTTTATTTGAGATTTTCTTATTTCTTGAAGTAGGCCTGAAACGCTATGAATTTCTCTCTTAAGACTGCTTTGCTATAGATTTTGTGTTTTCATTATCATTTATCTCAAAAAATCTTTTGATTTCTTCCTTGATCTCATAGTTGACCCATTAATTGTTTAGCAACATGTTATTTAGCCTCCATGTGTTTGTGAGTTATTCAGGTATGTGTTTTTTCTTATAATTGTGGACAGAGAAGATGCTTGATATATTTCAATCTTCTTAAATTTATTGAGACTTGTTTTGTGTCCTAAATGTGGTCTTTACTAGAAAATGTTCCATGTGCACTTGAAAAGAATTTATATTATGCTGCTTTGGGATGAAATACTCTAAAAATGTCAATTAAATCCATCTGGTCTAGTATGTCATCTAAGGCCTCTGTGTCCTTGTTGATTTTCCGTCCGGAAGATATATCCATTGATGTAAATGAGGTGTTAAAATCTATTTTGACAAAAAATCTCCTACTACAGCCATATTATTGTCAATCTTTTCCTTTATGTCCATCAAGATTTGTTTTATATATTTAGGTGCTCCTCTGTTGAGTGCATAAATGTTCACAATGGTTATATTCTCTTGTTGGATTGATCCTTTTATCATTATTTAATGTATTTCTTTGTCTCTTATTATAGCATTTGTTTTGTTTTTAATTATATATATATATATATATATATATATATATATATATATATATGTGTGTGTGTATATATATATATATATCCTATCTAATAAAACAGTAATATGCAAATTGACCGTACCTTCGCTATGCCCACAGCCAATCAGAGTGAACAAGATGGCGGTTAATTTGCATATGCTGAGGGAGGGAGGAGTGAAGAAAACAGAAAGCATGGCGGCTGCGCAGGTGGGCGCGGCGCAGCTGTGGAGCATGAGGCCATGGTGGCCTCTGAGGCAGTGGTGGGCAGTGTGAGCGGCAGCAATGCGGCCACAGTGGTGGCGGTGGTGGCAGTGGACGGGGCGCGCAGTGGAGGCGGCAGGCGGGGCGTGGCGGGCGGTGTGCGAGGTCGCGGTGGCCTTGGAGGTGGTGGTGGCTGCGGGCAGGGTGTGGTGAGGCGGGTGGCACGTGGTGGGGCGGGTGGGCAGGTGGGGCCGCAGAAGCAGCACGCGGGGCTAAGGAGGTGGCGGCAGCGTGGGCAGCGGGTCGGGGTTATCAGAGGCAGTGGAAGCGCACGGCCACAGAGGCAGCTGTGTCAGCAGGCGCAGAGGGTCGGGAGTGTGGGGCGAGGCGGGCTGGGTTGGGTGGGCGGGACGGGCGGGAGACACCACGCCCGTTCGGCCCGCCCTGCCCTGCCCGCTGCAGCGGGAGAGGTGGGGGGGCAGGAGGGAAGCCCGCCAGAAGTCTTGCAGGAAATGTTCCTGCAACGGGTCCCTAGTATATATATAGCTAGATAGATATAGATATAGATATATAGATATATATTATTGATTTCAGAGAGGAAGGGAGAGGAGAGATAGAAACATCAATGATGAGAGAGAATCATCAATCAGCTGCCTCATGCACATCTCTTACTGGGGATCGAATCCGAAACCTGGGCATGTGCCCTGACCAGGAATCAAACTCTGATCTCCTGGCTCATAGGTTGACACTCAACCACTGAGCCACTCTGGCTGGACTAATCTTTGTTTTAAAGTTTATTTTGTCTGATATAAGTATTGTTACCCCATATAATTTTTGTTTCCATTTAATATCTTTTTTTATCCCTTTACTTTTAGTCTATGTATGTTTTTAATTCTGAGGTAGGTCTCTTTTAGATAGCACACATATGGCTCTTGTTTTCTTATCCATTCAGCTACCCTATGTCTTTTGATTGGAGCATTTAAGCCATTTACATTTAAAGAGATTATTGATAGTTATATATTTATTGTCATTTTATTCTTTATAATAATATTTCTCTTTTTTTCTTTCTTCTTAAAGAAGTCCTTTTAACATTTCTTGTAATAGTGGTTTTGTACTAATACACCCCTTTAGCTTTTTCTTGTCTGGAAAGCTCTTTATTTCTTCTTCAATTTTAAATGCTAGCCTTAATATATAGAGTAGTTTGATTGTAAGTCTTTGTTTTTAATCACTTTGAATATTTTGAGTCAATTCATTCTGTTCTGAAATGTTTCTGTTGAGAAATTATGGAGGTTTTATGGGAGCTCCCTTGTAGGAAACAACTATCTCTTGCTGCTTTTAAGATTCTCTCTTTGTCTTTAACCTTTGCCACTTTGATTTTGATGTGTCTTAGTGTCAGCCTCTTTGGGTTCATCTTGTTTGGGATTCTTTGTATGTCCTGGACTTGTGTGTTTTTTCCTTTTCAAGATTAGGAAAGTTTTCAGTTATTGTTTCTTCAAATAGGATCCAATCTTTTGCTCTCTCTCTTCTCCTTCTGGCATCCTTGTATTGCAAATGTTGTTACACTTCATTGTGTCATATAGATCCCTTAAACTTATCCTCATTTTTAAAAATTCTTTTTTCTTTTTGCTTCTCTGATTAGGTGTTTTTGCTACCTGTCTTCCAAATCACTAATTCAATCTCCACTTTATCTAATCTGCTGTTGATTTCATTTCAGATATTGTATTCTTCATTTTTACCAGTTCTTTTTTTATGGTTTTTGTGTAGTTTTTTATATGTTTACTATCTCTTTGTTTAAGTTCTCACTGAGCTCATCTATTATTCTTCTAGGTTCCTTGAGCACCCTTATAACTATTGTTTTGAACTCTGTATCCGGTAGATTGCTTGCCTCCATTTCATTTAGTTATTTTCTGGGTATTTCTTCTATACTTTCATTTTTAGCATTTTTTTGTAATTGTTTCCATGCATTAGGTAGATATGCTATGCTTCCCAGTCTTGGTATGGATGCCTTATGTAGTAGGTGTCTTGTGGGCTCAGTGGTGCTGTCTCCCTGATCACCTAGGTGGTACATGCTCCAAGAATGTCCCTCTTGTGTGCTATGTGAAACTTGCTATAGTAGTTGAGTTTTGGTTGGTGTTGGTCAGTCTCTGGGTAAGGTTGGTTCTTGGGCTATCTATGAGAATTGACTTCAACCACGGTTTATAAGCTCCTATGTGAGGACTGACCCCATGAAGAAGAATTTGCCTCAGAAGGGTCTGGTCCCTGCTGAGATCTCACTTTGGGTGTGCAGCTAATTGGCTCATGCTTTGATGTGGTCTGAATCCTGTCATTGGGTGTGCTGAAAGATGGCATCTGTAGGTGGTGTGGGAAAGGGACTCAGCACAGGGACCCTGGCAGCTGTTTCTTCAATTCTCTTCCTGGGAGTCACACAAACTAGTCTGACCTCAAACGACTTCAGAACACTCTGATCCACCCTCCCTCTGTTGGTGACCGGGGTGTGTGGTCATGAATGTTATTTGGTGCATTGTCTTTTTAAGAGTGCACTTGGGTTTCCAGCAGATTCCTATCTCTCCCTGGTAGATAGAATCACTGTTGATTTTCACAGCCAGATGTTATGTGATCTCCTCTGGTGCTCCTGGTTGGCTGAGATCCATGCTCCTCAAGAGGAAACTTTGAAACTGAGATATCCTTTCAGATTCTTTACCTTTTCTTGGCTTTCTCCTTCCTACCAGTCTCAATGGGTCTTCTTCTGTAAATCCTTGGTTATAAGACATGTTCAGCTTATCTTTGCTGGTTTTTCAGGTTGATTGTTCTATAATTTAGTTGTAATTCCAGTTTGAACCTAGGAGGAGGTAAGCATAACTTCCACCTACTCTGCTGCCCTCTTGGGTCTCCCTCTTCCTTTTCTATCACTCTTGTGGAGAATGGAGTGGAAGGTTTACTAGCCTACTACAAAAACACAGATGACTATGGCTACACAACATGATTTTGGATAGAAGGGAGGGTTCTGGAAGGATCTCTCTAGTGCTTTAGAGTAATGGAAAATGTCACTGATCAATTGGCATGGCAGACCCCATTAGGAACATCAAGTGAGTGAGGTTTTGCTGAACACACACAAGACCTTATTCTGGAAACAGGTTTCCATGAACTCCAACCCTCCATGTTGTAAGTTAAGGCATGGCAGAAGAAAAACTTACTAGGATGTGGTTCACTCCAGATGGCTTCCCTCATAGCAACAGACACCCCAGACTTCAAGTCCCCAGCTGTGGGGTGACAGGGACAGGGAAGGCCAGTTTCCTGGTCCTGACCAAGGACTGACATGGGCATATTTATATCAGTGATGTCTGGTCTCCTGGGACTTCAGGCAGACCCTGGATACTGGGAAGTCTCTGAGCAGCAGTCACCCCTACATTTACTTCCTTTTCCTTCCCTCTCAATTCCCTTCACTGGCTCACTCCTGAAGTATAAGTCTTCCTATTCTTCTTTTTTGTTTCTCTGCTTAAGTCTCAGTTCTCCCATTGTCTAGAACAGTGGCCCAAAGCTTTCATGATGTACACCTCCAAGTCACAAAGAATGGACATGTACTCTAATTAATATGCATTTATGTATTCATAAATTACATGCAGATAATGTTCTTAAAAAGTATTCATTATTAAAACACACAAAACACATTTGAAGAGAGTAAAAAAATGAAGTTAATTATTAGTGTGAGAAGTATGATTAAATAAACTTCTGAGAAACATATGTATATATTATATGTATGAACTCTGTACAAAATATATATGTATATATGCTTTGAAGAAGTATGAAAAACTCAAAAGAATGGATAACATTGAAGAATAAGGAGAGAGATTCAATAAGGGAGAAATAGACAAATTTGGTGCTGGATATATAAGCATTTGTCTTTGTCTACTTATTATCTGTCTCCTGTGTATATAAAATATCTTAAAATATTAAAATTAAAATTCCATATATTTGTAAATAAAACACACACACCCACTATTGAATCAGAGAGGGGATGAGCACCCAAAGGTGAGACTCTCACCTCACTCCACCAGAAGTGCTGAGCTGCAAAAATGTTGCCTTGAGACTGGAGCAAAGTATACTCGGATTTTAGAGAAAGCTGATGTAACCCCGGAGTTTGAGGTCATGACTGATGCCCGACTTTCAACTGGAAGAGTCTAAAGAACAAGGCAACTGGAGCAAGGTCTCTACCTGGCACTGGAGGGTCGCAAAGCTGCAGACATTCCAAGAGGTTTTCTTGTGAACCTGGCAGCTGAGGGCATCATGGTAGGAGGCTTGAAGAGGTAACACTCGGACTTGGAGGAGGAAGTGGAGGATGAGAAGTGGGACTGGGGTCCAACAGGCCTGAGAAGCTACCAGCAAGCCCTGCTCCACACCTCCCTAGACCAGCTATTTTCAACTGATGTGCTGAAAGAACTTATAAAACATGCAACTATTAGTCAGGGGCACTGAGCTCTTTTCCCTTCGATTGTTAAATACATTTAAAAAAGACAACAGCCAACACAACAATAGCTGTCTGATTTGAATGCCCTGTCTTGAACCATAAATATATAGGTCATATAATAGAGTTGCAACTTATTGGTCATGTTGCATATGGTTGCATCCGATTGGTTAATTCTGGTACCAGAAATCCTTATATAAAAGTATGGGCACCAGATTTTTAAAAAAGCCACTTTGAGGCAAAAAGGGTAGGTAAGCCCAGCTGGTGTTGCTCAGTGGTTCAGTTTTGACTCATGCACCAAGAGGTCACTGGTTTGATTATGGGTCAAGGTACATACCCGTAAAATCAATAAAAATATTTTTTAAAAGGATAGGTAATTACTATTACTATTTTTTGTAAATCAATCAAAATTATACCTATTTCTTATTAGATCAGTAAAAATATATATATTCTTTTTGGTGTGCTGCAGAACTTTAGTAATTATTGTATGTGGTCCATGAGATGAAAAAGGTTGAAAATCTCTGTCCTAGAAAAGTCCACCTTGAGCACCCAGCCTCTGCAAACCTACCCTCAGCCACAACCTCTCCAGAAGCTCCAGGCAGCTCCTCGCCTGGCTCAGGCGCCCTGCCCCCTTGAGTCCCTCATCCTGGGCAAGGAGGACTTCTCCTGTCCACCCCCACCGGCTCTATCTCAGGGAGCTGGGAGACTGCCATCAATGAGACTGAGATCCTCTGAATCTGGGGCTCTCCCAGGATCCCAGAATGAAGTGCTGCCCCAGGCCGATCCAGGCTTCTCAGAAGCTCTGAGCTCCTGGTACTTGATGGACTCTGGTCTGCATGACTGTTCTCTAGATGTTGACACATCCAAAGTGGAGAAGGAGCCTAAACCGGCCCCACCAGAGCCTCCTCACAGCCTCTTTTGTGCCCCAAGGTCCTGGGAGTAGAATGAACTAGGTCACCATCATGGAAATCATTTTGGGATCCTAAAACTTTGCTGGGGGCCAGGTGCTCCCTCCACATCTCAGCCTCAGTGGGCTGGATCCCTGGGTGCAACTCTGTGTGTTTCGGTGGGGGCTTTAAGCAGTGACTATGGCTTCCTTTCCTCCCATTTCGGGGTTTCACCCTCTCGCAGTGTGTGTGTCTGGTTACCGCAGCCTTGTGAAGGTGGGTCTTCCTGAATTAATTTATCTGTTCTTAATGCCTCAATGAGACTCCGTTTCTGGAAGTCTGATTTCCCACCTCCACATTTCCTTTGCCTTCCCCTCCAGTTCCTGCTCCCTCTGTGACCACTGGGGCCTCCTAGAAGATAAGCTGGGCCTGTCAAAGGATGACAGGGATGTGCTGCCTGGTTGCTATGGAAACCCAGGCTCTGCCTTTTAAACTGTGAGGAGACACCCCGCCAGCATGGCTCAGTGGTTGAGCATTGACCTAGGAGCCAGGAGGTCATGGTTCGATTCCCAGTCAGGGCACATGCCTGGGTTGCAGGCTCTATCCCCAGTGTGGGGAGTGCAGGAGGCAGCTGATCAATGATTCTCCCTCATCATTGATGTTTCTACCCCTCTCTCTCCCTTCCTCTCTGAAATCAATAAAAAAAGATACTTTTTTAAAAAAACTTTATAAACTGTGAGGAGCAAGAGGGGCTGGCCTCCTCCCCACAGGCTGAACCCCACCGCCTTGGCAGGACCTGAGTCCCAGCAGCCTCCTAGGCTGGGCCACGTGCAGTGGAGTAGAAACCAAACTGCTCCACGCCACGTTGTTTTAAAAAAGATGGGCCCTGGCCAGCGTGGCCCCGCTGGTTGGAGCATCCTCCGGGGCCCCAAAAGGTGGCAATTCATGATTCCCAGTCAGGGCACGTACCCAGGTTGTGGGTGTGACCTGGTTAGGCCACAGGGGTAGGTGTGGGAGGTGGCAGATCGATGTTTCTCATATGGACATTTCTCTCTCTCTCTCTCTCTCTCTCCCGAAAAATCAATGGAAAGTGTGCGCTTGGGTGAGGAAATAAATAAATAAATAAACAAATAAATAGTTTCCCCTTAAAAAATAAACATAAAAGAAAGGTGGGCCTTGTGATTTTTTTTTGGGGGGGGGGAGGTGGTGGTGGTGATTGTTTGTAATTATTATTTTTAAGAAAATATTTTGGAAGACAAAAAGAAGAAGAAGTCACCTGCAACTGCCCAAATGGCAGAGCAAAGCAGACAGCAGCCTGGGGAATGCCCAATGCCTTTGGAGTCTGGCGGGCACAGGTGTCACGCTGCGCAGGCTAGGTGAGTGCCTCCAGAGGAGCCAGGCCTGAGATGTTTTGTAAGGGCCAGCCCCCCAAAAAAATACTTCCAAGGAAGGGGGCCCCAAAATCAAGATAAATTGGGGGACTTTCTGATGCAGTGAGGCAGTGAGTGAATTGCCCACTTTAAGAAAATGGTGCAGAAGGGGGTCCACAAAGAACCCCAAAAGAGTTTCATAAGAGAAAAGCCAGCATTGGGCATTGGGTCATCTTCCTCAGGGGCACCAACACAGATTTCAATAGCAATGACTAAATAATAGCTTCTTGCCCCTCTTCTCCCTGGCCCAGCCTCATCAATGGAGTCAAAAGTGGTCCTTGCAGTGAGGAAGTGAAAGGTGGAGGGATCATGAAGCACAGGTGTAATCTGATCAGGCAAACACACACACACACACACACACACACACACACACACACACACACACACACACCACTATAGTGCTAGTAGAGAGTAGAAGAAAGGATTTCATTAAGCTTGAGGTTTTAAACTTGGGACTGGGCTTTATACAACTCAGAAATGAGTCAGGTCTAATGCCTAAAAGTGCTGTAGACTTACTGGAAATGCAGTCCAGTAGGAGACCCCACAGAGCAGATTTGTAGGGCGATGGTCGAAGGGAAATGACATTGCTTCCTGGGGACACTCTGCTTCATTTAGCCCACCCAATAACGCCCTGGGCCTCCACACACATGAGCAGGGAAAGAGAAACACCTAGACTCCCATTCATCTGTACCACAGACTTCCTGTACTAAGTAATTGTTCTCCTTGTTTTACCAAACTTTAACAAAGGCTTTTAAAATATATTCCAACAGCCTTTGTTGGTGAAGAATTAATTTTACTTCATCCTGAAATTACCTGTTGAGTATTATCTCAATCATTTAAAAAATGGACAGAGGAATACATAAACTTCTGATATGATTAATAAGTATCAGAAGAGCCTTCTAAAATGTTTATCATTAAGTTTGGAGAAGTTTTTCTAGTACAAAATGTATTGCTGAGAAAAATGACAAGGGTTTGTGCTTACATTCCACACAGAGTCCTTTCCTATTAACTGGGATTCTTCCTGTTAATAACTCATGGGATGTCTCATGGTACAATTTACAGTTAGGATGAGGTTCGCCTTAATGCATGTAAATGTAAATTCATGTGTCTTAATAATGTCTAGGTTTTTACAGACTTCTTGTCAGACCTGACCCCTAACCTGTGCATCGTTGACGAGCTCACACGCAGAACAGAAATGGCAGCTCTGCTATTTGCAGGTGAGTCTGTAAAGCCTGTATCATCAAGCCCACCCTCCACCTTCAGCTTCTTGGCAGGAGTGATTGAGGCCCATCTGCTTGGCGTAGTTTGATAGTATAATTGGAAAATCGCTGCCCAGGCACACTTAACTGCAACCCACCACGATCCACGAGAGCAGCTGATGGCTGCCTGAGGCCCCCGCCAACCTGTTTGCACTGTGGGCCTCCCGCTCTTCCCACAGGACAAGTTCATTTCCCACGTGTCCATCTGCAAATGGACCCAGTGCGGCCACCCATGCCAATGCATATGCAAGCATCCCTCAGAGATTTTGCGTTCAGTTCCAGACCACTGCAATAAAGCGAGGATCAAAATAAAGCGAGGTGTAATTTTGCTGGGGAAAGGTATTGCTTTCAATTTGTTAAAAATATCTGTGAAGCACAATAAAATGAGTTGTGCCAGTATTAAATATTTTAAAAACTCAGGTTTTTCTTCACCTATATTCATCTTTTAAAATGTCAATAGAATTTTTGATGTTTTCTTCCTGAACCCAGGTGGATCATTCTGGTAATGGTCAAACCAGGGCTTAAGAACCCCATTCAAAAACCGAGCCTATCTGTTGGCGCTATTAAAAACCACTCCCACATCCTGACTTTTGCAAATCTCCTTTCCTGGGGCTGGATCCTGTCCCCAAGCCCTGGGGCAGGTCCCAGCACAGGCAGGGATCCCAAGTAGCAGCTGTATGGCTTCAGGTTAGTGTCCATTTTTGTATTCTTTACCAGTCCTCTGCCTTGCAGCATGGCGAGGCGTTAACTCTCACCTGCACTGCAGCTGGGTGCTCTCTGGCAAAAACTTAACATGCTCAAAGTCACTGATCATCCAGAGAGATGCAAATCAAAACGACAATGAGGTACCATCTCACACCTGTCAGAATAGCTATCATCAACAAACGACAAGTGCTGGAGAAAAAGGAACCCTCATGCACTGCTGGGGGGAATGCAGACTGGTGCAGCCACCGTGGAAGACACTATGGAGTTTCCTCAAAAAAAAAAAAAAAAAAAGGAACTGCCATTTGACCCAGTGATCTCACTCCTAGGACTATATCCCAAGAAACTAGAAACACCAATCAGAAAGGATATATGCACCCTTATGTTCATAGCGGCACAATTTACCATAACTAAGATTTGGAAACAGCCTAAGTGCCCATCAGCAAATGAGTGGATTAAAAAACTGTGGTACATCCACACAATGGAATACTATGCCGCTGTAAAAAGGAAAGAACTCCTACCACTTGCAACTGCATGGATGGACCTGGAGAGCATTGTGCTAAGCGAAATAAGTCAGTCAGAGAAAGATAAATATCACATGATCTCACTCATATGTGGAAGATAATGAACAACATAAACTGATGAACAAAAACAGATCCAGAGGCAGAGAAGCATCGATCAGACTGTCAAACCTCAGAGGGAAGGCAGAGGAGGATGGTGGGTGAGGGGAAGAGATCAATCAAAGGACTTGCATGCATGCATATAAGCATAACCAATGTACACAGACACCAGGGGGGTGAGGGCATGAGCGGAGGGGAGGGGAGTTGGGGGGGCAACAGGGAGGATAGGGGCACATATGTAATACCTTAATCAATAAAGAAAAAAAACACAAACTTAGCATTTGGGTCTCTCTATAGCCCCATGTGCCAAAGATCCATCATACTTGCCCTGTCGTCTGAGGCAGGAAGATCTGACATCATGTACTCCTGATAATGGTCTGCAGCAGCAGAGATGATGGCTAACAACCGGTTTCCCACACTAGATGAGAAAGTCCATGAGGACAGAGTTCCTGTCGTTCTTGTCCTGCGCTATATACACCCAGGCATTTGGCCCAGAATCTGGTGTGGAGCGGCTTTCAGTAAGTGTGTGCTCAGCAACGGGTGAGTGAGGAGAAGGTGATGACCGCACAGGTGATGAACGAATGAATGAGGGAAAAGAAATGAAGGGATAAATGGAACAGCAGCTAACGGCCACCAGGTGGTAAGTACCTGCATCCCCTTTGTCACCCTTCGCTCCATCGCGTCCATCTCTTCCAGGCAAACCATTGTGACCGGGATTCCCCGGGACACCAGGGTGCCCTTGCCTGCACGTGTCCTGTGAGTTCGCGTTCCCTATGCAGACTCCAGTGGCAAGCAGGAGCCACCAGATCCTCATGGTGCAGATGACAGAGCTGACCTGAAAGAGGGAAGCACCGATCAAAAGGGGGAACCTTTGTCCCAGGACCATGGCACAGCCTCTGCTCCGCACCCCCGAGGCCTGCACAGACGGTCAAGGTGGGTCAGGGTGGAAGCTGGTAGCAGACCAAGCTGCTTACAACCAGAAGGACATCGTCCTTGGAAGGGACACATGTGATTGGCACCACTTTTAATGGTGAGCAATCCAGGAGGAAGCCAGGTTCCAAGTCAGGGCACTTCCCTTTACCGTGTCCCTTTGGGAAACCACTTTTCAGAGCCACAGAAGATGTTAGCACCTACTTACCCCAGAGAGCTGCTGCAAAACCAAATGTGGTCACCAGGCGCATGAAAGCACATTGTAAACAGCACGGCCGCTAGAGTTAGCATTTGACTCAGCAATCCCCCCGGGTGTACATGCGAAAGCACTGACAGCAGGGTCTCCAGCAGCTGGTTCTGCCCCATGTTCACGGTGGCATCACTCATGGTAGTCAAAAGGTGGAAGAACCCAATAAACGTATAGCAAACGTGGTCTATGCATGCGGTGGAATGTGGCTTAGCCCTAAAGAGGAAGGAAACTCTGGCCCCGCTGACATGGAGAAGCCCTGAAGCTTTATGCTGCTGCACAACAATGTCAGTGTCTCTAATGCCACTGAACCGCACACTCAAAAGTGGTTAAAATGGTTTTATGTGTATTTTACACAATACAAATTTAATTTAAAAATATTAAAGTGTTCTAAGTGGTCCTACTACGATTAGATATCTCCTTTGAGTCAAGGTTTGGTTTTTGCGGGAACTACTGTGAAAAAGGGCGCATGCTCACACACACCTGGGCACGCAGTGTGAGAAGTACACTTTCAAACCGCCCCTCCAAGCTAATGATTTGCTTTCCAACCTTATCAGAAGCTAAGACAACACTGGTTGGTGAGGCAGAGGCTGAGATCTGAAGGAATGTTCTAGACAAAGAGAACAACACCGGCAAGTCCCCCAGCAGTGTGAACACTGGGGATGCGTAGGCCCCCCCTGACCAGTCCATCTCCCCTGGAAGGGGCACATAGCACCCTGCCCCTCTCTTTCATGGCACCAGGTAGAGGGTTACATTTGTTTAGGTAATTGTGTAATGAAAAACCTGGCTCCCATCTGACTGTATTTTCTTCGTTCTTGTAGTCCCAGTGCTCAGTGTTAAGCCTGGAAGAGTAGGATGAATAAATATGTATAGAGTGGAGTGAATATGTTACGGTAGATAACTTCAGATATAAAAAAATAATAACAGAAGGCTAGTGCAACTGGTTAGAAGCCAGAACCTCTGCGGAAGGCAATGGACGTCTACACAGCCCTTTAGAAAGTTAAAGAGAAAGGACATCGTATCTAAGACCCAGTATTCTCACCCCCCAAATTCTTCTCAATACCCCAAAGTTTGTGTGCCATAGATATCAACTGGTTAGAAGCCAGAACCTCTGCGGAAGGCAATGGACGTCTACACAGCCCTTTAGAAAGTTAAAGAGAAAGGACATCGTATCTAAGACCCAGTATTCTCACCCCCCAAATTCTTCTCAATACCCCAAAGTTTGTGTGCCATAGATATCAACCCAGCGTTACCTGAGGTAGTGAAGACGTGGCTACTACACAATGTGGAACAATAAGTAGTTTAGATAGTAGAATAGTATGTAACCACTGAAATGATTATGAAGGTCATGTAGAAATATGTAAAAGCTATCAGTTGTGTAGAGTTGAATTTTTAAAAAGTAGACTAAAATGCCATGCACATTATGAATGCGCCTCTGTGATTATGCATATTGACAAAAGCTAGAAGCAAATAGACCCAATTGAACATGGTAGTTTTGGAATGGTGTTTTGTCCATGTTTTCACTGGACAATCAACTAGTGGCAGGAATCAACCTTTAGAAAAAATGCTGTTTTTACAGTGTCTATAAACATATTTCTAGGTATATATATTTTAAAACCAGATAGACTGCCATGCAAAAAATTACATCACCATCTTATGGAGGCCTCTGAATGTCACAGGCCTTGAGGCAAATAGAGTATTTTGGGGAAAGGAAATACAGATGTTTCCCTTTGAAGTTACAGACATATGCCTTTTCAGGAAATTGAGTTGTTTTCTTGGAGCCCAATTCCATAAATAATCTACACCAGCTTCTTTTGTTTAACTCAGAAGTGACTGGTAGTACTCAAATCTAAATTGCACAGGTCAACCTCTATTAAAGGGTCTGTATTTTTTTACTTTTTAATTTTTTTAAAATGTGTTACAATTGTGCCAGTAATTAAAAGCTTACAAGATAGTAAAGGTATCAAATTGTGATAAACTCCATTTTGTTTTTCAGCTAGAGAAGAGCTGAGATAAAGCAAACATTTATTCTTCTCCAATTTCTTCACTAGTTTTGGCATGCGTCATACAGGCAAAGATCGTAGCTAGCTTGCTTCTACCTCATGCCTACCCTGTAGACAACCTTCAGCAATTGGTTTTGAATAGTTGAATATACTTAGCTGCTAACCGAGCAGTGAAATAAGTCTCTAATAAAAGGGACAGAAGGGTTTGCATAAGGCATGCGATAGAATTTGTATTAATGTGTTACTTTAAAAAAATAAAACAATTACATTTGTGCTCTCACAAAGCCATGGTTTGGATCCTATTTCATGAGTTCAACCAGTTCTTATACTTGAATTTTATTGTCTGTTTATCTCTCCAAAATGCATTAGAGCTAGGACCACCGTCCAACCCCCATGCTTCCCTCCCTCCCTTCCCCTGCCCCTCTCATCTGGATCACAGCCACCTCCACCCGTCTGTGTGGCCTTCACTCTGCATCCAGACCAGGGTTCTTATCCAGCACCAAACGAGGTTATAGCTTTTTGAAGATAGCGACTGCATCTTTCCCATTCTTTTTTTCAGTATATCACAGTCAAATATTGGTTGAATGATGCAGTGACTGAATGAATGAGTGGAAGGGAGGGAGGGAGGGAGGCATGGAGGGATGGAGGGAGGAAAGAAGGAAGAAGAGAAGGTTGTCTTGGTTCTAACTGTGTGTAGGTCACTTGAGGTGACTGGCTATGAAATCGAATCCTTGTCAATGCTTCTGGTGAGGACTGCAGCGAGGATATTACTATGAAACTAGATTTTGGCCAGTGAGAAGTGAGCAGAAGGAATGTGTGCAACTTTTGGTCCTTAAATGGAAACGGTGTGCCCTCCCTTGCCCCTCCCCCTTTCCCATGGCTGACGTGAGCATGGGACCCTGAGCCATCTTGAACTCCTCAAAGGAGATAGAAAAACCCTGATACCTAATGGCGCCACAGACCAGACCAGACCTGCTAGCCCATCTTTGACGTGAGAGAGAAATATGCTGTTAACTGAGCTACCATTATGTGGGGTCCTTCACACACAGCTAAGCCTCCACCTTAACGCATGCAAGGTTTCCGCTGTGGAAGCTGTGAGGACGGTGTGGACTTCCATGGCAGCCAGCTTGGAAGATAACTTACCCCAGAGAGCTGCTGCAAAAACCAAATGTGGTCACCATGCGCATGAAAGCACATTATAAACAGCACGGCCGCTAGGGTTAGCATTTGACGCAGCAATCCCCCCGGGTGTGCATGCGAAAGCACTGACAGCAGGGTCTCCAGCAGCTGGTTCTGCCCCATGTTCACGGCGGCATCACTCATGGGAGTCAAAAGGTGATATACTGGAAGCCGACAATGGTCACTGCCTTGAGCAGATCAATACAATCAACGCGAATGCAGAGACCTCAGGAAGCTGCTGCCATCTCACAGCCTGGCATGCTGGGGCACAGGACACAGGCTGCAAATGACTCTCGAGTTACTGTTTTTTAATCCCAAATAAAATAGGTTCTTACTCAGTTAACTTCTTATTTCTGGATTGTTTCTTCTATGCTTGACTTAGATTTCTCCTTCAATCCTGAATTTCTTGATGAAAGGTTACTCAGTCCCCAAGGACATGATGACTAATTCATGGCCAAGGCTGAAGGTTTCAATACTAAGATTTCATAGGCTGAGCAGCCGCTGAGCCCCTGCTACTTTGGGCAGGGGATGAACTAATCCCCACACCCCTCCCCCCCCACCCCCCCGCCCCAAAGCTGCCAGTTAAGAATCTAAAAATCTCTGAATTGCCTTCACTGAATACATTTTCTTCCCTGTGCTCTATATGCTGTACACTATAGGTATTCCTTCTTCAACGTATGTTGAGGGGCTTTTAAAAAAAACACTACAGTGTAAACTAAGATAGCCATAAATATAAACGCACACATTAAAATTTGTGCAAAATTATCGACGAGCTGCTCTAGAAAAGTCTGCTCGTTCTATGGCTTTCTACGGTTTCAGGCCTCCGCCCAGCCAATTCAGAGTTCTGGCAGAAGAATGTCAAAATCTGCTTCATCTCCTATTTAGCCTCTTCCTCACAAACGAATTTTGGAACTGGCTCACTCCTTTCCTACCCAAAACTCTGCAGACATCTGCCTTTTTACTTTGCAAATAACTGAGCAGGATGGTCACACACTAATAATAAAAGGGCAGTTATAGGACTCTGATGCCTGAAATTGAACGTAAAGAATTATTTCCTAATGCACTTACCTGCTCCCCAGGGCTGTGGGCTGCACACAGGTGCTGAGCAAACCAGGACTCAAGGACAAACTAAATAAAATCACACCTTCCTGACACACAATTCCCTGGTGGATGTATCTGCAAAACAGCAGGAAGGGGCGGGAACAGAGGCACAAATGTCTTGGAAGAGCGTCAAAACTACAGCCACACGAGTCAGGCAGCATCCTCCACCAGCTCCACTGAGTTTAGAAAACTCGGCTCCTTTCCCCGTGGGGGAGCCCCCCCCCCCCCATCCTGTCCCGTTTAATGAAATGGGAGACAGTGAGGTCACCTGCCGGTGGAGTCTGGAGGAAGCCCCCAGGGCTTTGTTTTCCTTAAAGCGATGCGTGTGCCTCTCTGCTGGCCGTGGGGCAGTTCTGGGACAAGAGGACAAAACTGAAACCCCCTGCCTGGTCTCACTCGGACTCCAGCCCATTAGGACTGATGTAACTTCACCAGATCTTTCAAGCTTCTGTGTAACTCCTTTAATTTTAGGCATTTGTGTACATAAGGATTCAATGCCCACTGCTTTCTCTCTCCTCCACTCTCTCACACACACACAACCTGCCTGAGAAAAGCATGATGAAATTTTCAATGTCAAGTAATACTGACTTACCTCTTCCCAATCAGTGTCTACTAACATTGACCTCTGACTTAAAAATGGCATCCAGGGGCCAAATGCATCCAACGCTGTTTCTCAGAGGTGCTGAGAACCGAGTTGGTATGCGGGTGTAGGGCAAGTCCCCCTGAAACTGAAGTAACACCATCCCTACTTTCACCATGCCTCGGTGTCCTTGGCTGTACAACGGGCAAAACAATGCCCAAGTCCCAGGGCAGTGGCAGGAATCAACTAGGTCAGTAAATGAAGCTGGCTTCTCCTCCACGTAGGAGCTGCCTTGCCCTCTCGATCCCCGAATCCACCCAGGTACCTGGAGTCCTTTCTCAGTGGGAGCGATAGCAGCCTTTGGCCGCTGACCATTCCTGCCCCCTCTGCCTTCACTGTCCCCCCCCCGACTCCACTCCTCCATGCCAGGCCTCTTCCCCTTCTCTTCCTCGGCCTGTGCATTCTTCCTGCTGACCACTGTCTGGCTCAGATCCACTCCCACCGTTTAACTCACAGTTGGCGGGGCCTGGTCCAGCCTCCATCGCCAGCCCTGACCTCCCTTCTGGGCTTCCCTCTGTTCATCTCACTACCCACAGGACAGACCTGTCTCGAATCCAAACACGGAACCCCTGCCCCACCCCTGCATGCTGTCTTTCTGTATCTGTTTACGGCACTAGCACCCACTGGTCACCCCAAGGCAGAACTTGGAAATTACCATCTTTCTCCCAACATCTGGAGGCCGACTGAGACCTGTAGTTACCACTGAGCATCCTTCACCCCCAGCCCTCTCCTATCCCGTGGCATCTTCACTGGACACCGTCTCCCTAAATCAGCCGTCGCCAACCGGTGGTCCGCAGACCACTGGTGGTCCGTGAGGTCCACAGGTTGGTGACCGCTGTCCTAAATCACCTCCCTGCCTCTGCTTTCCAACCCTCCCTGTTCTCTGCCACTGGAATGAGCTCCTAAGCAGATCTGCCACGTCCCTTCCCTAAAGCCTGTGCACACAGAACGAAATCCCAGCTTCCAGCACTGTGGTCTCACACACCTCGCATCACACCCGGCCAGCAACCCTCCCGCCCTGCGGTGCGGAGTTAACCCTCCAGAGCCCCCCTGGGCCCTGGACTCCTGTGTGCTGCCTTCCCACCCGCCCCCAGGAAGGGCCCCCGGTCCTGAAGGCCTTTCATCGCACGCACACACGCCTGCTGCGGCACAGTTCACTCAGGTGTAATGGCACCTTGCCTTCCCTCTTTGACCATAAGCGCCTTTGGAGGATTCACACATTTCAGGTGGTCTTTCCCGGGCATAGGGTAGGTGGCTCAGGTCATCTCCCCTGGACTCTTACAGAGGAAATGGCCACAGCCCTCTATTTTCACTCCCGTCTATGGTACCAGCCTGAGTCCCTGGGAGCCAACCTTTGAGAGGCAGACTTGGTTCCTGGTGCTTCCACCCTCCCCGGTCCCAGCCCCCCCCCCCACCCCTAAGTTAGCCCCCCTCTTTCTGCCCAGCTCCAGGAGGGAAACCAGTTTGGGAAGTAGGCGGTTATTAGAGTAAACAAACAAAAAGTGGGAACTGGCTGCCTGGCAACCTTTATAAGAATCCTTTTCTGATTACAGTCACAGCAAACAATGGGCTATTTACTAGCTCTTCTGAGCTGTCAATTAGAGGAGGAAATTGTTATCTACCCCACCCCAGAGGGTAGGCGGGCCTAGGGCACTAGCAGATCTCCAGGGAAGGGGCCTGCCTATTCCTTGGCCAGCAGCAGGGAAATGAAAGGGGAACACATTCTGTTCATCCACCTTCCATCGTCTGTGCAAAAGCTGCCACTACAAAATAGGACTTCTCATTTCGGGTGTTGGCTCTATCAGTCCTATTCCAGCGTTTAGTGACGGTTCATTCAAGGGGCCCCTATTTGCTTCCCTCAGAGTTTCTTTCTCATAACTGTCCATGGTCTGATCCAGCTCATTAGTGGACAAGTTATTACTGAAGTCTATCAATGTCCAGGCAGGAAATGAGCTATGAATCCCACAGACCCTACTGACACACTCCCTCCATTAAAAAAAAAAAATCCTATTCTAACATGGAAATGCATTGCTAGAACCAGTTTGGCAAATTAAGTTTAATATACAGATACAAAAAACAAATATAGATTCACAGCATTTACAAGAAATCATTCAAATAACATTGTAAATAAATTTTTCTTTTCTTACAAAAACTTCATTCAACAAAAATACATATCAAGTTACAGCAACCTGTACACATCTTTCAGCTGTCAACAGCCAAGTCATCAGTTCGGAAGCTGTCACAACTTATACAGGTAATGTCATCTTGACATTGATGAGTTAACATGAAAAGGTTCCCCAAAGCTTTGCAAAGTAGGTAAGTCAAACATGAACGATGCTGATACTTAGAAAAATGACCAATTATGAAATCACAGAATCAATTCAAGTATTTTCTAAGTACCAATGCTGGAACCTATGGAATAACTAAAGACAATATTGCTACATGTGTTGTAGCTCAGTATGTCTGCATCAAATATTTAAACATTTTGGTTTTTCAAGATCAGATAGTTTTTACTTATTTTTTCCCCCCCAAATCTTTGGAATTCCACTTCGATCACATCCATCCAGAGAGCAGCATTAGCCAGGTGAGCCTAACCGGGAGGACAAGCTGTAGGTTACGCTTATTACAGGGACAACTGTTTCTGTGCCGTCAGACCTTGTTGATTTGTGTCCCGTAGCCTTGGAAGGACATTTATTCACGCTGCTGGCACTGGCCTGGGAGGAACACATCTGTTTCTCTCCTCAACAATCGCCACCCCCACCCCCCGAACTCCAGGTAATCAAGCTGATTTTAAGTAAGTTGATTTTTATTGAGGAATATCAGCAATTTGGGCACGTAAAGATTTCCAACTGGTAAAATATTGCGTCACATGGCTTTTACAAAAGATTTTACAAAAGAACAGGCATGGCGTTAATCTTCCTCTAGATTAGGTTTACAAAGACACAACAATATTCAGAACTAGCAGGGAGATGGAAGTGAAATGTTTCCAACTACAAAGTCAGATCTACCAGGTGAAAAGATCAGAGCTCCCCGAAAACTAACTGTGCAGATGGTCCTGTCTAACCGCTGGCCAGCTGCTGCCATTCCTTTTCCAGTCTGCAGGCCAAAGACAAAGAATGCTACTTCTCCAGGGCTTTACAAAAATTCTACTCTATGGGTCCTTACAGCTACCGCAAGGCTGTCCGAGTTTTAGGCATGATCAACATCGAGAAGGTTGCTCTTGACCCAACTATCTTTCAACAGAGTTGGCAAATTCTGAAATATGAATAATAGTATAAGTAAAATTCATCAGAATTCTATATCATCTTTTCTTTTGGCGGGGGGAGAGTTTTCACCATATTATGCAATGTAAGGTTAAAAAGAGAGAAAGACAGAGAGAGTGAGGTTCCCAATGAAATTCATACACACTCTGTATAGAAGGCTCTTTGCTTTTTCTCTATTTTCTGAGTAGAACAAGAAGGAAGTTTGGCAAACCAAAATTAGAATACTTGAGCCACCTATTCTTGATAGAACTCAGGCATTTGGTAAAACAACTGAAATTGGACAAACTTAAATCCTAACATTTAAAATCTATTTTAGCAGTTTTCAAAATCACCAGGATCCTCCAGAACAGGTATTGATCAGGCGCTTCTCACAGGTACCAAGCTGGCAGGGCTGCTGGGCCGCATGCCCTGGTGCCCGCGCTTCCTGCTCCTTCCTGTTAGGAGGCCAAGTGGGAGGTGGGACCAGAGCTAGGGCTCAGCTGGGAAACAAACCAGGACTCGTCACAGAACTTAAAGCATTTCTTCATTGCTCCTTAATAAATATTAGTAAATGGAAGCCCTCTGAGTGGTTCTTTACTTGCTGAATCCTCACTGAAAATATAACCTAAGCAAATAACTCTATTTGCTTCTTTAACGTAATTCTCTAATATTATAAAACACACACACACACACACACACACACACACACACACCCCACAGCCAGCCGTTTAAAACTGCTGTGTATATGAACAACTCTTTTAGCACAGAGACCCTACAGTTATTCCCTAAGGAAAAGCATATTTAGTATAGTTTATAAAATATATAATTTTTGTTAATAAAAATGTCAGTTATATAAACACAACTAAAATTGAGATGTGTATTCAAAAACGAAGCACACATGCACGCACACGCTCGTGCACGCAGTCCCTCACAGCACCTCCTGAGAAGCTTCCTCACAAAGGCAGCCTCTATCCTGGGACACTCCCTGTGAAGGCCACGGAAGCAGCCCAGGGACGCCGGCCATGGGCGGCACCACCTTCCAGCAATACTGCCTAGAAGTGAGCACACGGAGGTGCAGAGCAGGCTCGAGAACAGGTAAGAGTTTGCTTAGCATACTAGTAATACTCTCCAGGCCCATCCATGCTGTTGCAAATAGTAAGAGTTCTTTCTTTTTTATAGCTGCATAGTATTCCATTGTGTAAATGTATACTAAGCAAAATAAGTCAGTCAGAGAAAGATAAGTATCACATGATCTCACTCATATGTGGAATCTAATGAACAAAATAAACTGATGAACAAAAATAGATCCAGAGACAGAGAAGCACAGAAACAATGGTGGAACCTCAGAGGGAAGGCGGGGGAGGGTGCGGGGGTGGGAAGAGGTCAACCAAAGACCTTGTATGCATATATGCATAACCCACAGGCAATGACAATAGGGTGGTGAAGGCCTAAAAGGGGACATATGTAATACTTTCAACAATAAAGATTTTTTTAAAAATGAAAAAAATAAAATAAACAGCTCATAAGAGATTAAAAAAGAACCAGTAAGAGAGGTCCAAGATTGCCTCTTCTTGTTGCAGGTCACCATCTCCTTCCGGAAAAGCTCTGTGTGTGTGTGTGTGTGTGTGGGCGGGGGGAGCCACACACCCAGAGACTCAGACTACACCTCTGTGATTGACAGTACAGGTTTGTTTATTCTTAAGCATGGGCCTAGTAGAAAAAAGAACTTTCCAAGAGTAGCATACAAAAAGGAGATTTTCAACTAGAAAAACACAAATTGAGTCATACAGTACCCTCCCGCCCCATCCAGTGCACTAAGTAAATTACAATGGCATCTCTCTTGCAGAGCCTGTCTTCTCCAGACACATTTTAAAGTTTTTTTCATCAAAATTTACAATATAGACAAAGACTAGGAGAAAACTGTTGACAGGTATCAGCCCATGTGGCCCTCGTTAAAGGAAGGCTGCTATCTCTGCGTCTAGATATATTCTGTTAAGGCCTCTTTTATAAAGAGGGAATCTTCAGAAACCCGCTGACATGCAATAACGGCATGGTTAGCATACTGTTTGGATTAATGCAACCAAGTGGGCTCCTCACGGAGCTGATGGGCTGCTTTGAAGCTCAAGCTTTCTCAGGGGATGTAAATGTCATTATAACTTCATTGGTGAGGGAGCCAGGAACAACTGATTGAATGAGAATGCCTTTCAATCAGTGCATTTGCATATTCACTTTATCGTGGAACTAAAGTGAATGGGTTTTTACATTGCAAACGGCTGTTTGAATAGAGTTTTTAGGTGATGAACCAGCAGACTGGGTTCTGCTCCCAGAGTTACCAGCAGGGCAGGAGAGTACTGACTAGAGAAGGATCGATCTAGCGCCATCTCGCCTGCCACAGGGTTTCCCCTCCTCCCTCGCTCCCTCCCGGGAAGCAGCCTCACCCTAGGAGGCTGAAGTTACTGCACTGTAGGCCTCCCTGCTTCCAGACGGGCTCATCCTGCTTTCCCCTCCAGCCTGTGTGGGGAGGAGCCTACAAGATGAAGCCTGCTAACTATCATGTGGCAACTGTGTGGGTTCACGTCTGCGCTAAGTCCCCTAACACTAAGGAAGAGAGGAACGGATTACCGCGCCAGTGGCCAGTGACGTCCCAACCCCAGGACGACCATTCCCTTCAAACCGAATGCAAAAGCGCCGAGCCATCCTGTCCTTCCTCGCAGCACCTGGACCTGAGCTGCCGCACTCGTCACCAGCGAGGCTAGCAGGGTCACTGCTCAGCACTCACTTCAGAGCATGTCGCCACTTCCTCAGTCCCGGCCACCTCGGCACAAGTCACGGAAGCTTCCTGGGCACTGGGGAGATTCTTCACCTTCTCCCCCTCCCAAGCAGGCAGCTGTGTCTGAGATGGAGGGCGAGTCCAGGTCCTTCTCTTCTTTATTCTGCCCCAAAGAAGAGCACTGGGTCCCACAGACTGTCCCTGGACTGAGCACAGAAGGAGCAAAAAGGTCCTCTTCACGGCCACAGGCCGAGGTGCGGCCCTCCCGCTTTCATTTCTTGAAAGGGGTGAGTTTGTTGAAGGTGTGCCAGAACAGCGAAGGCTTCCGCTTGGGTTCTGCCAGGGCAAACACCTGCTGCTGAGGGACGCTGGTGGGCACCGTGACATGGCGCTGGTGCATGGGGTGCAAGCTCTGGTGTGGTGGGGCCACGGGGCATCCACTATAACCTGACTCAAGAGAGGAGGAAGATGACACATGGAACGAGAGTCACTTATTAACAACAACAACAAAAAGTGCCAAGACTTGAAGTTCTTAGCCGATTCTCAATTCACATTCACTGAAAGTGTATCTGACAGCTAGCGTAACACGCTGTGTGTGGAGACAGGACATAGTTTATCTCACTGAATCCTCACGAAAATCCTCCCAAGAAGGTACCATTACAGGAATGTGACTGAGAAGAACACGGAAACCAGAGAGGTTATGTGAAGCTATAGTCACACAGCAGTAAGTGGCAAGATTAGAACTAGACTGCTATTTGGGATGAGAAGCTATAACATCCTGCTCCTGCTCGGCCCAGCGCCTACTCTATCACTTACGAGCTGTAACTATTTGGGAAATCAGCTGACTTTCCAGTGCCTCAGTTCCCTAAATCTAAAGCAGGGATACCAGTGCCTACTGGGGTATGAGAATTAAACGAGTTAATGTAAGTAATGTGCCTAGAATAGTGACCCAGATACCTCATCAGTTTAATCAAAACTGCTTTATTAAAGTTGGTATTTTAAATTTGTGCAGGTCATTAAAAAGGCGTATTAAAATTAGTTACAAGACCACACAGTAACTGTGAAAGTCAGCACGATAAGAGGACAGCGTGTGGGTTTTGGAAGGAGCCAGGACCTCAGTTCAGAATTCATCCCTGCCTCTGACTTGCCATAGGCTTTCCATATCTGCCAGGATGACAGGGAGGATGAAGTGAGATAACTCATGAAAAGTGCCTGCCAGGTGACCATCAGTTGCATTTTCGGGGGCCTCACTGCTAAGCTAGTGACTCTTGGAAGATACAGAAGTGAGTAAGTTCTAATAAATTGATATTTATTGGTCACTTGACATTACAGTGAAGATGTAAAAAAGAATACGGTGGGTTTTTCTGCCTTGAACATGTTTATAACATAGGAGGGAAATTCTGCATTTGAGTGGTGGGAGCAGGAAAATGTTGAGTGTTATTTTGGTAATGAATTTGTCTTGGTGCAGCAGTTGATGGCTTATCCAGTCCTAGGCTGAACTGATCCTTCTTTTTGCATTTTCAGTTAGGAAAATACTGAGTAGGATAAATGTCATAGGGTAATCCCTCTTGGAGTCAATCTGAATTAAGTTTATAAAATACTAGGGGCCCAGTGCACGAAATTTGTGCATGGGGGGGGGTGTCCCTCAGCCCGATCTGCACCCTTTCCAATTTGGGAGCCCTCAGGGGATGTCCTACTGACGCCTTAGGCCTTCTCCCCGTGGTTCTCTGCTCTCTATGGACCTGCCTGCTTGACGCCACCGCAGGCCCTGGTGTCTGCTCTCTGTGGGGGCCCTGCGGGGGACTGCTTGCCCCTCGCTGCCACGGCCAGGGGTAAGCAGGGCCCTGCTGTCTGCTCACTTGCTGCGGGGGACTGCTTGCCCCTCACTGCCGTGGCGAAGGGACAAGCAGTCCCCCGCAGTCTGCTGTCTGCTCGCTCGCTGCGGGGGATGTTCCCGCCCCACCCCCGGCTGCTCGACACCTGCATTCCGGGACCCTGGCTGCTCCAGGCCTATGCGCAGCACTACAGGCTCAGACCCAGGCCGCTTGGTGCTGGTGCACGTGCAAGCGGCCGCCCCACCCCCGGCCGCTTGGTGCCTGCATATGCAAATTAACCCGCCATCTTTGTTGCCTGTGGCAATGGAGAAAGCAAAGCTTTCTGCACACCCTGGCCGGGCCCAGGCCTCCACTTAAGGCTACAAAGTTTCAATTATAGAAGGTGAATTAACCCAAACAGAAATGGCTGCCAGCCGTGGAGCATGCAGGAGGCTTGGCTCCACTCCAGGCTACAAAGTTTCAATTGTAGAAGGTAAATAAATTCCAGATACCAGGGCCTCTGCTTGGGTCGCCAGGGGGCGTGGCCGGCCTGCAAACCACCACAGGCCCCTTGCTCAGGCCGCCATTCTGTTTGAATTTGTTTACCTTCTTTAATTGAAACTTTGTAGCTTGAGTGGAGGCTTAGGCCTGGCAAGGGCATGCAGAAAGCTTGGCTTCCTCGGTTGCCTGGGAAACCTTGCTCTCTGTGGCTGTAGCCTTCTTGGTTGGGTTTATTTGCAAACTCGCCCTGATTGGCTGGTGGGCGTGGCTTGGGCATAGCGAAGGTGCGGTCAATTTGCATATTACTGTTTTATTAGGTAGGATATGCAAAAAACAGAAGTACTAGTACATTCAAACCAAATGCTCATTATGGTAAAACCGTCTGCTATTTTGGATCTATCATTTTGAGTTTCATCCACACTCCTCTCCTTCATTCAGAGTTGGTCATGTGCTAACTTTGAGCCTTCCCCCAATTTTAATTCCAATGCTGAAACACATTACAGAGAGGGAGGCTTCTGCAGAACTTACCTTTTGACTTTCCATGTCCTGCCTTTTGAGCATTTAACATGGCAAGTTTCTTTTGATTTTCGGAAATTTCCATTCCTGTATTTAGAAACAAAGGTAACATGTATTCAAAACAAGTGAAAACATTTTAGATTAAAACTTGCACCATAAACCATATTACCCTGAGATATTCACCATAACCTGAAGCAAAGAACCTTAGTCCTTGAGGAACTAGAAGAGGTCGGAAGACTGGATAAGAGAAGGAAGGAGCCAGGACTGTCGCTAGGACACCGGAAAGACTGAAATGGGGCTGTTGGGAAGGATGCACAGACTCCCTGTGCAAACCCAGATGTGTCACATACACTCCCCCTGTTCTCCCCCTAAAGAACAAGGCTCTGGGAGGAAGGACAAATCAAAGGGCCGCGGGTCTGCTCACTCACTGTGAAAGCTGAGTGAGTTTTGATTGTCTCCTAAACAAAGGTATTTGAGTAATGGGAACTGAATTTTGTACCCCAACTGTAGAGAGCATGAGGAGAGAAGCAAGGACAGAGGCAGAGGAGCCACAGCTGCCGGACTGGCCCTGCCCTGGGGGAGGCCTCCACCTGGTGGAAGGGGACCTGGGCTCTGCATTCTGCTGCCTGGGGTCACTCTGCTCCCTATGCCTTGACTCCTTGACATGCTCAATATCTGTCCCTAACGAGTCCTCCTTCAGGCTCCACACACTGGCCCCCTGGCTTCTACTGCTCTGAGGCCTACTCTGGCCTTGCCTTATTCCCACCCTCCATGCCCCGCCTGGCCAATGGCACGATATCTAGGATCAACCTACACACAATGTACTAGGCACCCAGGCTGACAGAATATACCAGGCAAGGGCCTGGGTCAGTCCCATTTTTGTCCATTCTCACCCAGGTCACAGATTTAATGGCTCTAGGAGTGCCACATGCAGGCATCCCTTCATCCCTTCATCCCTGTATTCATTCATTCATTCATTCATTCATTCATTCATTCATTCCTGTCTCTCTTTCGAGCACCAGCAATAGGGAAGTGCTGAACTGCAGTGGTACATCAGGTCCCTCCTTGCTGCTCCTGCCAAAGGGCAGCACTGAGAAGTATTTAGAATGCCCTTGTAATATGTGGTTCAATCTGATGAAAAACCAAAACACTCCAACTTACAAATGATTGCAGGGTCTGCACTAGACAACATGACATGACAGGTAAGATTAGCATTTTGTGGCTCTCTCATTTTGCATTTGAATATATGTGGCCTTAAACTATCTGAAGAATTCTCGGCATGATGGAGCGATGAGCCTTATTCCAATGAGGCCTGAGAGTCAAAAGCTGCACCAATGTATGGAACTGGCTTGGGATCAGCTTTCTTCTTGGAATAAATACAGGATACTTAGCGGAAGGGGCCACCTACAGCAGTGAGCTCTGTTGTCATTAGAGGCCGAGGCACAGGCCAGTGCTCAGCTATTAAGAGTGTTTCAGAGGAGATTCCTGCTGATGGTGAGTCAGCCTGGCTGAGTTGTAAGCCCTTTCTACTCTAATACTAGTACATGATCCATCCCACGAAACCTCCTATCTGAGAGCAACATTTGTGGCCCAGCCTGAGCCAGTGCTGGTGACACACACCATGGGAGGGTCAATGGAGCACCTGCCGGTTTTGTTCTGGCTTTCCTCACGGCAGTGGGCGGGGAAGAGAGGGGGAGGGCCTTCTCCATTCTGCACCACAGCCTTGGGGGTCCGGGCCCAGGAAGGCTGCAGAGAGGAGGATCCAGGGCCCGTGGTCCCTGTGGCATCCTGACTTCCCTTCAACAGTTTGTGCTCAAAACCCTACTGTGCCAGGGAGGCACTGGAGCCCGGCTGAGACTGTGCCCCACCGTAAACACCAGGCTGGAGGGTTTGTCCCATTGGCCAGTGAGTACCTGGAGGGGAGCAGCAGCTGCGAAGAAGACAGTGATCCTGAGTATGGAGAGGCATGGCCTTCACTGCAGTACAGGGCCTTGAGCCTCGATTTTTTCATTTGTAAAATGTGTACAGCAATAGTATCCACGTTTTGAAACTAAATGAGATGCTCTCTGTAAATGTGTAGTAGAGCATCTGGTACGTAAATGTTGCCTGTAGTAATTACATCTGCCACAGCCTGTCTTGTGAGCAAATTTAGAATATTTAGAATTTGCAAATCCTTTTCTTTTCCTAAGGGTGGGAGTTAACTCTGTGGGAGAGGGCTAGGGAATGAGGTTAGAAAGCAGAGGCCAACGAAACCCCGTGGCTCTGAGCGCTGCTTACCCATTTCCCGGTCCTCCTGCACCCGTCTCCTTTCATCCGCACAAGCCTGCAGCCACCTCGCCTTGTCTTCCTGTTTCTTGGCACAAAACAGATGAGCCTCGTCAGTGGTTTTGCTGACGAGCTTGAAGGCGTTTTTCACGCTGAGGTTCCAGTCCTTGTCCCGCCCGTCCTCTAGGTCCACGAGCTCCATGTCATCCATGTCCATGCGGCCCCTGTAATAGAGCATGTCCCTGCGCAGCAGGTCCTTCTTGCAGGACACGAGCTGGTGGTCAAACAGAAAGAATGTCCGCTGCTGGCTCTTGCCTTGCTTAGTGATTCTGGTCAGCTCCCCAGAATGGATCAGTTCGGAACTTCGGTCTAAAATGTCCTGTCCCTAGAGGATGAAAACACACTGTGAGACCTTCCAATGCTTACCTCCAGGTGCCGGGAGCCCTGGCCCAGAAGCCTCCCCAGATTTGCCAGGTGCCCGAGGCCCATTCACAGGTAGCCAAGCCTCAGAGGCCATTTGAAACCTTGGTTTATTAGTCTTCTTGCGTGTGGTTTTCTTTTTTTCCTACTAAATGGGAAAATGTTACAGGGCCTCTGTTATCTGAGGTGTCTTCCTTATCAGAAAGAGCAGTGAAGAGCCTGCTGGACTAACGAATCCGATCAAGGTCTGATATGGCAGCTGACCAAGGCCGATCCTTGGAGAACGAGGACCACAGGTAGGTTTGGGCAGGTGGGACAAACTACAGATGCTCTGGCTTTAGTCAGGCCTATGGCAGCTGCCTGGACTAACGTGTTTAGGATCTTTGGAAACAAAAGGCCAGGTGACAAATTAGCAGCAAGATAATTGGTAAACTTCTGACAATAAATAATCTCCTCAGTGTCAGAGTCCAAGAACGGAAGGAAAACCACACTTTTATCATATTTAGGTTTGGGTCTAATTCAATGGAACTTTATGGTATTTGGCTTTCAATTTTACAAATTGAAGATTTTATTCTCCTTTAATCTCAGTCATACACAACATTTTTTGAAGGCAAAAGCTCTTGACTCCAAAATACCTCTTCTATTTACCTGCCTCAAGCAATTCTGTGCCCTAGATTCTTCACTTACAAAATAAGAGTTAGACTCGGTGATCTCTGAGGGCCTGTCCAGGTTCCAGAAGTCTATAAGGCCTTGAAATACAAGTACTAGTATTTCTTTCCACCTTTCATTACTATTATCTACTTTAGTTAAAAACTGAACTTCTCAGCCCAAACCTTCACAAGCCTTTCGGAAAGTGAGCTTTGACCAATTAGTTTGATGTAGGATGAATCTTGCGTGTTCTAAAAACAATATGAACAGCACCAATTTATCATTCCTAAGAATGGCCACAGAGCCTAGTGGTTAGCAGCATGGACTCTGACGCCAGGCTGCCTGCCTGGGTTTGAATCCAGTTCGGCCACTTCCTAGCTCTGTGGGTATGACAGGCCACTTAACTGTTATGTGCTTTAGCTTCCCCATATGTTAAATGGGTGTGATATTTCCTACTTCATCGGACTGTTGAGAGGATTAAAATGAGTTCATACATAAAAATGGCTTAAACCAGTGCTAGGCATGTGGTAAACACAACACAGGTACTTATTATTGTCATCATTCCTGTTTTTAGAAATAAGTGTGTGTGTGTGCGCGCATGCATGCTGGACCATTACTACAGGCTGTATTAAGCATTGCATTTGTCCTGTCTTATATAATCCTCACAATAGCCCTACGAGATAGGGAATATTTTCCTCTCCATCTCCTAGATGAAAACAGTGTTCATGCCCAGGTCACAGGGTATTCACACACAGGCAGGGTGGCTGCACAGTCCATACTCTCACCAACTGCAATTTATATTTTAAATCTTCTCCAGCTGCTTCATGAATCTCACGCTCTAGCAGGAGAGAAGGCAATAAATTAATTACAGACACTCCTCAGAGTGTTTCTTGGTGGAGGTAAATGGTAAAGTAGTTGACTTCAATTCAATCATTTGCCTCAAAATATATACAGGTATCCCCTGCTTTTTGAAAGTTCTCTTTATACTACTGTACTTTTACTAAAGACCTACATTAGTACCTGTTTTTGCTAATAGAAAGAAATCCAAAGAGAATTTTCATTTTTTCCAAAAAGGGGAGAAGCAATAATAGTGTTCAGTGTTGGCTTTGCAGGGAGCCATTACAGAGGCAGCAGCACTGGAGTGTCGAGTGTCAAGCTTGGCCCCAGGAAGCTCCTTCCCTGGAACCACACCCCACATCTCAGGTCCAGTGCGAGAGCCCAGCTGCGTCTGTGAGCATCTGTGCAGTGAAAGCTGTGAGCCGGGACCCAGATGTCATGGACAGGCCTTTTCTCGGTTTATTCTGTGCATCTGTGTCCTAAGGTGTTGGTCTTTGGCTTTGCACCATTTCAGCGTCTGAACATTTCATAGGAATGCGCTAATTCCGGACAGCAAGGGAACGCTGTGTACCATTAAGCCATGAGTATAAAGTATCAATCATAGGACATCAAAGTCTGTCATTAAACTAGACCAGAGGTAGGGGAGGGTGTGAGTGGTGATGTATGATGTGATGTGGGGGGTGGTATCCACTCACCTCCCAGCCTACGATGGATACTTGCCAACGGGCTATCTTGTCTATACTCTCCAGCTTGCGTTTGCGCTCATTGATCAAACAGGCTACGTTTTTCATGGCCTCGTAGGCTGCCTTTATATTGCTGTAATCACTGAAAAGTGAGAGGTGAATTTTAACCATATGACAGGCTACTCAACAAAATAATACATTCCTTCCCCAATCTGTATATTAATAGTCTAGACAACATGGCATTTAAACAGCAGCCATTGTTCCCTTTTTCTTGTTCCTCCATGAATAGGCTATAGTCTGCATAGGTTAAAGGAGCTGACCAACGCAATCCAGAATTCTTTGGAATAAGAATGTTGTCCTCATTTCCCAGAAATTACCATGAATGAAAGTAAATGCCACAAGAAATGTCTTAATCATTGTGACAATGAATGATTTTCATTAATAAAGAAAGGGCAGTCTGTGGTTGCTTTGGTTCTGATATAGCAAGTTGGCTACAGAAAGTACTTTAACAATCACTAATCATTTTCAAGAGTAATAATTTGCTCTGAGTCCCATCTTTCAGGTGTTCAGGAAAGGATACCAGAGGACACAGCCACAGAAGGTTGACCTAATGAGTCATGTAAACGCCAATGCGGCATTTATTTCATCAACAGATCTTCATTTCTGGTGCTTTCCATATGCTACAGTCAAATCAAACTAAAATGCTGCCCCAGCAGGCTCCTGCTCCCAGGGCCTCTAAAACTATCCTACCTAATAAAAGAGTAATATGCAAATTGACCGCACCTTTGCTACGACCAAGCCACGCCCACCAGCCAATCAGGGTGAGTATGCAAATTAACCCAACCAAGATGGCGGTTAATTTGCATATGCTGAAGGAGGGAGGAGTGAAGACTGAAGACAGCACAGAAGGAAGAGGGAGGGAAAATGGAAAGCAAGGCGGCTGCTGGAGGGAAAGCGGGGGCGGCGTGTGCGGCCGCAGAGGTGGGCAGCGGCGGGCGGTGGCGGCAGGTGCCGGTCGGGGCGCGCAGGCGGGTCGCGCAGCAGCTGTAGTGGCACGCATGGAGGTGGCGGTGGCCGCGGGGGCGGTGGGGCGGGGGACGGGAGAGATGGCGGTGGCGGGAAGGAAGCCCGCCGGAAGTCTTGCAGGAATCTTCCTGCAAAACGGGCCCCTGGTAGGTAATAAAAGAACTAAAACTGGAGTTCTAATCCGCACACAGGCTAAGAGATGTCCGCTATTGGAAACTTTCACATCCAAGTTTTGCTCAGCATTAATAACTTGGGGATATGTAAATCAATTGTCCAGTGGATGAGCTGAATTTTTTACTTTCTAGCACTTTCCCGTGTCTTACAGGGCAGACAGAGCCTATGGACTCAGTCGGACGGAATTAGAGTCCTCCTGCAAAGCCCAGAAAAAAGCCTTGGAAGCAGGTTCTATTGTTTATTTACAAACACCAGGAAATGCAGCTCCCAGGAAGTCTCTGGCCATCGGCCCAGAAGGCAGACCTGCTGTCTCAGACAGGCGATTCACACAGCAGAGCAGAGGAACAAGAAAAATGATTCAAGGGGCTGCCAAAATCCTGGAGCACAGCGCCCAGAGAGCTCTTCAGCAAGGAAGAAAGCGGCAAGATAATTGTTTTCTTCTGCAAGTTTTCCTTTTATTTTATATATACAATTAAAAAAGCAACAACAAAAAACAGTGTAATTTAAAAAAAAATTTTTTTTGTTTTGTTTCTCTTAAGACAAAGAAATGGGCTTTATGTAATTTCCTTTAAAATGATTAAGAAAAACAAAACAAAACAGACCTAATGTGCAATTTCCTTATAGTAAACATTAACTGCTAAAAGGTGATGTGTGAACTGGCCACAGCTTTCCCATCTTGGAATCTAATCTGCTTGCCTGGGTCTTTCAATATGTCTTTGCTTCTTATTTATTAGTTTCTCATCATGATGCATTTTTATTCTTTTTAAAAATTTTCTTCAAATTTGTAATTCTGTTGATTTTATTTTCTTTCCAAACTTTTCCACAAAAAAAAAAAAAAAAATGCATAGCTCTTTCAATAAACTCCCTTCTCTTAGTTTGGTAGTCCTAACTCTTTAAATACTCATATCTAGGATTAATTGTTCAGTGACCAGTGGCAGAGTGGGCAAAGAATGATCTATTCTGGGTACCCTGCAGGGCCAGGCACTGCCCTGGAGAATGTGATTGCTTCCGAACAATAGTTGTTAAAACCCAAAACAGTTGTGGTTTGCTCCAGCAGATTTCCTCACCATCCTTTCCCACTAAAATCCTTCCAGGTTGTCCTCTCCAGGGCTGCGGGTGCAGTGAGAGCTGTGGGCCGGTGACACAGGTGTCACGGGCAGGTTTGACTCTGGTCTGGAGCAGTAAGCTGTATCCTAAAACCCTGTCTGCAATGGTTGTGTCCCCACTGGCATTTCAGTTCTGCCCTGGTGAGAACATAAGCAATGACCCAACTGCTGCCACCTAAAGGCACCAAACAGGCCAGGCGGGTGTTGCTGTGGTGACATGGTCATGGAAAATGGATGTGCCCATTCCACTACCGAATGGGTGACATCGTACACATAAGCACAGCAAGATTACACCTTACTCTGTGCATGCAGGAAAATGTTGAGTTGCTATTAAGTAAGCAATGGAGAACTTTTGGCTCCCCCAGAGCTTAGGCACAAAGTAAGCCCTAAGGGAAGATGGAGAGTGCAGGCAGCCAATCACGTGAAACCCTGTGCTGGGAGAGGAAATGGGGTGGAAGGAATCTGGAGACAGAGCAGGCACCAGGACTGGGCCAGAAAGGGCCGAGAGCCAACCAGGATCTCTGTGAAATGTGCCTCCCAAGTGGACTCCACACGCTACCCTAGGCCTTGAGATTCCCTATTTTTTATAGCTCAAAATTTTCTATGTCCTCACCCCTTCTACAGAATAACATTTTGTTGGCAGTAAATAACACTGCTCTAAGGGTGAGTTAATGGGAAGCAACTAAAGTAGTACAGGAGAGAAAAGAAATATTTCTTACACTGTATTCAATTGGTCTATTTCTTTTTTTTTTTAATATATATTTTATTGATTTTTTTACAGAGAGGAAGGGAGAGGGATAGAGAGCTAGAAACATCAATGAGAGAGAAACATTGATCAGCTGCCTCCTGCACGCCCCCTACTGGGGATGTGCCCGCAACCAACGTACGTCCCCTTGACTGGAATCGAACCTGGGACCTTTCAGTCCGCAGGCTGACGCTCTATCCACTGAGCCAAACCGGCTTCGGCGTGGTCTATTTCTTTTTAAAAATTGTCTTTATTAATGACTGAATAGCTACAAAAGAGTATTTATAAAATATATGCCAATGATAGGACCATCAACACAACAAAAATCCCCATGTGCACAGAATACAGTATAAGAAATATTATTTTATTAAAAACTAGAAGCCCGTTGCACGAAGTTTCGTGCAATAGACCTTCCTTCACCTGGCTGCTGGCACCAGTTTTCCGCCAGCAGCAGTTTTCCTCTGGCCACCCACCGATCAGAGCGCCTCCCGCCAGCGCGATCGGCCACCCCGAGAGGAACTCCGATCGGGAGGCGCTCCGATCGGCGGGTGGCCAGAGGAAAACTGCTGCTGGCAGAAAACTGGTGCTGGCAGCCACGCAATCAGCCACCCCGAGTTCCACCACCGGCGCCTTCTGTGGGCTGCATCGGTCCTCCCGCAGTGCCGGCCGTTGGGGCCTGCGGGAGGAACGGGGGGTGGGGACTCGTGAGTCCCCGCTCTCCGCTCATCCTGTCAGCCCAATTGGCCACCCCAAGTCCCGCCCCCAGCCTGCCGCCGGCCCAATTGTGGGCGTAGCGGAGTAATAGTTATTTGCACACTTCCCTTTTATTAGGTAGGATTGATTTAGAGAGAGCGGAAGCAGGTGGGGAGGGGTAGGGGAGAGGGAAGGAGAGAGAGAGAGAGAAAGAGAGAAACAACGATTTGTTGTTCTACTTATTTATACATTCATTGGTTGATTCTTGTGTGTCCTGACTGGGGATTGAACCTGCAACCCTGACATATTGGGACAATGCTCTAACCAACTGAACTACCCAGCCAGGGCCCAAATCTTATTTATTTATTTATTTGTTTATTTATTTATTTGTAGACTGTTAAAACCATAAACTATATATATATATCTTTTTTTTAAAAAAATGTTTTTATTGATTTTAGAGAGAGAGATGAAGGGAGAGGGAAAGAAAAAGAGAGAAACATCAATAGCTACCGCCTGCACACACCCTACTGGAGACTTAGCCCACAACCTGGGCTTGTACCCTGACTGGGAATTGAACTGGTGACCTTTTGGTGTAAGGGACGGTGCTTGACTAACTAAGCCACACCAGACAGGGCTATTTTTTGATATCTCTAGGAATGGATATTCTGGGCCTCCATAACCCTATTTCAGAAGTAACAAAAGCCTGACACCTGAGCCCTCTGTCACTGCCATCCTGGGTAGCTCGGGAGAGCTGAAGGCCTCAGCATGTGGTGGAGAGATGGGCGTTGCCCGGTGGCCTCTCTCACCTGTGCTCCTGCGTGGTGTACTTGAGCAGCTCGGCCAGCTGCAGGGGGTACTTGCAGATCTTCTGCACGGGTGTGAGCAGGAAGCCGTCAATGGCGATGTCGATCATCTGCTGCAGCAGGCGGCAGGCCTCGAAGAAGTGCCGGTACCTGCTCTGCTTCATAAGGCTGGACAGCTCCGCGCAGGCCCCCGGGTGGTTGTTACAGTACTCGGAATAGATAGCGAAGCCCTCTTGCTGGGAAGGGGAAAGCACAGCGTCATCAGGCTATGGGGGGCTGTGGGCTGAGACAAGGACAAGCCTGTGTGAGGGGGCATCCCTGGGAGGAGGGAGAGGGTGCCCCAAGTCCTTCTACAGGGTTTTTCCCACCTGAGCAAGAAGCCCAAATCTTCTCTGTGGTAAGGGGCCATTTGCAGACTCTCCAGAGGGTTCTTATCTCTTGGGGGTGCAGGGAGAGGCTGCTCTAGGACTCAGAGCCCTGGTCCCTTTCCAGGCAGCCTCCCACAGACCCTGATACGGTGAGTCATAGGTGCACTGGGCTTCCCCAGAGAACAGCGCCCTCTACTGGCACCCTCCTCACCCCAGCTCAGATATAAGAGAAGAAGGTGTTATTCTTATGCCCAACTAGCTCCCTCCTCATCCTCTTTACTTTCCCTTTAAACTCCTTGACCAAGAGGTGAGGATTCAAAGCTACCGCCTTCTCACTGCGATATCCCACCACTTGGCTCCCACACACATTGCCCACCCACCTCCAAGGCAAGCCCTGCGCTCACTTCCTTTCTCCCTGGGTCACTTCCAGGCTGCAGCCATCCTGCCTGCTTCTCCATGATGCCTGCCCTTCTCCCGGACTCTGCAGAGCCACTTGGCGCCCCTCCACCCTCCCTCCCTGCACACTCCCGGGAGCAGGCTTGCTGGCTCGGTTCTCGGGCCTCTGCTTCCCACTCCAGGTGTCTCCTCACCACTGCCAGGCTCCACAGTCACAAACATCGACCTGCCCAGAGCAGGTTCCTTTCCGGCCATCTCCACTCCAACGTTTATACACAGGCGTGCTCCAACTCAACACCCACAACCAAACCCCTGCTGCCCTACAAGGCAGGCTTTCCTAACCCACCTGCTAATTCTTTCAGACTCAAAACCCTGCGAGTGGTTCTGACTGCTGCTTTCTTTGTTACCTATGACCAGTCTTGTCAGTTTGTCCTCAATGAGTCTGTCTGTGTTTCCACTGCCATCACCTTGCCCAGGCCCAGAAGCAGCAACCCCTCTGCTCCTCAGCTGAACTCTCCTGCCTCCAGGCGAGATCCACCCACGGGGGCTTCGTCCCGCTCGGGCGCTGCCGCCTCTGCAACCTGCCCTTCCGTGACTCAAAGCTTCTCTTAACCTCCATGGACCTTCTACTCTGGCCAAACGTCTTTTACAAAGTCCCAGACAGGCCCAGTGCTCTCATGGGCTCGACCTTCCCACGTGCATTCCCCCCACAGCATTGTTTTCAGCTGTTTGAAAGCAACCACCTGGGGGACCTGCTCCACACCACTGCCTCTACGAAGCTACTGGCCCCGCACCCAGCCTGTGCTGCAAGGAGGTGGTGGTGGTTGTCATTGCTGTTGATTCAGAATCTTCTTCCTCTGAAATCTTTTGGTATTAAATAGTGGCAGTCAATCATCAGTTATATGATCAGCTCGTGCCATTATCACAAGACTGGCCTGAGCATTTACACTGGTCACAAGCCTGGGTCCCAGAGCCACAGGCCTCAGTCTGTCTTCCCACCTGCCACTTACTAATGTGTGACCCTGGGTCAGTTACCCTATGGGCTTCAGATTCCTCATCTGTATAACGAGGACAATAATATACCTCCCTCACAGCAGTACAGGGGCTAATACAAGAAGATCCTGAAAACAGTGCTTAACATATAATAGACAATTAACAGGTCTTATTAAAAATTAAACCACATTGCATAAAAGTGGGAAGATCTTAAAAAAAATGGACTTAGTATATTTAGCTAAAGATTAACCATATAAACTAATCAACTTACTTTACAAGTGACATCTCCATTCTATGGGACATTAATCTAGCAAACAAAGAAACAAAAAGGACTCCTATTTTTAATGAAGAAACACTGCAAAATTATTTAACCAGATGTTATTAATAAAGAAGTAACAGGTGACATACATGTTGAAGAAAGCAGGATCCTATTTCACTTAAATGAGGCTCCTCTTTATTGTACTGTTTCTCAAGGTCTTTCAGGAACTTCCTTTGGAATTTATAAATATCTTCAATGTTTCCAAAAATGGTGGCTAGCTGTGCAACAGTGAACATTCCCGTGTGCTTGCGACACTGTCGAATATAGCCCTGCAAAAGGGAACATACGCTTTTAAAAACGAATTTGGAAATTCATAGAAATTATTTCTTTGAATAATACAGTATTTTGCATCCAAAGCCATTGTTTTGGAGCAGATTTTAATTACAGGAAATTACTTTAACATCTATGGGTCTCTGTTAGGAGAATCCTACTTCCATGACTACAATGTGCCATGTTTTAAAAACAAAAGGAAAGAGAAAAGATGTATGTGGCTGGATTTATCATTCAAGAAGCCATATATAGTTTCTACATTATATTCATGAAACAAGTTGCTCGGTTTCAAATACTAGCTCAAAAATTGGCCTTGTTATATTTTTTCTAAACTCTTCAGAAAATCATTCTCCTATTGCTGATTCTATTTCACAGCCAGGAAGACTTGTTAGAAACTACTAATTATGCACCCTGTTTGTACTATGGCTTAGGTAAGGAGTTAGTGAGGTAGGAAGGAAAGGCCATAAATATATGTAATAATTATTCCCAAATTAACATCATGTAATTATAGGCTAGACTGACTCTATGGTAAAATCCCACCATGGACTAGTTGGAATGAATTTTAACAGAAATACAATGTAAAGGTTCAGGGTACAGGCTCTGGGCAGACTGCCTGGTTTAAATCCCAACCCCACCACTTAACTTTTCCACGCCCCAGTTTCCTCACCTGTACACGGGCTAAGACCGAGTGAGAGTGTTGTGAGAGTAAAATGAGTTAACCCAGGTAGAGAGGGGTGGCACATAGTCAATGCTCAACAATTATTAGCAATTACTTTCATCTTCATAGAATGTCACTTTAAAGAAACTCCCTTAGCCATGAATCCCTACTGAACAGGGCGGCACAAACAAAACATTGGTACATCTGCATCTGGCCAGTTAGTCCAGTTACAGATGTGCGGCTGTCTCACTTCAGCCTGTCTTCAGGGATGAACGTGCCAGCTGAATTAAGAGTGCAGTGGCAGCACTCGCAGCAGGACAGTCTGGTATAATGCTCACACAAAACCCACAAAAACAAACCATGCCACGGGAGGAATAAAATGTATCTCGCAGCAGAACTATCATGATGCTGTGGAATATAGCTTTGGCTATCACTAGTGTTTTGTTTGCTTTTCTACATCTAAATGACTCAGCATCTCACCTGTGAGACAGTGTTAGAGGCAGTGGGCTGTACAACGCCAAACCTTTGAATCTTTGTCAAGTTAAGTGGGGTTCACTGACAGGTGTTGCCTTCTCTGACAGGCACTAGCTCTGAACAGTCTCAGGGTTCGGTGCTGAAAGAGACCGTGGCGTAGGGCCCCAAAAGAGACCTGGCTGCAACAGCCGGGCGGGTGGCCATGGCGCTCACCACTGATGCTCACCGAGGTAGACGCGTATGTAATGAGTGAGCAGTGTGTTCAGGAGCCAGAGGCATAGGAGGGTGTGACTGGGAACAGAAGAGAGCCAGGCGGGCATATCATAGTCATGTGACCACCTCAGTGAGGCCACATGTCTGGCGCCCTACCTCACAGATGTCCTTGAGGTGCTTGATGTACACCCGCTCGGTGTTCATGATCTCCTGGATGACGTTGGTCCGCATCTGCTGCTTGCTCTCAGCGTGTTTGTGGCGGGTCTTGCCAGCATCCTCCTGCTGCTCCTCGCCCTGCGTGCTGCTGGAATTCTCCGACAGCTCTTCCTGATTGACACGCAACTGCAGTGCACACACAGGGACGGGGTGGTTGGGAGAGGTGGCACCGGCACAGGCAGGGGTCCCCCATGGTTTCTGACCCTCACCTGTCTTAAGTACTTGGCAGAGCCGCATGGTGCCAGTGGCTCAAAACACAGCAGCAGTGCCAAGCAACTAGTTACCTTGGTTAAAAGTTTTCCTTTGACCCAGTTGAATTTCTAGGTTTGATTGAAACAATTATAAAAAACTGAATCTGTACAAAGAGTGAGTTTGGCCTGGACCATTCTACCTGCCGCTCCCCAGAGACAGGTGTGAGGGGTGAGAGGGCCCACACCTACCCTGACAAAGCTTGCCGGGAACCAGGCTTCCTTCTCCTCGCTCCGGCCCCACCACCAGTCCTTGTTAGAGGCTTCCAGAACCTGGATGACATCGCCTGCCTTGAAGCCCAGTTCCTGGTCATCCATGGTCACGTGGTCCCACAGGGCTTCTGCACAGACCACACTGCCATCACTGATCAGCTGAAAAGGAGACACGCAGGCGTGCTTAGTGTGAAAGTCAGGTGGGCAGAATGGGCGGGCGGGGGTCTGTGTGATGTCTCAGGGTGAGATGCACATCTCCTAGTTCTCATTTGTATACGACAACGGCTTTGGGTCAGTACTTACTGATTGTTACACAAAATGAACAAAGAAAAACATATTAGGGAAAAGAGAATTAGGTGAGCCTCTCTCACATGATCTTAAAGCCCAAATCCACTTTTTTAAAAAAAGTATAAATAGCTCACTTATCTGTAGATCAGTTAACTAACAAATCTGAATATCTCGAATATACACGGAGAAATGCTTTCTGAGCTGCCAAGCAAGATGTCACCAAGCGGAGCCTCCGAAGGTCACGCACGGAGCTTAACGGCAAGACCCTCAGCTTCACTCAGAACTCAGCATTCACACTTCACTCTCAATTTGAAAACGCTTTATAGTTTACTGCAGCCAAAGAGAACACAGAACGCTCTCCGTCTACAGCTCACAATGAAAGGGAAGAACAGGCACAGCTCCTGTGAGTCCAGTGCAGGCGCAGAGGACGGCGTCCGCTTGGCTCCCGGGCACCCTCACCGCCTGCTCACGGAGGCGCCAATAACTCCAAAGCTAGCGGTGCCTTCTAGAACGACTGCTGTGAAAAAGGCTGAAGATGCAGACTGGTAGAAAGTGCAGAGAGAAATATGTGGCTCATGCCAGCTCTGCCATTTACCAGCAAGTAATTTAGCCTCTTACTTTCAGAGTGTTTATTACAATATGGACGGTAACTGTAACATTTACCTCTTAGATAGGCTGTGAGATTTATGATAAAGGGAGAGCTTGTCAGAATGAACGGCCGCCCAAGCTAATGACTGCTGCTCTTATCACATGAAGGGAGGAACTTCATCACATAAATTGTCCTTGAAAATGCCAGAAACTGTTTGTCTAGTCAAAGTTCTAGGTTTTAGAACATGCAATAAGAAATAATCAGCCCTAACCGGTTTGGCTCAGTGGATAGAGAGTCAGCCTGCGGACTAAAGGGTCCCAGGTTCGATTCCGGTCAAGGGCATGTACCTTGGTTGCGGGCACATCCCCTGTAGGGGGTGTGCAGGAGGTAGCTGATTGATGTTTCTCTCTCATTGATGTTTCTAACTCTCTATCCCTCTCCTGTCCTCTCTATAAAAAAAAAAAATCAATAAAATATATATTAAAAAAAATAATCAGAGAGCAAAGTCTGAAGTGATGCTGGCCCTGGTATCGGGTGTCCACCACTGGTCACGTGTGGGATCCCAGTACCTCGTTGATGGCCAGCTGCTCCCCGCCTGGCTGCAGGTATCTGGGGTTGGCCTGACAGAGGTCTTCATAGCTGTAGTCCTCCTCGCTGCCGTTGTCGTCCACTAAGGCACAGGACTCAGTACCGCCATCTGAAGAAACTTAAAAAAAAGTGATGGCATGGTTTAAAAGACACAGCTAACAAACATTTTTAAATGACAAAATCATTAGAAACTTTCTACTGATCTATTTAATCCAGAAGTAGCAGTTGATGCTAAAAAGGGCTGGGTTTAAGCGACACATTAGGTAGGAAGGGGAACAATTCAGAGAGCATTGCCAATGTTAACATAGTGTTATTTCATGAGCTAGGATACTGCGTGAACTAGGTGTGATTTAGTTGGAAATTTGTGCTGGAAATATAGTGTTTCTAAGCAACATGTTGATAAAGCTTGAGAAGTAAAAGAAATAAAAAATATAATCATTTTTTTAAAAAGCATTTTGTTTCCATTTTTTACCTGTAAGGCAGTAGCACCACTAAAATCGAATGGTCCCAGTAGTATCATTAAGTGAAAACATGTAGCCATTTTTACTAGTTTTTCACATGGGAACTCACACTATCAGAATCGGGAATTTACCAAAAAAAGAGAAAGACCTTTTAACGATGGGTATAATGTTTTAGATTAACCACCTCGGTATTCAGATTTTCTTTCTTGGGACAGTGGCCTATTCTGGCCAAGGCTAACCTGTCATCAAGCAAAGGGAATTTAAATAATAACAGAACATCCTGGTGAAGAGGACAGGAAAGGTTTCATGGAACGAAACGTGGCCAGATCCGATGCAACAGCAGCACATCTAACGAGAGACGAGCCTGGAAGAGCAAGCTGGGAGCACACTGCCTGTCGGGGCTGTGAGAGCCAGTGCTGGCCACGGGCTGCTCTTTCAGGCTGAGTGTGGGAGTGACAGGTTTAGAGTCACAGGGCCGGGTTTGAACTCTGGCCCTGCCCCTCTGCAGGCAGGCGGCCCTAACCAAGCAATTTAATCTCTCTGAGCTTTACATTCTGTTGTAAAAAGTATTTTCTTTCTTTTTAAGAGAATCAAGTGAGATTATGTGTGTCAAGCTCCTAGCAAATTCACTAAAGAGAGTTATTGTGGTGATGGCAGCAAGCGTGGCAGGAGCAGGGCTGGTGGGGCAGAGGCCGGATCCGAAATGGCCAAGGGAAATAAAACTCAGAACACGGTGGGCAGGTTGAGCAGTGGGAGGGAGCTGTCTGCCCTTGTTTTCATCAAGGACTTACGATTCTGAATTTCTAATAACGGGGACTACTTTCTAAGCAGAACAACTTTCTTTAAAAATAATTATTTTTAAAATCCTCACCCGAGGGTATGTTCTTATTGATTTAAGAGAGAGAGGAAGGGAGAGAAACATCAACCGGCTGCCTCACGTAGGCACCTCACAGGGGATCAAACCCACAATATAGTACGTGCCCTGACTGGGAGTCCAACCTGTGACTTTTCAGTATATGGGATGATGCTCCAACCAACTGAGCTACATGGGCCAGGGCAGAACAACTTTCTTGTTTTTAATGGCATCTTTTCTATTATTTATTTTGTACTAAGCCTTCAAAATTTGATGGGCATTTTACATTTGCAGCCCAGCCCAGCCCATCTGGACCGGCCACATTTCAGGTGCTCTGCACGCGCGGCCAGCCCCTGCCCATGCCCCGTGCTCTGCATCCCAGGCCCTCACAGCTTTCCTCCTTCCCCATCACTTCAGCTATGCTATCGTGAACAACTTTTTAAAAGCAATACGCTTTGTAAACAGAGACTAGAATTCTTACTAGAATGCTTACTGGAATTCTTACAGCAAATTGAAAAAGAATTGCAACCATGGAGGGTAATAAACGTGAAAACAAGCTCTATGAATGTATTTTTAGCACTGGATTGTTAAGTTTTCTTCACGGAACAGACCGGACAAACGATGATGCCGAGAGACACGCGTAGCACACTAAGTGCAATGGTGGGAAGGAAGACGGCAGTGCAGCCCACAAGCTGGACCCACTCTTTCCTAGTGCCCGGCCTCTGGGCTCACGCTCTGGACAGAACACTTCTTGGCAACGCCCAAGCCAGGTCTCCACAAGGGCCCATGCCTTACATGTGCTTTCGCACAGCCTGGGGTGCTCCTCCGCACCTGGAAACCCCACACCCCAGCTGCAGTCACTCCCCTTCAGAGCTGCTCCCAGTCCTTCCTTCTGCAGCAGCACCTACATGGTGAAGCATAGCCTGCCATTCGCATGTCTGTGTCCCAGTTAGGCTAACGGCGGTCTGTTTACAGTGAGGACGGTCTGGATATTGGGCAGTCAGTGAGTTTGGGATGTGCTGATGACTAAGCAGCTGAGGTGGAGGACAGGAGGGTGCTGGGCTCGGACCACATGGTGCCTGGCACCCTCCTGCACCCCACTCTCTCCTCCCTGCTCCCAGCCCGTCTCACTCAGGAAAGACCAGGGCCTGTGTCTGAGAGGTAAAAGTGAAAGTGAGCTGCCTCAGGGAGGAAGAAATTGCAGTGAACAAATGTTCCTGAACTTGACCACAAAGCCAAGAAGCAGATGAAAGCTCTCCAGACACCTGGCACTGCCTTCTAGACGCCAGCTTGCTTGCTGACACACTGAGAGAGGCAGCACCTGGCCCCCGGCACTGCTAATGGGCCAGGTGAGGGGACTGCAGGCAGGTGGGCAGCAGAGCCAGCTGTGTGTGTGTGTGTGTGTGTGTGTGTGTGTGTGTGTGTCTGTCTCTCTCTCTCTCTCTCTCTCTCTCTCTGGGGAGAAATTTAGGCCGCCCTGTCTGAGAAGGGCGTGTGAGCCTGGACAAGGCACAGTGCCTTCTACCTCCTGTGCTGTGGTGGGTCTTGCCGGCAGAGAACACAGGGCCACCTGGTCTAGTGCACTTTCCTGGTTGTGTTTGGGTGAGGGCGGGAGAAGGTGTTGAAGAAGCAAATTATAAAGTTTTTCGAAGACAAACAAGTGTGTCTTAGACCACAGAGGAGATAACACTAAAGCTGAGTCTTATCTACCCGGAGTCCTTGGAGCAGCTGCCCAGACTATCATCCTACACTGAGGCTGGTCGACAACAGAAATGTCCCCATGATCCCGGGCGAGGAGGGTACACATAAACCGCTGGGCTGTATGGGGCCCAGAGTGGCAGGAACCCCCAGCTTTAGCAAGCGCTGATCTACACAGCCTGGCTCCAACGGCATGGCTCCTCATGACATGTCAGCTCCAGCTGGCCCAAAGAAGTAAAGCTCAGAAAAATGAAGGCTTCTGGGCCTCTCACCCACAGCAAAGCCCTGAAAATGCCACTTTCTCCCTCAGAGACCCACTGAACAGTGTTTTCCTAAGGAGACTTCCTTATCATTGGCTCTGGCTATTGCTGTGATAATCCGTAAAGGAGAATAAAAGCCAGCAGTGATCATGTACAAATCCACAATTTACAAGTTTAATGAAAAAAGGACACCACTGAAAAACAGGCTAAATCTTTACAGGAGGTACTGGAAGAAAGTTCTCTGGAAACAGATTTGGACTTCATATATTGAATGATCTCTGAGTTGCTATTATAAACACTTAGAAAAATGGCTCAGGCTGAGGTGCTTCCTAAGGTTACAACAGTGAATGTTTCAACACAGATTAGTAATCCGCTGAGCACTGAAGAAACTGGAGGGTTCCAAGTGCTCGGGGAAGGCTGGTGGGGCAGGAGGCCCAGGGTGGGAGAGATGCGATGTGCACAAGGGAAAGGCTATGGAATTCTGACTGAATACCTGGGAAATCATCCTAGCTTTATGAACTTCCCAGCAAAATGACCTTGGGCAAGTCACTTATCCTTTTCCAACCTCACTTTTCCCATCTGTAAAATGGGAGTAAGTTTAAATTTTATCTCTTTAGAGGTCATTCTTTTTCTTCTGCCTTTCACACCCCAGGTCCAACTCATCAGCAAATCCTGCCTCTCCCTTCAGAATGTGTCCAGAATCCAGCCACTTCTCACCACTCTCCCACTACTCAAGCCTCATTCACCTCAAGTTGGGTCACCCCAGCAATGCCTTACTGTTCTCCCTGCTGCTGCCCCTGTTCCCATACCCTAATTCTCATCAAAGCAGCCAGAATGATCATGCTAATCCATTCAGAAGTTGGATCATTCACTACATCTCCCACCACTCTCACTCAGCTCTGGCCCTGATGGTGCCTGCTTCACACACCAGGCAGCCTCCGTCAGGGCCTCCCATTCCCTGCACCCACACCTTCTCCCAAGCATACAAACGCTCAGCAGGTCCTTCCCTGACCATCACATTTAAAACTGCAATTCTCAACCCCACCCACTCCTCTTTCCTGGTTTATTTTTCTCCATTGCATTGATCACCATCTAATATATTGTGTTCATTATCTGTCTCCCCCAACTAAATGTAAACTACATAAAGATAGTGATTTTTGTCTGCTTTGTTTTTTTGTTTGTTTGTTTCTTTCTTTTTATCTTCACCAGAGGATAAGCTTTAACTGTTTTAGAGAGGAAGGGAGAAAAAGAAATATTGATTGTCTGCCTCCTGCACATACCCTGACAGGGATCAAACCCTCAACCTAGGTACGTGTCCTGACTGGGAATCGAACCTGCAACCTTTTGGTGCTTTGGGTATATGGGACGATGTCCCCATCAACTGAGCCACCTGGCCAGGGTTGTCTGCTTTGTTCTTAATTGTACTTCTAATGCCTAAACCACTGCCTGGCACACTCAAGTACAGTAAGTGTTTATTGGATAGATGGCCAGATGGAAAAACAGCATATGAACTAATAGCAGCGCTTTGTGGTCAAATTAACCTGGCTTCAAATAATCATGTTGCACAAAATCTTTTTACTTTTTTTTTTGTAGTCTGAGTCCTTTGTCAAGTTCCTTTCTCAGGTTTTTAACCTGTCAAATGTGGATAATAAATTCACAGGGTCATTTGTAAATTCTCAATTACTAATTGTTATTTGTTTGTTGTGAGCCACAAATGAAATGATTCTATATAATAATAGAGGAATATGCAAATTGTCCATTACTCTGTAACGTCACGACCGATTGCGGGGAGGCTGCCTGCGCGTGCTCGGCGTTGCTCCAGAGACCGGGCGGAAGCAGGGAGGTGCCTGGAGGAGGCAGGACCATCCTGTGGCGGGAGGGCGGGGGTGAGAGCCCATAGCACCCCCCTCACCAGTCCTTCGCCACCCACCGCTCGCTCGCTCTCAGAGTGCCCCGCTGCCCACCTGCCAGGGGAAGGAGCACAGCACAGCAGGCGGGAGGCTTCCACGCTCTCCTCCGGCGCCATGACGGGGCGGAGCCGCCGCGTTACTCCGGAGACAAGCAGAAGTGGGGAGGTACCCGGAGAAGGCGGGACCAGCCCGAGGCAACTCGAGGGACTAAGGGCGGGGCTTAAAACGGCCAGAGAAGGCCAGAGGGGTCAGGGGCTGGGCCAGGCGCGCTGGAGCTCTGTGTGGAGAGGTTCGAGGTTGGGGTGTCAAGGCAGGGCGGGGCCGCGCGATTTCACGCGCTGGGCTCCTAGTGATATATAAAAGCACTGAAAAAAACTTTGAAGAAATGCAAGACTATTTCATTGTTTTAAGCCTTTTTGCATGACTCAAGCTCATATAATCCTCATGACTCTGCTCCGCGGAGGGTACTATTTGTTTCTCCATTTACAGACAAGTAGACCGAAATCCCAATACCACACGGCTATGTGCAGAGACTCCAAGCCCACGTCATCGAACTCCTGCCCACTGGGCGCCACTGCCTCTTCTAATATAGTACTAACTCTGCTACTATTGAGAAGGCAAAAGCTAACTAGACAAATATTAAGAAGAGCTTAGTTCCCCAAATCTAGCACTTCTACAGCATTGTGGATAGTAGTAAATTCACTGGTCCTCTGCTCCTTTTACTAACCTTTTCTTTCTACTCCTGATCCCTGTCTCCAGCTGGGTCTGCAAGGATCTCATCAACTCCTGTTGTATCCTTTGCCTTCATGACCTTAACTCCGTGGTCGGCAAACTGCGGCTCGCGAGCCACATGCGGCTATTTGGCCCCTTGAGTGTGGCTCTTCCACAAAATACCACGGCCTGGGCGAATCTATTTTGAAGAAGTGGCGTTAGAAGAAGTTTAAATTTTAAAAATTTGGCTCTCAAAAGAAATTTCAATCGTTGTACTGTTGATATTTGGCTCTGTTGACTAATGAGTTTGCCGACCACTGCCTTAACTATTTCATAACTTTATAGACCCCTCTCCGTTGACAATTCCTTGAAACCCTGCCTGTAATTTAGTGAACTTTACGGAGCTGGATTTTTCAGTGTCTGGTGTCTCGCTGGGAGGGGCCTCCGAGCTACATTTGGACACTATGTGCTCATCGCATAGTTTGCTCTCATTCCCCACACTCACTGTCTTCACGTGGGTTTCCTTTCTGAGAGTACAACCTCCTCCAGGGAAGGGCAGTCTTTTTATACTTGCATCCCCGGCGCTGAGCATAATACCTGACATATAGAAGGCACTCAATGAATCTTTTTCAACTGAACTGCAAACTGCTGACGGGGAAACTGAGGTTCCAAGGAGCTTATTTATCTGGGCTACACAAGTGCTGGGTCCGAGGCAGGATGCACACCCAGGTCTCCCTGCCTCCCATTGAGGACTTACCAACTTCTAGCAGAAAACCCTCCTCCTGTCTCCACAGCCCCCGCCCCCACCCTAAGCCACCCTACACGTTACTTCCAAGGTAAGCCTCATAAAACAGTGGTTTCATCATTTTCACAAGAAACTACACAGCAGTTATCCATTGCATCATGACAAAATTCCTCTTTGGTATTTCAAAGCCCTCTGTAGCCTACTTAAACAATCTTTATCTCCCACTGGGTGCCAATCTTCCACTGGGCAATCCCCTTCACCACGGCCCAAACCACAGGCCTGCTCACCGCTTCCTCATGCCTCATGTCACTCTTCACATGGATGTAGAACCACTAACTTCAATGGCTTCAAAATCTTCAACTATAGCAGAGTTAATAATGATGACTTTAATGAAATTTTACATGATGTAGAGCTACTATAAATTCTCAAAATGTACTTCAGCAAAATTAGGGAAAATATATTCTCAAAATACAAGAGTAAATTTTTTTCATTCCTTCTTTCTATTGTGGTAAAAACAAACACACACACACACACACAAAAACCCACAACATTAAAATTAACCATTTGAACGATTTTTAAGTATACAGTTTGTAGTGTTATTCACATTGTTGTATGACAGATTTCTAGAAGTGAAACTTTATACCCATTAAACACTAATTCTCCCTCCTTCGTCCCCATTCCCTGGCAAACACCTTTCTCCTTTCTTTTTCTATAAATCTGGCTAACTAGTTACTCCATATGAGTAGAATCATACAGTCTTTATCCCTTTTGTATCTGGCTTATTTCACTTAATATACTCAAGGTGCTTCCACATGGTCAAATGTATCAGAATTTCCTTGGTCAAGTGTATCAGAATTTCCTTCTTTTTTAAGGAATGATATTCTATTGTATGCATGTACCATGTTTTCTTTATCCATTCATCTGTTGATGGACGTCTGTGCTGCTTCCACCTCTTAATTACTGTGAATAATGCTGCTATGAACATGGGTGTGCACCCATCTCTTCAAGATCTTGCTTTGAATTCTTTTGGATATATATCCAGAAGTGGGAGTACTGAATCAAATAGTAATTCTATTTTCAACTTTTGGAGAAATACCCACACTGTTTTCCATTATGGCTGCACCATTCTATACTCTCACCAACAGTGCACAGGGTTCCAATTTCCCTGCACCCTCACCACCTGTATTATTACTTGTATTGAATAAACCAGTGTGGAAAAGCCATTTTGCAAATGACCCTGTGAAAGACCCCGAACAGCTGCAGCAATTTTGAGAAAGAAAAAAAAGTTGGAGAAATCACAATACCAGATTTCATGTTATACTACAAAGCCACCGTAAACAAAACAGCCTGGTACTGGCACAAGAACAGGCATATAAATCAATGGAACAGAACAGAGAACCCAGAAATTGACTCAAGCCGTTACACTCAATTAATATTTGACAAAGGAGGCAAGAGCATACAATGGAGTCAAGAGAATCTCTTCAATAAATGGTGTTGGGAAAATTGGACAGATACATGCAAAAAATAAAAAAATGAAACTAGACCACCAACTTACACCATACACAAGAATAAACTCAAAATGGCTAAAAGACCTTAAGTTGTGAAACTATAAAAATCCTAGAAGAAACCATAGGCAGCAAAATCTCAGACATCTCTCATAGCAATATGTTTACAGATACATCTCCTAGGGCAAAGGAAACTAAGGAGAAAATAAACAAATGGGACCACATCAAAATAAAAAGCTTCTGCACAACAAAAGAAACCATCAACAAATGTAAAGGGAGCCCACTTTATGGGAGAACATATTTGGCAATGATACATCTGATGAAGGGTTAATATCCAAAATATATAAGAAACTCGTACAACTTAACAGAAGGAAGACAAACAATCCAATTTGAAATATGGGCAAAGGACCTAAATAGACACTTCTCCAAAGAGGACATACAGATGGCCAAGAGACATATGAAAAAAATGCTCAAAGTCATTGATCATCAGAGAGATGCAAATGAAAAAAACAATGAGGTATCATCTCATACCTGTCAGATTAGCTACCATCAACAAATGACAAGTGCTGGTGAGGATGTAGAGAAAGGGAACCCTAGTACACTGCTGGTGGGAATGCAGACTGGTGCAGCCATTATGGAAAACAATATGGAATTACCTAAAAAAATTAAATATGGAACTTCCATTTGACCCAGTGATCCCACTTCTAGGAATATATCCTATGAAACCCAGAACACCAATCAGAAAGAATGTATGCACCCCTATGTACATAGCAGCACAATTTACAATAGCTAAGATCTGGAAACAACCCAAGTGCCCATAGATGAGTAGATAAAAAAGCTGTGGTATATTTATACCATGGAGTACTATGCAGCATGGAGGGACCTGGAGAGTATCATGCTAAGTGAAATGAGTCAGTCAGAGAAAGACAAGTATCACATGATCTCACTCATATGTGGAATCTAAGTAACAAGATGAACTGATGAACAGAGTGGATCCAGAGACATGGAAGCATGAAACAGAGTGAGGAATCTCAGAGGGAAAGCGGGGGAGGGTGGGTGGGAGATAATCAACCAAAGACCTTGTATGCACATGTGTATAACCCATGGACACAGACTATAGGGTTCTGAAGGCTTGGGGCACAGGGGAAGAACTGGAGGGGGTCAATGGGGAGAAAAAAGGAACATATGTAATACTATCAATAATAAAGAATTATTGGGGTGATGGGGGCTTGCCCGGGGTGGGAATGGCTCGGGGGTGGGGGGAGGGAAGGAGGGAGTGTCAATCGGGAAAAGGAAGACATATGTAAAACTTTAGACAATAAATAAACAAAATGTAAAAAAGTTAAAAAAATAACAAAGAATTATTGTTGAAAGTATTACAAAGTATATATTATATATTTTGGAAAAAATAAGAAAATGACCCTGTAAACATAGAGCAAAGACTATTGCAAATTGAAATCACGTTTACAACTCCAAATTCCTAGACATAATGATAAGAGGGTAGACAAGCTATAGTCAAGCCCAGTGAGAACATCTTTTATCATCTAAAAGTTCTGCATATGGATTTTTAGCACATACTTCTGGCTATGGACAGTTCTGAGACAATGTACCTTTTCCATAGATAGGTATATATGTATAAACTAGAGGCCTGGTGCACGAATTCGTGCATGGGTGGGGTCTGGCCAGCCTGCCTCAATGGGGGCCAATCGGGGCTGGGCTGATGGGAGGAGGGGCCACAGGAAGTTGTGGGGGCCTGATTAGGGCCTGATCGGACCAGTTGGCCCCTGCAGTGCGCATCATAGCGATAGGTCATTCCGTCGTTCCGGTTGCTTGGCTTTTAAATATATAGATATTCTAAATTTGTAAAAAGTGAATTTTTAACATTCCTATTTAGTCATCATAGTTAACAGTATTCCAGAAGGGCTGCCATGTAGGGTCTCCTAGACACTGTATTTGGGCACCTTCTTTGTGTGGCACCATTTATCCTACTAGCCTCCTGCTCCACACAGTTCTATCTTAAGATTCAGCCCTCAGTTCTCCTCTCACCTCCAAGCTCAGTATTTTTCATTACTCCCCAAATGACCTGATCACTTCCAGGCTGCAGGCAGCAGCATGAGCAGGTGCCCGCCCACATTTCCAGCCCTGGAGAGAAATGCCGATCCAGAGAAGATAGGCCAGTCTTTCAGTCTTTCAGCACTGTTGCAAATACAATTAGAGATTGTTTATGTCTTTAAAAATGCCAGCAATAAACCGCTTCCACAACTCCTCAGAAAACTTACGACATCCTTCTGTCTGAACTGAGATTGTACATTTGTGAAGGGATGAAACTTGACAACTGATTATGAAGGTGAATTTTTATGACAGGAAATATCAAATATCACCAACAATGGACAACTATTATACAACACGTGCCAAAGGATAAGGACTTCCTATAGGAGTTATGCCCATAGTAAAAACAGGCCCTCAGCTCAGGTCCTGGTGGGAGTTTTTCTCAGGACATACAACAGGTCTCTTTGCTGTTTGGTTTATTTTTGCTCATTTTAAGGGCTTTTGTTCAGAGACAAAATTTCAAAAGCACTGGACTTCAAAGCCCTTGCTTCGGGCCCCAGGGAGGCGAGCTGGAAGAGGCCCTGATCTCCCTGAGGCTCTACGCCACTGTCTCACCTGTCTCATGTGGCAGGGTAGGTGTGGAAGGGTTTTGTAAAATAAAAGGAAGGTAAGAACTGGATTTCACAACCAGGCAGTTGGCGGGGAGGCAATATGGACACTGGCTATTTTCATGAAGGGCCCAGGCCATCGCCAACACTAATGACCTCAGAGCAGCACTCTCCCCAGCCCTGCAGCTCCTCCATGGGGATTTCCCTCACTAAATCTAGACTGACTGCAGGGAAATTCCCACACTTAGAATAATCTGTTAAAAACATGTCTTTCTTTTAGAAAACCTGCTGACAGACTTCCTCAAGTTTGAGATAAGCCATTCATTCTCGCTTCCCATCTTCAAACGGAAATGGCAAACGCAGGCAGAAGGCAGGCAGCTGGTGCTCAGGGCCACGAGCAGCTTTCACAAGGCCATTGCTGTCTGGGCTGAAGCTATGAGCCCACACCCTGATCACCACGGGGACTCTCAAGGCATGGTGATACACACAGAGGGAACGAACTGGTCACAGGAGGGCGACCTTCAATGGCAAACATGCTACACCACTTCCAGGACCATTCCTCTTCAGTGGTTCCCAAACTCCCAGGGCTGATGGCCTCCAATCACATGGGGCACATTTAGAAAAATAAAGATTCCTGCCCTCGATGGACACGGGAATTAGGTTCTCGAGGGGAGTGGGGAGGCGAGGGGAGGGGAGGCGAGGCGAGGGAAGGAGAGGGGAGGGGAGGGGAGGAAGTTTGCTGAGAATGTATTTTCAAAAACTCTCCCAGGATTCTGATGCCTGGCTAAGCATGGGAACTTAAGACTACACTTAAACCTACCTGCTCAATTATATTCTAGGACATCTTCATTTTTTTGCCTGTCCCTGCAGCAAGCCACAAGTTGGAAGGCAATGGATTCTGATCTCATTGGCTGAAAACCTCTGCTTTAGCTGCGCCTGTGCCACTGAGTTCCCAGTATTAACAAAAAGGACAAAATCCTTTTGTCCATGCTACCTCTCCACCTGGAGTCACTTTCCCACCCCAAACAGGTGATCAAATTCCGACTCCCCCTCCCAGTCTAGCCATCACTTCTTGAGATAGGATCCGAGATTTCTCGGCTCTCCTCCGTTATTCCCCGATCCTCTGTGGTCATGATCTGTTTTTAATGTCCTAGAAGCATGTTGGACTTACCTCTTTAACCTTTTGCACTCGGATGTCGAGTGTGACTCGACACGGTTAGCATTAAATCCCGAGTAGAATAAAGGAATCGAGAAAAAAGCAAGCGAGTGCAAAGGGTTAAAAATATTTACCACAATTATGTTGCTATTATATGTAAGCTGTTGAACTAAAATATTCTCACTAGCTGTTTATGTGTCTAACTCCTAATATCCAACCCCAATGCTGATGCTCTCAGGGATAAGAACTTGCGTGTCAGTCAGGGTTAGTTGGCTGAATAAGAGTGAAACATCTTTCACACTCTAGAATTTAAATGGACACTCTCAGGAAAGTCACGATCATGCCTAATCTAGACTTCCAAATCACTTTGCATACAGTACTTTTGAATCTTTTCCTAGAAGTGGACTTGCTAACCTTCACTGATAACTTGTCTCATGTCTAAGGGCCTCCTGGACAGAATTCCCTCCATCTGTGCTCACCTTAGGGTCGCTGCTGACTTCTGCTGCCCAAAGCAGTGAGAGGAGTAAGTTATCTCCTGACTGAACTTAATTTACATCAAGCCTGAAAATGTGTTTTGTTTCTATAAATGGTTTAGTGAGTTTTATTTTAAATTACCTATGAATAATTTTCCCTCTTTTCAAGTTAAAGCCAAAACTTGTCCTAGAGTTGTGTCATACAGGCCTGTAAAATGGGTTCAGGGCCTTGGAAAGGCAGGAGGGTCTGGGCCATGAGCCCTGGTCAGTCATCCACCCCCAGTCTTCCCTCCACTATCTCCTGGGAGCCCAATGGCTTGAGGGCCCTCAGTCAGTAGCTCAGCTTCCTCCTATTCTGGAATTTTGCTGTCATTTCCATTTTTAAAAAATTCCTCACTAGAAGATACGTTTCCATTGATTTTTAGAGAGAGGAAGGGAGAGGGAGAGAGGGAGAGGAATGCAGGATAAGGGAGAAGGAAGGAGGAAGGGAGGGAGAAACATCAATGGGTTGCTTGCTTCCCATATTCACCCTGACCAGGGATTTAACCCACAAACTGGGCATGTGCCCTGACCGGGAATCGAACCCATGACCCTTCGGTGCACGGGATGATGCTCCAACCAAACTAGCCACACCAGCCAGGGCTCATTTCTATTTTAATACACGTACGCCTAGTCTCAGGAACAGACTGAACCGGTCTTCCAAGTCGGAGAAGCAGTGAGCTCCTTTCTCACAGCCAGGCTCATCAAGGGAACAGAGCCACTTACGATGGCAGGGCCTGAGCACAGGAGCCCTGATGGTACTGGTGAGGGGGAGCGTGCACAGCTTTGCACAGCAGCTTCTGACATGCTGGGTCTCCAGCTCCGAGATCATGCCACTCAGAGCCAGAGGCTAGGCCAGCCTTCCCTCGGCCTGTGCCCAAGTGTGGAAAGAACGGAAATCATGCCCTGGGAGTGAAGGAATGCTGGGGGAGGAGCAGAAGGATGGCGGGGCTACCATCACTGATCGCCTGGCCGCCTCTGCTCACCTCCGCACTGGCTTTACTCACTTGGCTGGAATAAACACAGCTACACCAATCAGACTCAAGATGAGCCCACACTCCTCCATGACACTGGGAGCCATGATGGACACTGGGACCATATACCCAGTTACTCAAGTCCACAAGCACAGCTACTCTGTAAGCAGGCTTATGTTCTGCATGCAGACATCACTGGGCAACTTTGTTCTCTTTTTCTAACTTTTGGTTAGTGAAATGGAGTACATGCTGGTCTTGTTTTTAATCTGCCATATATAGAAGCCATAACCACATCCCTGTCTGTTCTCAGCCAGCACAGAAAACCAATCAAAACAAGGAAGAAGCACAAACCACCAACTGGACTGCTCCGGCAAGGCCCAGGCTGCCTTCAAGCTGTCAGCTACAGTTCTCATGCACTCAGTGAGTTATTGGCATTGATTTAAGGCAAAAACAGAGGCAAGACTCTTTAAAGCATATATTGTACCAATGTGCGCAGTCAGCTAAAGTTCTTTCAGTGAAGTATTTTTTCTTACTTCTTTTTAAGAACATGGATTGCAATTTACAATTCCCTAGTGTGAGGAGAGTACCACATTTCTTTCACATTTAAATAGAAACTAGTATAAATGACAATACTCACAAAAATATTGCGGAAACCATGGAATAAATGAATAATGGGCAATGTCATTTTTGAAAACAGTATTTCTCAAAAATCAATCCACAGCCATAAACCTTACCCACCCCAGATTAGCAAGGCACATTTTTACAGAATCCGACAGTAAACACTTGTACAAAGAAATTCCATGTAACAGAAGCAAAAACCAGCACAATAAAAACCAGATCCATTCTTGAATCTTATTATTCTCTATATCCTTCTAACTGCTCTGCCATAAACAAAATCAATGTCTTTGCTTTACTATGTCTACAACTAAAACTATGCTCGGGACACTGAACTAGGACAAATGAGCTTTCACACACGCACGCATCTGACAAGAAGCAGCAAAGGCAGACAGCACTGCAACTCAGAAAGGAAAGAGTCAAATCAACAACAAAACAATTCTTTCTCTGCACACATACCCATGTGAAGGCTTTCCAAACTCCAAAATCTTGCTATTTCCCCTCTAGCTACCATCCTTCTTCTTGAAAAACAGCTTCACTCAGAGCAGGACTGGGGTATGACTGAGCATCCCAAGAAGCTCACAGGCTCTCGCTCCGGAACTGCAGAAATTGCTTATTCACAGCTTTGACGCTGGCTCCCTGTGAGCACGCCAGCCAGAGCCTGCTGAGCGCTCACCGCTCAGCAACTCCGAGGCTGGCGGCTCCAGACATCTCCGGATGCCAGGGAGGAAATTCTAAACTAAGGCAAACCTGCACATGCCAAACCCACACACTCTCACAGCGTATCAGGTGCAGTCAACAACCCTCCGTGAAGGTGGAAAGAATGCGTTTGCTGCTTTTCATTACAATTCCGAAGCCCCAGTTAGATTTTCAGAGAGCTTTTAAAAAGGTATCTGTTTACTGGAGAAAAATTGCAGGGAGGTTGCTAAGTTCAAAAACGGAGTTGGGATTGCACACTATGTATGGCATGACAAAAATCTGAGTTATGATAGTGCATTATGTTAACTGTTAATTTATGAAATCACTTTAAAAGAGGAATTTTGTTTAAAAATATATATGTGAATGTGTACCTTTTACTATGGGAAAATGATAGGTATATCATTTACTATATAAAGTATATATAGGGTAACCCCCAAAAATGTATGCACACACTTTGAATAATTACAAAGCAGTGTTTATTAAAATACATTTCATTTTCAAAACTGAGCTATCAGCTTTCAAAGTGTGTATACATTTTGGGGGGGACACCCTGTATGCTCTATAATGAAGAAATTGTTTTTGCTTTTTTTCCTAAAATAAGTTTTCTCCAGATAACATGGATTATTTATTTCCTTTACACTTTTTGGCATTTTCCAAGTTATCTACAATGAGCAAGTCTTTATGTTGTAAAACAATTGTTAACAAACTGTGTTTCCTTCAATTTGTTCTTAACAGGAACTTTGCGAACAATGAGATAATATATGCAAAGTAGTGATCACATGGTCATCCCTCGATAAATGTTGATTTAAAAAAAGATAGTGCCGATTAGGAAATGTATCTTTACTGTGATGGGCTGTGGAGTGAGTCAGACCAGCTAGGTTCAAAATCCACTCTACCAAACTACTTAAGGGAAAGTTTCCAAATCTCTAGGTAGTTGTTTCCAATCTGTAGACTGACCAATGGCCCTTATTGGGTTATTGAGAACATATTACAAAGTATTTAGGACAATATTGACACTTCATTAGGGATTATTAAATGTTACCAATCAAGCTGCTGCTATTCTGAAAAACCCATGGTCCATAATATGTGTAAATTTCCACAAAATTCACAGCGTGAACTCAGCAGGCAAAGCTATTATTAGTTATCATATCTATGTTGACAAGGTGCTATATTGTAAGCTTTTCTTACCATCAAATATTTGTGGCTATTTCTATTGACTGGGTGCATCCCACCCTTCAATCCAGCTGAGGGAGGTTTTCTGGGGAACTCAGGGCTTCAGCAATCTACAACAAATGTGTGCGCATGCACACAAATCATTCGCAAAACCAGATTGCCTTCAAATCTTTCCTTTGCAACTATTTTTTAAAAAGTACTTCAAAGAGCCAAATTTTTAAATGGTTAGTAGATCATTTGATAGGAGCATATCTATTCTCAATAAAGGTGGTACTTAATTAAAGTGTCTTAGGGCGCAGCTCCTCAGACTGTGGTCACAGATCAGCAGCACTGGCACGACCTGGGAGCTAGTTAGAAGTGAAGCTTCTCAAGCCACACCTGGGCCCCTGGAATCGAGGCTGCATTTTAATATGATCTAGGGCATGCAAATGCACCTTCAAGTTTGAGAAGTGTTGTTCTAGGAAAGTCAAGAAACTCTTTGCTCTGAGGCAACATCCTGAATGCTGCTAGACTTTTTCATCAAGTCAAAAGCTAATGAAGACAGTGGAATGAATGGGAAGAATTCAGGATGAAGAGGTGAAGTGCTGAACATTGAGATACAAAGCAGTGGAAAGTGGGAATTAATTGTGATGGGTATCCTTTCTAACAAATCTTAAATTCCAACAGGAGGCAAATAAAACCCACAGTGTTTTCTTTTGCTTGCTTTCTTCTCCTCCTCCTCCTCCTTTTTGGTTAAAATTGCAAGTTTTCACAAAGAAAAAAAATCCCTTTGCCACATTTCCTTAGTATCACCTCAATGGTTTGTTTGCTTATTTTCACTTTTCACTGGCAGCTGTTACAGCAGAACAGCTTTTGTCTCCCAAGGACTTTTTCTAAATCCAGAGATGGGGTCAGGGCACTAGAGTAAGATCCTTTGGATTTTAAGATCTTAAAAAGAAGGCATTCACTAAATAAACATACTTTACAGTACACCTAAAACAAAATAAAGATAAAAAGTGGAAAAGTAAATACACAAAAACTATAAAATGAGGCATCTTCTCAAAAGATGTTGACCCAACAACCCTTCTAAGATATTTCCAAAGAAGCTACAAAGGTTTGACTTTTAGCTTTTAAGTGATTAGAGCCAACAAAAATTCATAAGCATAGTTGAAGTCTTAAACCCCACCCCCTCCAACATATGCACTAATCTCTTCTCCTTGGATAAGATACCAACAGCTCTACTACCCAGATAGGACTGGGAAGTCACAATCATTGGTTATTGGCAACACTGAAAGAATTAAGCAAAGGCATCAATCCCAAAGGAGAGTGGAGAAATCCAAATTACAGATTAATATCAAATATCTAGAAATCAGACAAGATAAAAATTAAAAACAAATAGATGTTATGATCATTTTTACTCTGTAGATACAGAAATTATTCTATAGATATAGAAATTTTCAGCAAAGTGGCCCTGAAACTTATATATGTTTACATACATACATATGGAAAGAAATGCCCTAAAACTGTCAGAGAGTTAAGTTAGTAATGGTGCCTCAAACACAAACCACTGGACTTCTCTCTCCAGGACTGCTTCTTGAGATTGACTAGGTAGTCATTAAAATTCCATTTAGCTCCAAATTTCTGTTACTGTCTTATTTTAAGTACAATGTGGTATGGAATTTTTCATATGATCACTTTGCTACTTTATGTAGAAAGATCCCTAGCATTGGTTATCTGTTCATCAACCAAAGTTTCCCAGCTGCCAATGCTTCACACCAAAGCAGTAACCTCTCTGTGTGGTATAGAGGTGTCCTTAACCTATGAACAGCTTAGGAACTTTATGTCCCCACTAGGTTTCGTCACAGCCTCACTGCCAAGAGCTACAGGACAGGCACAGGATAGCAGGAATAATCCTACTCTTCGGCACAGCACTATTGTCAATTTTAGAAAATGGGCTTAAGGACAGATACCACATCAGCCAAGAACCAAGGTCCCCCTTACCCTTGGCTGGACTGAGCCCCAGTCCAAGTTCCCATATACGTCATGACTACCCAGAATCAAGAATTACATAGCAAGGGTTTTATGTACATTCATGTGCTGCCCCATGGCCAACAGGGGGCTGGAATGGGAGATTCTTTAACAGGACTTGGCCATAGTTATTCAGACCAAAGCTCCCTTGTTCATTAGCATAAATAATTCTGTCGCCCTCAAAAGAGCAATACCTTTTTTCCTGAATGGATTAAAGACAAGCATTATTAATTTATAGGTCACAATTATATTATTTTCCAGAAAAAATATAACAGACACTTAGCATAACATACAACATTTTCTAGCACACATTGATGTTCAACTGCACCCAGTTTCAGAATACTGCCTACTCATGTATGGGCAAGGCAGGCTCCACTTAGGTCTTTTTTTTTTTTTGATATATTTTTATTGATTTCAGAAGGGAGAGGGTGAGAGAATCATTGATTGGATGCCTCCTGCAAACCGCCCCCTTCCCACCACACACACACACACACACACACACACACACACACACTAGGGATTGAGCCACAACCTGGGCATGTGCCCTGACGGGGAATCGAACCATGACCTTCTGGTTCATAGGTGGATGCTCAACTACTGAGCCCACCAGCTGGGCAGGCTCCACTTATGCCTTACTGAAACCTCAGTCAGCAGCCAGGCGCCTTACCACAAAGGGGAAGGCCCAATCACAGAGCACACAGGAAATGGGCAGGGTTACAAGGACATGCTGTGTGAGGACCATGCAGTGTGCTCTTGAAGCCAGAGGATGAATGTGTGCCTCTCTTTGTATCTTCAAAGGTATTTCTTCCAACCCGGGGTTATGTGAACATGAACACAGAAAATAATGGAAAATTTGTTCTCACTGACTTCAGTGCACCCTACCGTCATTTTTACACCTTCTCCGTGCCCCAACCACCCTAAAAATGACGCCAGAAAGGACACTGTTCCTGGGCACTGACTAGAACTTTTAGATAAATTCAAAAGCAAATATAAAGTCATCTTTTAAAAGACAGGTGCCGCCATAATTACAGGACCACTGCTTTTCCTGCCCTCTGGGAGCACCCGTGGCTCTGTCGCCCTCAAGGCCTAGAATGCAGTTCACCTTTCCTGCATCCATTTGTCTTTGGGTCCTTAGGACTGAGCATGTTTCAAACATAACAAGAACAAAATGGGTATTAGATGAGTTTCACTTTTCTTTGTTTTAATAAAAGGCAATTGTTAAGGTGTGATCTTTGTAAAAATGAGATATAACTGACATAAACTTTAGTTTCAGGAAGGCATATTCTTTAAAACTGCCAAACAAGTATACTTTTTGCAGATAGGTGGAATAATTTTGTGGTTTGTGATAGAAAAGCACAGCACCTCAACGACAGTGAATGGAAACCAATCTGGGCTTTCGAGCCAGTCTGACCTGGTTGGGACGCCAGCTGTACTACCGTGACTTAAACCTTGCTTAGCAGAGAGAGGAAATTTACTGCACATTTTTAAGTCTTGGATTCCTCGTTTGTAAGACAAGTAAGATGTACAGAGTACGGGCACTTGGTGGTTGTTTGCCAGTTGTTTAGATCTCTTGCTCTCCTTCCTCTGACTTAAAATCCAATTTCTGGAATGTAGTATTAGATGCATAATATTTTGAAGACTCTAGTAGTTTAGAAAGATAAGAACAAATACAAGTTTTAGAACTGAGAATGTTTTAACTGTTAGAAGATAATAATGTCAAGACTTTGCTGGGAAATGCTCAATACTTTATTTGTAATACTTGTTTCTATATATGGAACCCTTCCTAATTTCTAAATTCCTGACTATGGGATTCACACTCGTCTCAACAACACAGTCAGAAGGAAGTGATTTTAATGTGCACAGTGTTTGCAGTTAGGAAAACATTTTTACCAAAGTACTTGCCTAAAGACAAGCAAACTGAATTATCTTGTTTTACAAATAAATATGGCCAATGACGCCACTGCTTCTTGGTATTAGAGTATAAAGGGAGATGGGAAAGGGAGAAGAGAAACTATTCAGTCAGACCCACGACATCCGAACCTGACAATCAAAGAGTTATGTCACCAATACTTCAACCAGCTTTCCCAAGGATTCTGTTACTATCACTCTCAACAGGGTGTAAATTCTGATTTCCTATTTTCTCTGATTCATTACTGAAAGAAAACGTTTGAAAATCAAATGCAGAGCCCTGGCTGGTGTTTATAATGGTTAGAGCATCATCAGCCCACACACCAAAGGGTTGCAGGTTCAATCCCCGGCCATGGTCGGGACACATGTAGGAGACAACCAATTGATGTGTCTCTCTCTGCTTCTCTCTCTCTCTTACTCCCTTTATCTTTCTACCTACCTCCCCCTCCTTTCCACTCTCTCTGGAAAAAATATCCTCAGGTGAAGATGAACAAAAAAAGAAAGAAAATCAAATGCAGAAAGAGATAATCCAAGCATAAGAGATCAGACAAGAAGGTTTTATGTTGTGTTTAAAATAATTTCAAAAACATTTTGGGTCAAGAGAATCAACAGAAAAGATTCAGTTGAAATTTTCCCCCTCTAATAACCTCAGTGTATGCATTTTAAATCTGTTTAACCTATATTGGGATAATAACAGAATAGTAACAGAATATTGTTCTATATACACTCCTGGTGCCCTATGGCTTTTTACTCATTAGATTAAGTGACTCACCTATGATTAAAATGGTTAGTGCGGTTAAATAAATAACTCAGTACTCTGGCTGTAAACATGGCCCACTGCTCACCACTGCCCTTGCTTCCTGTGTAATTAATGTTTCCCTTTAGTTCTTTGTAGTAATGGCAGCTAATATTTACTGCACGCTTACTGTGTACCAGGTCATTCTCACTTATCTGTGGGTGTATAACATAGTATCTCCTAGGACAAAAGAGAACATTGAGACTTTCAGGTTAAGTAACTTACCCAAAGTCACAGAGCTAGTCAGGAGAAGATTGGGATTTAATTGTGTGTTTTTTTTACCCAAAGGTCTGCTAATAACAGAATTAACTTTCTTAACAATAACTGGAATAGAACAATGCCAGAATCATTGTATGAGTCCCCTTTCTTGTCTAACTCATTAGGTCTAGCAATCAAGTATTCTTAACGTATTATTCTATTGATCATACTAAGGAAAAAACAGAAATATGTTCTGAACTGTTTTTAACTGAACTATCAATAAATTTGTTGTTTCCAACAAATTAGAAGTAGGATCAACAACAAAAAATACTAAGGCAAAGGAGAAAAACCCGGGGGTGGGAAGTTAGGGGGGAATGATTAACAGGGGAACTTATATGCATATATGCATAGCCCATGGACAAAGAGATAGAGTGGTGAAGGCTGGGAGGGGCGGGTGCAGGGTGGAGGGGGTCAATGGGGGGAAAAAATCAGCCATCCTTTTCTTGGGGTTGTGCTACTGTCCAATGAACATCTAGAGAGGACAGTACTGCTAACGCCTAAAAAAACCAAATCAAACAAAGGGGACATCTGTAATACGTCCAACAATAAAGATAAATTAAACAAAAAAGGGGGAAAAAAACCTTTCTTTGTTTTGACTAAGTAAAAGTGCAAGACTTTTCAAAAAATGTGCTCCAGTAATTTCTTATAATTCAATTTACTTAATTTTTAAAAATCAAAGTTGAAATGGCATAAACACTTACTAGGTTTAAATTCCCCCATTTCCTAAATGTTGGGATATTACATCATCAAGGAATAGAACTTTCTGATGTATACGTAACATTACTGCTTCTTTCAAATTTATTTAGTAAAGGCCCAGCTGGTGTAGCTCAGTGGTTGAGCATCAACCCATGAACCAAGAGGTCATGGTTTGATTCCAGGTCAGGGCACATGCCCGGGTTGTGGGCTTGATCCTCAGTAGGGGACATGCAGGAGACAGTTAATTCTCATCACTGATGTTTCTATCTCTCTCTCCCTCTCCCTTCCTCTTCCTAAAATCAATAAAGACATATTAAAAATATTTAGTAAAATTAACACACAATCATGTTGAGCTTTCAGATATAGTAAAATAAATACAAAATAAATATTTTTAATTTTCCAACCAAAAATATCATTTTTATTTAGTTCTAGATTTTATGGGAAATGTTCCGCTATAAAAGTCAGAAAACCAACACAGCTAAGCAAAATAGACATCTCTCTACTAAACCTACTGCCCCACTTCCCCCATGACCATGTAGCCACCCTCTCATTGCATGCTGGCTCTGCCCTCCTGGTGAACTGCAACGGCTTTGGTCGAGATCAGCACACTCCTGGCTGCTAAATCCAATGGTATTTTTCAAGCAGTAAGTATCTAACTTGACTGGTTACATTTGACATTATCAACCATTCTCTCTCTGAAGCCTGGCTTCCTCTGACATCTGGGACACTACTCACTTGGCCTGGCCATTCCTTCTCCATCTCTTTGTGGATTTCTTTTCCTTTAATGGTCCCCCAAAATTGTTGATCCTCTTCTCATCTTTTACATACACCCAGGATGGTACATTCCTTCCTAGAGCTTTAAGAACAACCATCTATTTGCTGATGTCTCTTTACCTCTAGTCTGGGTCTCCCTCCTCAAGTTAGACCCTTATGATTAAGGGTGTGGTGATAATACCTCCATCTAGCTGTCCCATCTAGATTTTATTTAATTTTTAAAAATCAAAGTTGAAATGGCATCAACACTTAGGATTAAATTCCCCTTACCTCCTAAATGTTGGGATATTACATCATCACTCCAATTTTACATGCTTGGAATGGGACTGAGTCCCCCTTTTGTGTTCTCCTCTCCTATGCTTCCTAAAACTCAGGTATCTGGGTAGCAGCACCCAAAATATCTAGACAATCAGCTCGACCTCCAAGTTTTCATTTCCCCAGTACTACTGTCACGTTCTTAGTTCGGGGCTCTCTCTCCTTGATTAAGCAACGGACTCCTCCTGTCTCCTGGAAATCTCACTCCATTTAAAACCCTCTGTGGTTCCTGGTTACCCCCAAGATAAAGTCCCCTTAGCGGGAGGCCCTGAATGGGCAGTCTCCTTCTTACCTCTCTCAGTGGGATCTCTAGTCCAGACTCACCTCTCAGCCTTTCAATCCTTCCCCTCATCTTCATCCTGCTTTAGCCACCTGCAGCAGAGGTGCAGACAGACTATCTACAACTCCTAAATCAGAAAAAACGACACATGCACTTGTGCCATTAACATCTTAACTTAAAAAATATAACGGTGCAATTAATTCATCTTTGCTTTCATACAGGACCGGAGCTCTTCGTGTATGATCATCTAACTGGAATTTTGCCTTCTCTCTTACACAGGCCACACCCAGAATGTGTCAAGCATGAGTTTCAGTTCTAGCTTCTTTAAAATATAGTACTAATCACAAACAGTGTAAAGCATTCTGAGTACAGATTCTTTGATTTTTCCAATTTTTGTAGCTCTTAATTCTCATCTAATTTGACAGAAAATACTTTTTTTAGCAATTCACTTTTATTGAATCTCTCCAAGTGTTCAATTTAATTGTCATAGACATGAGTCTCTTTTTAGTCTTATATTTACATTTAATTTGTTTATATAGCTAATAAGCTTCATAGTTATAATAAATACAACAGCCATAATCAGGTTTGGGGTCATGCCCTCACCACTGACTCTGGATAAGGATATAACTCCATCGATGAGAGCAGCAGCCAGTGAGTAGCCTACTGAAGCAGGCACTCGGCTGGCCGTGGCTTCAGTCTGCACATGGAGGATGTCTTTAATCTGATAAGCGTGTGGATGGGCTAAGACGGTTTCTGTTGGGCTATCCTACCTTCGGTTTCTCAAATGTGCTCTCCTTTCTATGGTTTTTGCCCTTTGCATACGCTCTTCCCTTCAGCCTGGAATGTACCCTCCCTACCAACAAATGGAATCTAACTCCTATTCATCCTTCAAGTCTCAACAGTGAGGTCCAGGAAGTCTTGGGATCCTGCAGATCTGATTTGCCTGCCCTCTGTATACACTTCACTCCTGCACTGTCATAATGGCTTTACATGTCTGTACACCAGACTGGAGATTCAAATGGGCACATGTATATATTATACAGCATCATATATATTTGTTACATGAATCAGCACAGATGAGGTATCGCCTAGACCAGTGGTTGGCAAACTCATTAGTCAACAGAGCCAAATATCAACAGTACAACAATTGAAATTTCTTTTGAGAGCCAAAAACCGACTTCTGCACCTGGGCCACGAAGTTTCAATCGCACTGTACGTGCGCGCCTGCACGTGGTATTTTGTGGAAGAGCCACACTCAAGGGGCCAAAGAGCCGCATGTGGCTCGCGAGCCGCAGTTTGCCGACCACTGGCCTAGACCAAAGGCACATTAAAGGAAGGTTTCAGAATCCTAGGAGCATTTCCCGAAATATCACTGTTTATGTCCTAATGTCCTATATCATCTCCCAGTGGTAGGAATGACTTCTTAATATGGTTGAATAAACTTGCTTTTAAAACCAACACTAGGTTCCTAAGTGGGGGAAAGTAAATAAACACATGCTTAGGAAATACTTTTCGTTTTTTAAAATATATTTTTTATTGATTTCAGAGAGGAAGGGAGAGGGAGAGAGAGAAACATCAATGATGAGAGAGAATCATTGATCTGCTGCCTCCTGCACGCCCTACACTGGGGATTGAGCCCACAACCCGGGCATGTGCCCTGACCGGAATCAAACCGTGACCTCCTGGTTCATAGGTAGCTGCTCAACCACTGATCCACACCAGCTGGATAGGAAATATTTTCCATTTATGAAAAAGTTCATTTCAATAGATAATCAAGTTGAAAGGGAAGTTGTAGACATGGAAAGAATGTCACTTCTGAGTGATATCTCCAAATTGCACTTTGAAATTACTGGGCTTTAAAGACTATCTTAGACACTTTTTCTCCCCCCACTTTAGACAAACCAACTTTAAATCTGTACCAGATTAAAGCAAGCAAGGTCTGTGGCCATCGTGGGGGTGGCGCTCTGGGGACAGCAGATGCTGTGGCTCAGTGTGCACAGCCACGTGGACTGAGGCCACCTCTCTCCAGCTGGAGGTTTCCCTAGGCTGGCCACGAGGGACACAGATGGCAGCTGCGCTTGCCTCGGTTTAAGGAGGGCCCTCCTACGATCCCACAAGAGGCTGCCCCACCCCGACATTTCTGCTGGGTATTTTCAGGTCACTGGTTCAGCAAGGAAACTCCCAGTGCTCCCACGGTTCATCTGGCCAATCACCTGCTAGGCAAACCTCCGAGGGGACGCTCCTAGGAGGAGAGGTCACAGATGGGGCTGACCAAGCTTTAAGACACTGGGCAGAAGCCAATGCCTACAGGCAAATTGCAGATGTTTATCAAAATTATAGCCAAACTGTAATGGCCAAATGGGTCCATTCCAAAAGCTGGTAACTGAGCAAACAAGGATATGCTCTAGCTTTCATCTCCTGGCCTGGATGGATACATACAGCAATGTTAACTATGGGGAAGCCATGAGTTTTTCAGTGGTGGACACTTACCAGCACCCTTTTCAGTTAAATGTTTCTCTAAAAAACAGTCCCCAATTTGTTCTTGTGGCAACGAAAACTTGCAGTAGGTTGGATTTCTTATCACTAAGTAATTTATTTTGGAAATGTCTAAGGTATCTTAGCTCTACTATGTCTCTTTCACTTTGTATTCTAAGTGGTAGACCCTGGTTAGATCAGTGACCAATTTGAGTGCAGTCTGTAATTTTTTTCACTTGTTTTCTTATTGACAGCAGAACCAGAACTTTTAAAACCTCAGAGTCAGTCTTCAAAATAGTTCCTCCCTCACCAATCATTGGCCAGCTCCCTATATGCTTTTCAGATAGACTGGCAAGCATATCCTTTGGGTCATTCTATCCTTTGTAGATAAGATGTGCCTTTAAGGACTGGATTTTTTTTTTTTTTTTGGTTGTTTCCTAATGAAAGATGTAGATTGAGAATCTTATAATCTCTTTGTTAGCACTTAAATAATTACATAATCCTGCTGAAAACCAAGTGATTCTGGCCCAGGTCACCAGAGGGCTAGACTGGCTTAATTTGATTCTCTTTCCTAGCTTGTAAAACGTGATTGCCAGTTATAAAAATACTCATGGGGATGTAAAGTACAGCATAGGGAATATAGTCAACAGTACTGTAATAACTATGTATGTTGTCAGGCGAGTACTAGACTTATTGGGGTGATCACCTCATAAGTTATATAGATGTCTAATCACTATGTTGTACACCTGAAACTAATTTGTATTGAATGTCAACTATAATTGAATAATTTAAAAAATTTAAAAAGTGACTATAGTCATAAGAAATTAAAAAGTAGAAAATTTAAAAACCAAGTCATGCAATAATTTGAGTAATTTAGAAATATTTTAAAAGCCATAAAGAATCTATTTATGTCAACTTGTCATGTTTGTATCTCCTCAAAAAAGCATTTTCTGTTTTTTATATTTAGTTATTATTGTTAAACCTAATCTTGCTGTTTTCTCTCCTCTGTTGCCTGGCATTATTATAAAAATACTCGAATATAGTACTTCATGGTTAACTAAAGGCCTTTAAAAATGTAACAAATGATCATTTTTAAATGATATACCTTACTCTACTGTCTTCAATGTCATGCTTTAGTCGTTTGCTTGTGACCCATAAAGATTACACTCAAGAAACTGATGAAACTGTTCTCCTTTCTGGGAGAAAATTCAGATGATCACTCAGTTTATATCACATTATGAACTGATACACCTGGTAAATTGGTAATATTCACATTTCTACATTTTGAGAAAAATATACTAGGTGTATCAGTTAATAATTCGGACTTTGTAATCAAAGAAAACACGATAATTTCAAGAGAAACATCCAAAAGTGCTTTATTCAAAGTAATGTCCATCGCTAGCTATACATTTCACCCCCCCCCTTTCAGGTAATTTGTGGATACCGTCCCAATAGAACTTTTGAGGCAAACCATTCAGAGACCCAATTTTCCACTTCTTCGTACGTTTTGAAGTGCTGCTTAGAAAGTGCGTGTGCCATCGATCAGAACAAATGGTAATCTGAAGGAGCAAGGTCTGGTGAATACAGCAGATGGGTTAATACTTCCCAGGCAAGATCTTTTAACGTGTCTTTAACTGGTTTTGAAGTGTGTGATGGTGCATTATCATGAGGCAAAATTACTTTGCCGTGTCTTCTGGCCCATTCTGGTAATTTTATGAGCAAAGTGTGGTTCAAATTGATTATTTGTTGTTGGTAGCGATCAGTATTAATGTTTTCACCTGGTTTTAGAAGCTCATAATACACCACACCTTCCTGATGCCACCAAATGCAGAGCATTGTCTTCTTTCCAAAGCGATTTGGCCTTGCAGTCGATGTTGATGGTTGACCTGGATCAACACATGATTTTGTGCATTTGGGATTCTCAAAATAAATCCACTTTTCATCACCAGTCACAATTCGATGCAAAAAAGATTTTCTTTTGTGCCGTTGAAGCAACATTTTACTGATGACTTTTTGGTTTTCCATTTGTCTTTCGTTCAGTTGATGTGGCACCCATTTTCCTTCCTTTAAAATCTTTCCCATTGCTTGTAAACGATCAGAAATTGTTTGCTGAGCAATGTTTAATCTTTCTGCAAGTTGTTTTTGAGTTTGACACGCATCTTCATCCAATAATGCTTGTAATTGTTGGTCTTCAAACTTTTTCGGTTGACCTGGACGTTCTCTGTCTTTCACATCGAAATCATCACTTTTAAAGCGTTTAAACCAGCGTTCACAAGTATCTTGAGATGGAGCATGTTCACCATAAGCTTCCTGAAGTATATGATAACTTTCAGCAGCACTGTTCTTCAAAATAAAGTAATGAATTAAAACTTCCTGCAAATGCTTTTTTTTTTTGGCATGAAATTCGACATTTTTAAGCGTAAAAATATCTATGATGTTAACACCTTCAGAAAATTTGACATATGAAGTTTTGAAGCTTGCTGTCGGTACAACAAAATAGCATACATATCAAATCGCATATATATCAACGTATGTGTAACTCCATCTATTGAAAAAAATCCGCATCATTAACTGGTACACCTAGTAGTTGTATACATTTTCTGATTTGGAGATTTTTCAGAGCACTTGACCAAGGAGGAGGAAACTTATTTTCATTATTTTTAAGTGCCTTTACTATGAAACATTTCAAACAAAAACAGAAACAGAGAAGTTATATAATGAACCTATAATTACCAATATTTTACCAACTTTTCCAACTATTTCCTAACTATTTTTTGGAGCATTTTAAAGCATATTTCACGTGTATAATTTCATACAAAAATATTTAGTATGCATCTATAACAAATAAAGACTTAAAATGTTACACTATCCCAACTAACAAAGTCAATAATTCCTTCACTGAGTACTGAGTTCATGTAAAAATTTCCCTACTTAGCCCTAGCCCAGTGGTCGGCAAACTCATTAGTCAACAGAGCCAAATATCAACAGTACAACGATTGAAATTTCTTTTGAGAGCCAAACTTTTTAAACTTAAACTTCTTCTAACGCCACTTCTTCAAAATAGACTCGCCCAGGCCATGGTATTTTGTTGAAGAGCCACACTCAAGGGGCCAAAGAGCCGCATGTGGCTCGCGAGCCACAGTTTGCCGACCACTGGTCTAGGTGATACCTCATCTGTGCTGATTCATGTAACAAATATATATGATGCTGCACAATATATACATGTGCCGGTTTGGCTCAGTGAATAGAGCATCGGCCTACGGACTGAAGGGTCCCAGGTTCGATTATGGTCAAGGGCACATACTTGGGTTGTGGGCTCGATCCCCAGTAGGGGGCGTGCAGTAGGCAGCCAATCAATGATTCTCTCTCATCATTGATGTTTCAATCTCTCTCTCCCTCTCCATTCCTCTCTGAAATCAATAAAAAAAATATATTTAAAAAAATTTCCCCACTTATCTCAAATGATCTTTTTACAGCTGATTTGTTATCAAAATCCAAATAAGATTTGGATTTACCAAACATAACTTAGATTAAATCACATTTGTCCATTTGGGTGGCATCTACTAGAGGTTTTGCATTCACCACATGGACTCATGAAGCACCACCACTCATTCCGGCATTTCAATGGGATGTAAACCTGGACCCACTCTAAGGCAGCCGACGGGCCAGCTCCCGGCATTTAGACAGGAAGAGTGTAGAGCCCGGGAGACAGAAAAGCTGGAGCTGGTCTACCGTGTACTCACCCTCCCCTGGCTTTACCTCCCCAATGATGGAAGTGGCAGCAATTTTTGTAAGCAACGCACTGCTCCTCTCTCTAGTGAAGGGAAGCCAGTGAGAGGTGCTTCTGTGCAATGAGGTCGAGGACCTCCGTGCGGGGGAGCATCTGTCACAGGAAAAGTGGACATAGTTTCAATAACTGGGCAGCAGAGCCAGCTCCTCCACTGGGATGGTCTGACCCATGTGACCTTGGCTGTGCTTAACTTATCACAGGGTACCTAGGAACAAAACTTACAAGTAACTTCACTAAGGTATTATTTGATTCTTGAGTAGGACATCTCTAAATCTGGTGAGGAGAAGTCTGACACAAACCACCATGGTAGAGAATCAAGGGCCCTCACGCAGCTCCCAGATCTAAGTCGGTTCCCAGACTTATGTCTCCTTGGGGTAGATATTGCACTATTCCAACTTTATTCTAGCCAGCCCTCCCCAAAGGTACCTTCCACCCTTTACCTGGTAACTGTCCCCCAGGAGAGGGAAATCCCACTAGTGAAATCTAAGCAATGCTCTTCCTGATGCTTTCTGACGGGAGGAGAGATGGCCCCACAAGGGATTTAGCTTGTGTGGATTCATGGCTTAGAGGAATTTGGAAAGAACAAAATGGAAATGGACTGGTCTGGGGAAGGAGTGTGATTAGATATATCAGAATACACTCAAAGCATGAGAAAATGTCCATGCGAATGCCCAATTGTGACCCATGTGAATCCTATTGCAAAAGAGGCTGTTGAATAATTGTGTGGACATTATGTCCCACTTTGTAAATGTCAATCCTTGTTCCTAGTCATTTTCATGCTCACTCAATGGGTTTAAAAAAATGGCCATAGTGGCAGAAATGGAGGCCAAGCCTGGGCTAACCACCACAGGGTGCCCCTCAGCCACGTTAATGATATGGTTCCTTGGAAGAACCAGACATGTACTTGTGGAAAGTTGATTACAATAGACTCTTTTCCTAACAGAGGAGTAGATGATTTGTCCTTACAGGGAACGGCCCTTATTCTAGATTTGGGTGTGTTTCCCTCACCTGTTAGACCCCTCCTGGAATCTTGCCAAGGCCTCACACACTATTATGGCATCTCACTGAACACTGCTTCTACCCGAGGACTCCCCAGTGAGAGGAGTGCCCACGAGTGTCACTAGCTTTCTCGTTTATGTCACCCAGAAGCATGGAATCATATCAAACTGAATAATGGTGTAATTAAACCTAAAAATCAATAAAAACACATTTTTAAAAAGGCATTGCAACAGAAGTGGAGAAAGAGTGGATGTTATGCAGAGGCCCAGACTCGGAGGTGTCTGCAGTAACTGATGAGCCTTTGGGTTGTCTCCCTCGAGAGAAGGAGGAAGTTTTTAATTATACAGGGAATAAGTGCATTGTGCTAGAATAATGCTCTTTTAAAAATGAACACTCTCTACCCTGCTTTATTTTTCTTTATAGTACTACCTGCTGTGTCATACAGTTGCTTAATTTATTACCCCCTCACTAGAATGTAAGTGATTTAAGGGGCTTTGTTTTGCTCACTACTCTCAGGTGGCACATGGTACACACTCAATAGTTACGAAGGAATGAACAAATGGAGAATCAGTCCAGAATCTGTTTCTATTTCTACCATCTGGATTTTCTTGGGGGAAATGACCTCCATTCCACTCCACTGCGTTCCACCTTAGTCGACAGGGACTCCATCCGCCTGCCTCCTACTATGAAAGGCAAAGGGTCCCTGGAGGCACCCATCTTCTTCCTGCTCCGGTGCCACCAGGTGGTGGACGCATCACTAAGCTCTCAGAGTTGATCCTCTATTTGGGGGCTTTGACTCCTGACTGAGTGACAGGAGGACAGGAGGCGTGGCTGGTGTCCCTCCTTCCCAAGGGTAGCACTGTGGCCAGAATTCCTGTTACAGCCCTTCCCTGGCTCCTTCCCTGTGGCTCTTTGGTTCCCAGAAGCAACCCTGACTGTCACCCGTTTCCTCGATTGGTTCTCTCTATTAATTCTGGGAAACCCAACACTCTTCTGCTAAACTTTCTTTTTGCTTAAGCTACCCATTTGTTGTCTCAACAAAACAACACTAAAATCAAAACAGAACACTTAGAGAAAGTACAGAAATAAGCAGTCTGTATGTGTGTAGGGTTGGAGGAGAAATCACCTGCAGTCCCACCATCTTTCTTAGAGGCGGGCAGATTCCGCACAGCCCTCAGAAGGAACCAACCTTGCCAACACCTTGATCTGACTTCCAGCCTCCAGAACTGAAACAATACATTTCTATTGTTTGTGCTACTAAAACACGTATTTTATTTCCAATTTTCTCTCCCTTGGTTTTCCTAATTATGTTATATACTGTTTTGAAGTAGTGACCCACATATGACTCCAAATCCACAGTCCACTGTAATGACACTGACCCTGCAACTTTTTGCTATCACAAATAATACTGTGAAGAACATCTTGTGCACGTAGCTCTTTTCTCCTTTTGGATAACTTTCTCAAAATACATCACCAGAAGTCAATGACTTGATCAGAGAATGCTTCACAGCCTGTGGCTAAACTGCTCTGCAGAAGCATGACAATGAAGTCACTGTGTTGCCAAGGGTAGATGGGAATGAGTTTTGAATCTGAAATGGAAAGAATGCTTAAAGGAAAGGAAGGAAATTCTAGGTGAACTAGAGCCAAGGGAGAGTGAGAGCCTGGAGGACGGTGGGAACACTGAACGGTAAGCTCGGGAACGAGAAGTGAGAGACACAGATGGAATGTCAGACTGGGGTGGCGGAGAAACCTGTAAACTCGGTTAAGGAACTAAGATGTTATTTCAATGATGATGGGGAAAGTTTGCAAGGAAATAACAAAGTAAGAGTTGATGCCCCAGCCGGTTTGGCTCAGTGGATAGTGCATAGGCCCTTGGACTGAAGGGTCCTGGGTTCGATTCTGGTCTAGAGCACATACCTTGGTTGCGGGCTCAATCCCCAGTTCTGGTAAGGGCACACATGGGAAGCAACTAATCGATGTGTTTCTCTCACACTGATGTTTCTCTCTCTCTGATTATCCCCCTCCCTTCCACCCTCTCTATAAGTCAATGGTAAATATCCTTGGGTGAGGATTAACAAAAAAAAAAAGAATTGAATATGAACAGTATCTCTGACTAGAGTGTATAAAAGCCCAGCCCAAGGAAGCCATGGGGGAGGGCAGCTGCTGAAGGTCAGGGTTAAGGAGCCTGAGAAGCAGGGGCTGCTGAGGACTAGACGAGTGACCACGGCTGAGGGGAGTAATGATTCCAAGGTGTTTGGCCTGCTCCCTTGAGAGAATGGCAAAGGCATCAGCGACAGGAGGAGCCACAGGCTTGTTTCCCAGAAACAAGCTCTCTTGGACATCTGGGCTTGTGATGATCACAGATTTCCTCAACGTCCAGCTGCCATCTAATTTCCCTTTGCCTTTGCCTCTGTTTGATGAAATAGTCTCGCCTCAATTCCTCTAATATGTGTGGCATGAGTTAGAAACCATGCCAACTTACTGCACAAGTCACCAATTCTCTGACCTCTTACATGCTAGCCCTCCCAGGACACCCTCTTCAACAATGTCTGTGTCCTTCTTATTGTCCCGTCTAAAGCAAGAAGGAAAGAGAACAAGGATCCCACACCTCCTTGTTCTCCTTCCCTCCTCTCCCTGAAATTTAAGTGTTCTCCAAGTAACACCCTTAGCCTCTTTCAAGTCTTTGGAAAAAACATTACTTAACTCTCCCTGCTTCTTACAGCTTCCGCCGCCAGCATCACGGGGAGCGTGCCCACGGGGGCAGGCCAGCAGCAATGCTGCAACCAGAGCCCAGGCCTGGGCTGCGCCTCCTGCCGCCCAGCTCACCACTCGCATGCCTACCCCAAGACATTCATTTTTAAAAGTGAGACAGTGAACCTAGCAATTGAAGCTAATCATGAATAGTCTGCTGCATTTCTTTAAATAGTCAGCATAGTTCAGTGGTTACAGCATGGGCCTTGCTATTGAAAACTCTATTTGACTGGAGGTAAATCCCATTTCTGCCACTTCCTGAGTGAGTGACCCAGGGCAGCTCACTTATCTAAACCTAGGCTTCTTTCTCTGTTAACAGGATAATTCAGTATCCACCCTGGCGCCGAGTCAAGAAGATCAAATATGTGAATACATCCAAGCACACAGGATGGTGTCTGCCATGTGGTAGGTTCTCAATAAAAGTCGGCTCTGACTCTCGCCCAGTGCCACCAGGACCATGCCAGTATCCACCCAGCTGACTGGCACGGACATAAATGTTAGTACAGGGAGAGATTGTCTTTTTTAGGAGTTTAAACATCTTCCCAAAACATGTGGTATTATTTCAAATCAACAAGTGGGTAAGGTGCTATGGTGGCATATTAACTACTACATTAGATAACTTTTCTTTGGTGTTAAAAACAGTATTGGTGAATCTTAAATATCCAGAAAGAGCTTCAAGAAGGTTAAGGCGAACCCCCGGGCCTGCATTCTGGGTCGCTGTCTACCTGCAGGAACACTGAGGCGCACAGAAAGGAGCAAACTTCCCATACTCCGGGCCACTGTAATGACGCAGAGCGCACACCCGGGACAGGACAGCTGATGACAAACCCAATTCCTCAGGAGAGCCTTCCTCACAGTCAGGAAACAACTACCTGGCCCGGAGACAGGCGGAAAGTCCACAGTGAACTGGACACCTCGGTTTAACTGGAGAGTCAAAGCAAGGGCTCCACACCAGTTGCTGAAAGGGGAGACCCCGAACAGGGGGCCTGTGAGACTTACTATTGGATGCTCGCATCTGCCGCCGCCGTCCCACGCGGTCCAGCCCAATGGGGGTGCTCTGGGAAAATGTGAACGGCCGGAACCGGGCCGAAACCGCTTTGTAGGGCGGCACCTGGTGAGCTGGCACGGGCGGCCTGGCTGCTGGCTACAAAAGGAAAGCAAGAGGCTGTGAGAAGATGCCAGGAAGTGGCAGCTCAGCAAGCTCTTCACACACACACAGCTGCAAGGAGCTCAGCGTTCTCACCTCAAAGCTCCTCGCAGATGTGACATGGTTTCTCCAAAGCATGTGAAAAGCTTGCAGCTGCATCGAGGCTCAACTGCAATGAGTTATTCTGACGTTTAAAAAAAATCAGTATCAACCCACTGGCTCTTACCTCGCAGCATCATGTTTCATCTTATCTGTCAGCAACATACCAACAGGCAACACTCAGTAAAAGGAAAATGTTAGCTAAGAAGAAGAAAAGCAAATTTAGGAAGTGGTGGCTTTCTCAGAGATACAGGGTCACCGGTTAAGAAGATGTGTTCCCAGCAGCAGCCGTCAGAAGAAGCAAAATCAGTGCCAAAGGCCAGGGCGAGGGTGACCAGTTGTGGCTCAGCTATTTACTCTGGTCTCCTACACATCCATGTGCAGGTTCCAGCTAAGTATTTGCGGAATACAATTCTTGTTTACCTAAACTAACAAGACAACTAAGCGTTGTTTAAAAGAAGAGCTGGTTTATCAAACATTTGCCCTGGTCTACAGAATCATCTCTATGCCCTTTTGATTTTCCACATTATCAGTCCCTATAACTGCAACACAGGTCAAGCTGCTTAGTGCTTTCCTTAGGGTTTTCACCGAGTTCCCTAAATGAGCTTACGGTGCAGAAAGTTATCTGCCCACACTCCTTTTTGATGTTCTAAAGTGAAATAAATTTTAAGTGCTTTAGATCTTCCCTATTCGGTGTATTTTGAATTAAGTGGTCACCATTTGTTTTAGTTCAAAATTATTTCTCAGCATGCAGAGCATCTTAACACAGCAAAATGTTTGTGGTATTCTTCAACTTATTTTGTTTTTACCTTAGGAATTCAATTCAATTTAATTCAATTAAGCAAGAGGGTTTTGCATGCTCAATGTATAAACAAGGTGTTGTGCTGGGCTTTACAGGCGGAATGTAAACAGAAAATCTATGCCGACATAGACTTTCCCTTCTAGGAGAATTTTATGGTTCTGGTACCAGCCAGCAAATTTAAAATACGAAATTGAGCACTCACCCATGTACTATTTGGTGAGCCCTGGGCCATGGCTGGGTATTGCCAAATAACAGAAACTCCTCCTGACCAAGGCCTTTATTTAAATGTTTTGTATCCTCAAAGAGCCTTTTGAGTAACTGATAAATACTTGCTGAATTACTACATTATACTAAGTGAATGAAATTAAGATTTTAATCTATTGTTAAAGCAATTGAAAAACTGCAACCCAAAAGCAAGAAAATGGTAGAAAAAAATTATTTTCTAAAAAAATCAACTTCTTTGTTCTCTTCTTATCTTTACATGTTAACAATGGATGATGCTTTCTTTCAGGAACTTCTTCTTTCAGGAAGCTCACTGAATATGTATTGCTATTTTCCCCTTATTCAAATCTCAGATGATTTGGAACAAACAGCAAACTACTTTTCACACATCATTCAAGACCCCAGCAAAGACAGAAGATTAGTAAAACATCCAAATGTCAGATTATTAGTTCTAATATGTGCAGTTTGCAAAGTCCGGAAGAAAGGTTGTGAGCAGATGACATCATCCTTGAGTCAGGAAAGAAAGGAAAGCAGCGTCCCATTTAGTTTGCAGGGGGAACAAAGACCAGGAAGCTGAGGGCTCTGCTGGCTTTGATAGAAGCACACCAGATCTTACTTGGGTTAGAAGAGTCTCTATTGCTTCTGTCTGGCTGTTCCCATAAAAGCTGACCCCGCCTATCACGGAGATGGGGCGCCTTCTCTGGCATCCTTTGGGGCAGCCCGTGGCTGCGTTCTGGTCTGCAGGGACTGTGGAGGCCATGCTCAGCTGGTGGTCACTGTCCACAATGTCCTCCTTCTGCGGGTCCACAGCAATTGAGTCTTCAGGAATAGACAAACTTCGGCAGGCAAACTGGCCATAGTCTGAGAGCGGTCGAGGCCGGGACCTCCTCCCAGAGCCCCATCGCCTCCTGGGTGTCCTCTGAGCCTCCTTCCCATCTTCCTCCAGGGATGAGCCCCGCCTCCAGGATTCCTCAGTAACAACCTTTTCAAATTTGAACAAGTCAGGTGAGTGCCAATATCCAGGAAGGTATTAAAAAAGAACATGGTACACATTCCCCTCTACCCTCCCTTAGCTCCACCAGGAGGCTTTCTAGATTTACTTGTTTTTGTGTAACAAACATAACTGAAATGTTGATTAAAATAAGCAAGTCTATCTTCAATTGTAAGTTGAATAAAAATGAATTTAAATAGTGATGTTTGGTAACTAATGAGCCCTGATAAAAGATATTTAAAAAATCAGAACCATTAAGAGTTAATAAAAAGAACTTTTAGGTATGGCGGGGGTGTCACCCAAAATACACATAACAATAGCACAGGGGAAAGGCAGGTCTGCCAGTAGAAGAATGAATGTGCAATGCTACCCACTGCTACTCTAAGGTACTGTATTGCAATAAAGTTTAAAAATAGAAGGTGCTTTCAGAAGATTAAGTCTGGGTTGCTAGGGAAGGAGGAGAAAGCACTGAATTAGGATTCCAAGAACCAGATCAGGCTACTAACTAGCTATGTGAGCTTGGACACCTCTCAACTGACCTTCAGGATCTCAGGTTTCAGAGTAGACAATACCACAGCTGGAGTCTATGATCCTAAATTAGGCAACACGTTCTAATTTCGTTCTAAGTTTTCAAGTAACTTTTTCAGAGGCAATGCAATATACTAGGGAAAAAGCCAGAGAAGGCTTGAGAATGAGCAGACTTCGATGTAACTCAGATTGGGCCCCTAGCTTTATTAACCTCAGGCAAGTTACTTCTGTGGATGTGGTTCTGTAACTGCTCCCTAGGGAAAAATGGGTCCTAGTGCAGATGAAATACAATGGTAAGAGCCCTATCAGCCATAGTTAATCATCCCTCTTAAAAAAGCACTGCCATAGAATTACAATCCCCTGACTGGCACGGCCTGGAGATGAGCTCCACCTCCGCAGCCCGCTCAGAGACTGATCTCAGAGCTCTATGGGAGGGGCAGAGGGAGGGGTCAGCCAAAGTCTGCCGCAGGCTGGGAGCCTGGGTGCCTTCAGTTCTTCCATCCCTATCCATTATTTAAAATACAATAAAAGCATAAGCAGGCACCAGAAGGGAACTAAATTACCCAGAAAACGCATGTGATTGCAGGGCAGGCCACCTAATGGAGATGGCCAGCTGAGCTGCTGTGGCATCCCCTGGCAAACCAACCCTCCCCCGCCCATGAGCACTGCTGGTCCAAGAAGTCCCACCTGTTGCTAATCGGTGGCAACTGAGACCTGAAATGCAGGTCCCGTAATTTCCAATCCGGTGTGTCCAAGCGTCCCCTAAGATCACATACCATGGGAAATGTGCTGAAGAGCAAAGCAAGCAGGAAAGGACTTACAGATACTCTACCCTGTGCCCATCATTTAAATCAGGAAAACTGAGACCTAGGGAAGTGATTTGCTCAGGGCCACACAGCCAATGAGCAGCAAGAGACACAGAAATGTGGGCCTTGTAATTTCTGTTTCCATGATACCCAGTCACCTCTGCTCAAAGGAAGATGGGTTCTAGCATTCACCAATGACCTTGCTATCTAGTGCCTCTACTGCCCGGAATGCTACCTCTCATTTAAGTCTCCACTGAAGGGGTCCAGAACACACCACCATGGCCTTCAATCTGTTTTGAGCTGAAGGTATTTAAGAATAGGCTTTTTTTTTTCCCCTGAACTCCCTCATCTGCCTTAACCCTTTGCACTCGGATGTCAAGTGTGACTCACACGGTTAGCAGTAGAATAAAGGAATCGAAAAAAGCAAGCGAGTGCAAAGGGTTAAAGCAGGGCCTCCCAGAAGAACTCAGTTGTCATGATCTGCTCCCTTGGATAGAGTTTCTTTCTTCCAACCAGGGAGGATGCACTCTTTCCGCTGCAGAGGAGAAGCCCTCACCTACACAGACAGGGTCACAAAACCATCCTATCTCTCACCCATTCTTCACAGTCCCAGCTCCTTTCCTAAAAGTCACCTGTTTTCCCATCAGCACCCCTCCCCCTCATTAAGATGGTATATAAGCCCCCAATTCGAACACTTCCTGGAGTCACACTTTTTTGTGAACTCCCACTTACCTACATGAATAAAAAATGTCTTTTATCTTGCAAATTTGCCTTTTGTCAACTTTATTTTTTTAAATATATTTTATTGATTTTTTACAGAGAGGAAGAGAGAGGGATAGAGAGCCAGAAACAACGATGAGAGAGAAACATCGATCAGCTGCCTCCTGCACCCCCCCCCCCCCACTGGGGATGTGCCCGCAACCAAGGTACAGGCCCTTGACCAGAATCGAACCTGGGACCCTTCAGTCCACAGGCCGACGCTCTATCCACTGAGCCAACTTTAATTCTAAGAAACTCTAAGAATAAACCTAAGAGGGTAGAGGAAAAGTTTTTCCTCTGTGACACTGCCCTGGGCAAGTATAAGAGAAGTCATGGAAATGTTTATATTATTTTATTACATTACATATGAAAAACAGGTTTTTATGGATAGTTTAAATTACCACATCAAATGGCACAGACAACTTAAGCACGCAATGAGACTAAACCTATTTATTTTATCACCCTGTGATAAAAAGGTTCAGAAAGAATGTGCTAGAAAAACAGAAGTACAACAAAATTATGGGCAATAGGTAGTCTGGTCACAAATCTACATGAGGTTTTGATTGCCCTTATACAACATGCAGCCTGCTTTTCCTCACTGATGCAAACAAAATAAGAAAATGGGTTTAGGAAAACAAGGAGTTGTCTTAGCTGTGCAGGTAATAAATCTTCTCAGACCAAAACACACACCAGGAAGTGATGGAGGCTGAGAGCAGGGAATTAGAGGGCAGGAAGTGGCCAGCACAGGCTTGACTCCCTCACACATCAGGCCTCTGGGGCTACCAGCCTGCACGGGAGCACCCCCGGGAAGCAACTTACTTCCACCGTAACCATTTATACAGCCCAAGGAGAACACCCCCTCCAAGTGGTACCAAATGTTCTGCAAAACTTAATTAACAGAATAACATATAAAATTGAAATGTCCCTCTTACTCCTAGCAAACATACCGAGGGAAGGAGGGAAGGAGGGAGGGAACAATGTAAAGTCCCTCAGCGTTAAGCTCACATTCAAATAGGGATCCTTAGCCAGAAGTGACTTACATTCCTCAGAGAACAAATCTGATGCATATTCCAAGACTAAATCTTCTTTTAGCAAAGTGTATCTACTTTCAAAATACGACCTACTTTCATCCTGGGGAACTCACTTTGTGTGTGATTATACCTGGAATTACAAACCCAGCACCAACAACGAACAACACTCTCCAATAACCTACCTCGGACTCTGCTACAGGCAGTGCTGGCCCGCAGACACACTGAAGGAACAAGCAGTTGACCACATCCATGCCCTCTGAGACTTCTTCCCACCTTTAACACACGCAAATCAGCGGTTTAAGTGGCCAGAGACCTGCTCAGTCAGCTTCTGCTAGCAGGTCAGCAGCCTGAGCTTCCAGGGTTCTCTTAGCTTGAATGGCCAATTCACACCCAAGTCATAAACTTTTGTAAACACACTTTTCAGTTTAACTCTTGCTTCTCAGTACAGTTTTAAAGTACTTTCCCTAGACAGGGGTCCCTACAGCTTTTCTTCCCATACAAAATTCCTTTCTTTACAAAAGTAAAAAACCAAGATAGATTTCATTACCTCTGATTAGACACTTTAAAACGTTTTTTGAAACCACAGCGAGATTAAATTACTACCTGGAGGTAAAAAGAAAGAAAGACACACGCAGAAAAACTGATGTCACATATGTCTGTTCAGAAGCCTGATCTAAAGTGACTGGCAAGTGCTGTGGGTTGAACTGTGTCCTCCTGTAAGACATGTTGAAGTCTTGACCCCCAGCACCTGTGAAGTGATCTTACTTGGAAATACAGTGCTTGTAGATATACTGAGCAAAGATTAGCTCATACTGGATTAGGTGGCCCCTAGTCCATTGGCTGGTGCCCCAAGAAGAGGAAAAATCTGAACACAGACAAAGACAAAAGGAAGAAGGGCATGTGAGAACAGAGGCGGAGATCAGAATGACGCATTTATAAGCCAAGAAACCCCAAGTCTCTCCCCTAGGGACTTAGAGGGAGCTTGGCCCTGCCCACACCTTGATTTCAGACTTCTGGCCTCTACAACAAAGAGAATACATGTTTTGAGCCACCCAGTCTGTGGTAATTTGTTATAGTAGCTCTAGGAAACTAACACAGCAAGGGAATTCAGAAGAAAATATTTTAGGCAAAGAAATTAAGATGCTTTGTGTAGATTAAAAAAATGAACTAAAGCAAAGAGACTTTACTTTGAACAAGCCAAGGTACTTTCAGGATACTGTTAATAAGTAAGTCTCACCCTAGCCAGTTTGACTCAGTGGATAGTGTCACCCCGTGGACTGAAGGGTCCCGGGTTCGATTTTGGTCAATGGCACGTACCTTGGTTGCAGGCTCGATCCCGGCCCAGGCTCTGGTTGGGGTGAGTGCGGGAGGCAACCAATCGTGTTTCTCCCACATGGATATTTCTCTCTGTCTCTCCCCATCCATTCCTTTCTCTCTAAAAATCAATGGAATAATATCCTCGAATGAGAATTAACAAAAAGTAAGCCTCCTTAGGTACTCAGAATCCTGGATTCTGTAGGGAGGGCAGGTACAGTCACCAAGCTGGAGGGGAGAAGGGAGAACATCTAGGCAATGTAGAGGACTGCAATAATGACACTAATGAGAATTATATACCAGGCACGTGTTACGTTATTTAACCTCCACAACCACCCTAGGGATGTTTTATTTGCCACATTTTATAATTTAAGACTTTGAGGCTAAAATAAATAAAATTACTTGCTCAGATTAATAGAGCCAGAAAGGGGAAGATCCCAATTTATAACCAACTTATTCATCTCATTGCAGAATTTCTGTCCTTTCCACTCTGCAGCACTGGGGCAGACTTAAAAAAAAAAAAAAGTATTTATTTTTAAAAAATTACAGATCACAAACAATATTGTATTAGTTTCACATGTACAACAGTTATTTGATACTGAAATACCTTAAGATGTGATCACAATAAATCTAGTATCCATCTGAAACCATATGAAATTATTATATTACTAGAGGCCCAGTGCTCAAAATTCATGCACGGGGCGGGGGGGGGGGGGGTGATGTGTCCCCTCAGCCCAGCCTGCACCCTCTCCAATCTGGGATCCCTCTCACAATCCAGGACTGCTGGCTCCCAATCACTCGCCTGCCTGCCTGCCTGACTGCCCCTAACCGCTTCCTTTTGCCACCCTGATCACCCCTAACCACTCCCTTGCCAGCCTGATCAATGCCTAACTGCTCCCCTGCTGGCCTGATTGCCCCTAACAGCCCTCCCCTGACACCCTGGTCACCCCTAACTGTCCTCCCCTGCAGGCCTGGTAGCCCCCAACTGCCCTTCCCTGCTGGCCCGGTCACCCCTAACTGCCCTCCCCTGCTGGCCCGGTCACCCCTAACTGCCCTCCCCTGCTGGCCCAGTCACCCCTAACTGCCCTCCCCTGCTGGCCCAGTCACCCCTAACTGCCCTCCCTTTCCAGCCTGGTCGCTCCCAACTGCCCTCCCTTGCTGGCCTGGTTCCCCCCAACTGCCCTCCCCTGCTGGCCATCTTGTGGCAGCCATCTTGTGTCCACATGGGGGCGGCCATCTTGTGTGTTGGAGAGATGGTTAATTTGCATATTACTTCTTTATTATATAGGATTGACTATATTCCCTGTGCTGTACATTATATCCCTGTGACTCTTTTTCCCTGCATCTTTTTTACCCCCAACTCTACCCCCCTCCCACACCCCTCTCCTCTCTGGCCAGTTTACAGAAGAAAAAAGAACTTTGTAGGTATCCTGCGAGGGGAGAAGCAACAGGCAGTTACAAGAGGCTCTGGTAATGGTACCTGGGAACCCAGAGACCCCTTCTCAGAATCACATTTTTCAATACATAAAATAAAGCAGATAGGATTATAAAGTAAGCTGATTACCTTGAAACACACTTATCAAAATAGTAAAATGACTGTGATATTATAAAATATGTAACATATGAATTAAAAGGACTAGTGACCGGTCTACCAACGGTCACACTCCTGAAGAAGCACCGGTGAGTATGAGATATTTTAAGATATCAGCAAAGACTGATGCATGATGTGAACAAGATCGGTGAATTCTACTGGTCTGATGCCTACATTCATAATTAAAGGAAATGCTACATTTTAGCTAGAGGTTAGTAAAAATAAAAATAAATTTCCCACTTCCTGATTTCTGTCTATTGAGCCCTTGAATGAACATACATTGAAATATGCCAGTCTTATTTATCCAAAGAAGCCCAAAACACTAACTCGAAAAGACATATGCATGCATATATTCATTGCAGCATTATTTATAATATCCAAGATATGGAAACAATTAAATGTCTATCGATGATGAATGGATAATGAAGAAGTGATGCATATATACAATGGAATATGACTCAGCCATAATAAAAATAGCATGAAATCTTGCCATCTGCAACAACATGAATGGACCTGGAGGGTATTGTACTGAATAAATAAGTCAGACAGAGAAAGACAAATACCATATTATTTCACTTATATGTGGAATCTAAAAACAAAACAAAACAAAACAAAAAAAACACAAAATAAAACAAACAAACAGACCAAAAACAGGTTCATAGATATAGAGATCAGACAGATGGTTGCCAGATAGGAGGCAGATTGGGGGACTGGGTGAAAGATGTGAAGGGATTAAGAAGTACAAATTGGTAGTTACAAAATAGTCATGGGGATGTAAAGTACAGCATAGGTAATATAATCAATAATATTGTAAAAAATACGTATGGTGTCAGATGGTACTAGATTTATTGGGGTGATTACTTCATAAGTTACATAAATGTCTAATCACTGGCTGTATACATGAAACTAATGTAATATTTTATGTCACCTGTAATAGAAAATAATTATTTAAAAAAAAAAACAATCTCCCAATGTAAATAATATCATTTAAGAATAGCCTGTGGTACCAATAGTGTGCTCCAACTCCAGAACATTAAATTTTAGGCCTTATACAATAGCTGCCCCCCTTCTTATCCACAGGGGATACCTTCCAAAGTTTCCCCAATGGATGCCTGAAACTACAGATACTACTCAGCCCTGTATGTACTATGTCATGTCCTTCCTATACATACATACTCACTTAAAGGAAGCATTTTATGGCCTCTCTTTGGCATATCCGAATTGCCAGTACCACTAGTCTTGCACTTTGGAATCATTAAGTAAATAAAATACGAGTTACCTGAACACAAAACACTATGATACCCAACAATCAATCTGATAACTGAGATGGCTATTAAATGACTAATGGATGGATAGCATATCCAGTACGGAGACAATGGACAAAGGGCTAATTCACATCTCAGGTGTGAATGAGCAGGATGGTGTGAGATGTCATCACACTACTCAGGACAGCACACAACTCAAAACTTATAAATTCTGCAATTTTCCATTTAATATTTTTGGCCCACAGGTACCTGAAACTTCAGAAAGTAAAACTGTGGATGGTGCAAGGGAGACAACTGTATATTATAAAATAAAAATAGTAGCATCTCACTATTTAGAGTTAAATATCATTACCTATTTTCCCTTAAATGAAAATTAATGCATCATAATAAAAAAAGACCCTGCATAGCATTCCCCCAAACACCTTTTTTTTTTAAAGGATGGGAGTCAGATTACACAGTGCTTAGAATGGGGTATCCTACATAATAAGAGGCTAATATGCAAATTGTCCCCTCGACCTGGAGTTCGACTGGAGTTTGACCGGGGGCAGGGCCGGCCAGCCAAATGCCCTCAGCTCCTCCACCCCGCCAGTCCCGCCCCCAACCGCCCCCCACCCCTGATCAGGGGAGGGCCGACCGGCCAACCTCTGTGTCCCTTCCCCCCCATCAGCCCAGTCTGGCCCAATCAGCCCCGATTGGGGCGGGCTGGCCATACTGCACCCATGCACGAATTCGTGCACTGTGCCTCTCATCTTATAAATATACTAGTGGCCCGTTGCAGGAAGATTCCTGCAAGCGGCTGCCACGGCCGTGCGCACCGCTGCCGCCCGTGCTGCTGTAGCCCGCCCCGCCCCACCCCGCCCGCTACCACCGCCCGCCCCGCCCACGCTTTCCCTCTGGCAGCCACCTTGCTTTCTGTTTTCCCTCCCTCTTCCTTCTATGCTGTCTTCAGTCTTCACTCCTCCCTCCCTCAGTGTATGCAAATGAACCGCCATCTTTGTTGGGTTAATTTGCATACTCGCTCTGATTGGCTGTGGGCATAGCGAAGGTACAGTCAATTAGCATTTTTCTCTTTTATTAGTGTAGATGTTCTAGGATTTTAAATTCTTTAAAATTGATTTTAGAGAGAGGAAGTGAATGAGACAGAAATGTTGATGTGAGACAGAAACATCAATTGGTTGCCTCCCGCATGAGCTCCAACCAGGAATCGAACCCACCACCTTTTGATGACAAGATGACACTCCAACCAATTGAGCTACACCGCCCAGGGCTGTCCTAGGATTTTAAATGAGGAGCAAATTCAGAAGATCGCAGATTAACTACCATCTTTTAAAGAGTTGAAGGTAAGGAACAAGGAAATATTTTGTATGTTATATTGTAAAAATATTTAGAAAAGTTTGAGCCTTAATAACATTTTTTGATGGGGGGGTATTTTTAACACCATATAGCTTAGATTTACTTAAAAATCTTTTTAAAGCTTTATTGAGATGTAATTGGCATAAATAACTATATAATTTTAAGGTGTACAGCATTACTTGACTTACATATATTGTGAAATGCTTATCACAGTAAGTTTAGCATCCATCATCTCATAGATACAAAAGAAAAAGGGAAAAAAGTTTTTTTCCTTGTGATGAGAACTTTTAGGAAATACTCTTAGCAGCTTTCAAATATACCACACAGCAGTGTTAACACTACATCATGTTGTACACCACACCCCAGTACTATTTATCTTATAACTAGAAATGTGTCCCTAAAAATCTTAAGTTTTCATCAGCTTGCTTTAACATCTACCTAACATTGCATTTATCAGATAAGTAAAGAGGACATTATCACACCCATTTTAGAGAAGAGAAGCCAGTCATAGAGAAGGGCAATGAAGTTAGTGAAAGAGCACATGAGAGAGTTCAGGAAGTTCATTCAATTTTATATTTGCAAGAAAATGCCAAATGGTTTTATGGTTTATGGAAAAAACCCTAAGCAAACTTCCAAAAATACTAGACTGTGTGATATTGCTCCAGAAAAGCCTCTATATGCTTTTTGGTGTCTTCTCTGGGTTAAAGCTCATGAAAACATTAAATACTGTTAGTCTAGTTCAATGTGGATAAAGAAAAAAACAATAATAATTATGAAAAATTCTGGGCTGATGAGCTTTCCTCCCATAGTCTTTGTAATAATCATTCATGGGATACCATTTTCTGGGCTTAACTAAAAACCTAACTATCCTAGAATCTCAAAATCAATAGCAACACAACACTGAGTTTGACACCCAGGAAGAGAAAATAGAATTGTAGGTTGTAGTTTTATTCCTGGACTTGTTAAGATTAAAGAGATAGTTTAAAAACATCACATTAAGAGAGAGAGAGAAAGAGCCCCAGCTGGTTTGGCTCAGTCGATAGAGCATTGGCCTGTGGATTGAAGGGCCCCGAGTTCAATTTCAGTCAAGGGCACATGCCTGGGTTGCCGGCTGGATCCCCAGTAGGGGGTGTGCAGGAGGCAGCCGATCGATGATTCTCTCTCTCATAGATGCTTCTATCTCTCTCTCCCTCTCCCTTCCTCTCTGAAATCAATAAAAATATATTTTTAAAAAATAAAAAAATAAAATGTTTATTTTCTAAGAGAGAGAGGGGGGAGGGAGGGAGGGGAGGGAGAGAGGGAGGGAGGGAGGGAGGGAGGGAGGAAGGGAGGGAGGCAGAGAGAGAGAGACAGAGAGAGAGAGAGAGAGAGAGAGAGAGAATGCGATAAGGAATGGGGCAGAGAGGGAAAAGAAGAATGGGAGGCAAGGGGAAGCCGGTTCTGACTTATTCTCTAATGGAAGAAGATGGAGGAAGGTGTCTGTGTTCAAAACATCACTGGCATTTTAAGTCTTGGTTGACAGCATATCAACATTCAAATCAGTAGTCCCAAGTGCCTTTAGAATCACAAAAATGAAGGTTGTAGATTAGAATGCAGAACAGCATCTTCATGAATCATCTCTCCCAGCAAAAGGCTTTTTAGTTGAGGTCATCCAATACACCCAGTCAGCCCCACTAAGCATCCTTAACTCCTCCTTCATCCTCACCAGACACAGCCACCCAGTCACCAAAGTCTGTCAATTATTTCATCTCAGAAGGAATCTGTTCCATCATTCCACCTAACGGAACTGCCCGATAGGTTCTTAACTCACTTTCTGGTCTTGGAGCCATTCTCTATACTACTGCTAAAAGACACTTCTGAATCATAGCGGGACATTACCTAGAACAAACACAAGGCCATTGAAAATCTCATCTAACATGTCTTCCCAGCTCTGTCTTCAGACACAATTATTCTGCAGCCACACCAAACCAATCATCATCTGCCACATGTTTACTGCAATTGCAAATATGCTAAGTCACAGTCCCTCTTTTTGCCCCTTGTCAACCTGAAAAATGTATCCTTCAAAATTCAGGTAAAATATCACCTGTAAGAAAACTTCATACACTCCCCTGGGCTTTGAGTTATTTGCTCCTTTCTATGTCTCTATTAAAACAGCTACAAAATTTACATAGCATTTAATTGTTTGCCTGGTATCATATAAAAGCAGCTAATTACATTCTTTCCAAACTATCCATGACTATGGTAATGCCCTAAGAGTCTACACTAGAGTCTGAGAAACAGGCAATTAAAAATGTTTCATGAATGTGTCAAGGGATGAATGGGTGAGTTGGAGCATAAATAAGTGAGCAAATCAATGGACAGTCTGGATGACAAGTAGTGGATGGAACAGATTCCTTCTGAGATGAAATAACTGACAGACTTTGGTGACTGGGTGGCTGTGTCTGGTGAGGATGAAGAAGGAGTTAAGGATGCTTAGTGGGGCTGACTGGGTGTATTTATGCTTCTCATTCATATGTGATTTTATAAAAATAAACTTACTTTAAGTTATTGCTTAGTTATTATAACTAAAGTCTCTGGCCAAGTCTCCAACCAGAGATATAAGCAGCTCATAGCCAATGACCATGTTTTGGATCAGGAAATCAATCATTCCTTTTCTGTCTTCTTCATAACCTATTCAAATTCTGTGCTATCCTGAAAACAAACTGACTGAAATTTTCTTTTGCCAATTATCAACAATCCTGTTTTGAAGGTCTCCTATTTATCTCAGATATGTGAAGAATGAGGTAATGGAATCTTTCCCAACAAATAAGTTTCCACTGCTGGCAAGGGAATGTAAAAAGACTTTTAAAAAATGTCTTTTCTATATTTAAAGTTTAAGCTTAAAGCAGTACGATATTAGGAGGAGAAAGTGGCTTGGAATAAGATCAAGGAAACACAATGAATTAAGAGGGCATAGTGATGAAAAGTTGGAAAACAAGAGTAGGAGAAAATAATGACCACAACTTCACTTGGATTCTTTCTTTCTTCAGCAGCACTCATGATGACAGATTGTTTTGCCCCTCCTTTTAACCTGTACAGGTCCAGCCAATGAACTGAGTCAAGCAAACACTGACCCTGAATTAGCTCTGCTGTTCACCAAGAGCCCTCTTATACGAGTCACTCAGAGGGTATCACGAAGATAAGGCAAGACCAAGAGACAGCACTAGAGCATTTTTTCTTCAGAAAATCTTGTCGGAGACTTGAAAGGACACTGAGTTGTGTGGCTCCATTTCTTCCACCCTGTGAGCCATTGGTGACCATCCCCCTGTCCTTCCAACTCCCAGTGGCCCCACCCTGCTGAGTTCACTCACAGCCTAAAGAAAAGTCGGCTGGCTGCACCCCGCTGGCACATTAGGTGTATTTTTTTTTTTTTTTTCTGGTGGAGCTCTTGTCGGAGACTTGGACAATGAGTTTTGTGGCTCTGGAGTGGGGGCCACCCTCACCCCTGTGTGCTACCAGTGGCATGCCCCAACAGGAGACCCACTAGCTCACTGCCCTCCCCCACCATGGCTACACTGTATTAAGCTCAGCCCTGCAGAAGACTCTGCTGGCTGTACCCAGCCTGCACCTGTAGTGTGCTCTTTCTTGAGAAGCTAGTCAGAGATTCAGGAAGAGACTGAGTGGTGTGGCTCTGGAGTAAGGGCCACTTTCCCCTGACTGAGTGCCTGACCAGCACCCATCCCCAAACAGGAGACCCACTCTGTCCTCCCAACCCAGGTTGCCCTACCCTACAGACCTCGCACCTTGTGGAAGAGACTGCAGGCTGTGGACAGCCAGACTTTGTTTGGAAGGATTCTGAGGAAATCCAGCAGCCTCAGGGAGTGGGTGGTAGAGCAGCCAATAGGTGAAGGTGGATCTCAGGGTACCTTGGGCCTAGGCATGGAACTGGTGAAGCCGACCTTTGTACCCAGTTTGGTCCCAGGCCCAACAGAGGCAGCCACAAATTGGGACTAGCTTGGTATCTCCAGACAGGTAGCCCAAGGCTGGTCGCAGGCAGCGTCTGACATTCATCTACACAGAGTCCTTCCCAAGTGGACTAAAAATCAATACCACCAATGGTGGGCACGACCCAACTAGCCACACAAGTAGAATACCCAAAGGGTGATCTTGGCAGGCACCAGACCTGCCAGGGCCAACTCCTCTTTGGAGGGCAGTCCCCACACAGTGACTCATACACTATGGTCGAGGACAATCTGCACAGTCAACCAGCCTGAGGGTTAACCCCACAAATGGATGGGCCAACAGAAATCAAGACTCAACTTATACAGAAGGACTCAACCCACACAAGAGACATTCCTGGAGCACATAGCTCAGGTGACCAAGAAGATTGTGCCACAGCTCCACAAGACACCTACTACATAAGACCATCATACTAATATTGGGAGACATAGCAGATCAATATCTGAACTAAAGAATACATTAGAAAGTACAGTGAGTCCCAATCAAGATAAATCCAAAGAGGCCTACACCAAGACATCATACTTAAAATGTCAAACGTTGGATCCAAGATGGCGGCCGATGGGACGGCAGGCTGCAAGATAGTGAGAGAGCGAAAGGCGAGTGTGTGGATGTGTGGGGAATGTCTACTTGTAAGTGAGGGACAGGACTGCTGGGGACTGGTGGACCAGGCTCCCCTGGCCGGGCAGCCTCTACTACTGCTGAAATCTCTCCCGGAGTGGCCGGCTCTGCCGCAGAGACTGCGCCATCTTGAAGGGGAGAGCGGCTGTGATCGGAAGCCCAGCCTTACCTTCAATCAGGGAGACCTCGGATACTTCCCGGGACCCCACAACCACAACGCCCAGGGACCAGCCGCCTCAGCTGTGAACCCATGAACACCGAGACTCCAGCCTCCCTGGTCGCGGGAGCCTAAAAAGTTTGTCCAGGGGGGACAAAGTGGTGCCGAATACACAGACGGGACCTGCGCCTCCTCACAGAGCAGTTAGAAGGAACAGCTGAATTGAATAACATCCACCCAGAATTGGCAAATTAAACACAGCTGGTGAGGCAATCCATGGACGTAAAGGTCAGAGCTCTGCCTCCTCAGATTCAGCTGGGTGTTTTGTTTGGGTATTTGTTGTTGTTTGCATTTTTTGGATTAGTTGTTGGTTTTTTGGAGTTTTCTCACCCATATACATATATTTTTCCCCTTCTTTTTTCTTCTCTTTCTTTCCTCTCTTACATTTTTTTTCCTTTTCTCAATATCATTTCTCTCCCCTAATACCCTTTTCTCTGGTGGTCACCTTTGTTTGAGGTTATTGGTATCATGAATACAGAAGGGAATGGAATGAAATACACAAAGTCATGCAAAGCACGCGTCTGAATCCAAGAACACTGTACCCAGCAAGGCTATCAATCAAAGTTGAAATCAGGAGCTTCACAGACAAAAAAGGACTAAGGGAGTTTATTACCACCAAACCAGCAATGCAAGAAATGCTAAAGGGATTGCTGTAAAAAGAATAAATAGGAAGGGAAGAAGAAACACGGGCATAAAGAATAAAAATGATGACAAACAAGTACCTATCAATAATAACTTTAAATGTAAATGGATTAAATGCCCCAATCAAAAGACATAGTGTAGCTGAGTGAATAAGAAAACATGACCCATATATCTGCTGTCTACAGGAGACCCACCTCAGAACAAAGGACTCACACAGACTGATGGTGAAGGGATGGAAAAAGGTTTTTCAGGCGAATGGAATGAAAAAAATAGCTGGCATAGCAATACTTATATCTGACAAATTAGACCTCAAAGTGAAGGCCATAACAAGAGATAAGGAAGGCCATTTCATAATACTAAAGGGAGCAAGTCAACAAGAAGATATAACTCTGGTAAACATATATGCACCCAATACAGGAGCACCCAAATACATAAAAAAAACTTCTGGAGGATATCAAGAGAGAGATTGACAGCAATACAGTCATAGTAGGGGACTTTAATACCCCACTAACACCACTGGATAAATCCTCTAAACAAAAAATCAGCAAAGAAACATCAATCCTAAATGACTCACTAAACCAGATGGAATTCATTGACATCTTCAGAATATTTCACCCCAAAGCCACAGAATATACATTCTTCTCAAGTACACATGGGTAATTTTCAAAGATAGACCACATATTGGGACACAGACAAAGTCTCTTCAAATTCAAGAACACAGAAATCATATCAAGCATCTTCTCAGATCACAATGGCATAAAATTAGAAATCAACTACAAAAAAAAAAAAAAGCGAACACCTGGAGACTAAATAGCATGCTATTAAACAATGATTGCCAGAGAGCTCAAAGAAGAAATAAAAAGCATCATGGCAAAAAACAACAATGAAAACATAACAATCCAAAATCTATGGGACACAGTGAAAGCAGTCTTGAGAGGGAAGTTCATAGCTCTACAGGCCTACCTAACTGCCCTCCCCTGCCGGCCTGATGGCCCCTACCTGCTCTCCCCTGCTGGCCTGATCGCCCCTAACTGCCTCTACCTGCTGGCTTGATCATCCCTAACTGCCTCTGCCTGCCAGCCTGATCACCCCTAACTGCTCTCCCCTAACCACTCTCCCCTGCCAGCCTGATTGCCCCAAACCACCTCTGCCTCAGACCCCGCCACTGTGGCTTTGTCCAGAAGGACATCCAGAAGACGTCTGGTCTATCCAGTCTAATTAGCATATTACCATTTTATATATATGGATAGTACTGGAAGTCCTAGCCACAATAATCAGACAAGAAGAAGAAATAAAAGGCATCCAAATTGGAAAGGAAGAAGTAAAACTGTCATTATTTGCAGATGACATCATATTGTATATAGAGAACCATAAAGATTCCATTAAAAAACAACTACTAGAACTGATAAATTCAGTACAGTAGCAAGACACAAAATAAACATTCAGAAATCATTTGCAGTTTTATACACAAACTAGCGTTCCCGTTGCTGGAAAAATCCTGCAATAGGGTTTCCTGCTGCACTCTACTCCACCCTGCCTGCTCTCCTCCCTTGTCCCCTGCCAGCCCCCTTGCTTTTCTAACTTCTCCGCCAGCCCGCTCTCCTTCCTTCTTCCCTGGCCCCGCCTCCGCTCCTCCCTTCTCCCCCAGCCCACCTTCTCTGCCAGCCCGCCTGTTTTTCCCTTCTCCCCCGGCCCCGCCTCCGCTCTTCCCTTCTCCCCTGGCCCCGCCTTCGCTCCTCCCTTCTCCCCCCGCCGGCCTTCTCTGCCAACCCGCCTGCTTTTCCCTTCTCCCCCGGCCCCACCTCCGCTCCTCCCTTCCCCGCCCCGCCTTCTCCGCCAGCCCGCTCTCCTTCCTTCTCCCCCAGCCCCGCCTCTGCTTTTCCCTTCTCCCCCGGCCGCCTTCTCCGCCAGCCCGCCTGCTTTTCCCTTCTCCCCCGGCCCTGCCTCGGCTCCTCCCTTCTCCCCCGGCCCGCCTTCTCCGCCAGCTCGCTCTCCTTCTTTCTCCCCTGGCCCCGCCTCCGCTCCTCCCTTCTCCCCTGGCCCCGCCTCCGCTCCTTCCTTCTCCCCGGGCCCCGCCTCCGCTCCTCCCTTCTCCCCCGGCCCCGCCTCCGCTCCTTCCTTCTCCCCCGGCCCCGCCTCCGCTCCTCCCTTGTCCCCCGGCCCCGCCTCCGCTCCTTCCTTCTCCCCCGGCCCCGCCTCCGCTCCTCCCTTCTCCCCCGGCCCCGCCTCCGCTCCTCCCTTCTCCCCCGGCCCCGCCTCCGCTCCTCCCTTCTCCCCCGGCCCCGCCTCCGCTCCTCCCTTCTCCCCCGGCCCCGCCTCCGCTCCTCCCTTCTCCCCCGGCCCCGCCTCCGCTCCTTCCTTCTCCCCGGGCCCCGCCTCCGCTCCTTCCTTCTCCCCCGGCCCCGCCTCCGCTCCTCCCTTGTCCCCCGGCCCCACCTCCGCTCCTTCCTTCTCCCCCGGCCCCGCCTCCGCTCCTCCCTTCTCCCCCGGCCCCGCCCCTTCTCCCCGGCCCCACCCCTTCTCCCCCGGCCCCGCCTCCGCTCCTCCCTTCTCCCCTGGCCCCGCCTCCGCTCCTTCCTTCTCCCCTGGCCCCGCCTCCGCTCCTCCCTTCTCCCTTGGCCCCGCCTCCACTCCTCCCTTTTCACCCGGCCCCGCCTCCGCTCCTCCCTTCTCCCCCGGCCCCGCCCCTTCTCCCCGGCCCCACCCCTTCTCCCCCGGCCCCGCCTCCGCTCCTCCCTTCTCCCCTGGCCCCGCCTCCGCTCCTTCCTTCTCCCCGGGCCCCGCCTCCGCTCCTCCCTTCTCCCTTGGCCCCGCCTCCACTCCTCCCTTTTCACCCGGCCCCGCCTCCGCTCCTCCCTTCTCCCCTGGCCCCGCCTCCGCTCCTCCCTTCTCCCCCGGCCCCGCCCCTTCTCCCCGGCCCCACCCCTTCTCCCCCGGCCCCGCCTGCTCAACTTCCTTCTCCCCCGGCCCCGCCTCCGCTCCTCCCTTCTCCTCCCCCCGGCTTGCTTGCTTCTCTGCAGCTTTGCTCCCTTCTGCAGCTCTTGGCTTCTTTCTACGCTGTCGCGATATGCAAATTAGCCGCCATCTTTGTTTTGATAATTTGCATATTCGTCCTGATTGGTTGGTGGGTGTGGCTTGGCTGGTGGGCGTGGCTTGGGCGTGGCAAAGGTGCGGTCAATTTGCATATCTGTCTATTATTAGATTAGATAATAAACTATCAGAGAGAGAAACTAAGAAAATAATCCCATTTACAATTGCATCAGGAAAAAACACACCTAGGAATAAATTTAACCAAGGAGGTAAAAGACCTGTACTCGGTAAATTATAAGACACTGAAGAATTAAATTGAAGAAGATACAAATAAATGAAAGCATATACCACGCTCATGGACAGGGAGAATTAATACCATTAAAATGTCCATACTATTGCCCTAACCAGTTTGGCTCAGTGGATAAAGTGTCAGCTGCATACAGAAGGATCCAGGGTTTGATTCCAGTCAAGGGCACATGCCAGGGTTGTGGGCTTGATCCCCAGTGTGGGACATGCAGGAGGCAGCCAATTAATGATTCTCTCTCATCACTGATGTTTCTATCTCTCTCTTCCTCTCTGAAATCAATAAAAAATATATTAAAAATAATAAAATAAAATGTCCATACTATCCAGAGCAATCTATAGATTCAACATAATTCCTATCAAAATACCAATGGCATATTTAACAGAACTAGAACAAATAATCCAAAATTTTATATGGAACCACAAAAGACCCCAAATACCCTCAGCAATTTTGAGAAATAAGAATAAAGGTGGATGGATCACACTACCTAATATGAAATTATATAACAAGGCCATAGTAATCAAAACAGCCTGGTACTGGCATAAAAATATTCATATAGATCAATGGAATAGAATAGAGAGCCCAGAAATAAACCCATGTTTATAGAGTCAATTAATATTTGACAAAGGAAGAAAGGATATACAATGAGGTAAAAACAGTCTATTCAATAAATAGTTTTGGGAAAATTGGACAGATACATGAAAAAAATGAAACTAGACCACCTTCTTATCCTATATAAAAAAAAAGTATGCAAATTAACCCTCACGCCATCACAAGATGGCTGTGCCCACAGCAGAGGCAGGGTTCCTGTAACAAGTGATCAGCAGGGACCTGAGGCTGCGTGGCACCGGGCCGGAAGAACTCAGGCCACGCCCCCTGCCAAGCAGGGCTTGACAGGGGACCTCAAGGTGCACCCCCTGTCCCGCCCCAGGCTGGGGGACCTCAGGCCACGCCCCCCACCCAGCGTGGCTTGATGGGGGTGGGGCCGTCCGGGTCTGGGTCTCATGTGATCTCAAGGTGTGTGCGGGTGGGTGGGAACTTGACTCTGGGTCCTGTGGTGCGCCCCAGACTCTGACAGGAGGAAGATTCTCATATATATTTTACTAATTTTCTTTCATCTCTGATACTTCTATTATAGAGAAAGGGCAAATAGCAATATTAAAATATTTCCTCTAATTAATTCCCCTTTTAATGTGCACAAATTTCGTATACCGGGCCACTAGTAACATATATAAGAATAAACTCAAAATGGATTAAAGACTTAAAGTTTTTCTTTTGTTTTTTTTAAATATGTTTTATTGATTTCAGAGAGGAAGGGAGAGGGAGAGAGAAAAAAAACACATTAATAATGAGAGAGAATCATTGATTGGCTGCCTCCTGCACACCCCACACTGGGGATCGAGCCCACAACCCAGGCATGTGCCCTGACCAGGAATCGAACCGTGACCTCCTGGTTCATAGGTTGATGCTCAACGACTGAGCCATACCTGCCTGGCAAGTCTTTAAAAGTTTTTTTGCACAGGAAAGGAAACTGTCAAAAAAATTAAAGACAACCTATTGGACTGGAGAACATATTCACCAATGATACATCCAATAAGGGGTTAATATCCAAAATTTATTAAAAAAAAACTCAGACAGCTTAACACCAAACCAACAACCCAATTAAAAAGTGGGCAGAAAACCTGAATAGACACTTCTCCAAGAAAGACATACAGTTGACCAATAGACATATGAAATGTTGCTCAATATCACTAATCATCAGAGAAATGCAGATCAAAACCACAATGTGATTTCACCTCACATCAGTCAGAATGGCTATCATCAACAAGTGTTGATGAGGATCTGGAGATAAGAGAACCCTAGTGCACTGTTGGTCAGAATGCAGACTGGTGCAACCACTATGGAAAACTGTTTGAATGTTCCTCAAAAAATTAAAATGGAATTGCCTTATGAACCAGTGATTCTATTTCTGGTAACATATTCAAAGAAACCTGAAGCACTAATTCAAAAGAATATATGCACCCCTATGTTCACTGCAGCATTATTTACAACTAGGGGCCCAGTGCACGAATTTGTGCACCTTGAAAGGAACTGTGGGCTGTGAGGCTGCGGTGGGCACAGGGGTGGGTCTCGGCCCATCCTCCACGTCCCAGCCTGGCCCCTCCTGCCGCGGCCCCCAGTCCCGTCTGCTGGCAGCCCCACTCCTGCCACTGCCGCTCCCACGCGCTGACGGTGCCAGCCCCACTTGTACCTATGACAGCATAGAGCGATTGGGGCTGGTGCCAGCAGCAGATGCGAGCAGTGGCTGCTGCCCCAATCGCCCCTCAGGAGCAGTGGGAGGTGGAGAAACCCTCAGGAGCAATCAGCACTGAAAGCACCGAACGATCGGGATCGGCGCCAGGCACTGGCAGCATGTGCGAGTGGCAGCTCCAGCGTCGGCTGTGGGTGCCAGGCCAGTGCCAACAGTGGCTGCGAGTGGCGGCTCCGGCACCGGCAGCGGGTACAAGTGGGGCTAACGCCAGCAGCAGGTGCGAGCACCGGGTGGGACTGTGGCGTGCGGGAGCAAAGAATTTTCAGTAACCACCAGAGGCTCACCCCAATGACAGCAACCGGCACCCCGCCTTGGTCTGGTGCCCTCGCTCACCTGCTCCACCATCCCACCACAGCCGACACCCACCATGTCTGCACTCTTCTGCTGACACCCGCCATGTTCCACACACGCCCCCTGGTGATCAGTGCACATCATAGCAACCGGTTGTTCGGTTGTTCGATTATTCCGCCGTTCAGTCTATTTTCATATTAACCTTTTATTATATAGGATAGCCAAGACATGGAAGTAACCCAAGTGCCCATCAATAGATGAGTGAATAAAAAAAAAACCTGTGATATTACCCAGCAGCAGTGGCTCAGTGTTTGAGCGTCGACCTACCAACCAGGAAGTCACGGTTCAATTCTCAGTCATGGCATATGCCCAGGTTGTGGGCTCAATCCCAGTGTGGGGCACACAGGAGGCAGCCAATCAATGATTCTCTCTCATCACTGATGTTTCTATCTCTCTCCCCCTCTCCTTTCCTCTCTGAAATCAATAAAAATGTATTTTAAAAAAGAGGCTGTGGTACTTATACACCATGGAATACTACTCAACCACAAAAAGGAATGAAATCTTTACTTTTGTGACAGCATAGACCAGGAGTGGGGAACTTCCAGCCATATAAGAACTGAGAAATCATTTGGTCTGGCTTTGCCCAGATATTAGGGGTGAGTTAATTAAATGTATGACCAAATATATCAGGTTAATTTTTAAGCTGATAATTTTATATGGCCCGCAAATGATGTTATAAATATCCAAATGGCCCTTGGCAGAAAAAAGATTTTTCACCCCCTGGCATAGATGAACTTAGAGGATATTATGCTAAAATAAGTCACAGAGAAAAACAAATACCATATAATTCTACTTATATGTGGAATCTAAAGAAATAAAACAAAAAATTGAAACAGACTCATAGATATAAAGAACAGACTGACTGAATATCATGATAACTATGTATGGGGGGCCATGTGAGTACTTGAAACATCGAGGGAACAACTCTGTAATGTATATGATTTGCTAACCACCTTTCTGTGCATCTGAAACTAACAGAGAATAATATTCAATGTAAACTATAACTGAAAAACTAAAAAATAGACAGTACCAGTCATGTTTCTTTTTTAATTGCATAGAGGGATAGCAGAATCTAAGCTGTACTGCTCCAAAATATCTTGAAAATGTTTAATGCAAAACTTGGCAGTAAAAGAATTACAGATGAATAATTGATACCACAAAAACAGTGAAGATATAAAGCCAAATATACAATGGAACATTGATATAATTATATTAAAAATTTATATTGTACATTGGGAAATAGAACTGAAATACTTCACCTTCATCACAAACTGCATTAAGGTGCCATGCCTCCTGTCTCCCCACCTGTGGCACTGACCTACTAGAAATGGCAAAGCTCGGCCCTGGAGTCACACCACTCTGTCTGTCCACAGTACTTTCTTTCCTGGCCACCAGGTGAACCACCCAGAGAAGATTCCAGGAAAGGGGGTGAAGCTCTTTAGCTGAGCTGCCTAGCCGATCCCAGGTAGCCAAAAAATGAAGAGGAAGGACTCTGATTTGGGCAGGAACCAACTGTGGTAGAAAGTGGCCCAAGCTTAGTAGAAAGAATGCTAGACGTGGAGTCAAAAGGGAAAATGGAATGGAAACTTATCAAACCACTACAATGCCACCATTAGATATATGGCCTTTAGTACAGATCGCATCTCATTTATTTTCAAAACCATGTGCATTAGGTACTTTTAATTATTTCACAGATTTTTAAAACAGGCTAAGGGTCCACCAAAGATCAGGTAACTCGCAGATTGTTAGAATTTAACTCAGAGTGTTAGATACCAAGCAGATGCTGTTTTTGGAACTTCTTACCCATTTTGAGACTTGGCTCTATGCCCAGCTCTGCCCCTCATCAGCTGTATGACTTTGGGCGGGTCCTGTAACCTTCCAAAGCCTCAGTTTACTGTTTTAAAGCAAATCCAAAACTGCTGACCTACTTCATTGGGTGACTGTGTGATTTGAAAGACCTGTATTGGCTGAAAAAGCGTCCTATAAGTGTGAGCAGTTACTATCCACACTTGGATTTTTAAGAGACAATACATCCTTCAAGTTTCCAAACGAGTTAGTAAAATTACAGTTCCCAGCAGTGGGTGGAGCAACTGCTGGGATCACGCTCCTCTATATATTTCAGACCAAATGTTATATTCCACCATTTCTTGCTTGAAAAAATTAAATTTCATTGCTTTGCCAAGGGAATTTTGTTTGGCTTCTACAGAAATTCATATTCAATTGATAATATAGTCCAAGGGGAAAAACAGGATTACAAGCTATCTTTAACTTTTTTAGGAATGTCTCTCTTTTCTCAATCAAGAGTTAACAGGGTTGGGGCGGGGGGGTGGGGGAAGGGGAAGGTAGCACAGATCTGGAAGAGAAGTGGTCAGGCCTAAAATACAGAATACTTAATGCAGGCATACCTTGGAGATACTGGAGGTCCGTTTCCAGACCACTGCAAAAAAGTGAGTTGTAATCCTTTTGCTGGCAGAGGGTCTTGCTTTCAATTTGTAAAGCAAGTTAATATCTGTGTAACACAATAAAGCAAAGCCAGGACAGCGGATCTCAAACTTTAGTGTGGCAAAAGGAATGTCCCTGGGTTGCATGTTAAAAGTTCAGACTACTGGGTCTCCACCCTAGTGACTCCAATTCAGTAGCCCCAGCTGGGGCTCAGGGATCCCTACTTTAGCTTGCTCCCTGGATGGTCTTCATTCCAAACTTTGAGAAACTGGCTAGAACTGTGGTCGGCAAATTGCGGCTCGCGAGCCACATGCGGCTCTTTGGCCCCTTGAATGTGGCTCTTCCACAAAATACCACGGCCTGGGCAAGTCTATTTTGAAGAAGTGGCGTTAGAAGAAGTTTAAGTTTAAAAAATTTAGCTCTCAAAAGAAATTTTAATCGTTGTACTGTTGATATTTGGCTCTGTTGACTAATGAGTTTGCCGAGCACTGGGAGAGAAGATTAATTCTGCAAAGATTAACTGGTCTATACTGGAGTATCTAACCAAATGCAGTACTTTTAATGATGACAACAATTAAGATTATGATAAATGTCAACATTTATTAGATTTACTATGTTCCAGGAACTTAAGTATCTCATATGCATTATTTCATTTAATCCTGGTAAGCACTGTTATCTCCGTTTTTAAAGAAACTTAAACTTTAAAGAGGCTTAAGTAGGCCAAGTATCCTTCTTAAGGATACAACTGGCTAGTAGTGAAACTAGGATTTTTACTCAGGAAGCCCTACCCACAAAGCCCATCTATTTTTACACCCTGGACCTTCCTGACCACTCAGAAATGCTGGCACTGATGGCTGAAATTTTAGAAGCACACTGATGCTGGTTTCCTAGAAAGTTACAAGCTTGAGTGTTCTTTCCTCTCCAACCAACCTGAGCATCATGCCCCCTCACCCTCGCCTTTACTATGATCATTCTATATGAACGAAGCATTCCACATTGCTGTCCCTAGACTGTCACTGGCAGGAGAAACATGGATAACATTCCGTTTAGAAAGTGACATGTGGCAACTTGTATGCCCTTCTGCCAACTAAACCATGGCACACATGGCAAACTGAACGTGTGTCACTGAGACAACTGGAAAGTGATTCTCAGAGCATCCCCAACTTTGGATGCTCTGTGATCTTAATTATTATAAGAAGCTAAAGACGCAAAAAAAAAAAAAAAAGACCAGGAGAAAAACATACAACCTGGCATCAGTTTCTTTCCCCCAAAGAATACTGATACTACACTTTTCTGTACTTTATAACTTCAGTACGGTCTATTATGACTTTGTTACCTACAAAGTAAAATAAGTCACTAAATAAGAGACTATTAAAACTAGCAAATATACTATTCATATCATTGCATTTAAATATTTCATATACTTTAGAAAGCTTAATAATATGATATAGTATGTCATTTATACTTGACTAGAGGCCCGGTGCACGAAATTCGTGCACGGGGGGGGGGTGTCCCTCAGCCCAGCCTGCACCCTCTCCAATCTGGGACCCCTCGAGGGATGTTCGACTGCCCATTCAGGCCCAATCCTGGTGGGATGGGGCCTAAACGGGCAGTCGGACATCCCTCTCACAATCCAGGACTGCTGGCTCCCAACTGCTCACCTGCCTCTTCCTAATTGCCCCTAACAGCTTCTGCCTGCCAGCCTGATAACGCCCTAACCACTCCCCTGGCAGCCCAATCAACACCTAACTGCTCCCCTGCCGGCCCGATTGCCCCTAACTGCCCTCCCCTGCAGACCTGGTCTCCCCCAACTGCCCTCCTCTGCTGGCCCGGTCACCCCTAACTGCCCTCCCTGCTGGCCTGATCGTCCACAACTGCCCTCCCCGGCAGGCCTGGTCCCCCCCAACTGCCCTCTCCTGCAGGCCTGGGTCCCCCCAACTGTCCTCCACTGCAGGCCTGGTCCCAGTCCAACTGCCCTCCACTGCAGGCCTGGTCCCCCCCAACTGCCCTCCCCTGCAGGCCTGGTCCCCCCCAACTGCTCTCCCCTGCAGGCCTGCCCCCCCAACTGCCCTTCCTCGCAGTCCTGGTCCCCCCCAACTGCCCTCCCCTGCTGACCTGGTCTCCTCCAACTGCCCTCCTCTGCAGGCCGGGTCACCCTTAACTGCCCTCCCTGCTTGCCTGATCGCCCACAACTGCCCTCCCCTGTAGGCCTGCTCCCCCCCAACTGTCCTCCCTTGCTGACCTGGTCCCTCCAACTGCCCTCCCCTGCAGGCCTGGTCCCCCCCAAATGCCCTCCCCTGCAGGCCTGGGTCCTCCCCAATTGCCCTCCCTTGCTGGCCTGGTCTCCCCCAACTGCCCTCCTCTGCTGGCCTGGTCACCCCTAACTGCCCATAACTGCCCTCCCCTGCAGGCCATCTTGTGGCGGCCATCTTGTGTCCACATGGGGACAGCCATCTTTGACCACATGGGGGTGGCCATCTTGTGTCTTGGAGTGACGGTCAAATTGCATATTACTCTTTTATTAGATAGTATTACAAATGGTTATTATAACAATCTATAAAAATTAGGATCTTACTAAGGTATATTCTATATAATAAAAGCCTAATATGCAAATTGACCAAACGGCAGAATGACCTGTGGAACAACTGGTCACTATGATGTGCACTGACCACGAGGGGGCAGACGCTCAACATAGGAGCTGGCCCCAGCCCACAGGCCCCAGCCAGCTGAGGCAGGTGCCAGCAGAGGCCCCCTCATCGCCCCACAGATCGGCCCTGATCGCCACACAGGTCTAGGGACCCTACCCGTGCATGAATTTCGTGCACTGGGCCTCAAGAGGGTATATAATTCTGTCTCCCTCTCCCTGCTTGTTTTTAATGGGAAAATCCTATTGGACATTTCACTAGAGAGAAACTGTTCAAGAAATGAGCCACTATAAAGTTCAAGAATTATATGATACCTGTATGTACTTTTTTTTAGCTTTCACATTTTTAGGAATTTTAGAAGTGGCTTTTTAATCTTATGAAGTTCTGTTGCCTATCAAATGTTGAGCATTCATTCAGAAATACTTTGAAACTTTCCACTGGAAAATAAATAGCTGTTTATGTAATAACTAGAGGCCCAGTGCATGAATTTCTTGTGCAGGTACAGTTCCTAGGCCTGGCCTGTGATCAGGGCCATCTTCCCCAGCTGCCTGCAGCCAGCCCCACCCCCCAACACCACCCACCTTCAGTTCCCCATTCGCCATCAGGTGATCAGTGCCTGACGGCCAGGGGAAGGGACTGAGAGGTAGGCTGTTCCTGCCCACTCGCCGGCCCCACCCCCGCCGTGGGTGGCCATCAGGCAATTGGAGCCTGCCAGCCAGGGAAAGGGACCAAGAGGTGGTCAGTGCACCTCACAGTGACTGGTCCAGCAGTCGTTCTGCCATTAGGGTCAAATTGCATATTACCCTTTTATTATATAGGATGAGCATAAACCTTTTCAGAGCAAGTAGAAAGTTCTTTAAAAAAAAGGCTGAGATTAAAAAGTACAATTCCAGTTATAAAATTAGTCATGGCGATGTAATGTACAGCATACAGAATAGAGTTGATAATCCTATCTAATAAAAGAGAAACATGCAAATTGACCATACCTCCGCTATGCCCACCAGCCACGCCCACCAGCCAATCAGGAGCGAGTATGCAAATTAACCCAACAAATATGGTGGTGGCCACGGAGCTGGAGCAAGCAGGAGGTTTGGGTTGCCCCCAGCGATGGAGGAAGCCAAGCTTCCCGCCCACCCTGGCCTCCGCTCAAGGCTACAAAGTTTCAATTATAGAAGATAAATAAATCCCAGATACCAGGGCCTCCGCTTGGGTCGCCGGGGTGTGTGGCCGGCCTGCAAACCACCACAGGCCCCTCGCCCAGGCCACCCCATGCCCTAAGGGAACCCCCACCCTGATCCGGGACACCCTTCAGGGCAAACCAGCTGGCCCCCACCCGTGCACCAGGCCTCTATCTTATCTAATAAAAGAGTAATATGCAAATTGACCATCATTCCCACACACAAGATCCTGCCCCCATGTGGTCAAAGATGGCTGCCCCCATGTGGACACAAGATGGCCAGCAGGGGAGAGCAGTTGGGAGGGACCAGGCCTGCAAGGGAGGGCAGTTGGGGGTGATCAAGCCTGCAGGGGAGGGCAGTTAGGGGTGACCAGGCCGGCAGAGGAGGTAAGTTGGGGACGACCGGGCCTACAGGGAAGGGCAGTTGGGGGGGACCCAGGACTGCAGGGGAGAGCAGTTGGGGGGGACCAGGCCTGCAGGGGAGGGCAATTGGGGGGGACCAGGCCTGCAGGGCAGGGCAGTTAGAGGTGACCAGGCCTGCAGGGGAGGGCAGTTAGGGGTGACCAGGCCTGCAGGGGAGGGCAGTTAGGGGTGACCAGTCCTGCAGAGGAGGGCAGTTAGGGGCAATCAGGCTGGCAGGGGAGCAGTTAGGCATCAATCAGGCTGGCAGGGGAGTGGTTAGTGGGTGATCAGGCTGGCAGGCAGAAGCGGTTAGGGGCAATCAGGAAGGCAGGCAGGCGAGCAGTTGGGAGCCAGCAGTCCTGGATTGTGAGAGGGATGTCCCAGATTGGAGAGGGTGCAGGCTGGGCTGAGGGACACACACCCCGTGCACGAATTTCGTGCACCGGGCCTCTAGTATCATAATAACTATGTATGGTGTCAGGTGATACTAGACTTATCACAGTGATTATCTTGCTAGGTATATAAATGCCTAATCACTATGTTGTATACCTGAAACTAATATAATACAGTATGTCTACTACAATTTAAAAATAAATGAAAAAACAAATACTGAGTTAGAAAATGTTGAACTCAGTTGTTAAAATAAAAGATAACTTCCACATTTAGATGCATGACCTGCATTCTTATGATTTAATAAAATTTCTGCAAGAGTTTTTTTTTTCTATTTGTGAATTTTTCTCCTGCAAAAAGGAAAGTGAAAATAAATAAATCAAAAACACCTCAGGAGAAACTAAACATAAGCTAGCACAACGATGACTAATAGAAAGCACAATGATTCTTGTCTCAACAGAGGAAAAAGCACCCCTGGGGGGGAAAGTCTGTTGAAGGATGTGCACCCAGGGTTGCTACTTAGGGAATATTATAAAACACTGACAGTATAGCAGATGTCCCTGTAACACAATGCTAACTTCATTAGAAATATTTACTAAAAGTACAATTAATAGCATATTTTCAAATTATGTTTCCAACTGTAATTTCAATTCTTATGATTGAAATTACAGGGCATCTTTGTCAGAGAAAATGGAGAGCCCAGAAGAGTATTGAAGCTTACATTCAGCAGTTCAACAAATGGAGGTGGGATCATCGGATGTTCATATGCCAAAAAATGAGCCAAGCTCTTTACTTCACATTATAAACAAAATTCAACTAAACTGGAGCATATACCTAAATGTGAGAGCTAAAACTATAATAGTTCCAGAAGATAGGAGAAAGTCTTTGTGACGCTGGGATAGGCAAAGATTTCTTAGCTCTAACACAAGAAGCACAATCCCTAATAGAAAAAAAAATTATTGAATTTGCATCAAATGAGATACTTCTGCTTTTCAAAAGACACAATTAAGATAAAATGACAACCCAGAGACTGTGAGAAAATATTTGCAAGTTTTATATCCAATCAAAATAAAGGACTTGTATCCAAAATATATAAAGAAACCTTACTACTCAATAGTAAAACAAAAATGCAGTAAAATTATGAGCAAACAATTTGAATAGACACCACCAAATATAATAAATGAATGGCTAATAAACAAATGAAAAGATGCTCAACATCACTAGTCATTAGGGAAATGATAATAAAAATAACCAGCCCTCGCCAGAGACTTCAGTTGGTTAGAGCATCATCCCGATACTCCAAAGTTGTGGGTTTGATTCCCTGTCAGGGCTCATACAAGAAGCAACCAATGAATGCATAAATAAATGGAACATCAAGTCTCTCTCTCTCCCTCTCTCCTTCTCTCTCCTCCTCCTCCTCCTCCTCCTCTATCTAAAAATCAATATAGACAAAAATTTAAAAGGAAATAGAACCCCATACATGCCAAACTTACCTGCTTACTAAAATATTCTATTTTTACCCTTTGAATTACAACTAGTGCTGTAATTGCACATTTATTTGTGTGCTTTAGTACATATTAGTATAATATTAACTTTCCTTTTTATCATTAAGGACTCGTGGCTTTTCATAGTCAGGTTGTACTTGTAGATCAACAACTGTAGATCTAGTCATTCTTTGTGACATGCATATTGTCACAACCTGATCCCTTTCAGCTGACTCTTTTGTCTTTTCAGCAAAAGCCCAGCATTTTTTCACAGAATCCTGGTTTTCTGGCAATAGCAACATACTTCAGGCCATCCTGATTTCCCCCATCTCCCAAATAGGGACTCAGCTTCTTTGAAGGAGCCCTGGCTACTGCTAATGAAATATACTACTGAGCTCAATATTCGGGTGCTGATGGAACAAGCAGATTGGTGATGAGATGACCCTCTATGGCCACTCAAAAAACAGACCTAGGAAATACGGTGCTTCCTAAGGTCATAATTACGTTCATGGTGAGACTGCTCATATCTTTCTTATATTACTATACTCTTACTTTTTTAAAAAATATATTTTTATTGATTTCAGAGAGGGAGAGAGAAAGAGAAACATCACTGATGAGAGAGAATCATTGGTAACCTGCCTCCTGCACTCGCCCTACTGGGGATAGAGCCCACAGCCTGGTACGTGCCCTGACCGGGAACCCAACCATGACCTCCTGGTTCCTAGGGCGATGCTCAACCACAGAGCCATACCAGCTGGGCTATACTCTTTCTTGCATACAATTTTAAATGGACTCTACGACATGCCTATTTAGATTTTTTGTTGTTGTTGTTTTTGTTAATCCTCACCCGAGGATCTTTTTCCATTGATTTTTAGGGAGAGTGGAAGAAAGAGGGAAAGACAGAGAGAAACATCAAAGTAAGAGAAACATATCGATTGGTTGCTTCCTGCACACACCCCGACCAGGGCCCAGGCCAGGAAGAACCTGCAACCAAGGTACGTGCCCTTGACTGGAATCGAACCTAGGACCTTTTAATCTGCAAGCCAATGCTCTAACCACTGAGAAAACCAACTAGGGCTATTTAGATTTTTAACACTTCACTCAGACTGTGATTATCCCCACCACCTCTGATTTTATCATTGTTGTGTGACTCAAGGGTCATTATTTTTGAGGATACCTGTATGTATCCTTTATCAAGAAAGCATCTTATAGCCTGTCCGGTGTGGCTCAGTGGTTGAGTGTAGACCTATGAACCAGGAGGTCATGGTTCGATTCCCAATCAGGGCACATGCCCAGGTTGTGGGCTCGATCCCCAGTAGGGGGAGTGCAGGAGGCAGGCAATCAATGATTCCCTCTCATCACTGATGTTTCTATCTCTCCCTCCCTCTCCCCTTCTCTCTGAAATTAATAAAATTATTTTTTTTAAAAGCCTTATAAAAAATGTATAGAATTATTCTGTTTTCATGTAAATGCATATTTATCATATAGCTGTTAGAATTATAAAATTATTTACACATATACATTCAATTATGTAAATTTTAAAAATCAAAATAATATACCACTCACTATATACCCTCTTGAAGGGCTAGGATCCAAAATACTGACAATACCAAATACTGGCAAGGATGCAGAGAAACTGGAAACCTAATACATTGTTGGGGATGACTACAATGGGATGACTATTTTAGTAAGCAGTTTGGCAGTTATAGTTACACACAGAATTACCATATGATGTAGAAATTCAACCCCTAGTTATCTACCCAAGAGAATGAAAACATATGTCCACAAGACTTGCATGTATATGTTCATAGCAGCATTATTCATAACAGCCAAAAAGTGGAAACAAGTGTATACCAAGTGATGAATAGATAAACAAAACATGGGCTATCCACTCAACTGAATATTACTTGGCCATAAAATGAAATGAAGTACTGATACATGCTACAACATGGATGAATCTTGAAAAAAAAAATGATGCTAGGTGAAAGAAGCCAGACACAAACGACCATATATTACCTTACTCTATTTCTACAAAATATCCAGGAAGATATAATTGCCAGGCACAAGAAGCAGATCGGGTTCTAGGAATGGAACAGGGAATGCCTGCAAAGGAGCATGAGTTTTCTTTCAAGGGTGATGGAAATGTTCTAAAATTAGTGATGATGGTTGCATAACTCCAAAAAATTTACAAACAATCATTGAGTTACTACATTACAAAAACATCAAGACAGAATGCTGACCCATAGTTGCCTAGGCCTTCAGTGGGAGCAGGGACTGACTGCAGAAGGGCATGGGGGACTCTTTGGGATGTTCTATACATGACAGTGATGGTTGTTGCACAACTCAACAAATTTCCTAAAAATCATCGAACTGTAGACTTACAATTGGTGAATTTTATGTTATGTAAATTATATCTAAACAAAGATCCTAAAAAAATCTTGGGCAGACTTTCTAGGGTCACTATATTTACGTCTATATATGCAACCCCATCTTTCTGGTTCTAAGAATGGCTCTGTGAAATAAATGTGGATAATTTCTAACCTTCATGAGAATTGTCTGAATCTTCCAACTAGCTATTTCAGTAATCCAAAGAGTAATGTCTAAGTAATCTACAAAGTCAAAATTATGCAATGTATCTGTCTCTCTAAATTATACCGAGACAGCACCTTGGAGCTATCATTACGTTTGAAGTACCCATCATCATCATAAAACTCCACAATTCGTAATTCACATGGAAAACAGGCTTCCATTTAGCCCCTGCTCACCCACTGAACTATTCCAGTAGCCAGCTGGAAGGACGCTTTATTTGTGACACTGTATCTTGTGGTGCCACAGATTTCCCTTGTATTTCTTTCCAAGGCTGGGATGAGAGCCAGTGGAGTAGTGGGCAACCTAAAATCACCACCTCAGACTGGAGAATACCATGAGCACCTGGCCAGGGCCAGTCACCCGGGTGCGATAACCCCCCATTTGTATTCTACAGAGCTGAAACCTCCTACTCAAGCACTCACACCATTTTAACTTTGTAAGTACATTAGCTTCCACCAATTTTAAAGCTACAAATCCCTGTGGAAGAAAATTATAAAACCCTGCAACATTTTTCAAGTAAACTGAGGCTCAGAAAAGGAAAGTGATTTTCCACAAGGTGCCATCAGGTTAGCGGGCTGGGATAATAACCCCAATTCAGCTCTAGTCCATTGTTTTTGTGGCTTGTTTGATTATTGATCCCAATACAATAACATCCTCTCAATCACCCCGTCATCTTTGACTTCTCACTCCCCTAAAACATTCAAATGCTAGTTAAAAATATAAATTGTGAAATCGTTTTGGAATCATCCCCTCCTCTCCATTTCCATGGCCTTAGTGCAGATTTCATTACCTCTGAACCAGACTATGGAGGAACACTGTCTCTCCCCAGGGCCACTCCCCTCCCCATCCTCTCTGCAGAGCTGGTCCCCCCCTACAGTCCCTGGTTAAACACCTCTTGGGGTTTCTACTGCCTGCAGGGTAAAGTCCAAACTCCACAGGTCCAAGCAAGGACCTTCCTAATTATGTGCAGACCTATCGCTCCAATCTTATCTCTCACTTCTCCACCCAGCCACCCTGTACAAAAGTTATGGTGAGCAATTTGCAGTTCTCTTAGCACAACAAATTAGCCTCTGTGGACACTTACTATTTGCAAAGCTCAGTGCTAAGAACTCTACATGTATCACCTCATTTAATCTTCACAGCAACCCTATGCGGTAGATAGGTATCTTACTACTCCCAGTTTACAGGGGAGGAAAATGAAGCTTAGATAACTCCTCTGCCTGACAGTGTCCTGTTTACAGTACCCATCTCCTCTGCCACGCTGTTACAGTTGGCCTGGAAGGCCTGGCTGCTCCTCTACTGCTGCCCTCTATACCCCCACCATATCTTTGAGACCTCACTCAATTGACCTCCCCCAATCATGCCATTCTTCACCCAGAGTTAATAATTCTATCTTTGGAACTCCCATGCTACTTCTTACATTCCTCATTAGAAACTGATCGATCACACTATATCATAATTATCTGTATACATTCCAATCTAACAATTAGACTATGAACCCAAGAAAATAATAGCTTTAAAAAAAACAAAACAAAAAGTCTTTCTTGCCTAGCCAGTTTGACTCAGTGGATAGAGCATCAGCCTACGGACAGAAGGACCCCAGGTTCGGTTCTGGTCAAGGGCATGTACCTCGGTTGCAGGCTCCTCCCAGGCCCTGGCCCTGGTCGAGGCATGTGCAGGAGACAACCAATCAATGCGTTTCTGTCCCATTGGTATTTCTTTCTGTCTTTCCCTCTCCCACTCTCTCTAAAAATCAATGGAAAAATATCCTTGGGTGAGGATTAAAAAATAAAAACAAAGAAAAAAAACCCACAACTTTTTCTTGTCCCTATGTCTGGCATATAGTAGTAGCCAGGTAATACATGAACAAGGAACATTACTATTTATTATGTGTTGTTTCATTTACTCCTGTTCCTTCCTTATATAGTCTATTTCAGAGCCTTATTACCTCTGAGTTCTTACTGGCAATACATTCCTGACAGCTTTCCCTCTGGTTACCTTTCTTTCCAGTGGTGGACTGATTTCTCCAAAACACAGTTCTGAGTCTGGCTCTTCTCTGTTCAAAAACATTCTTGACGCCTTGGCACTTACCTAGTAATGTATAGATTCTTTACTCAGAAATTTCAGAGTGTCCATCATCTGGATAATTTCATCCTAACTTGCATTATTTCCCTACACCAAACCAAATTATGTTACTTTTTGTTCTCTCAAATCACACAAAATCTCTGTACATCTGACTACCGAAATGCCCCACCTTTCCCTCCATAACTACCTGCAAAAATCTCACATTCTTCAAATCAGATTTGATCACCCTTATTAAGCCTTCTTTGATTTGGTACATGAGTGAAAACTACAACTCTTCTGAAATCCTAGAGCAGGTGTCCTCAAACTACAGCCCGCAGGCCACATGCGGGTGTTTTTGCCATTTTGTTTTTTTACTTCAAAATAAGATATGTGCAGTGTGCATAGGAATTTGTTCATAGTTTTTTTTTAAACTATAGTCCAGCCCTCCAACGGTCTGAGGGACAGTGAACTGGCCCCCTGTTTAAAAAGTTTGAGGACCCCTGTCCTAGAGCATCATGGTTTTACCTCTTTTGGGGGCTTTAATCCATTCTGCATAATTCTACTGTGATCTAGATACATCTTAGCTCATCTATAATTTCCTTGACAACATCACCTACTCTTCCTTATAGAGCTACTCCTGGCAGGTGCTTAACAAATTTAGTTTGGTGCATTATTAAAATAATATAAAGATTGGGTTATGGTAAAGCCTATCTCTCAGGCATTTAAAAGAAATTAATGTGAAGTCAAACTAATTGAAGAAGGTCACAATCCCCCTAAGGCTATATTACACAGTGGCATTTAAAAACCAGTTTTGGAAAAAACTGGCCTTAACTGGCCCATATCTTAAGAAGTCAGGTCAACCTAGGATGGAAAAATCATCTAAACTGATAGTAATCATCACAGAGTGACTGCCAGTGTTAAACAGGAGGCTAAGTGCCTAATTTTCTTAGTTCTCACAAACCTCCAAGGCAGATAAAGCTATACTACATTCTATCCTTGAGCAGATTGAGGCCAACAGAAGTTCAAAAGTTTGCACGATGTTAGGTATCTTTTGAATGGCAGAACCAAGATCCCTACCAAACTAGAAACATTTACCAAAAGACTAAAGCTCCCTGTGAAGGAGTTACAGCAGATTCTCATTATTTAAAAGGGCTTCATCTATGGCAGCAAACCAGTGTGCTGCAAGAAGTTTTAAACCATGCAACACCTGACTATTTAGTCAGGGGCACTGACCTCTTTTCTGTTAGACTATCAAATAAAAAAAAAATGACAACAGCCAATATAATAATAGCTGTCTGGTGAGAATGAATAAAAAATATACCTATATTTTTGTCAGATCAGCAAAATATATTTTTTGTGGTGTGCCGCAAAATTTTAGTTATTAGATTATGTGTGCCATGAGATGAAAAAGGTTGAAAATCACTATCTATGGCATAGTTCAACACTATCACGAATTACACTGCATAACTAAGGACAGGACCCCGTTACCCATGACCCAATCCAGCCAAAGGCATTACTGTGTGACTGGGTAGGAAAACCAGCAGTAACACTAAATTCCTGTGCCTGTACCTGTATAATGTTTAGGGAGTACTGTGTACAGTGTCCTGTTTACAGTACGAACCTCCTCCCCCACGCTGTTGCTAAAGCTACACTGCATGTTTAAACCAAATAACAATTTTAGGAATTCCTTCAATTGATCTTTGTTCTCACAACAAAGTTTACCACTAGGTGGCAGAAGTACATTAAGGAGGTGATGTTTCTATAATGCTTTATAAATGAAGGTAGACTGACATTTTCCAACTCCTTTTTATAGTAATATAAAATCGTGTTAAACTGCTTAGAGTTTAAAAAAATATTTTGTCACTTTTAGAGTGGCTAGTTACAAATAAATGATTTTAAATAAAAAATTAATCTCACTTATTGAAAATACATTATATATTAAATATCATAAGCAGATTTCAACCTCTTTGTACTCAATAATAGCCACAGCTTAAACTAGCTTTGCACATGAAAACAGAATTATACTATCAATACATTTAAAAAAATACACTGTACATTAAGATACAGTAAATACTGAAATTTAATTTTGTGTAATGCTATACAAGGTAAATAAAAACTGCTTTTAACCCATGAAGGTTGGAATTCTTGCATTTTGCAAGGTGTTTTTTGTTGTTTTTATTTGTTTCATTTTGTTTCTAAATGTCAAAATAAAAGAGAAAATCTGGGTCTTCTAGCCTCCGGAATTGCACCAAAATAAATTTCTGTTGTTTAAGCAAAATTAATAAATAAACAAATGAATGAATGAGAGAAAGTTTTAGGTTATATTTTACAAGCACTTCCCTTCAAGTAAAACTAAAGATTACAAATACATAAAATAAAAATTGGGCAAAATTATCACTTTTTTTCTCTTTTTGACATTTACATTAAAAGTACAAGAGGAAGCTTGATGTGCTATATAAGAATTTTGAGGCTATGAATACAACTTAAAAATGTGATGACTATCTTTTTTTTTCTTCTTTTTTTTGTGATGACTATCTTGAGGCAATTTGTAGAATTATCTATCAATATATATGGAATTTAATAACTTGTGTCCATCTGCTTTCTATATTTGGTGGTCCCTTGTGGGTAGAAATTAAATCATATATAATTAAGAATAACAAATATACCTGATCAAATCACTGGGGAAGTAATTAAGTGAGAAACTAACCCTTGCATGGCCCTGGCTGAGTAACTCAGTTGGTTAGAGTATTGCCCTGATACACCAAGGTTGTGGGTTCAATCCCTGGTCATGGCACATACAAGAATCAACCAATCCTATATAGTAAAAGCCTAGGTGGCATCACACCCTCTTGCGATGCCCTTGCACAATGTCGTCACAAGATGGCCGCACACACAGCAGAGGCGGGGGGTGGGGGCGGGGGTCCAGTGGTTGCTCGAGCAGTGAGGCCTGGGGGTCCCACGGGTCTGCGCAGCACAAAGGAGGCCGGTCCCAGTGTCTCTGCCACCTCCCACAGAAAAGGCAGGTGGAGGCAGGGGAGGGCAGTTGGGGGCAATCAGGCCACGGCAGGGGAGGGCAGTTGGGGGCAATCAGGCTGGCAGGGGAGCAGTTAGGCGTCAATCAGGCCGGCAAGGGGGTGGTTAGGGGGCGATCAGACAGGCAGGCAGAAGCAGTTAGGGTCAATCAGATAGGTAGGCGAGTGGTTAGGAGCCAGCGGTCCCGGATTGTGAGAGAGATGTCCAACTGCCGGGATTGGGCCTAAACCGGCAGTCCGACATCCCCGAGAGGTCCCAGATTGGAGAGGGTGCAGGCCACCGCTGGTGGGAATGCAGACTGGTGCAGCCATTATGGAAAACAGCAGGGAGTTTCCTCAAAAAAATTAAATATGGAACTGCCATTTGACCCAGTGATCCCACTTCTAGGAATATATCCTACGAAACCCAAAGCACCAATCAGAAAGAATGTATGCACCCCTATGTACATAGCAGCACAATTTACAATAGCTAAGATCAGGAAACAGCCCAAGTGCCCATCAGTAGATTAGCAGATAAAAAAGTTCTGGTACATTTCTGCCATGGAATGCTATGCAGCAATAAAAAAGAAGGATCTCTTACCCTTTGAGACAGCATGGAGGGACCTGGAGAGTATCATGCTAAGTGAAATGAGTCAGTCAGAGAAAAACAAGTATCACATGATCTCACTCGTGTGTAATCTAATTAACAAAATAAACTAATGAACCGAGGGGATCCAGGAACATGGAAGCATGGAACAGAGTGTGGAATCTCAGAGGGAAAGTGGGGAGGGTGGGTAGATGGGAGCTAATCAACCAAAGACCTTGTATGCATATATGTATAACCCATGGACACAGACAATAGGGTGTTGAAGGCCTGGGGCTGGGGGCAGGGACTGGCTGGAGGGGGTCGATGGGGTTGGGAAAAGAGGAGGGTCATATGTGATACGTTCAACAATAAAGATTTTTTTTTTAAATGGACAGTCCACAAGCTGTCCAGCTTGCAAAAGATGTAGCATAATCATTTATCAGCAGCATTAAGCCAAAACTGAGTTCCTCTTTAGGGATCAGGGGGAAGAAACAGTTGCTAGGGGATTATTTTCTATGGCAAGCACCAATTTACACCTGCAAAATAGTCTAGAAATATATGTGAAGAATAATTTGCAATATATACACATGAATGCATTTGCTCATCTTTCAGCTCTGTAAGGTAATATTACCGAATGCATTAATAAAGTGAAAATTATACAGTGAGGTAAGTTGTCTGGCTTGATAGGATATGAAAAGAACATTGCTTTTGTAGCCTTGACAGTTATTAGTTGATTCAATTCATGAGATGCTTATGTTCTACTCTAAAAATAAGTTCAATAACCATCATAAAAGTTGCTTTGAACCAGCATTGCTCGGGGCTTGACAGGTATCAAACTGCACATTTCTAATTCATTCCTAGGAAATAAAACAGACTTAGAACACGTAATGGTCTCTTAGCACAAAGAATCTCATTTATATGCACTCAGTTGAAAAGGATACAGAAACCATTTAAAATATAAAGAGAAGAAGTATGTGGGTAATAACAAATGTATCAAAAATAAAAATTTTGAGAGCCCCTATTAGCTGCTTGGAATGGAAGACAGGTCTTTTTCAACTACCTCATCCCCACCCCTTGGTTCTCAATAAATATCTTTTGAATATGTGGTGTGGTAAGTGCCATCCCAAGAAATTTCCTACATTAGTCATTCATGTCAAAAGAGATAAAGATGACCTCTGAATGCGGTAAACAGCAGGCTGACAAGAATAATTGTAATGGTAGGACAATCAGCACAGAGTCCACCTGCTCCTGCGGTAAGAGAGAAAGAGTCAAGGCCAAGGAAAGCACGTGTGCACATGGGCAACCTCCAGCGAGGGTGAAGGGGGCGCTGTCACCAGCACCCGTCCTGCCCCAGGTAGTGTACAAGGGTGCCCTGCCCTGCCCTGCCCTTACCTCCTCCTCCTTTTCCTCTGGGCCCGGGGCCTCGGGTGGGTGGCTTCCGGACCCGCTGTCCTCACTGCCCTTGTCACATGTGGCTTGCACCAAATCTGGGAAGGGCGCAGGACCTTCCGCCCTTTCGTTGCTGTCCGCCGAACTCAGGGACAGCGCGCTGAGATTGTGGGGGCCCTTTCCCGTGCCCGGGCTCTGAGGGCTGGGGGGCTTGGGGGCGCTGGGCCTTAGAGGCTGCTCGGATTCCAAGGTAAACTGGCGGCCGGGTTTCGGTTCAAGGGAGTCTGTGCGTGCTCCTTCCTGGGCAGTCGGGCTGGGCAACGGGCTGCCGGTGCAAGGGCCGCCGCTTTGGGCCTCGAGAGGAAACACCGCGGTCTCCACGTCCACGTGGGGACCCCGTGGCCCTGCTGGGCTGAAGTCGGGGGCCGGGCCGGCCCTCCGGCACTCCAGCTCCGCGCTGCTGGACGCCCGGCGCGAGTAGTCGTCGTGCAGGCGGCTGCGGGGCCCGGGGCGCGGGGCGGCATCGCCGGGGCAGGGCGCCTCACCCTTGGGGCGCTCTCGCTTCCAGGCCGCGTCGGTGGCGCTGCTCACCAGCCTGAGGACCCGGTCGAAGTCCTTGGCCCTGATGGGGCTCTTCCAGCGTTTGGTCCTCCTCTCCGACCCGCCGAGCTTCTCGGAGTCGGCGGAGCAGCTGCTCAGCGTCCGTCGGGGCGCGGGCCGGTCGGGCGCCGAGCGGAGGTCGGCCAGGTTGGAGGCGGACTTCCTCTTGAAGGAGCTCTTCCGCAGGAAGTTCAGGTTGTCCGTGCTCTTGCTCCTCCGGTAGGCGACGCTGTGGTGCTCCGCGTCCTGCACGAGGACGGTGCCCCCCGGGGACTCCGGGAGGCCCGGGGACTCCGGCGGGCCCTGCGGCTCCGCGTCCCGGAGGCTGATGCGGCCCAGGCCGTAGGCGCGGCGCAGGCTGCGGGAGCGGTGCGTGCTCCTCTGGAAGGCGTCGTCCGCCTCCTCGGGGTCCGAGCCGTCGGACGCGGGCCCGGGCTGGGGTGGCCCGCCCGTGGCTCCCGAGGACCCGCGCCCGCCCGCCGGGATGGCCACGGCCGCCCCGTTTGGGAGGGCTGGGCCCACCGCGGGCTCCGAGGCCTCCGCCTTGGCGGCATCGGACCCCTCTCGGGTTTGAATTCCCTGAAAGACGGAGGACTTCAGTTTTTTAAAGGATCCCATCTTCCGAAAGGAGGCCAGCGCGTTCCAGGTGGAGGAGTGCCCCATCAGGACCACGGAGCGAGGCCTCTCGGGGTGGGCGCCCGTCCTCTTCCTGCTCACCGAGAAGAGGCGCACGAACTTGGCGGGGCCCGGCCTGGAGTCCTGGGCTTCGGGGTCGCCGCCGCCGCCGCCGCATCCTCCGTTCTGACAGGCTGGGTAAGGCACCGTGCTGGGGTCTGTGGGCTCCGAGACTGAACACGGGATTGCAGCAACTCGCCCGTGGCCGTTCTGGGCTGTGGTCATGTTCTCGGAGCTGGAAGCCCGTGGCCACAGGGCGGCGGCTCAACCCCACGTGCGCACCTGTGTCCACTGGGCCCAGGTGCAGGCCTTCATCTCTGAGGCTGCTGCCCGCCCGGCTTTCACACCTGCTTTGCACATCAGGCTCCTCCTCAGTTGTGGCCACTGCCTGCAGCAGAAAACAAAGCAGGATTTAGCCATTTCCCCCACGGAAAAGCCTTTAAAACAGGGGCTATTTTGTTTAATAACTGCTAATATACAAAAAAGGCATGCCCCATGAATGAGCTGATCAAACAAAAAGTTATAAATTAAGTTCAAATTTTACTTTTTTTCTAATTCATTTCACAAATTAAAGGGAAAAATGCAAATATACATCCCTCAAGAAAAAAAAAAGATAATTATGGGTTGTGCGTTCAATATAATGGTAAACTCCTGAATTTATTGAAACTTGTTTAAATAAAAGTTTTGAAAAACTGCTGGATTAAAAAAGCCAAGGCATCATTCAAGACTGTCTTCTCTTTATTTAAAAAAGAAATTTTGGCCAGGCCGGTATGGCTCAGTGCTTGAGCCTCGACCTCTGAACCAGGAGGTCATGGTTCAATTCAGGGTCAAGGCACATTCCAGGGGTTGCTGGCTCAATCCCCAGTGGAGGTGTGCAGGAGGCAGCTGATCAATGATTCTCATCATTGATATTTCTCTCTCTCTCTCTCTCTCTCTCTCTCTCTCTCTCTCTCTCTCTCCCTCTCCCTCTCCCTTACTCTCTGAAATCAATAAAAATGTATTTTAAAAATAAATAAAAAATTTTTTATTTTAATTAATAATTTAAAAAGCAATGATTTCAAAATGTGTCACAGCGAAATGTCAACTTAAGTATAAAACAGCTAGTGGGCAGACTGAGTGCTTAGTATGTACAAGAACTAGTGCAAGATGCTCTCAGCTGCTTGCTGTCTACGGAATACCCCAACACTCTAATAAGAGCTACAAAATGCTACAGGGACATGAGTGGGAGGGACCAAGCTGAGGTTGCATTAGGTCAACTTTGTGAAGGAAACCACATTAGTGAGGGGCTTCTGGCTGAGGAATGGAAAAAGACATGAAGATAATACTGAAGTACTAGAAATTCAGAAACAAAAATTCAAATTAAATACTGCACCTTCTTCCTTCTTCCACGTGTCCTGAAGCCCACCACACACCTGTGTCCATGTTGTCTCCCTCCCTCCCCCAGCCCCAAGTGAAAAGCCTGCTTTCCTTAACTCTTTCCATCAAGCCAAGTCCTCCACAGCCTTCAAGAGCCAGCTTAAATGGTACAGTTCCCCTGTTCTCAATTAACCTTTTGCACTCGGATGTCGAGTATGACTCGACACAGTTAGCATTAGAATAAAGGAATGGAGAAAAAAGCAAGCAAGTGCAAAGGGTTAATGACTGGTGAATGAATGAAGGATCATGATAATAACCATAAAAGGCTACCATTTATTAAGTGCTTACTACATGTCAGGCCCTTGTACTAAGTGCTTTAGAAACAACATGCTACAGAATACTCATGCAAACCTAAGAGGTCAATAGAATGATTTGCATTTCATTGATCATCAAATGGATGCTTGGGCAGACTAGGTAATCTGTCAAGGGACCCTGCAGCTGCCCCTCCAAAGCCTATGCTCTTCTTTGCTTCAAACTCATGAACAAACGGAAAGGCAGAGGAGGGACGTGCAATGCAGGTGTCTGACTCCAAGTTCAGTGCCTCATGACATAACCCTGATTTAAGTCAAACCCCAGAAGTCCTTATGGCACCAGTCCTTATGACTCCAAAGGTAAAATTAAAAGCAAAAGCCCTAGCTGGTTTTGCTCAGTGGATAGAGCATCAGCCTGCGGACTGAAGGGTCCTAGATTCAATTCCGGTTAAGGGCACATGCCTGGGTTGCTGGCTTGATCCCCAGTGTGGGGCATGCAGGGGGTAGCCAGTCAATGATTCTCTCTCATCATTGATGTTTCTCTCTTTCTCCCTCTCCCTTTCTCTCTGAAATCAATAAAAATGTATTTTTTAAAAATTAAAAGCAAAAGAGAAGATGAGGAAGTTGTATAAAGACCTTGAGATTAGGTCCCAAGCCAGGCCTAGGTTGAGTGCAGAAGAAAATCTGACTTCATGCAAAGAGGCCTGCTCGGCTTCTTTCCAAATTCTCAAATGGGTTCATATTTATTTGCCCCTATGTCATGCCCAGTTAAAAATGATTCTCATGGCCAGCCATAGCTAAAGGGCTGATTCCACCCAAGATCAGGTACAATACCGAGACTTCAACCCCTGGAGCCTTTCTGATGTTCAGTCACCAAATTCTATTAATCAGAAGCTTGATGGGGCTACCACATGCTCTCTGCAGTTTAATGTTCTAAAGGAGCACTTGGGGGCCTGAAGAGTTGTAGGTTGCAAATTTATGAGCCACATAAGCTAAGTCTTGAATCACCCCAGCACTGAGGCTGAATGTGACATCTAACCAGTTGCAAAATGAATCCAACACTTAGCATCCTCTGTCCACCTATAAGTACGAACTCTGGGAGGGACTGGGGATTGTGGATGTTTAAGCTTTTCAGATTCTTGAAATAATGAAGTCAGTTTATACAGTCAAGTCCAATCCCAGGCACTGACAGGCAACATATTATCCTACCTAATAAAAGAGTAATATGCAAATTGACCGTACCTTTGCTACACCCACAAGCCACGCCCACCAGCCACGCCCACCAGGAAAGCATCCGCCGGAGGCTTTTCCAGCCTTGAGCTTGGGGTCCGGCTGAGCCTCCGGTGGAGGCTTTCCCGGCCTTAGGCACCAGCGGGGAGCCTGCGATGGATCGCAGGGAACTGGGGGTCCGCTCCTGCAATCCATGGCGGGGAGCTTGGGGTCCGGCCGAGCCCAAGGCTGGGAAAGCCTCCGCCGGAGGCTTTTCCGGCCATGGGCACGAGTGGGGAGCCTGCGATGGATCGCAGGGAACTGGGGGTCCGCTCCTGCAATCCATCACGGCGAGCTTGGGGTCCGGCCTTGGGCATGAGCGGGGAGCCTGCAATGGATCGCAGGGAACTGGGGGTCCGCTTCTGCACGGGGGTCTGCTCCTGTGGTGGATTGCAGGGAGCTGGGGTCCCCTGCCCAGGCCTAAAGCTTTGGCCAGAGGCTTTAGGCCTGGGCAGGGCACAGTCCATGATTGGTGTGAACTATAGAGGAAACACCTTTTCTGACTGCACATTGGCTAAGCTTCCTGTATGCCACTGGTAATATTCTTAGTAACTTGGGTAATAAGAATCCAAAAAGGTGATCTAGGGTTTTTCCACCACACTTCTGGAGAAAAAAACGAAGGTCCATTGCTGGAGGGCTAAGAAATGTCATATCCTGCCCTAGCCGGTTTGACTCAGTGGATAGAGCCTCGGCCTGTCCACAGCAGGGTCTGGGTTGATTCTGATCAAGGGCATGTACCTAGGTTGCAGGCTCCTCCCTGGCCGGGTCCCAGATCAGGGCTCATGCAGGAGGCAACCAATCAAAGTGTTCCTCTCACTTTGATGTTTCTCTCTGTCTTTCCCTTTCTCTTCCACATTCTCTAAAAGTCAATGGAAACATATCCTTAGGCAAGGATAAAATAAAAAAAAAGAAAGTAAGAAAGAAATGCATATCCTATGAAAGACACATCTTAAAAATGCCTAAAGAAAGTTGTCATTTTTTCTTGGTGAAGGGACTGGAGTCATGTTGATGAAAACACCTTGGTGGCTGTGGTGACTGGCAGTGGCTGCAGCAGCAGGGTGATGGGGCTGGTGCCTTCCCCTGATCAGCCCGGTTGCCTCCCACAAAGGGAGGCCAGACTGCGGCTTAGGCCCGCTTCCCGTGGGGATCGGGCCTAAGCCATCAGTAGGACATCCCCTGAGGGCTCCCAGTATGTGAGAGGGGGCAGGTTGGGCTGAGGGACCCCCCAGCCCCCGTGCACTAATTTCATGCACCGGGCCCGTAGTCTATAATAATAAAAGCATAATATGCTAATTAGACCAGACAGCCAAACAACCTTCCAGACATCATTCAGGACAAAGCTGTGGCGGTGGGGGCTGAGGCAGAGGCAGTTAGGGGTGATCAGGCAGGCAGGCAGAGTGGTTAGGGGCGATCAGGCAGGCAGGCAGGCAGAGTGGTTAGGGGCGGTCAAGCAGGCAGGCAGGCAGGCATCTCCCAAGGGGTCCCGGATTGTGAGAGGGTGCAGGCCAGGCACGAATTTCGTGCACCGGGCCTCTAGTGGAGTAATAATGGTCGTCTTATGATTTGTACTGCATACAGAAAAACAGGCAGGAGCCCTTATTGTGTAATCTGGCTGGACAAAGACAGATTACTGACACAACTAGAGGGCACTAGAAGACCTTTTATAACACAGGATGAAACTGTGTTTAGCTGATCCTTAGGGCTCAAGGGGTACAGGAAAGTGCTTGATTTAATGTTGGGTAGTTTGAGAATGTTCTATGGAAGACCTGAGGCCAGGCCTAGGTTCTAAACTCAGTATTGTCACATGAATCTTAAGTCATTTCAGGAATCTGTGCTTCAGTGTCATCTATAATATATACACTAAGTATATAACAGCCAACTAATCAATTCCCAAGCCTCTATTGGGCACAAAGATCTATGCAGGCCCTGTGATAAATTCAAGGCAATGACAAGGTGATGGTCCATTCCAGATAGGAAACTGGCATGAGCAAAGAAGAGTAAGGAATATAGGTATGGCTGGGAGGCGGTATATTTGGGTGGCCAGCTATCCCAATTAGCCCAGGAGTGAGATATTTTCCAGGATGTGGAACTCCCATGGCTGAAACTGGGAAAGTTCTTAGCAAACTGGGATGACTGGCGACCCTACATTAAGTAAAATAATAGAGTTGGAAGGATGGCTTGATATAATATAGTAGTAGAAATAAAGGTGAAAACAGGCTCAGCCTACGCACCATTAGTTAACACTCTGAGACTGCCTGCAGGTGTCACCTTCTTTAGGAATTCCTTCCCGATCCCACTCAAATGAATTAAATCCCTTACTCTGTGGGTTACAGATGTCTCCCCAAGTTGCTTTACCCAAACATATTTCAATGATAGGTTTATATGGCTGCCTTCAGAACAAGACTGTGAACTCTTAAACAGTAAAAACGATGTACTCTGCACACTTAGGTTATTTAAAATTATCTTGATCAAGTTCAAGAACTTGTATCAAGTTCTCCTGCCTTGTCAATATCTGTACCAAGGTAACAATTCATTACTATATACCACTATTATTTTTCCAATGTGAAGATGTTTAGATTTTTACAACACTAAGAAGTCTAAGTAAAGCTTAAGTTTTAGGATGGAGATCCAGTAAAATACATGCAGAAAATCAGTTTCTAATAGGAGCAACATGCTTTAAAAAAAATCATTGCCTTACTATTTCGTTCATGTAGCTGAACAATGTGATTGTTGTGTGCTACTTGGAAAGAAACTGAAAATCACGGAAGAAAGCTTTTCCTGGAATTTCCAAGTAACACCAAGTTGCATTATTTAGAACTAACACTTTGACCTCTATTAACAAGGATTGCAATTCAGTCAGTGGTTTTGTAGCAAGGCTTGTAAATTGTGGGAACTCTGCCAGAGATATTTATGAAGAGAACTACAAGAAAGACTTTTAGATGGGAATATTGTGAAATCCATTGTCTAACAAGCTAGGTTCTGGAGTGTATGAACTTTAGAATAGAACATTTTAGTCATAATGAGAATTCTCTGAAAACAACTATGACCATACTTGTTAAATAAGAACTTGTACTTGAATTTGAAATTCAGGACTATATATTCAAGTTAAATGTACAAACAAGAAGGTTTTTGTAATATGTTGGTGTAAATTATAGAAACTGCAACACTGAAACATTGAAATCTAATGCTAAAGGATGAAATCTGAGATGCTAAAGGAGTGAAAGTATAGATCCTTGAATCACAGCACTATAGAGCTAAGGAACATGTGACCACTAATTGTAAAGATTAGGATACTGGGGCCCAGTGGGTCAGCCTACTGTAGGTGAAAGCAGTGGGCTGGGAATCAGAGGGACCAGATTCTGACACAGCAGTGCCACCTACTGGCTAACACCTGTTGGTGGTCCTAGACTTCCTTTCCCTCCCTTACTAGTCACCAAGTGTAAGAGATCCTGGCTCAGTGTGGGCTGCCTCCACCTTAATTCCAGCCTTTAGGACCTTCACCTGGATGATTGCATTAACCTCCTGACAAGTCTCCTGTCCTCTGGTCTGACTCACCTCCAACCTAGCCACAGTGAACTTCCCAAACTGCAAATGGAGTGGTGTCACTTCATCTAGTGTCAATGACTACCCTCGGAGATGCTGAGATGTCAAATCACCTAAGCCTAGCACACAAGACAGAGAGCCTTTCTCATGTAACTATGCTCTGGGATATTTTCTTGTTTGCTCCCGGAGTTTTTCTCCAGCCATTTTTCTCTCTCTGTAGTGTAGGGAACCACAATCCCCAGGCTCCTGTAACAAGTGGCTTCAGGCCAGGTTGGCCAGTGAGAAGCACTGGTGGGAGATGCCAGGGTATTTCTCTCTGTGTGGGCTGCCGCAGGGGCCTTTCCAGCAGCTCTGAGGCTCTTCTTTGGCTCCAGCTCCTGCTGGGCAGCTCCTCCTTCCAGGTGGCACAGTGTCCAGGCTCAAGTAACACCCCCTCTTCCCTTTATCCCTCCAGGCTAGGGGGGGCAGCATCTTCCTGCTATTGCTCATCCGAGCCTCACTGTCTTCTCTTTTGTTTCTCAGCTGTGTAAAAATAACCTCTAGATTAATTCTCTTTGTTTGAAATACCTAGAGAAGTTTCTCTTTTTCTGACTGGTAAATATGTGCTTTGCCTAACTTTCATTAATTCAAATAAACTTTTCCCTAGAAGAACTCTTTCCTTCCTATCCAATCCAGATGCCCCTTCTGCATGGGCTCACAGCACCTCATGCATTTATTTTAGCACTTACCATACTGCTCTGTGATTCTGGTTTTTCTGTCTGTTTTCTCCATTAAACTCTAAAAAGATTGAAAAGTTCTTTCAAAGCAGAAAGCAAATCTTATTTAACTCTGTTGTCAGCAGTCAATTTTGATCAGATGAGGATAACACTACTTCTTTGGCATAACTTAGCTGTGTCAACCTAACATTTGGGACCAGATAATTCTTAGTTGTGAGGGCTATCCTATGCATTGTAGATATTTAGCAGTATCCCCAGCTACTGCCTTAAAATGATGCTATTAGGAAGAAGAAAAATAAAGTATAGAGAAAACCCTGAAAACCATGGAAGTGCCAGGAGTTACTTTCATGGTGGTTTCTATAAAACTACTGAAATTTATTATTTTCAATCATAAAACAGTGTTCTAATTTATTCTTTGATGGTACTGATAAAAAAAATTTTAATGATAATATTGTTAGCAGTTACAGTTTCCTGTGGTCAAAAGCTCAGCTTAATGAATGTTTATATCCCATTATTACAATAGTTGTGTCTAATTTCGTAAATGCTTTTTTATACATTCAGTGACAAAGAAAATTTAATAACATAGGAGAGTAAATACCAACATGTTAATAGTTACACTAATTGATCACTTTTTAACTATCAATGCAGATATTTCATTTTAATAGTAATCAATTTATCTACAAAAGGTTAGTAATTTAAGTGCTTAGATTTCACAAATCATATCTGAGTGAAGTTAATATGACAATTAAGAATACTATAAATGTTTTATAACATACTTTAATCAGCAATATTTGAATAAAAATGTTTAAAGAGTTTCCTAATGTACCTGTGATTAATAGGAATGTGATTTTCTTCAATAAAATTATATATTCCCATTAAAATATAAAATATTTCTTCTCTAAAATATATCTTGGAAATACTTAATGCACACCATAACTTAATATTTTTCCTACTCTTGCCCATATAGAGGATGCAACTGGAGTGCCCAGGTAGAGTGAATGGGGAGGCTGTGCCACTGGACCCTTTTACATAAGTCCGCTGTACCAAGCCTGGGAGGCGTAGCAGCTCTACTTAATACTGAGAAACAAACACAGAGAAGCAGCCAAAATTAGGAGACAAAGAAACATGTCCCAAATGAAAGAACTGGGCAAAATTCCAGAAAAAGAACTAAGCGAAGTGGAGACAAGCAATCTAACTGATACAGAATTCAAAACACTGGTTATAAGGATACTCAATGAACTTCGGGGAAGAGTAGATGAACTTAGTGAGAACTTCAACAAAGAGATAGGAAGCATAAAAACAGATATAGAAAACATAAAAAAGAACCAGTCAAAAATGAAGATTATATTAACCGAAATGAAGAATACATTATAGAGAATCAACAGTATACTAGATAAAGTAGAGAATCAGCAAGTTGGAAGATAAGAAAGCAAAAATACCCAATCAGAACAGCAAAAAGAAAAAGAAACCAAAAAAAAAAAAAATGAGGAAGGTATAAGAAGCCTCTGGGACAACTTCAAGTGTACCAACATTCGCATCATGGGGTACCAAAAGGAGAAGAAAGAGAGCAAGGAATTGAAAACCTATCTGAAAAAATAATGACAGGCCTGACTGGCTCAGTGACTGAGTATTGACCTATAGTCATGGTTCGACCAGGAAGTCATGGTTCGATTCCCAGCACATGCCTGGGTAGTGGGCTGGATCCTCAGTGTGGGGTATGCAGGAGGCAGCCAATCAATGATTCTCTCTTATCATTGATGTTTACATCTCTCTCTTCCTCTCCCTTCTTCTATGAAATCAATAAAAATATTTTTAAAAATAATAATGATGGAAAACTTCCCTAAACTGGTGAAGAAAATAGACACACAAATCCAGGAAGCATTGAGAGTCCCAAATGAGATGAACCAAAAAAAAAAAACCACACCAAGACACATGATAATTAAAATTCCAAAGGTTAAAGACAAAGAGAATCTTAAAAGCAACGAGAGAAAAGCAGTTATCTACAAGGGAGCTCCCACAAAAGCTTCCCAACAAGAAAAAGCTAAAGGAGTTCATCACACCAAACCAGTATTACAAGAAATGTTAAAGGGTCTTCTTTAAGAAGAAGAAGGAGGGGAAAAAAGATAAAAAAATATGAATAAAATGGCAATAAATACTTATATATCAACAATTACTTTAAATGCAAATGGATTAAGTGCTCCATTCAAAAGACATATGGAGGCTGAATGGATAACAAAACAAGACCCATATATATGCTGTCTATAAGAGATTCACTTCAGATCCAAAGACACACACAGACTGAAAGTAAAAGGATGGAAAAAGATATTTCATGAAAATGGAAACAAACAGTCCTGGCCTGAGTTGCCCAGCAGTTAAAGCATTGATCCACACACCGAAGGGTCAAGGGTTCGATTCCCAGTCAAGGGCACGTACCTGGGTTGCAGGTTCAATCACTGGCCCTGGTCAGAGCACGTTCAGGAGACAACCAATTGATGTGTCTCTCTCACATCAGTGTTTCTCTCTCTCTCCCCCTCCCTTCCTCCTTCCTTTCCATTCTCTCTGAAAAGCAAATGAAAAAATATACTCATGTGAGGACTAACAAAAAAAAAAAAAGAAAATGGAAACAAACAAAAAGCTGGGGTAGCAATACTTATACTAGACAAAACGCATTTTTGAACAAAGGCTATATAGGGGGATAAAAAAATAACAGTAATAAAATAAAACAAAGGCAATATAAGATGAGACAAAGAAGGAGGACCCAGTAATTCCACTTCTGGGTATTTATCTGAAGAAATCCAAAACAGACATATGCATCCATGTTTACTGCAGCATTATTCACAATAGCCAAGATATGGAAGCAACCTAAGTGTCCATCAATAGATGAATGGATAAAGAAGAAGTGGTACATATATATGATAGAATATGACTCAGCTATAAAAAAGAATAAAATCTTGCCTTGGCCGTTGTGGCTCAGTTGGTTGAATATTATCCTATGCCCTGAAAGGTCACTGGTTTGATTCCCACTCAGGGCACATGCCCAAGTTGTAGGTTCAAACCCCTCCCCGCAGCCCCCCCTCCCCCCGCCCCAGAGTGTGTGCAGGAAGCAACTGATCAATGTTTCTCTCTCATATCAATGTTTCTCTCTCTCTCTCCATCTCCTTTCCTCTCTCTCTAAAATTTAATAAAACATATTTAAAAAATGAAATCTTGCCATCTGCAACAAAAAGTCAGAGAAAGACAAATGCCAGATGATTTCACTTATATGTGGAATCTAAAAAATTAAACAAAACAACAGACTCTTAGATACAGAAAACATTTTGATGGTTGCCAAATGTAAGGCGGGGGGCGGGGCAGGACTGGGTGAAAAAGATGAAGGGATTAAGAAGTACAAATTCGTAGTTACAGAATAGTCATGGAGATATAAAGTACAGCAAAGGGAATACAGTCAATAATATTGTAATAACTATGTATGGTGTCAGATGGGTAGTAAATTTATTGGGGTTGATCACTTAGGAAGTTATGTAATGTCTAATAACTGGGCTGTACACCTGAAACTAATATAATATTGTATGTCAACTATAACTGAAAAATAAAAAATACTTCAAGTTTAAAAAGAGGTCTTTAAAAAATATTTTCCCTACTCTTAGTCCAAAGGAACTATTTTAACTTTATCAGATGTAAAATAAAAGTTAATTTGTATATAAATTAAGCTAGTAAAGTTCTTTATAAACCACTTTATCCAAGAAATTAAGGTTAAATGCATTCAGATTTGGGTTAAAGACAAAGAGAATCTTAAAAGCAACGAGAGAAAAGCAGTTATCTACAAGGGCGCTCCCATAAAAGCTTCCCAACAAGTTCTTCATTTCACACCAAATATTAACCTGCTTTCATTAAGTCAAGATGGCTGTGAAAAAAAGTACAGATGTCTAGCTAAAAGACAGATGAGTAGTAATAGTAAAAATATTTGCCAATAGTACATTATTGCAATTATATAAAACTTCATTGTGAGTAAATTATAATTTGGGGATTAATAGGAACAAAGCACCATGGTGCTAAGTCTTTCTAAGTTGCTGAAATTGCCTATTTTATTCTCCCCCTTTGCTTCCTGTTAGGTACTTTCCTTCTATTATTCACTCCAGTACCTTCCCTAGAACCTGTTGAAATAAAGACTCTGACCAGAAACTGGAAATTCTAGTAACCCACATTTTATGAACAGGTTGTATTCTAAAGGGTTGTTTATGGGCAATCCATTTCCCTATAGACCCTGTCCATCAAACTATCTTTAACTGGTAGTATAGCTACCATTGAACTTAACCATAATTTATAACATTTTCATAGGAAAATGCACCTACAATTCAACTGTGGGTTTTAGTTCCAAGGGTGAATGAAGTTCCTTTCCACAGACTCCCTAGTCCTTAATACACAACCCTCTTCCTCTCCCTTTCAATCCCACTTATCAGTCAAGGGGGAGGCTTCTCAAGCCTGGATCTGGTGTCCTCAGGTTCACTTTTGTTTAAGGATGGGGAGGATACTTCAAGAGCCAGTAGCTCTGGCTTCATTTAAATAGCTAATCACTTAAGTTCGGTGTTTGCAAATTGAAAGTATACATAAAAACGTAACTGTGGATGAGAATGAATCATTGCATCTTTGGGAAAGGTGTCAATTTTATAAAAGTATATGATTGTCTTGGCTTGCCCTATGTGGGTTACTAGGCTAAGCCACATTCCTGTGGATGAGGACGGGGTTTCCCAATGGGATGAAAGTTTGCTTTGTCAATATATGAGGCAGGGCAGGTAGAGAAAATGAGGATTTGCAAAGGCAGGCCTTAGACCAAAGCTGGGAACCAGTCAGGTCTAACAAGACATGCTGGGGTAGGTCTGGGTCTGAGCAACAGCAAGCATGATTCTCTACATTGTACTTGCCTGCCATTACCCCAAGGCTCAACAAAATTCCAGCCTCTGAACTTCCCCTTCCTCCACTCCAATTTAACCACTGGGGTAGAAAGAGCCTTGGAACACCTCAGGAGTCACCGCCAATTAAAAGTCTGAAGACAGCTAGTCCTCATTCCCTGCCCACCATGTTTCTCATGGTAAATAAGATTGTAGCAGTAACCGCCAAAGTTCACGGTTAGGACGACTACCTAATGCTTGCAGCCAATGCCAAATATGATGTTACCACAGAAACTGTGCCTCCCCTGCACTTCCCATTCAGAGCAAAGAAAGTTTTCCAGATGGATGGCCCTGATCTTGAAGGCACTTTGAAGGTCACTGGAGCAAAAACAATGTTTCTGCTTGCTAGAGGCAGATTTAGCAGGATCGGGCGCTATACATTATTGGGCTCAGGGTCTAAGTAAGACACGTGGTGAGGGCTGCACAGAAAAACCCGGCAAAGGATCTGTGTGGCTTGTGTATCCAGCTTTTGGTTAAACATGTAAATTGTCTAGAAGAGTATATAGTTGTGTTGTATTTCTCTGCATCAATTTTACTGCTCAAGTTTGTTTTTGTTTTTTTTTTGTTTTCTTTGCATAAAATTTGTTTCTAAGCATAAATAACCCCAATTCATAACACTGCATTTTGAGAAAACAAGATCAACTTTTGGCACACTTTCTATCCAGGAGCCAATTAGGTCTGAATTTAGAGAATGTCATAGCAGCCCGTTCTGCCATTGCTAAACAGAGGTCCAGAAAATGCATTTCCCCTGTTCTGCTCAATTAGGTATCCCACAACCTCAAACTGTGGTTCACATTAAGCAGCTGCTGAAATGCCTTATATTGTCTAATTTAAATTGTCTTCTAATTGAACTGACATTTGGATATTGTTTCCTGTCAGCCCTTCACGCCTCTTGGCTCAGCCACCCCTTTAGGAGACACAGCGGATAGCAATGTGGGATGACGCCACCAATGAACAAAGCCAGTGGAGACTGAGCTGTTGTTCCTGAGCCGAGGTCCCCTACCTCATACCTCTGCCCTGGGGACTGCTGGCGGGCTGGCAGGGGCTGATCTGTGGCCACTTTGTTAGAGGAACAGGCCATTGTGATGAGCCATCCTCAGGGGACATCAAACAAAGAAAACTTCCTGCTGCTCATTAGGGAGCCGCATTCTCACATTCTCCCAGGGCTCAGGAAAGCAAGCTGGCACAACTATGAAGGAAACCTGAAAGAGGGGCAGGGGAGCAGAATCCTGGTGCGGGAAATTAGAGTGGAGAATTACGTGTTTCTCAGGCTTTTGCTGTAGGTACCTATTTCTCTGCATTAATTTGTCCTTCAAAAAGGGCTCATTAGCAACTCAGGAGGCTCCTCAGCAACTTCTTTGTGGAGTTTTCTTTTTTTGTTGTTAACCCGCATCTGAGGATATTTTCCATTGATTTTTAGAGAGAGTGGAAGGGAGAGGGAGAGACTGAGAGAGAAAAACATCTATGTGAGAGAAACACATTGATTGGCTGCCTCCTGCACGTGCCCGACCAGGGCAGGGGATTAAGCCTGCAACCAAGATACAGGCCCTTAACATGAATCGAACCTGGGACCCTTTAGTCCATGGGCTGATGCTCTATCCACTGAGTCAAACTGGCTAGAGCTGGAGTTTTCTCTTTTTACCATTCTTTCTACACAGATTTGTGGCCAGAAGCTTTCATGAGATCACATGACCCACTCTATCATCACTTGGCTTATTTGTTTAGGGGACCTGCTATGGGTAAGGGCCCAGTTCTGGGTGCTGTGCAAAGGGCCTCATTGCAGCAGCAATCAATAACACCCATTCTATGGATACAGCCAGGAGTGGGGACTGTCATTATCTACTCGCTCTATCCACTGCCTTCCAGGGGGGCAGGCATGGAAGCAACAAGCTTTAGCCTCAGACACTTCACCCCTCCAAATGCCCCCAGGAGCATTCTCCTTCCCTCCCATTTCCCTCTGACTTTCTTCCCAGTCGCGCCTGTCAACCTCACCCAAACCTCCAGCATGGTGCCTCCACTGAGGAGACCTGGCCAGAATTCAGACACATCATTCACCTGACATGGTTCTGGCTTTCAGAAGCCAGAGGTTCCGATGCTCAGCAGAACGTGACAGGAGCATCCAACTCAGGAATACCCTGGCAAGTACATCCTACTGACAAGGCTCCTTTGACACATAGCATAATAATATTTCAGACATTTGGTGGGGCCTGAAATGAAAGAAATACTGCATTCTGTCTTTTGTGAAAAGTTCAAAGCCAGTTTAGTTTATGTGGTAGGAAAAAAAAAACACAAAAAAAACTAAAGAATAATAAAGACTGCCTTAGCCAGTGTGGCTCAGTTTGTTGGGTGTCATCCTGTGCATGAAGAGTTGCTGGTTCGATCCCCAGTAGGGGGCCTGCAGAAGGCAGCTGATCCAGGACATCTCTCTCTCTCTCTTCTCTCTCCCTTCCTCTCTCTCCTAACAACAACAAAAAATCACCTACTGCTTTAGGAACAAAACAAAAAAAGACAACAACAAAGACTTTAATATCTTGAAACTAAAAAAAGATTTATTTTTTGCATCCAGAATATAACAAGAACTCTCAAACTCATTAACACAATGACCCAATTTTTTAATTGAATATATAGGGGTGACATTGGTTAATAAAACTATATAGGTTTCAAAAGTACAACTCTATAATTGTACACTTATTCATCTGTATATTGTATGTGTGTTCACCACCCAAGTCAAGTCTCCTTCCATCATCATTTATCCCTCCTATTCCTTCTTCTATCTCCCCCATCCTCCTTTCCCTCTGGTAATCACTATACTGTTGTCTGTATCTATGAGTTTTTTTGTTTGTTTGTTTAATCCCTTCACCTTCTCACCAGTCCTACAACTCCCCTTCCCTCTGACAGCTGTCAGTCTGTTCTCTACTTATGAGTCTGTTTCTGTTTTGTTAGTTTTGTTCACTGGATTCCACATGTGAGTAAAATCATATGGTACTTCTCTTTCTCTGACTGGCTTATTTCAATTAGCATAATGTTCTCCAGATCCATCCATGCTGCTGCAAAGAGTAAGGGCAAGATGAGCCAGGGGATCCCTCCTATGAGGCAACAGCCTATAAAAGGCGAGTCCCCAGGCAATTAAGAAAAAGATTTGCTTTCTGAGAGAGCAGCTGGCAAGAACCCAGACAAGACTAGGAGAGCGTCCCTCTTAGTAAGGCCACACCTCAGAGTGACAGCTTAAGGCGGGTTCGGTGAAAGAGAAAGGATGACAGCTGAGGCTCAGAATTCCTGGGCCTGGGCCTTACTTTGCTTTTTACTGGCTTTGGAAACCTGGACCAGTCACACCCCATCCTTGACCTCAAATTTCTCAATGTGATCCTAACACTTCTTTGAGAGTATTTCAAAAGGTGGTTATAAGAAGCAAATGTACTATAAACAATATTCTCATTGAAATATTAATTATGCTCACAGTATGACACCTTTCTTTGTAAAGTGTAAACTTTATGGTTAGGGGTTAATAGAAAATGAAATTTTACACCACAATTTCTAGATCAAAAATAAGTGAAATACTCGATTGGAAATTTAATGGATTTAAGCTTATTAGATATGCATTTGGACTTATGCAAAAGCCACACATCCCACGCAGCCTGTGAGGGTGCACAGGTCATGGCTGTGTGACTAGCAGATGGAAGCACATTCCCTCCCTAGAGCCATCCTGACAGTTCAAGGGTCACTGCTGGGTGGAGACTCTGCACAGTCTGCAGGGTGAGGGACCAGCAAAGGAATGTCTGCATTTGGATGGGAGGGAATATGGCCTCTGAAACTGAATATATATTAAATGCCATTATTTCATTTTTATTCAGCTCTATTTTTTCTCTATGTATATGAGTAATATATGCCCTAGGACTCTTTTCAATCCTGTGAGATAGAAATAACAGAGGTCTCAAAATTTTGACAAGTAGTACTCTAAAAGTCAATTGTTCAGAATGTAAAACACATTGTCCTGTAAGATTCTCATGTTATTTGCCCAATCCCACTTAATCCATAACGCAAATGAATGTTACTAATAGAAAGTAACGACCGAAAACTAAACTGATAATAGCAGTTAATAAAAAGGTGAACCTGATCTCTTTGGCTTAGGGGTTCCTATGGAAGCAGAGGAAGACGAGCTTTCCCCCCTTTACACTGCATTTGGAAATAGATGCCTTGAGCTCTGGCATCCTCTGACCTTCCTTTCTTTCCTCTCATCCTCCTGAGCTGCCCTCAGCCTTCTGCTTGCCCTCTCACCCCCCACAATGTTCCATTATGCAAGGTCACTTCTGCCTCTGGGCCACTGTCCTCCCATTACTCGGTCCAAGAACGTCCTCGACACTGTAGAGATAGGGCAAAGCCACACAGGCCTTGTCTGACTGCCGTTTGCTGTTCCCAATGGCAGGGATTTCGGGGCTCAGGGACAGGCGTGGCAGGGCTGTGAGTCTAAGCCTGCCCCTCCAGCAAACAAAGCCCACCTTTCATGTTTTCCAAGATATGGCAAAGTAGCTGTTCAACTGTGTGCTCCAAAGTGACCAATTTAACTGCATTCAAATTTCATTTAAAAAACAACCCTGCTTCACACCCCCACCCCGCAAAAAAACTGCCAAAGTTTGCTAGTTCAATTCTTTTCTAATTATAATTTCAGAACTATAATGATATGTCAATCAACTCTATAGGTCCCAATAGGTCCTCCTAGACTAACTGTTCTGACACAAGTCTGGTGGTTTGGCAATAATCACTGCCTCAGTTGCCTCTGGTTACATAAGCAGAGATGGGCCATGTGCAGGTAAGAACACCTACAAAGTCACATCACACTGTCATCATTTGAGTAAATGTAAATTAGAAACATTCATTGATTGAAATGAAGTTCCTGTGGCTTGTTTCAAAACTTCATCTTTTAACAAGTAAGAACCTCATATGAGGCATCATTTGTTCATTCATTCACTCATTCAACAAATGTTTCCTCAGTTCCTCCTGCCTGAGTGGTGTTGGGGTAAAGTCTAGAAACAGAATGATGAACAGCAGACATGATCTCAGCCATCACAGACCTTCAGCCAAGGGGAGAAAGATACCTAATTAAAGAAGAAATTGTAATGAAGTCTGTATTGGTATGATACCTCAGTAGGCCTTTTTCAGGAAGTACATTAGCATAGGACCTGAAAGATAATGAAAGGTGGGGGTACCAAGAGCCTGGGTAGAGACCTGGCTGGAGGACAGTGGGCAGGGAGAGGCTAGGACCTTAAAAGCCATGGGAAGGGTTTTAAGGTTTATCCTAAGGATCCGAGTGCCCAAAGGCAGCAAGACTAGAGCCAGCAGAGGCAACTACGAGGCCGCCACAACCCTCAACAGCCGGAACCAAACAATGGTGGCCGGGATTCACGAGGTGGCTGTGAGATGCGGAGGGGTGATGGGAGATATAGCCAATATATTCACGAGGTGGCTGAGAGATGCGGAGGGCTGATGGGAGATATAGCCAACATGAGCCTGGTGACCAATGGATGTGTGGGATGAGGGAAGAGGGAAGATGGAGGAAGACAGAAGAGACGGGTGTGACTCTAGGTGACAAGTTGGTTCAAACTGGGATGAACTATCGAAGCCCAGAGGGGAGCAGATAGAGAAGGAAGGTGAGGAGTTCTAATTTAAATATACTGGCTTCACATCATGTCCAGGAGGCGGCCATGGATTACGCTGGGCCTGGAGATGGCAAACGAGGTCGGGCTGGAGACACAGATCCAAGGTTATCCTGTCACTTTGGAAAGGGATTAGCACTAGAGGGCACAGGTGGTGCAAAGGCCTGAAAAGCACCTCTCAGGCACAGCTCGAGTCAAGCAGTGGGGAAGAGGGAAAAGGAAGAGCCAAGCAGGGTGGCGCTGCATGCCTGTCATTCAGGCCAGCTCCTGGAGCTCCAAGAGCATGGAGCTGGTGTGGGCACCTCATGACAAACGGCCTCTTCTCACTTTACCAAGTAACTTGGGCAAGAATTATCTTCTCATCTTCAATTCCCTCACCCCACACTGTAAGTGTGACTGAGACACCGACCTTTTAAAATTAAAAATTAAATGAAGTCTTACACCCCTATCCACTTGAGACAGCAAAAGTGTAACTGGGTTTAAGAAACAGGAACGAATGGGTCCTTTAAAACACTCACTGTTGATATTGTTGTGATCACATGGTGTTTTCAAGCTGAACTCCTACGATCCTCTTGATCCTAAGTATAGTTTGACTAAGTTGGCAGCGCCATGTCTCACTGTGTCACTGTTAAAGTGGACCCCTGCCTATGTGCTGAGCTTACCAATACTGCCACGGGGCCCAAGAACGACGCTGGACAGGGGCCTGTTCTACAGGACATCACAATCACGTCCAGAGACAACAAAAACATGCGTAGAGATTCCTATTTTCCAGGAATTTTGTGTTTCCCACATTAATTTTGTAAAACTTTCGGTTAAAAAAAAAAAAACAACCTATATCCATTCTTCAATGGAGTGAATAGTCATCTCTTGAGACTTCCACTTGGAACAAATTAAACCGAGCACACTGGTTTCTGAAGAAGCAAAGCTTTTCTCCACTTTCTTCCTTTTCTCTGCAATTAGAAAAATCCCTTTTCAGACAGTTCATTAAAACTACTTAATAAAGTCCGGCCAGTGTGGCTCAGTGATTGAGTGTTGACCTATGAACCAGGAGGTCATGGTTTGATTCCATGTACCGGTCAGGGTACATGCCCAGGTTGTGGGCTCAATTCCTAGTAGGGGGCGTGTAGGAGGCAGCCGATCAAGGATACTCTCTCATCAGTGATGTTACTATCCCTCTCTCCTTTATCCCTTCCTCTCTGAAATCAATAAAATTATTTTTTAAAAGACATATTTTTAAAAACTACTTAATAAATAAAATATTTAGGTATTTCTTTTGGCTTAGGGGCTCACAAACTGAGAAAGTCTGCGGGCCCTCTGGGCTGAAGGTTAAAACTATTGGCAGCAACAGATCCATCTGGAACGTGCACCACTCCCTCAGGCCTTTCCTGACGGATGGACATGGAGCAGCTCATTGAGAAAAGCCAGTGAGATGGCCATCCAGACATCTCAGAACTGGGCTCTACTGATACTGCCTCCCTGGAACCTGGAAGCACTGGGAGATGATGGAATTAGGCTTTTAACACCAGTCTTTCTTGGGCATGTGCTATATTCTGGGTTTTATTCCACAGGAGAACAATCGAATTGGAACCACTGTGCATGATCTAACCAAACGGAATATGGAACACATGTTTGGGAACTGAACCCTATTCCAGGTAGTCCCTGGTATAAAGTTGCTTCCTCCCAGTTCTCTCACTATTCTGGGAGGCCACTAGGTCCTTGATTTTAAACAGCAATCTGAGCCCCACCTACCTCCAGCTTGTTGACAAAGAAATCCCACTCTCAAAGTTGTTGGCAGCCAATAAGAACAAGGCTTGTCACTTCCCAGCTGAAAGCTCTTCAAGATCTCCTCATCAGACAGCGCTCCTCAAACTTTTCCTCTGAATCACTTCTGACAGGACAATCGGTAAGAGGTGTATATACAGAGTCTATGTACCCAGTATTCTCAGCACTCATAACCACCCTCAATCATTACACCCATTTCACAGATGCAAAATCTGAGGCTGGGCCCTAAGATCATACAGGAGAAAGGATGGAGCCAGCATCTGCACCAGGCAATCTGGCTACACCCCTGAGCTCTAAACCCACTGCAGCCACCTCGCCTGGGGGCTCAGGAGAGCCAGTTACAATTGGGGGAAGGCTGAGGTAGCAGGTTACGGAAAGCAGGAGGTTTAAAGTTCCAGTATTTAACTTACCAGGTATGCAAATTTGGCATTCTTTTCATAAGGTTTGTTTTTTATAAAAAACAATGCTTTCCATGTCACACCCATTAAAGACAGTTACTATTCAAAAGACAGAAAATACCAAGTGTTGGCTAGAATGTGGAGAAATTGGAACTCTTTTGCATTGTTGGTAGGAATGTAAAATTGTGCAGCCATTAGAGAAAACAGTATGGAAATTCCTCAAAAATTTAAACACAGAATTACCATATGACCCAGCAATTACATTTCTGGATATATACCCAAAATAACTGAAAGCAGGGTCTTAAAGAGGCATCTGTACACCCATTTTCATAGCAGCATTATTCACAATAGCTAAAGGTAAAAACAACCCAAATAACCATCAACCGATGAATGGATAAAGAAAATGTGATATATGAATATAATGCACTATTATTCAGCCTTTAAAAGGAAGATTCTGCAGCCAGGATCGGTTTGACTCAGTGGATAGCGCGTCGACCTGCGGACTGAAGGGTCCCGGGTTCGATTCCGGTCAAGGGCATGTACCTTGGTTGCGGGCACATCCCCAGTAGGGGGTATGCAGGAGGCAGCTGATTGATGTTTCTCTCTCATCGATGTTTCTAGCTCTCTATCCCTCTCCCTTCCTCTCTGTAAAAAATCAATAAAATATATTTTTTTTTAAAAAAAGGAAGATTCTGCAATATGCTACCACACAGATGAACCTTGAGGACATTATGTTGAGTGAAATAAGTCAGAAAAGGCCAAATACTGTATGATTCCACTTATATAAGGTATTCAAAGTAGTCAAACTCATAGAGACAAGAAGTAAAAGAGTGGGTGCCAGGGGCTGGGGGTACAGAGTCTCAGTTTGGGAAGATAGTAAAGTTCTAGATGGATGGTGGTGATACCTGCACAATAATGTAAATGTTGTGCAACTTAATGCCACCAAATTGTAACCCTAAAAATGGTTAGAAATGCTAAATTTTATATGTATATTTTACTACAAAAAAGTTCTTGCTAAAAACGTGAAAATTAAAAACCACAGTGCTTTTAATAATTTATCAGTTAAATTACTTTAAATTTTCCAAAGTATATGATTCAGGAAGACTCATAGTTATCCTATAGTTTCAAATATCCCTGTGCACAAAGCTCCCTCGGATTTTTTGTCTGTACAGTGGGATGATGGCACCAGGGACCTTAGAGGACTACAGTGAGGACTCAATAATGTTATTCCTGCGCCGTGCCTGATGGGTAGCAGGTCCTGGCCATTAGTCCACACAAGGCCCTCTGTGATCTGCCTGCTGCCACCATCACCTATGAGATTCGGTTAAGGAAGTGAAATGGCTTCCCCCAAGTGACAAGCCCGGTGCTAAACCATGAAGCTGTGCAAGTCTGCGTCTAACACACACCCACACGTGAAGTGATGTTTGCGCGTGACTGTTGCACCTCCCACCAATACAAACTCCTTGAAGATGGAACAAATCTTAGTCATCCTTAGTCATACAGCATACATACAGGGTGGGGTAGAAATAGGTTTACAGTTTTGAGTATGCAAAACAGGTTATTCTTATATTATTTACTAATTACTGTATTATTTTTCATATGAACAACTATATTTGCCCCACCCTATATATGTGTGTGTGCACATGTGCACACACACACACACACACACACACACTGTCTGGCACCTAATAGCAGCTCAATAAATATTTGATGGGGGGGGGGCCTTTATAAATGTTAGATATGGATGTCTACAAAGCAAACTTATCCATCTGTGGGGAACACTACCAAGTTCTTCTGTAATTTATTTGTATTTTATAATATCAAAAAGTTTTTTTTCAGCTTCTTTTCCCACTTATCCACCAAGAAAAAAGAGAAATAAGAAATCTGAGAATTGGCGGGCCCACTGAATTTAAGCCACAGAAAATACCTGATCCCAACTCTTGCCTTCAGGAATCAGCCATGGAATGAAGGGAAGGCCCCATATGACTGAAGTCACACACTCTCGATACACATGTGGAACTTCCCATCTACACGTGACATACAGAGGCCGACATACATGTCTAATCCTCAGCAGCGATGCTTAAGGGGACAATGTGAAAGGCCACAGAAGTTCTGTCCCTTTACTTGACTTGATACCCGACTAACTAACCAGTCATCCAAACAGACTTTATGGGGTACAGCTAGTGAGTCTGGGGCTCCTTTCTGTGGAATTCAGAGCAGAGACATGAAGGAAGCTGAAGTGCTACAGCTGGTATTTCTTCCTTTTCTGTGAGGTGGTGGTTACCCAGGCAGCGCTAACTTACGTCCTCTATACAATGGTCTTTACACGTGGCTGTGGGGGAGCTTGGAAAGAGGCAACTCGAAAGATCTGTTCTTCAGAAACCTTCACATAAATACAATCACAGCACAATTCTAGGAGCTATTTCTTACTTCCTCAGTTAGGTTTTACTATTTCCTATCACCTACTCCACCGCCAAACTGGACAAGCACGTGGAACGCTTCGGCTTTACACCATTCTGTACCTCACAAAATAAGTGGTGTTTATAACAATATTCTGATTTCCTGGGAGTACTTTGCTATCTTTTTCTGAGTGAAAATTTTTTTAAATAATAAGTAGTGTAAGTGGAGAATCAGAACAAAAGGAAAAACCCACCTAATGAGAGAGTTGTCACTTTTTTCTACCTATGGCTTCTGAACAGGAATATTGGACCTATTATCTATTATTATCCAAGAATCTTCCTCCTACTCCCTTCAGGTATTAAACCTCAATTTTAATGTTCTTCCCTAATTTGCACACACAAAAAAGTCACAGGAGCATTCTAATATTGTACCTCAAAGTAGAGGTGAAGCTAAAAAATAGGAAAGGTGGGTATTCACCGAGACCAGCCTGGGGGTCCATGGCTGTGCTGGCTGGCTGCTCTGCCCAGCTCTGGTGCGGATAGAAAGTGCTCAAGCAGACATCTGTCCCCAGGCTAGTCTCAAGAATATGCTGTTCTCTGTGGGACCAAGTGCCCTTTTTGATCATGGGCAAAATATTTATGGCTGCTAGGCTGCCTATGTTCTGGTGCTGAGCAGCTTCCCATCAAAAGCAGGCGTGGGGCCCCAGTCACAGGAAGATAACTCTCCTACACAATGAGATTATGAACATCATTCTGAAATTAGGTCCTAGAAGAATTTAAAACAAACTCACAAACGCACTCAAAATTGTATTCTTATCTATTATCTTTTAAAAGCAAGAATAATAATACACTCAGATGTATCAAAGAACACAGGAGTCAAGTAGTATAATCATTTATTCTAATTATATAAAGACTAGTGGCCCGGTGCACGAAATTCGTGCACGGAGGGTGTGGGGGGGTGTCCCTCAGTCCCTCAGCCTGGCCTGCACCCTCTCCAATCTGGGACCGCTGGCTCCTAACTGCTCACCTGCCTGCTTGCCTGATCGCCCCTAACCACTCTGCCTGCCAGCCTGCTCGCCCCCAACTGCCCCCCCTCCCGCCGGCCTGCTCGCCCCCAAATGCCCCCCTGCCAGCCTGCTTGCCCCCAACTGCTCCCCCCCACTGGCCTGATCATCCCCAACTGCCCTCCCCTCCTGGCCTGATCGCCCCTAACAGCCTCTGCCTCGGTCCCGCCACCATGGCTTTGTCCAGAAGGATGTCTGGAAGGTCTCCCGGTCTAATTAGCATATTACTCTTTTATTAGTATAGATAAATGTTGCTACAACATGGATAACCCTCAAAAGCTAAGTGAAACCTTAAAAAGGCAAGTGAAAGAAAACAGCCAGGAAAACCACATACTGCATGATTCCAGTGACGTAATGAGATGTCTAGAAAGTGCAAATCTATGGAGACAGAGGGTGGAGGAGTGGTTTTGGGGGCCGAGGGAGGAAACAGCAGTGCCTACATGTGGCCATGAGGTTTCCTTTTTGGATGATGGAAATGTTCCAAAATTAGATGGTTGCAGAACTTTGTAAATTTACTAAAAATTAATGAATTGTACAACTGAAGTAAATTTTATTTTTATATCAGTAAAGCACTAAAAATATAAAATTAATCATAATTTCCATGTGAATAGTCTAATAAACATTCTGAAGAAGATTTAGACAACAGATCACCTAATTCAAGGTAAAGTGTCCAGGTAATGAATTTCAGTCAAAAGAGCCACAGTATCGTTCCCAAATCCCACCTTAGAAAAACCTGTAACATACCTCACAACTCTTCTAGCCTCATCACCAACAGCCTCAGGAAAGATCTCCCTTGGTGATTTTTCTAGCACTCTTTTTAGGGCCTTGGAAATGAAACTTTTGACTACTTAGTATTCGCCTGTTTGGACTTCAGCTTTTCTCCATGGCACAAGCCTACATTACACAGAAGAGAAAACCTGGTTCCCGTGACTTGTATCGATCAGTCACAAAGCGAGGCCTTCCACAGCCAACAATCACAAGCTCTCCAACGAAATGACCTTTGGTAAGTACTAGGGATGTACTGCACAGCAGGCTAACGACAGCCAACACTGCCGTACAGTCAATAGGAAAGTTGTCAGGAGTACATCCTGAGCTCTCGTCGCAAGGATAATTTTTTCCCCTTTTTCTCTCTTTTCTCTTTATTGTATGTATATGAGATAATGGATATTAACTAAACCTACTGTGGCAATCATTTCACAATATATGTTAAGTCAAACCATCATGCTATCCATACACCTTAAACTTATATAGTGATGTATGTCAATTATCCTATATAATATAGAGGGAATATGCAAATTGACCATCACTCTGCCATAAAGATGGCGGCACCCACTGCAGAGGTGGGTGGGAGTGTGTGTTTCTGCAACACAAGATGGCTGCGCCCACAGTGGAGGCCGAGTTCCTGTAACACAAGATGGCTGCACCCACAGCGGAGGCCGAGTTCCTGTAACGAGCATTAATGAGGAATCAGCAGGGACCTGAGGATGCGCCCCCCCCCCACTCCCTGCCCCCGTGGGGCTTGACAGGGGACCTCAGGCTGTGCCTCCCACCCTGGCACCAGGCCGGGGGACCTCAGGCCGCGCCCCCCACCTGGCAGGGCTGGATGGGGGACCTCAGGCCATGCCCCCCGCCCGATGGGGCTTGATGGGGACCTCAGGCCGCACCCCCCACCCTGGTGCCAGGCCGGGGGACCTCATGCCGTGCCCCCCTCCCAGCAGGGCTTGACAGGGGACCTCAGACCGTGCCCCCACCCAGCAGGGCTTGACAGGGGACCTCAGGCCACGGCCCCCACCCTGGCAGGGTTTGACGGGGGACCTCAGGCCACACTACCCACCCCAGCACTGGGCCAGGGGACCTGAGGCCATGCCCCCCTGCCCCGGCGCCAGGTTGGGGGACCTGAGGCCGCACCCCCCACCAGGTGGGGCTTGACAGGGGAACCTCAAGGTGCAACCCTTGCCCCGGCGCTGGGCCGGGGGACCTCAGGCTGCTCCCCTCGCCCTGGGCCGGGGGAACTCAGGCCACGCCACCCACCCAGAGGGGCTTGACGGGGGACCTGAGGCTGTGCCCCAGCCCAGTGGGGCTTGACAGGGTACCTCAGGCCACGTGCCCCGCCCGGTGGGGCTTGACATGGGATCTCAGGCCATGTCCCCCACCCAGCGGGGCTTGATGGGGGACCCCAGGGCGTGCCTCCCGCCCCGACCCGGGCTGGGGGACCTCAAGCCGCACTCCCCCGCCCGGCATCAAGCCAGGGGACCTAAGGCTCCAACCCCCGCCTGGCGGGGCTTGACAAGGGTGGGATCAGCCTGGTCTGGATCTAGCCCAATGAGGGGGGGGGGGTCCCGCCAGGTCTGGGTCTTGTGCGATTTTAAGGCGCATGTGAGTGGGCAGGGACTTGACTCTGGGTCCCGTGGTGCGCCCCAGACTCTGACAGAAGGAAGATTTTCATATACATTTTACTAATTTTCTTTCATCTCTGACACTTCTATTATAGAGAAAGGGCAAATAGCAATCTATATGAATCTACACTAATAAAAGAGTAAGATGCAAATGACCATACCTTCGCGACGCCCACCAGCCAATCAGGAGTGAGTATGCAAATTAACCCAACAAAGATGGTGGGTTAATTTGCATACGCAGGCGCCAAGTGGCCGGGGGCAGGCCGGGCCTCTGGGCAGTGTGGGAAGGCAGAAAGGTGGCTCCGGGCTGGAGCGAAGACGGTTCTGGTAGCCAGGGGAAGGAAGGCCCATTCTTGCACGAATCTTCATGCATCGGGCCTCTAGTATTAAAATATTTCCTCTAATTAATCCCCTTTTAATGTGCATGAATTTTGTGCACCGGGCCACTAGTTTCTGAATAAAACTGGGAAAAAAGGTTTTTAACATTATCTTTGGGATATATCCTGGATGTGATCCAAAAGTTGAAAGGTTTCTCATCTACAAGCAACACTCCTAGGGCTGGTGAGTTCTCTATGCACCTCCCTTCTGGTCAGATTCAGAATATAAAGTCTAACCTAGCACAGGAGTTAAACTTTATATTGGGAGCTGGCCCATGTGAGCTGCGAGCAGAGCACCAGGGCCCTGACAGACACTGTGTGCTGAGGGTCCCCGTGAGCCAATCCTTGTTGCTGCTAGTGTTTCAAGCTGACTGTATTATTCAGGCATCTACGTTTGCCACTTTTCAGTCCTCCCTTTCTAGCTCCATATGCAAATTGGTTATAGGTTGACAAACTCGTCAGGTAAACCAAGCAAGTGTCCTGGACTCCACCCCTGGGCCCCGTGGGTCACCTTCCCACCTTCTCCCAGCCAGACTGCAGTCACCTGCCCCTCCACTTCCAGCTGCACTGTTTGTGCTCTTTGTTTTAAAACAAATAATCACTATGCTCATGCTCTCGGCTCCACCCAGTCCTTCTCATTTGAAGCTTCTTTTTCACCTCAAGGCTACCCTTCTCCTCCTTCCTCCCTCCCTCTCGCATCTCCTCCGCTGGGGTACCATTTATGCCTGACTTCAAAATGTCACCCATTTTCCTTTTCTAGTTCCTAGCAGTTTGTTTTCTTCACCCATGGCATTTTTGAGTGTTAGAAATGATAAAAACTTCTGTTCAATGTCTCATTTTACAAATGAGAATAGGAGAGACCAACACTAAATAGCTAAAATGTTTATAGCAGCTTTACTTATAATTGCCAAAACTTGAAAACTACCAAGATGTCCTTCAGTAGGTGAGTGGATGAACTGTGGTACATCCAGACAATGGAACATTAGTCAGCAATAAAAAAAAATGAGCTCTCAAGCCATGGAAAGACATGGAGGAAACTTAAAAGCATATTACTTAGTGAAAACAAGTACATTTTTCTAGTTTGGCTCAGTGGATAGAGCGAACTGAAGAGTTCTGTGTTTGATTCCAGTCAAGGGCCTGTACCTGGGGTGCAGGCTCGATCCCTGACCCTGGCTGGGTGCAAAGAGGAGGCAACCAATCGCTGTGTCTCTTTCACATTGATGTTTCTTTCTCTGTCTCTCCCTTTCCTTTCCTCTCTCTCTAAAAATCAATTTAAAAAAAATATCTTCAGATTTAAAAAAAGAAAAAAAGCTAACCCCAAAATGCTACATACTGTATGACTCCAACTATATGACACTGTGGAAAAGGCACAGCTATGGAGACAGTAAAAATATCAGGGGGTATAAGGAGTTAGGGGGAGGGAGGAATGAACAGGCAGAGCATAGCAGATGTTCTAGGACAGTGAAGTTATTCTGTATGATACTATTAATGGTGGAGACACGTCATTATATATTTGTCCAAACCCACAGAATGCCCAACACCAACAGTGAACCAACTCTAAAGTAAACTATGTACTTTAGCTAATAATAATGTATCAACATTGGCTCATCATCGGTAACAAATGTGCCACCCTGATGTAAGATGTCAATAACAGGGGAAATTGTATGCAGGGGATAGTGGGTATTTGGGAAATTTCTATTTTCCCATCACTTTCTCCGTAAACTTAAAACTGCTCTAAAAAATAAAGTACACTAATCTAAAATCTAAATAAGCAAAGAGCTGAGTGGCACAGTCAGGCAAGCAACTTGGGAGCTCTGTACGCAATACAGATAAGTACCCAGAAACCCACCCCTTGTGTTAATAATCACACGGACATGACTCACATAATGGAAAAACTAATATCATTACATCATCGAGGTTCAGAAATACCTCCAATCCAAATCCAAATTCCGCACATGTGTAACCTTGGCTAGCTGATTTTAAAATTCATGTGCAAGAACTTGGGCTTGGAATACCTGCAATACTTCCAGGAAGGGGACAGGGCATGAGACCTGCCCTGCCAATGTCAGTGGCCTCAATTTTAAAAGCTTGAATAATACACGGAATTGAGCATTTGAATTGCAGAAGTGATCATTTGTTTTTTTAAACTTGAAGTGATTGTGAGATTTTTATGACCCAAAAGTGATTCAAAAAGTCATGGGACCTGCCTGAGTTTTTAAGGGGAGGGAAGAACTAATTACAGAACTAATTTAAGGGAAGCATGGGGAGCAAAAAAATAAAGCTGCTTTATGGTCACATCTCATACATTTAGCTTATTCTGTTAGACAGTAACATAAAGAAAAACATTGCTTAGGAATGTATTTGTATGCGGAAATCCAATAAAAGAAAAGTTAACAAGTGATAATCCTAAGATTCAGTGATGGTTACCTCTTGGGAGAGGTTGGCAGGGTTTGAGGACAGGGAGAGACATTTAAAGATGTTGCTGGAATTTTATATTTCAGGTTGGGTAGTGCATATGGTATTTGTTAATGTTTGAACTTACTCGTATGTTACAAATATTCTTTGTATACTGGTAAATTAAATATTTAATACAAGTTTTTAGAAAGAGTCTAGTCTCAAAAGGATGGGTCAGAAATACTAATACAAATAACATGTAATAAAAATGGCATCAGACAGATGTGTGTTCAAATCCCACCGCACCACTCAGCAGCCACAGAGCCCCGGACAAATGACATAACTACTCTGACCTCAGTTCCGCATGTGAAAAGAGGAGGGATAATAGTATTCCTCAGGTGTAGCTGAGTTAAATAGGATAATGCTTGCTGAAGAGCACAGCGGGAGTCTGGCAAAGAGAATAATAATAACAGCTCTCATTTGTTGTCTGACCATGTGTCTGGAGCATGGGAAGGTCCTTACAGGCACAATCACATTGACTTATCTCAAGGTCATGTAGTCACACGCATAGGAGATAGGATTTGAATCTGTAACCAGTCTGATTCCAGTGCTAGGCTCTTAACTACAATGCTGTTCTTTTTCTCTGATAAAACATTTATTAGTAATGGTGTTGTTTATTATAATCACCATAAATATTCACAGCTAAGGCTTAAAAATTAGGTTAAAATTTACCCATACGTGGCTTAGATGGGAATACTTGACACAAAAGCAATTTATTTCAAAAAGAACCCAAAGAAGTAGTGAACCAGGTGGCCAATGTGGTCTGACATTGTCGTATGACTATCAGAAATTCCAATATACTTTAGGTCCACACGAACAATAGGAGTACAGCTGAGATCTAAAGAGACAGTCTTTCCCATCTCTCCCCAAACCCATACACTGGCCTGTTCATGTAGGGTCATCTGTATGGTTCTAAGCACCGCATCTTAAAAGAAACACAGACAAATGTGAATCTGGACACCCATATCCTTTCACAAACTGTAGATTTCTGGGATACTAACTACTCAGCTTGAAAAAGACCCCTTTTTAGGGAAGGAAGCATAGTGATTTTTCTATGGAAAAAGTAGTACAGATTTATTCTGATGTGCACCCTCTGGTAGAATCTGTAAATAGAATGGGGTGATTTTTCATCCTGGGACAGAGAATTCACTTAAAATCAAAGAAACAGAACATGCCATCTAGCAAAGTTCAGGCTTTCCACCTAAGGAGGGCTCAGTGGCTGGGCCACAGATTGGAGGTGAAATAGGGGCTGAGGCATAACCTCTGAGGTTCCTCCGTTTTTATAGTTCTATGATCCTGAAAATATAAAATGCATATCCTGAAAGTACAACCCTTACATAAAGAGCAAAACAGGTCCTATTGGAAGGGGTACCACTATCTCAGACGCCCTGGGGTTATCACTTAGCAACGTGCTGTTGCTGGTACTCTCTAATTTTGCTGAGGGAATCCTTTGTTTCCATGTCTTAATGATAAAATGTGGGACAGGCCAGCCACACAACAGAACAGCCACCTTGTTCTGAGCTTTGCAGAACAAGGTGGAGAGGAGAGACTGTAAGACAAAACTCTCCTACTTAACCGTATTTTTCCGTGTATAAGATGCTATTTTTTTCTAAAATCATTAGACTGAAAATCGAGGGGCGTCTTATACACGAAAGTCAGCCGAGGAGGGAGCTGTGCAGGTGCATAGCTGCCCACACCTTGTCAAACAGGCTTCCTCCAATCACGAGCCTTATTGTTACTGATGTCAGCTGATGCCGTAATCGGAGGTGGAGGTAGAGAGTACTCAGATGCAACAGGGATCGGAGCATTCTGAGCCCATAAAGATGTCAAAAAATAAAAAGATAAATACAAGTAATTTTACTCTGCAAAATTCAAACTGAATGTAATCAACTATGCAAACAAGCATGGAAATAGAGCTGCAGAGACAATTTGGACCTCCTCCCACTGAGTGTATGATCAGACAGTGGAGAAAACAGGAAGAACAACTCCTTAAGATGCCAAAAAGGAAGAAGGCCTTAAGAGGAAAACCAGCAAAGTGGGCAAACTTGGGGCAGAGGCTTAAGACTTGGATTATGGAGCAGCGCCAGAGTGGCTCATGTGTGTGTCAGCCAAGCTTACTCAATGTCAGGCAAGAATGTTTGCAAGCGAAATGAACATTGTTGATTTTACAGGAAAGGCAAAATGGTGCTTCAATTTCATGAGGAGAGAAGGGTTGGCCATGAGAACACGAATAAAGTTAGCTCAGAAGATGCCACCAGTTTACAAGGATGATCTCACATACATAGACAGAGACTCAGAAGACAGCAGTGATACAAGAGAATTTGAAGAAATTGATATGTCTGGAACTAATAGTGATGAAGAAGAGAGCAGGAATTACTAAATAAAAATGTGTTCTATTTTATGTTTAAAATGTTGATTTCTTAATTTTGGGTTGGAAAGGGGGGGGCGTCTTATACACGGAAAAATACGGTAGTTGCTTAAGCACCACATCCACTTTTAAAGTCCAAAACCACTTATTTAGTAAACTGATGTAAACTGCCACAAAAGTGAATAAGAATAATACCTGTAGCCCTGGCTGGTGTGGTTCAGTTGGTTGGAGCGTCAGCCCATGCCATACACCCAAAGGTCAGGGGATTTGATCTCCGGACAGGGTGCTTGCAGGAGGCAACCTATGGATGCTTCTCTCATCGATGTCGGTCTGTCTGAATGTCTCTCTCTCTCTCAAATCAATAAAAAAAAAAGCATGGGAAAAAAAAAAGGATACCTCTATGATAACCCCAGGCTAAACCTAGTAACGCAGTAGGGGACAACTCCCGTGATTTTATTAATTGAGTCTCAAGGATTGAATGGCAAAGAGTTCAGAGACCTCTAGACTTATTTATTTTACTAGAAGCCTGGTGCACGAAATTCGTGCACGGTGGGGGGTTGTCCCTCAACCCAGCCTGTACCCTCTCCAATCTGGGACTCCTGGAGGGATGTCCGACTGCCCATTTAGGCACGATCCTGGTGGGATCGGGCCTAAACGGGCAGTCGGACATCCCTCTCACAATCCAGGACTGCTGGCTCCCAACTGCTTGCCTGCCTGCCTTCCTGATTGCCCCTAACCGCTTCTGCCTGCCAGCCTGATCACCCCCTAACCACTCCGCTGCCAGCCTGGTTGATGCTTAACTGCTCCCCTGCCAGCCTGTTTGCCCCCAACTTCCCTCCCCTGCCAGCCTGGTCACCCCTTACTGCCCTCTCCTGCAGGGTTGATCACCTCCAATTGCCCTCCCTTGCAAGCCTGGTCCCCCTCAACTGCCCTCTCCTGCTGGCCATCTTGTAGTGGCCATCTTGTGTCCACATGGGGGCAGGATCTTTGACCACATGGGGGCAGCTATATTGTGTGTTGCAGTGATGATCAATCTGTATATTACTCTTTTATTAGATAAGATAGAGGCCTGGTGCACGGGTGGGGACCAGCTGGTTTGCCCTGAAGGGTGTCCCGGATCAGGGTGGGGTTCTCTTGGGGCGTGGGGTGGCCTGAGCGAGGGGCCTGTGGTGGTTTGCAGGCAGGCCACGCCCCCTGGCAACCTAAGTGGAGGCCCTGGTATCTGGGATTTATTTTCCTTCTACAATTGAAACTTTGTAGCCTGGAGCAGAGCCAAGCCTGCTGTTCCCTCCGGGGCAGCAGCCATCTCTGTGGCAGTTAATTCACTTTCTACAGTTGAAACTTTGTTGCCTTAAGCAGGTGGGCCCGGCCAGGGTGTGCTTTAAAGCTTTGCTTCCCCTGTTGCCGCCGGCAACCCTGGCCTGCTCTCTCAAGCTCCATTCTGTTGCCATTTGTTTGAATTTGTTTACCTTCTATAATTGAAACTTTGTAGCTTGAGTGGAGGCTTAGGCCTGCAACGGCTATGGAAAGCTTGGCTTGCTCTGTTACCTGGGAAACCTTGCTCTCTGTGGCTGTAGCCATCTTGGTTTGGGTTAATTTGCATACTCGCCCCTGATTGGCTGGTGGGCGTGGCTTGGCTGGTGGGCGTGGCTTATGTAGCGGAGTGGTGGTTAATTTGCATATTACCATTTTATTAGAGAAGATTCCTGGAACATCCAGCAATGTGTATCTGAAATAGGCTTGCTGCTTTATTAAAAAGTGGCTTTCTATGAGTCTATGTCTGTTTGGGGGAGGGAGAAGGCCTTAAGGACCTGACATTTTTAGTACAGTCCATTTAGAAACAACATGAGCCAACAGGAAGGGTGGGAAGGTGAGTTGTTGGGAGAGCAACAGCTCTGCTTTTAAGAAACCAAATATATGGTACTGTGGGACTTAAGCCAAGGACAAAAATCTGCTCCGGGAGACTGCACACTGCGTGACACGGGGACCCAATGGGAAGTCCCAGGCATCCCAGTCATTTCAGTGGTTATTGATGGACCCTCGATACATTTTGAAGAATTAACCAGAAATGGAAATGAGGCAAAGAATGGCCATCTTTCAATAGCACACCACAGCAGGTCTTAGGTGTCCAACCCAAAGATCATGTCATTCTCTAGGAAAACATACCTTATTTTGAGGTAAATTATAGGTTAATTTGTAGATTACTTTTGTCCAGTAAAGATACAAATAATTTCTGCCATGCAGAAAAGATAACCGCAAAGATTATGGTTTTACTTTCCCAAAGGAGATTAAACAGTTTTGTTAACTAGTTTGTCTCTAACTCAGCAAACATTTCAGCGTGGCTTTCCTGAAAGAGTAAAGCTCTTTCCCTCAAAATCCTGCTGGCTCCCTCATTCATGAGCTAAATCAATCTCTGACACATGATCACAAAATATCTGGGAGAGAGAGTCACGTCTTAACATTTTAAAAACTAGACTTTGATATATGAAATCTATATTCAATCACCATTGTCCCATTTACTCTTTCAATTTTTATAATTTTTCTTATCTATATATATATATATAAAAGCCTAAGTGACCTTTATGTCCGGTCAACCAAATGACCGGTTGCTATGATGCACATGACCACAGGGGGCAGACGCTCAACGCAGGAGCTGCTCCCTGGTGGTCAGTGCACTCCCTCAGCTAACCTCCTGCGCTGGCCAACCTCCCAGCCCGGATCAGCCCAATTGGGACTGGGTGAGACAGGCCCTGATGGGCCCCGATCGCCAGCCAGGCCAAGGGACCCCACCCGTGCACAAATTCGTGCACCAGGCCTCTAGTGAGTCTATATTGTCACAATTTTTGTCACTGTTATTGTACACTTAACTATTTAATCATGTAAGTAACATATATATATAGCAGTTTATAGGAGTCTTGGAGAGTATACTTAAAGACATACATCTTCCTCTAAATATGGTTCTTTTCTGAAAAGACTGAAAAATAATAATAATCAAAAGAACAAAAATTTTATCACAAAGTTAAGATTTTGAAATAAGTTCTACTTTTCCAATATATTTGATCACTACTCATGCACACCTGGCAGCTGGCTGCTAATTTCAAACTCAACTCTACCTTCTCCTTAAACTGATTCTCCTCTTCTAGCCAATCAAACAGTCTAGTCTAATTTAGAAACCATGCCTAATATTGTCTCTTGAAATACACCACTCTACTAATCTGCATTTTTTCAGAAAGTAAAAAATATTTAATGAACATTAAGTGCCAGACACTGCAATAGACTGTTCATGTGTATAAGCAAAGAAACCAGAATTGTTTTAAAGATGAACTGCAATCTTTACTTGACTATGAAAACATCATACCCCATAGTGGTGACCCTCAAAAGCCTCTGTCTACTCTTTATTGTTCTAGCCTCTAAGTGCTCTCTAGCTTTTCTATCTCTTTTTGTTTTCCCATATATTAATACAGGTATTATATTGCAGTGTATTACATAAACCTACTTAGATGCTACAGCTTTTAAATTTTTTCTCCTTGCCCTACTCATTCTCCAAAGTCCATATCAAATGCCCACATGTGTAAAGAGATCAGGAACAGTCTAATTGCTCTTGTCTTCACTTTATATGCAATTCCAATGACCTTCACTGCACATATGAGGACGGAGTCCCAGAGATTTACGGAGATGTCCAAGGCCACACAGTAGAAGGCCTGAGTTAAATAATGATGAAATGACAGTCTGACCTCCTCTCTACCATACTACACTGCCTCTCAAAGCGAATCTAGTTCTATAAATTTCCAGCATGAACTTACCTGTACATGATCCCTTGGGGGAAGCAAAGTGATACTTAGAAGGGGTAAGTCACATGACCAAACTCATACAGCAAGTGTAAGAACTGGGACAACTCAGGTCCTTCTAGCTGTAAAACTGTCATATTCAACGAATTAGTCACAAATATTCAAGCACCCTGCCCAAAAATCTCTTTCCACAGCATCCTTGCCTCTTTTTCATTTTATGCGGCCTTGTACTTGATTTCTTGTATCACATCTTGGTGCTGTTTCTTCAAGTACCTAGTAGGGTCTTAAAGAGAATAGATAGCATCTTTATATTTTTTATATCCCTAATCCAGAGATCAATAAACATTTATTGACTGAAAGAATGATGTGAAAAGGGTAACAGAAATCTGTTCTACATGAATTGGAAGTATTTTTACTGTGCTAGGAAAGGAATAGCTATTTTTATTTGATGTTATGTAATTTAAGACTTCATTTAATATTAAAATAAATACTAATAGTTATCTATTAGTGAATATTATAAAATACAATATAAATTCATGTGAATGTTAAAGACTGCAGTGTGACACTTCCAAGCAATGTTCTCTTGCAACAGGCCTCTTCATGCTAAGCTACTACCGTTTGGGAGTATGCCTTTGTCTCACCATCACTCCGAGGCCCTCAGTGAAAATACTAGAAGTACTGATCACTCCTCATCAGAATTGAGTAACATAGGAAACTCTTAGAAAAATTATCCAGACACCCTAGATGTTTTGAAAACTGTATTAAGTTTAGTGCTATCACTTTCATTGAATTTCTTGGCACCAAAGATTTAAACTCAGCTGCAAACAAATGCATGAGAATTAAGTTGCAGTTTTCCCTGTACAATGGTCATCAATTAGTTTTCAATATTTTCATAACTAAAAGTACAAAATTTACAAAGTATATATTTGCCCAGTTCTGCAGAGGGCTACTTGCCATTAATCCAAGACATCAAGTAAGCTCATACATTGGGCCTTTCCCTCAAACCTTTCCAGCCAACGTGTTAACAGGTGTTAATATGTACCCACATTAACCAACTGAACCTCTTCCACATTCTTTTCTCCGTTCTATCCCCAGGGAAGTGAAACTAGATGTTATTAAGGCAAAACCAACAAACTTGGGAGCAAGAGGAAGAGAAACCAAAATGCTAGCAAATGCACCTTATAAATAATCAGTGCCTGAGAAGTTAGGAGTTTGCTACAGTACTATACCATTCCAGACAACAAGTGTTGACAAGAATGTGGAGAAGTCAAAAGCCTCTTACATGGCTCGTGGGATGTAAATGGTACAGCTACTTTAGGAAAGTTTGGCAGATCCTCAAAATATCAAATATAAAGTTATCATACGACCCAGCAATTCCTAAGAGAATTGAAAATATATGTCCACATAAAAACTTGTATATGAATGTTTATAGCAACATCATTGCTAATAGTTAAAAAGTAGAAACAAAAATCTATCAACTGATGCAGGGATAAACCAAATATGATATATCCATGGATCTGAATATTTCTTGGCCATAAAAAGTACTAATACATGCTACACATGGATGAACCTTGAAAATATTGTCCTAAGTGAAAGAAGCCAGTCACAACAGGCCACATATCATATGGTTCCGTTGATGTGAAATGTCAAGAATAGGCAAACCCCTGGAGACAGAAAGTACAATGGTAGTTGCCAGAGGCTGGATAAGGGTGCAATGAGGAAACTTTTAAAAAAGCTGTATTATCCACTGCTCATGAATTTAGTCATAAATCATCAATATGCACTGTTTTACTTCTTCCTCCAATAAACAAACATTTTGCAACCATCCTTCAGATAAGGAATCCATGATGAGCTCTTGTATATGGAGAGATGAAATCGCTGATTAATGTCCTGCTGGTGAAGACAAGATTCCACATACATTGAAGCACGGAGAGTCTTTAATAGTGGACAGGTGATTCAGCCATAGAATAAACTAGTATTGGAAAAGAAAATCCTTGTCCCTCCAACTTAATGCAGCAGACCAAACCAGTTCATAGTGACACAATGACTATGCAGCTATGAGCAGGGCCATAGTTCTGAAATAGTTAAGAAGATGTAAAAAAATCATCTTTTAAAAGTCACTTAAAGGGGGGAGGTTAGATGAAGACTCAGTAATCCATTTCCATGGGCCACGGATTACTCGAATGTTCACAGGAACCAATTACAGCAAGTAGCTACAGCACCCATTCTACCACCCACTTACATCTCTCATCTCCTCAGGGCTGGTTCTCCAACGTTTCCAGCAAGGTGCACCTCCTCCTGCCAAGAGCCTGGGAACTCTCCTCTCCAGTCCCTGCCCTACTCTTAAAAGCAATAAGGAAAATAAAAATCTCAAGGTAATATTAACTGCAAGGACTTAAAAAAAAAAGATAAAGAAAAAACCATAGGTTTTAAATGATGCAATGTTCAGGGCACCTGTAAATGCACATTTATATTAATTTATATGTCGGCACTCATCTGAAACAATTTGCATTTCAGGCCCCTCCATGTAGAACTGTAGTCTCACCACTCCAGAATCTCTGTTCTGCGAGGACCCTCAGTGCGTGTGGGTGACGCTGCTAGAGTTCATGTAACTGTGAGGTAGCAAAGATGAATGAGGTACCACCAGGGACTTGTCTGCTGAAATACATATGCAAAAATGGGAAGATGGACCTGGAACTTGAACAACTGGAAGTATAAGTCTCCTCTACAAACTCTTTTCGAATATCTGCTTTTCTTCTTGTTTCTATAATCCTCAGAACCTGTCTTCTAGGCTTACCTCAATGTATTACAGATCTCTGATTTCTTATCTTACTGTGCACTACCCGGAAACTTTATGTGGGACAAGACCACGTGGATCTTGTTCAGCATCGTAGCTTCAGCACCTAGCTGATGTGCAGTAGTACACTGAATGAGTGAGCAGCTAAATTTTTACTCATGCTTCTGCCTCCCTACACTCTTGAAACCGCTCTTGCTATTGTTGCCCATGCACCACTCAGTGCCAAATGGAATGTATTCTTCTCAGAAAAAAAAAAAAAAATCAAACCTAACATCCCTGCGGCCTCAGACACTGAAACGGTGCATTCTTTAGGTTTCCGAGATGACACTATCAGCTGAATTTTCTCATTCCCATCTGGTTACTCCTTCATCTTCATTCTTCACCTCACTTCTCTGCCCATCCCCAAGGTTCCAAATGCAACTCTTTCCTCCAGCTACTTGTGCCTGAGAGACCAACCACAACCATCGCCCATTCTTCTCAGCTCCAAGGCTTAACTCTCCTAACAGCTGGGGAGCACCTTCACCAGGATTCACCTGTGGCACTCAAACTCAACCAAGTTCAAGTCTGCTTCTCAGCTGTCCCCAATGCAAACAAAACCTCAAGTCATCTTCTGTTAACGTTACCTCCATTCTCCCAGTTGTCCACATCCACAGCTTTGAGAATACTGGACTTTTCCATGTCTCTCCATGTCCTCACCTATTCCACCCCCAACCGCCAGGTCTTGGGAATCACTCCCTCACATCCACGTCCTCTGCCACCGCCTACCTCAGAGCTATTCCTTACCAAGACCTGTTCTCATTTTTCCATTTTTCTACTTGCTTCTCAAAATCCTATGGGATTGTCAAGATCTGCCTCAATGACACCCTCCCCTACAATCAAACCTTCCCTTTGCTTCTCCACCACCCTGACCCCAAGCTCTGACCTGTAGCGTCTATGGCAGGGGACTCAGTCCTCATGAGAAGAAGAGAGCCACCCAAGCGCTAACAGCCATAGAGCTTCGGGTCTTGGCTCAAAAGAGGTTCAGGTGTACACAAGATATTTGGAGTGCGTGGGGACAAGGCGAGTGGGAATGGCTGGAGTTAAGAAGAAAGAGAGTGCTGGAAACCAACACCTTCGGTGAGGAGCTGGCACAGGGATGGACCGGACAAAAGGAGACTAGGAGAGCAGGTGCCACAACGGCCAGAGCTTCAAGGAGACGGAGATTAACAATGGTCAAGGTTGCAGAGAATTAAGAAATACCAAGAAAAGGCCAGTGATTTGACAATTAAGAAATCACTTTAACTTAGAATGTACTTCCATTACTTGGATGAGGTACATCAAATTACATCAAATGCCAGGGCATTCGAAATAAACGCACGGTGAGGAAGAGGGTTAGCTATTTTGCTCACCCTGCCAAACTTGTGTAAGAGGACGGTGCAGAAATACAGAGCAATGATTGTGTGTTAACAAGGCGACCTGAGAACTGGAGAGCACTAAGACTACTCAGACAAACAGCACCTGAGGATGGAGAGCTGTGAAGACTTCACTGAACTCTAGGAATGACTCATGGAGAACTGGGGCAGGGATGATTCCGCAACAGAAAAAGAGGTGTGGTTTGGCCAGCTACTTCCCCCTCTCCTTGTACAGTGAAAGAATTAATGGGCTCTGAGTGCCTGGCAGTGCATGACCAGTGATAGTACAGGTAACAACGCTTTGAACAAAGTAGTTTCCTGCCAAAGTGTCATACACAGAACTTGGTGTTTGTTGGAACAGACTCCTAAAGGAAAGGGATGAATAAAAAAGGCTCTTTGTTACTCTGCTCCATTTGCATAAGCCCGCACCTACTCATCTAACCCTTACTGAGGCTCTTTTAACTAAACCAGCATGTGAGGCTGTAGAAGTGAAATCGCTTTCTTGATAAATTAGCCATTTAAAATTCCCTGAGAATACACAAAAGCCGAGTGCACAATTCTTTCCTACCCTATCTTTGGGTATGGATTTCTTTCTTTCACTCTTTTTCTCTCCATTTGATAAATTTTTTTCAATAGTGCTGTTGCCCACTTTCAAACAAGCTGCCCTGCGGAGCACTTCCCTCTTAAATCTGCATTTTCCGTGCAGGAAATAAATGCACCTGCTCCATTATGATACTGTGTTTTCCGTTCCAGAAATCTGAGGCTGAGAAACTCGGAAAGGTAAGGTCTCTCCAGCTAGTGGGCCTAAAATACCCTAAACTTCTGTCCGGAGTCACACTGTTAATTTCTGATGGCTGGTGTGGCGTCTAATTTCTCCTGTGGTTACTCCCCAACTTCCTAATTTCCCCGTTTTATGTTGTAACTCACTGTTCAGCGTGTGAGCAGGCAGAGGAAAGGTGACTGCTCCACGTCCACAGGTGAACTGTAACCGCCATCTGCCTCAGGTGGTGGAGGTGGTGGCTGATTTATGTGTGAACTTGGCTGAGCCATGGTGCCCAGCTGCTTGGTCAAACACTAGTTGCTGTGAAGGTATTTTTAAGATGCAATTAACAATTCAGTCAGTAGATTCTGAGTAAAGCAGATTACCCTCCATAATGTGGGTGGGCCTCAGCCAGTCGGTAGAAGGACTTAAGAGAAAATAAGGAATTTCAAGACAGCCTTGGATTCAACACTGTAACATCAACTCCTGCCAGAATTCAGCCTGCCAAGCTGGCCTGCAAATTCTGGACTTACCAGCCCTGACAACTGCATGACCCAATTTCTTAAAATCTATCTATCTATATATCATCTATCATCTATCTATCTGTCTATCTATGTATCTTACGTTTCTCTGGAGAAACTTGTTAAATCCAGATCATTAGAAACCTTCAATACAATGCATCAGATAATCTTTAAAGTATGATGCCTATTAGGTTAAAACCAATAATTTGGCTCTAGCCGGTGTGGCTCAGTTGCACCAAAAGGTAACTGGTTCAATTCCCAGACAGAGTACATACCCAGGTTGTGGGTTTGATCACTGGTCAGGGTGCATACGGATGACAGCCAATCAATGTTTCTCTCTCACAGTGATGTCTCTCTCTCTCTCTCTCTCTCTCTCTCTCGCTCTCGCTCTTGCTCTCTCTCTCCCCCGCTTCCTCTCTCTCTCAAAAAAGTAAAAAACATATTTTTTAAAAATTTAAAAACCAATGATTTGTTTAAGGTTTCTGAAATGAGACTACAGTAAAAGACTAGATATACCGAATTGTCAATAATCAATAATGATGATGCCAACAATTATACCAGTAGAAGGCTACTACTAATGGGTTTTCAATTAAAGGAGAATTATTTCCAGAAGTAAAATAAAAGTCATAACTTAATTTTGCTCTTTCAAATCTTGGTCCTTAATTCTCTGCCTTGGTTTGTTTCTTACTGAACAGATCTCCAGGTAGCTTTAAAGTAAATTATAGCCTTGAATCAGGAAAATGTAAATTGTAGGCCCTTTACAATTATACTCACGGCCGAATGTTGCCAATAAATAAATCCCTTGTGAAGAAAAAAATCTTTCATAAAACAAGCAATAAATTTTTATTGAGTGCCTACCAGGGCTGTTGGGAATTATTATGAACAAAAGCATTTACCGTACGTCTTTTGTAACACAACTATCATCTATCTACTCAGTACCACAAACACAGGTTACAGTGCGGTGCACTGGTCTCCATTATCAGGAGTGGCTTACATGAAGTTACATAAAGGGGGAAATGGCGAAATTGGTAATACAGTTACATAGTAGGTCTATCAGAGAAACAAAGCAATGCCAAATGAATGCTCTTTTCAAATGACTGATTCCTAAGGAATGACTAATATGTCCACTCAAATTTCCGTTATAATAAAGCAATGGTCACTTCCTGCAGACTCTGCCACTTAACCTTACATTCAAACCAATAATAACACAGTGGATTTTCCTTTGACTATGATTTTCACTAGGATAACCAAGGAACTGTTTCATTTTAAAACAACAGCCTGGACCCCACCCTACCTCTCCCAGTCTTCAAAAGGCCCCTGAAGAGGTCACACCACAGTAGGTATGATTTTATTTTAGGTACAGTTGCTCAGCAGGAGCTCAGACCATAAAATTATCAGAGCTTTGAACTTTGCCCTGCACAGAATACCCACCAGTGTGATTTGTAAGTTCGTGCTGTTGCCTGGCATTAAGTTAATGTATAACAACAAATACACATCAGAGAGAAAAAAATCAACAAGTTAAATATAGAAAAGCCCAAACTGGCAACAACAAGAAGAAAATAGTAAACTTTGCAAGTTGGTTGCCCCTATCTATATGCTTCTTCACCATTTCCCCACACATGTGAGGACGTTTGTGATTAAGCAGTTAATGAACTAAGGATCGCCAGGCCCATCTCTAATTTTCCTTTCATGAGAAAACAGTCTGACAACTTGGGTTCTGATAGAACCAAAAATCCATCCCAGCGAATTTTCTATGTGAAATTTCAACATCCAAATGAGTTCAACATTAATTTCTCAAAATAAGCCATTCCCAGGAAGCACTGACACCAGATAGCTATTTACCTAAAAGCAGTCATTCAAACATGGCAGTCAACATATGCCACACATAAAGGAGGAATCCACACTCTTTCCATAAGCAGCCTGAGGTGAACTCTGAAAATGGTTTAATATTCAGCTGATCCAGAAAACCCCACAAAATCATGCAAATCAAGAGGTTCAAATCTTCATGTTCACTTTAAGAACACCCGTGAAACTGCCCAGGCCATCAGGGGTATGCATATCTAAAAAGCCACCAGGTATCTGAAGGAGGTCACTTTATAGCAGCAATGTGTGCCATTCCGTCGTTACAATGGTGGGGGTGGTAGGCGTGCCCAGGCCAAACAGGGGGGCCGGGCCCAGGGTCAGTGGCCCAAAAGAGTGCTGAGTTTTTGCTGCACGTGCTTAAAAACGCAGAGAGCGATGCTGAACTTAAGAGTAGAGTCTCTGGTCATTGAGCTCCTCCAGGTGAACAAAGCTTCCAAGATGCGGCACAGAACTTACAGCTCGTGGGCAGATTAAACCACGTGAGCTCTCCATGCCACACTGAGAGGATCCTTCCTGAGAAAGAGCAGGTGGTTCCTAAACCAGAAGAGGAGGTTGCACAGAAGAAAAAGGTATCCCAGAAGAAACCGAGGAAACAAAAACGTATGGCCTGGGAGTAAATTCAACATAAAATAAATGCTAATAAAAACTAAAAGGAAGAAGAAGAAGAAATAATCTACAGAACTCTAATCTCTTCACTTTCTGTTTCTTCTCACAACAATCCCATGAAGGAAATCAACTTTTCTGGGTAAGTTTTAGCAAGTCACTAATCTCACTGAGCTTTTCCCCTTTATGCAGTGGGAGTAATAACGTCTGCTCAATGTGTGATGTATTGTAGGAAGCAAACCAATAAACGGAAAATCTCGGTAGCACCATTTCAGAGCAAACTTACATGATTATTTTTTAAAATCCCACAGAGCACAATCAGAATTAGAATGAACGCTCCAAATTTCGAACCCCAATGTACACAGGAATGCAGGCCACCTCCCTTCCTCTGTCAGCTGAAAGATAAGGCCAGTGTTCGCCAAAGGAGAACATATACACAAAGTAATGAAAGCCTTGATTTGGATCTCTATGAAAACTTTCCACATAGAAAGAGTTCCAACTTTTGGACGTTATGCTTCCTTTGTGTACTAAGTTAAGGCATGATGATGCCCTAGTCAAATGTTTTCATTCCACTGTCAATCTTGGTTTGCTTCGATGGCAGTTTCCCAAAGGGAAGTAGCATAGAATTATGTCTATCCTGAAGGAAATTTATATTCATTCTATCTGACTTACATTTAAAAACTTATGTTCAATATATGTGATGTTTTTATTTAAAACATTTAGCACTCTGCTAAAACAAACTCAACCTGCAAATGAAAGAGAAGTAGACAAAAAAATTTAGACTTAGCAAGAGACAAGTACCTGAGAGAGTACTGGAAATAACGCAAGAAAAGGCTTTAACCTAACTACTTTGAGGTGCTGCACATATGTAGCAATCTTTTTCTCCTTTTCTAGCAAGTTACCACGAATAAGGAACATATGTGAGTAGATATCTTTCTTCAGAAGCTTAATACACTCTATCCCAAATGCAGCAATAAAAATAATGGTGCGGCGATGAGCCACTAATCCACTGAGCACCAATGCCAACAATGCCAAGATGCCGTGCAGTAGCTCCTTTGGGTTTCACTGGATTTGTTTTAATGGACTAGACTTTGTTTAATGGACCTGATTAATAAAGTAGAATAACTCAGTGAGTTTTCTAATGCTGATAAAATCTGAGCAGCTAACTATATTTAACCCTCTTGGAAGCTCACAAATTACTAGAAATGAAGGTTTTTAAAAAGTAAGGGATATAGCTTAAGGTAGGATAAATAACATAACCATAAAATCATAGCCTCACAGCCTCGCTAATCTCATCTTTAAAGCAAGGATGGTGGAAAAAGATCCTTCCCAACTCTAAGATTCTCAGCCTATCTAGAAACAGCTTTGCAACTCACCTAGCCAGGCCTCCTTCCCAATGCAGACTTCTTCCTAGAATAAGGGCGGGGGGAGGGAGAGGGAATGAGGAAAAATAAAACAAACCTTGAGGAGCTTTCCACAATTAAGTGAAAAACATAACTTTTCAATTAAACACTTACTGAGTACTGAATATGATGACTACAAAGAGCACAATTACTTATATTCAGCACTTACTAATAAATGCCAGGTCCTAAGCTAAGTGCTTCTCACTCAGTATTTCTCTAAATCCTCAGAAGGGCCTAGGAAGCAATACACATCCGCGTGTGCCCGATGAGGAGGTGGGGAAGCCACACAGCTAGTGAATGCCAAACCTGAGTCCAGGCTGTCGTCTGACTCCGGAACCCATATTTTTAAGTACTTCCTTAAGCACTTATGGTCATGAAAAATTAATCTTTCACAACAGTTTCCAAAGACATTCCAAAGAATTAATTCCTCTGTCAAGGAATTTAATTAAAAATTTTTTCAGCTAATCAGTATTAAACAAAATTGAAGACTTTGAAAAAATTTATCTATTATTTCAAATAAATGTTAGAACATGGTTAATACTAGATAAATATTAAATGTAAATATTTAAAAATGATTACTATCAGATTCATTTTTTAAAGCTTAAGTAATCAATTATAATTATATTTATTGAGTGTATAAAGTATTGGACTAAATAATTTATAGATTTTATTCTAATCCTCATACTAATTTCCATGTTATGTATGAGAGAACAGACTGAAGGGAAGATGTAGTTACATCAAAGAGCCAAGACTGGAACCCAGGAATACTGTCTCCCAAATTCTCTTTTAACTACACTTCGATCTATGTTTAAAATAATGTACAGTCATGTGGGAATGTATATACAGACACAGAATGCATATATATATATATATATATATATATATATATATATAGAGAGAGAGAGAGAGAGAGAGAGAGGGGGGGGGGGGTAGATTATTATGACCACCCCATCAGTACTTCGTTGGGCCACCTTTTGCCTTCAATACTGAGGCGATTCTTCTTGGCATTGACTTCACGAAATGTTGAAAGGTGATGCGAGGAATTTGACACCATGCCTGATGAATAGCACTGTCCAGTTCTGTGAGATTTGATGGTTGTGGAACCAGCTACCTGATGGCTCTTTTAATTTCTTCCCACAAATGCTCAATTGGATTGAGATCTGGTGATTGTGGGGGCCACCTAAGCAAGGTAAAGTCTCCCTCATGTTCTTGAAACCACTCCTGCACAATACGAGCACTGTGGCATGGCGCATTGTCTTGTTGGAAGAAGCCATCTCCATTGGGATACGCCATCAACATGATAGGATGAACTTGATCAGCAACGATACTTAGGTATGTTGTACTATTCAGACATTGTTCCACACAAATTAAAGGGCCCAAATCATGCCAGGAAAACATGCCCCAAACCATAACACTGCCCCCACCAGCTTCAAGGGTTGTACTCATGCATGTGGGATGCATGCTTTCATGCTGTTTCCGCAAATTCTCACTCTGCCATCTGCATGATGCAACTGGAAACATGATTCATCGACCATATGACTTTTTTCCAATGCTCGACTGTCCAATCGTTGTGTTCCTGTGCGAATTGGAGACCTTTTATCTTGGTAACTGCAGACAGCAAAGGTGTTGGAACAGGCCTTCGGCTTCCATATCCCATACGATGCAGTGTACGGCTAATTTGCCTACAAACGTCAAGTGGTCATAATGATCTGGCCACTCAGTGTGGTGTGTGTGTGTGTGTGTGTGTGTGTGTGTGTGTGTGTGTATATATATATATTTACACTCACACACACATATATAAATATTAGAAAATCTTGAAAAAGGAATTTTTTTCAGAGTCTTTATATAATTGGATAAAATGTTCCACTTACTGCAATGTGATGGCTATTTCAGTACAATGAATGAAGTTAAAAACCCCTGTCCTCAAAAAGTTCATATTCAATGCAGTAGACCGAAACACCGCAGATTATAACAAACACAAGTAAGTGTGCTAAGGGACTTAGCATTGAGAGATTTCAGGAGTAAAAGCAGCTTCACAGGCAAGAGTAATCAGAGAAAGCTTCACGGGAGTTAGGATCCAACTATATGGGCCATGAAAGATGGAAAAGTTAGAATGATGAGAAAGAAAGAAGGATGTGAAGGCATTTTTTAAAATGGGTTTGTTGGTCCTTTCTTTTAGGAATTAAAAGCAATTCTTTGCAAATCTCTCAAATAGAATAGGAGGGAACACTAACATACTTATTCTATGAGAACAGCATTACCCTGAAAACAAAACCAAAAGAAGACATTATAAGAGTAGAAAACCACAGATTAATTTATCTTATGAATATACTAGAGGCCCAATGTATTTCTTCCCTTCCCCCAGTTGTGGCCAGGGCCTCCCTCCCTTCCCCTGGCCAGCCCCACCCCCTGGTCAAACTCTAGGACAAACTCCCAGTTGAGGGGACAATTTGCATACTACACTTTTATTATATAGGATATGCAAAACTCCTAAACAAAATGGTAGGAAACCAAATCTACCAACATATAAAAATAATTATAACCCAACAGGCATGGCTCGGTAATTGAGTGTCAACCTCCCAGTCAGGGCACATGCCCGGGTTGCAGGGCTTGATTACCAGTGTGGGGCCTGCAGGAGGAAGCTGATCAGTGATTCTCTCTCATCATTGATGTTTCTATCTCTCTCTCTTCCTTCCTCTCTGAAAGCAATAAAAATATTTTAAAATAATAATCCTGTATAATAAAGAGGTAATATGCAAATTGACCATCACACCCTCGCACAAGATGGCCGCCCCCATGTAGTCACAAGATGGCTGCCCCCATCTGGTCACAAGATGGCTGCCACAAGATGGCCAGCAGGGGAGGGCAATTGTGGGCTCTCAGGACAGCAGGGGAGGGCAGTTAGGGGTGACCAGACCTGCAGGGGAGGGCAGTTAGGGGTGACCAGGCCTGCAGGGGAGGGCAGTTGGGGGGGACCAGGCCTGAGGGGAGGGCAGTTGGGCGGGACCAGGCCTGCAGGGGAAGGCAGTTAGGGGCGACCAGGCCAGCAGGGGAGGGCAATTGGAGGCAATCGGGCCAGCAGGGGAGCAGTTAGGCGTCGATCAGGCTGGCAGGGGAGTGGTTAGGGGGTGATCAGGCTGGCAGGCAGGCGAGCGGTTGGGAGCCAGCAGTCCTGGATTGTGAGAGGGATGTCTAACTGCCGGTTTAGTCAGACATCCTAAACCAACAGTCGGACATCCCCCGAGGGGTCCCAGATTGGAGAGGGTGCAGGCTGGGCTGAGGGACCCCCCCCCCAGTGCACGAATTTCGTGCACCAGGCCTCTAGTCTATATATATGTATATATAAGCCTAATATGCTAAGTATACGACCATTTGACCATTTGACCAGTTGCTATGACATGCACTGACCATCAGGGAGCAGATGCTCCAACCAATAGGGACTGGGCAACACGGGCTGGACACACCCTGGAGTTCTCTTGCAGTCCCTCCCCAGCCCCAATTGGCCCCAATCGGCCCCAATCAGCCCCAATCAGGAATGGGTGATACAGCCCTGATCGGCCCTTATCAGGACTGGGCAAGATGGGCTGAACATGCCCGGAGCCAACCTCCCATGGTCCTTCCCCCGCCGGCCAATCTCCTGTGGTCCCTCCCCAGCCTCTAAAATGCTTCTTCTAATTAATTTCCTTTCAATGTGCATGGATCCGTGCACCGGGCCTCTAGTAATAATAATTACACACCACGATCAAATGGAATTTTCCCAAAAATTCAAGGCTGGTTAAACATTCAAAAATTATTTAGTGTAATACACCATATAAATAAAGGACAATTAACACATGATCATCTCAACAGATATGAAAAAAACGTTTGAAAAATTAACTCCCTTCCCTGCTAAAAGCACTCAACATATGAGGAGTGGAAGGGAACTTCCTCAACCTGATAAAAAGCATCAACAAAATCCCACAGTTAACATAAACCGTATTTTCCAGCGTATAAGACGACTGGGTGTATAAGATGACCCCCAACTTTTCCAGTTAAAATATAGAGTTTGGGATATACCCGCCCTATAAGATGACACCCGGCGTATAAGACAACCCCCGACTTTTGAGAAGATTTTCCCTGGGTTAAAAAGTCATCTTATATGCCGGAAAATACGGTACTTAATGGTACAAAACTAGATGCTTCCCTGCCAAGATTAGAAACCAGATAGGATTCCTGCTGTCACCACTAGCCAGAGCAGCCAGGCAAGAAAGTGAAATAAAAGGCATCTAGATTGGCAAGGAAAAAGTAAAACTATCTCAAATTGCAAATGACATGATCTTATATGTACAATGTCCTAAGTAAGGATAACACTAAGAAAACTACTGTACTAATGAACAATTTCAGGAAGGTTGAAGGATAAAAGATAAACATGGAAAAAATAAATTTCATTTCTATACACTTGTAGTGAAAAACAAAAAGGAAATTAAAAAAGACATTTTACTTAGAATAGCATCAAAAAGAACAGAAGCCGGGCTCACAGCTGGCAAGTGCAGCGGTGGTGGCGGGCCTAAGCCGGCAGGCCAACATCCCCGAGGGGTCCCAGACTGCAAGAGGGCACAGGCTGGGCTGAGGGACACCCCCCTCCAGTGCACGAATGTCGTGCACTGGGCCTCTAGTTAAAAATAATAATAATAAAAACCTCTCAGTCTATAGTCCTCCAACCTATCTTAAAAAAAAAAGTTACCAGTCAATTATATTTCAATAGAGCTGTTAAAGAAACAAATTAGGCTAGATGTTTTATTGTGGTGTCAATTCATTCTTACTCTAGACCAGGCATCCTCAAACTACGGCCCGCGGGCCACATGAGGGTGTTTTTGCCGTTTTGTTTTTATACTTCAAAATAAGATATGTGCAGTGTGCATAGGAATTTGTTCATAGTTTTTTTTAAACTATAGTCCAGCCCTCCAACGGTCTGAGGGACAGTGAACTGGCCCCCTGTTTAAAAAATTTGAGGGCCCCTGCTCTAGACAGAAGGTGGTAACAAGCAGGAATGATGCAGTATAAACTATTGGGTTATAACTTCAGCTCAGTCATTAGACAGAATGTGTCAGCTTGGGTCATTATTTAAACTTTCTGATCTTCAATTTGTGTGTCTTTCTTATAGGAATAGCTCCCTAACAAAGCGTGGCACACAGTAAGCTCATTTAGTATAGTACTTTGTTATTAGAAGTAGTATTAATAACTATACAAATGATGTCATAATTGTATAGTAAAAAAAGCTCTTACTATAAGAAGACAGATGTTGCCCTGGCTGGTTTGGCTCAGTGGATAGAGCGTCAGCCTGTGGACTGAAGGGTCCCAGGTTCGATTCTGGTCAAGGGCATATGCCCAGGTTGCGGGCTCAGTCCCCAGTGGGGGGCGTGCAGGAGGCAGCCCATCAGTGATTCTCTCTCATCATTGATGTTTCTCTCTCTCTCCCTCTCCCTTCCTCTCTGAAATCAATAAAAAAATATATTAAAAAAAAAAAAAAGAAGACAGATGCATCTTCCTCGGAAGTATTAAAATAATCTCTATTCATGAGGGTAAAAGGGGACATATGTAATACTTTCAATAATAAAAAATTTAAAAAAAGATCTCTATTCATGGCAGCCATATCATAATGGAGCTCAATAAATTGCTGTTAATTCAATAAGTATTTTAAGAGCATGTTCATAAGTGGCAAGCATTGGCTTTCGGATTAAATTCCATAACACTCATACCTTGTTTGGCCTACATAGGGAGTTTTTTTTAAAACTGAATCCATTTTCAATATTTAAGAATAGAGAGATTGTCTCTTAAAAATCCAGGTTTCTAGATTCTCTTGGAAAATAAGAGAATTTGCTAACCCTGGGCCGTATTTCCTTGTAAACCTTATCGGCAGAACCTATGGAGCAACCATCTCCATCTAAACTGCCAAGTTCTCTGTTACTTGCATAGCCCCCAAAAGCACAGCATTTGCACCATCTGGGCTGTCACAGACTGGAGATACAAAGATAAACAGGCCACAGCTCTCCGTCTTATGGAACTTGCAGACTAGCTGCAGATGATGGAAACAGCCATACGAAACTGGTGGGGTCACAATATCAACCCAATTCATTTCATACAGTGGGAAAGAATAAGGTTCAAAGATGTTATCTGATTGATCTAAGGCAAACCACATCAGCCAGACTACCTGATATACGCTTGAATTATTATAAAAGTATTTGATCCATTTCTTCCAGTTATCTATAATACTAGTAACTTAAGGTAACAGATACAAGTAATGGTGAATGGAAGTAATTTTCAGGACCACCACACTTAAGATTAAGAAATAATAAACACGTTGAATAGACAGTATAATTTTCAACTTCTTTTTCTACTAGGAAGAAAGGAGGAAGCTCATTAATAAAGTGATATAAAATAAAGCAGTACCTTGTTACCTATTAACAATTAATAGCTTATCAACCGATCACCTATTGCTTATTTCGATATATGGAACTTCTTTAGAGAATTACCAGGCTCCATTTTCACAGAAAACAGTAATTAAATTAAACAGCCCCAGGGTGAGAGAAAGAAGACCAAGGACCATTTCTAGGCCTCCTGCCAGGATCCTGTGTGCTTAATCTGTCCTTGGACTGGCCTGGCCCCATTCATCAAAGCAAATGGTTTTCTGGGAAAATAACAAGTTTTCACGATCTAAAAAACAGATATTAAAGGGAAACTGTGAGGTCATGGGGAAAAGAGCAAATACTATATGTAGCTGTATTTTCTCACTTTTTGGCGTGTTATGTAAAAAGCAACAGACCAAAGTCTTTGCTGCACTTCTGAAATTGTACCTGGTTAAACAGGTTAAACTAATGGTGTGTTTACAAGTTGACATGAAGTAACTTCAGTATTGATACCAATACAGGATCTGTTGGTATGAGGTTCAACATGACTTACGTAGGTATTCTTTATAAAGCTGAGATGCCCTGGCTGGTTTGTCTCAGTGGTTACAGCATCGGCCCAGGGACCAAAGGGTTGCGGGTTCAATCCCAGTAAAGGACACATACCTCGGTTGCAGGTTCCCCAGCCCCAGCAGGGGTGAGTATGGGAGGCACCAACCGATGTTTCTCTCTCTCTCTCCAGCTTCCCCTTCTACCTCCTCCCACTCTCTCTGGGAACCAATGGGGAAAAAAAAATCCTCAGATAAGGATTTAAAAAAAAGTTAAGTCATTGAAAAGACAATGTAAATAAATTTTCCAGTATACATGGAAGTTTCTATTTCTCAAGAAATAAAACATAAATATTAACATGAAGTTTAAGAAATTTATACTTGGCCTCTATCTTTATAACAATCAAACTTAAGAAGTATACTAGGAGCTGAACAAACCCAGACCCCCTGAACCCACTTCAGTGCCTGGCACCCGGAGGAGACATGCAAGAAATGCCAGGTTTGGGATTGAAAGTGACTATGTGACCAGATAATAAAACAGTTTCCCTGCAAGCACTTTGAATATTACTTTTCAAAGTTAAGCTGCAGCATCTGAAACTAAAATAATCTTCAAGGTTGAATTTTCTCTAGTAATCACTATGGAAGACATGGAAAGTCCTAGGTTTTTCTTGTGTGGAAGAATAAAAGATACTTAAATCCATGACTCACATATTTTTTTATGTTTTTATTGATTTTTTTTTTTTAAAAGAGAGTGAGGAAGGGAAAGGGATAGAGAGATAGAGACATTGATGAAAGAGAAACATGGATTGGCTGCCTCCTGCACACCCTCTACTGGGGATTGAGCCCGCAACCCAGGCATGTGCCCTGACCGGGAATTGAACTGGGACCTCTCGGTTCATGGGTCGATGCACAACCAATGAGCCACACCAACCAAGCTCACTAGTTTATTTTTATATACTTGGAGATAAGCATCATTTCTGAAATAGAGGAATTATTCAACAATGTTTTTAGAATAGATGAATAATTAGCTTTTATATTAATAATCAATTTCTCGGCTCTTGACCTAATTAAAGTAGAAGGAATAAATAATTCATAAACAGAAAATTAGTTAACTCATAAATACTATTCAATAAGAAGTAATCTAAACAACCTTGAAACATAACCTTTCCCTCCAGTCCTGGATGGCAACTTTAACTACCTGACCCCGATTTTGGGATCAAGCTTGATTTTCTTCAGACTTTGCAATTCTAAAAATGGTGGGATAAAATGGTCCTCCAGTACCTACATCTTCAACTGATAATATAAATTCTATTCTCCTTGGTTGATCATCAAAATTGATCTGAATTGTCAATACATACGTTTCATTGCCTTACTTTTGCCAGACAATAATGGCTTCAAATTCTCTGCCTTTCATTCCTCATTCCCATTCCCCTACCAGAAAAAAAAAAGAAAAGAAAAGAAAAAAAAAAAATAACTACCAATATCACCACAGCAAAATACTCCGTTTCAGGATTAACACCATCAACCAATAGGATTAGACAGTTACCTAACACTCCACCCTACAACAGCAGACTATACAATCTTTTGAGTACATGTGAACCATGTATCAAGATAGACAATATCCTGTGCCATTACACCAACCTCAACAAATTTAAAAGAACTGAAATCGTACAGAATGTATTCTATCATCATAATGGAATAAGCTAGAAATTAATAACAGAAAGATAACAGGAAAATCTCCGTACACTTGAAAACTAAACACACTTCTACATAATCCACAGAATAAGTCTAAAGGGAAATTTTAAAAGTACATTTAACTGAACGAAAATGAAAAGGCAACATTTCAAAATTAGTAGGGCACAACTAAAGCAGTGTTGAGGTTAATTTGCATACATAAGAAGAAACTTCTCAAATCAATAATCTAAGCTCCCACCTCAAGAACATAGAAAAAGAGCAAAATAAACCCAAAGCAAACAGAAGGAAGAAAATAACAAAGGTAAGAGAAATTGAAAACAGAAAATGGGGGGGGGGGGGAGGGGGGGAAGGGTGTCAATTAAAGCAAGACTGATTCTTTTAAAACATTGATGCAATTTACAAACTTCTAACAATACTAATAAAAACAAAAGATATAAGTCACAAAATACCAATATTAGGAATGAAACAAGGCATCACTACAGACCTGGCAGACATCAAAAGGGTAAGGGAATACCATAAACAACTTTACAGACATAAAACTGACAACTTAGACAAAATGAGCCACTTCCTCATAAAATACAAACTACCAAAGCTCCCACAATATGAAATAGATAACATCATCAGCCATTAACCATTAAGGAAATTGAATTTATAATTTCAAAGATCCCCCCAAAAAAAGAAATTTCCAGGCCCTGATAATCTCACTAAAGAATTCCACCAAATGTTTGAATAAGAATGAATATCAATTCTATTCTTTTCCAGAAAATGGAAGGAAGACTTCTCTATTCATTTTATAAAGCTACTAGGGCCCCAGTGCACGAAATTCGTGCACTGGGGAGGTGTCCCTCAGCCCAGCCTGCCCCCTCTCACATACTGGGAGCCCTCAGGGGATGTCCTACTGATGGGTTAGGCCTGCTCCCCGTTGGGAGTGGACCTAAGCCGCAGTCTGGCCTCCCTTTGCGGGAGGCGACTGGGCTGATCAGGGGAAGGCGCCAGCCCCATCACCCCACTGCTGCAGCTGCCAAGCTATTTTCATCAGCATGACTCCAGTCCCTTCACCATGAAAAAATGACAACTTCCTTTAGACATTTTCAAGATGTGTCTTTCATAGGATATGACATTTCTTTCTTTATTTTTCTTTTTATCCTCACCTGAAGATATGTTTCCATTGATTTTTCCCCTTCCCTCTGATCGCAGGCTCGGCCCCTGTCCAAGACTAAAGCCTCTGCCCCAGGCTTTAGGCTTGGGAAGGGGTTCCCCCTCGGCACCTCCGATGGCAGGCTCGGCCCCTTCCCAAGCCTAAAGCCTCCACCCCAGGCTTTAGGCTTGGGAAGAATTTCCACCACCACCACCACCCCCCCCCCCGCCCCTCCAATGGCCAGCTGGGAGTGACCTGGGTGCCGAGGAGGTTCCCTGGACCCAGGTATGTATGCAAATTAACTGCCATCTTTGTTGGGTTAATTTGCATACGCACTCTGATTGGCTGTGGGCATAGCGGAGGTACGGTCAATTTACATGTTTCTCTATTATTAGGTAAGATTATAACCACTCTGGCCGGTGTGGCTGGGTTGGTTGCAGCCTTGTCCACTAAGAGGTGGCAGTTTGATTCCCTGTCAGGGCACATACCCGGGTTGTGGGTTGGTTGGGGCACATAAGGGAGACATCCAATCAATGTTTCTCTCTCTCTCCCCCTTACTGTCTCTAAAAAAAACCCACACACCACAAACCAATAAAGCTATTATTACCATGATACCAAAACCAGATAAAGATGGTATCAAAACAAAGTGAAGACCAATATAGACACAAAAATGTTTAGCAAAATATAATGGAATTAAGCAATATATAAAAACTAGAGGCCCGGTGCATGGATTCATGCACCGGTGGGGTCCCACAGTCTGGCCTGTGCCCTCTCGCATCCAGGACCCCTCAGGGGAGGTCGGAGGTCCGGTGCACAGATTTGGCCTGATCCCCACAGGCCAGGCTGAGGGACCCCACCGGTGCATGAATCTGTGTACTAGGCCTCTACTATGCATATAAGATCTTTGGTTAATCTCTTCCTGCCCTCCCCCCTGCCCTTTCCCTCTGAGATTCATCAGTCTGTTCCATGTTTCCATGCCTGTGTGTTGAGAGTCTGCCCCCCTGGTGGTCGGTGTGCGTCATAGCTAACGGTCGAACAGTCGCTTAGGCTTTTATATATATAGATAATTATACACATGACCAAGTGGTGTATATTGCATTTAGGCTTATTCCAGGGATTGAAGACTGATTCACTATTTGAAAATTAATCAAATAATCCACCACATTAATAGGCTAAAAAAGAAAAATCACATATGGTCATATCAATTGATACAAAAAAGATTTGATAAAATTCAACACCCATCCATCATTAACACGTTAAGCGCCCAACCTGTTTTTCCGGATGGAAAGTATAGTGTCAGTCACTGGTGACTGACAGGGTGCTTAATGTGTTAAAAAAGCTCTCAGAAATACAGAAATAGAGGGGAATCTCCTCAACTTGATAAGGAGCATCTACCAAAAGCCTACAGCTAACATTATATTTAATGACAAAAGATGGGATGCTTTACCCCCACCAAGATCAAGAACAAGAAGCAAGGATGTTTGCTCTCACTGCTCTCATTCTAGCAATGTAGTGCTAGCACTAGCCAGTGCAATAAGCAAGAAAATAATAAAAGACATAAAGCTTGAAAAGGAAGAGATTAAACAATCACTAATTTGCAGATGACATAACTGTCTACATAGGAAATACCAAGGACTTTACCAAAAAACTCCTAGAATTAATGAATGAGATCTACAAAGTTGCAGGATACAAACTAAATATACAAAAAAAAATTGTATATCTATGTACAAGCAATGAACATGTGGACACTGAAATTAAAAAGCCAATACCATTTCCAATTTTAAAAAATTAAATGCTTAGGAGTAAATCTCAGAAATCGTACAGGAATTACATGCTAAAAACTACACAATACTGATGAAAGAAATACAGAGGACTACTATGTTTCCTAATCAGAAGATTCAACATAGTAAAGACATCAATTCTTTCCCAAATTCCAGCAAAAAATTTTGTAAATATACGATATTCTATAATTACTATAGAAAGGGAAGTGGCCAAGAACTGCTAAAATAATTTTGAAAAAGAAGAATAAAGTGAGATGATCAGCCTACTAATTTTAAGACTTATGTATAGCTATAGTAATCAAGACTTGATATTGGCTGAGGAATGGACACAGCTCAATAAAACAGAAAAGAGAACTTAGGAACAGACTTACCTAAATATGCCAATGGATTTTTACAAAGGTGTAAAAGCAACTGAATGGAAAAAGGTGTTGAAGCAATTAGACATTCATAGGCAAAAAAAAAAAAAAAAAAAAGACCTAACTCCCACACTTTATACAAAAATTAACTCAAATGGATCATAGATTTAAATGTAAAATTTTAAGCTTTGTAACTTTTAGAAGAAAACAATGAAAAAGAATCTTCAGAATCCAGGGCTAGGCAAAGAGTTCTTAGACTTGACACCAAAAGCATGATTCGTAAAAGGAAAAGTCAATACATTGGACATCATTAAAATAAAAAAACTTTTGTTCCTCAAAAGACCCTGTTAAGAGGGTGAATAAACAACTAGAGTCAGAGGACCTATTTGCAAGCCAAATATCTTTAAAAAGGACTATTATCTTCAGAGAATTATGGTAAATGAAAAAGCCAATCCCAACATACCATACAATTCCAATTTTATAACATTTTTTGAAATAAGAAAATTATATGAAGAAATAATTAGTGGTTACCAGAGATAAAGGAAGAAGGACAGACAGGAGAGAAGAGAGTTTGGCTATAAAAGGACAATTTGAGGAATCTTGTGGTGATGGAAATGTGTCTTCACTAGATCAATATTAATGTCCTAGTTGTGATACTGTGCTACTATATCATATAAATATCATTGTGCTAATCTTGCATGTGCATCTACAACTTTCAATCTACCACTACTAAAATACAGTTTAATAAAAATTAATAAACCAGAATTTTAAACTCCTCATGACACAATTATATGTATATTGTCTTAACACTGAAATCCCCACTCTCTTCTTTTGCCAACTCTGGCCTCTTCTGTGACAGATGTTGACTTTTACCAACGTTACTCCAGCTAATGAAATCAGTCTACATACACAGCACTGCTGTGTCTTATGCACAACCAGTCACCAGGATTGAGGTATGCCTTTAAAGTGGAAGTTCAAAATTATGTTGAAAGAGATCTTCTCTTGAATCTCCAAACCTCACAAATGATATAGATACATTCAGTAATAGACCCTAGGGCTTAGTGCCAGAAGTCTGTCTGAATTCCAGGGTTGATTACCCAGTCATGCACCAGCAAGCATGTGTGGCTCCTCCCTATTAGGTCATTGATAATTATCAGCCATCTATATCACTTGCTTTGAAACCATTCACCTAACTCTTGTAACATTCCCACGGTTATCTGCCTCAGACGGTGGGAGAAGTAGGATACACTGTAATTCTAAGACCATGCGTGAGCTACATCAGTGGCACAGCCTTCCCAGCTCAGTTCTCTGTGTTCTATCCTCCACATGGAAACAGCAGGTGCTGTCAGATCTGCTCTGCAGGTTCTGAGATGAAGGCCACCACTTCACCATCTTCCTCTGCCTCTTGCCAAATGGCATGACTACATGAGGCAGACAGGCAATGCTTTCAAGTGACTCTGCACTCAGATGGCACACCAGCCGCTTCCCTGGAAACCTGAAACCACCCAGAGAGTGAGTGAATCCTGACAAAGTCTGAATTCCTCACTCTTTCGAAGTGATAGCTATGGGATCCTCCCAATGAGGAAACATCTTCCAACTAAAAATCCGTGAGCAGTGTGTTCCAAGCTAATTCTTTCTGAATCCTGCAGCAATGAGTTTGTATGAGGAAAAGAAAGACTCAATAACCAGGGACATGTAATATCTGGTCACTGCATGATCCAGTTCTCTTTAAAAAAACAATCACAGAGTAACACAAACATGGGCTTTAGAGAGTTTTGTTTTGTTTTGTTTTGTTTTAAATCCTTTGTCAATAATGACTCAAGTGCTTCCCAGTCTTTTCGGTTGACCTGGAAGCGCACAGAAGGCAGCTGTCCAAGTTCAGAAGGACAGGGGCCCAGGAGCCCTCCTGCTGAATCAGGCCTCCTTTCACAATGTTCTGTTTATCCCAGGCTGATCTGCAGATACCCACTATCTTTATCTTGAAGGAAAGTGTTCCAATTAGCACTAGGTGTTCTTAAAAATCCCCAACCCGAGAAAAACAGATGTATTGTGTAGAGAGTAAGACCTGGCGTCCACAGAGAACTTTCTAGGAAAGCCTAGAAAACCGTCCTGTCCTGCTGCAACAGGTGTTTCCCTCTTCCTTCAGACTCCTCATCCCAGCAGAAAACAAAAACAAGAGATCAGTAGGATCCGCCCACAAAAACAAAAGGGACATTAGACTCCTGTAGCAGGAAATCAACAAAAATGTTATCATCTACTTGAACAGTTTAAATTCAGTCATCCAGCATGCTCTGAAACATAATAAGCCACTGTGCTTTAGAATAATTGTTGCATGGGGTTTGACTTAATTAATCTCAGCAGGTTTTAAAAATAGCCCGTGTGATAAATTTCCCTCGGATGCATCAGTATGAAAATGAAAGCTGGCCTGCCAAATCAGACATATTCAGACAGTGGCAGCAGGATCACATGGTTTGACCTATCCACCTGTAAGCATTGACCTTGGGATGCTAGAGTGTTCTCACTTCCGTTTACTGCTTGAAGGCTTCAGGATCAGCACCCATTCAGGGTAAGCAGTCACTTTGTGTAAGGGGTGTGATTAGAAGTAAGATTAGGAAAAGCAGAAAGAGTCCTTGCTTCCTCCTACGAGAGTCCCTCTATATCAGCAGGAAGGCAGACATCATTCCCTGAGCCTGAGTATTTTTCCTAATTTTGGTTGGAGCCACACAAAAAGCACAGATGGTCTGCAGGCAGATCAGCAGACAGGGACTGATGGAGCACCCAAACCCTCTCACTTCTCCTGGGCCCCACCTCTGGAAGCAGAAGATTCTAGCCTAGAAAGAAAAGTCTACAGGAAGTTAACCTTCATCAGTCTCCTCCCATCAACAGAGAGCAAATAAGAGAAGGTGAGACTAGCAGGGGAAGAGATGAGGTAAGCACTGCCTGGATTACTGTCAAGACTGGACATTGTAAGCATGTGCTAAGCAACAGTGCCTCACCTGACCAGACGCGTCTGTGTTTAGGAACAAATAGTCTGTCCCTTCATCTCAAAGAGCATCATCATTATCCATGAGCCAACATGACTTGTGGGAGCACAAGATACTGCTGGACACATGGCATCTCAAGAGCTGAGTCTGAGATGGTGTTATGCCTTCAGATGGCTCAACATTGAGCAGCTGTTTAGACCAATGTTCGCTGGTGAGGACAGCAGTTGGAAATACGACTATAACCCCGAGTCATCCTGATTCCACAGCTGCAAGTTTATAATTCAGTCTTCTTACACCTTGCCAGGACTTGTCATTGAAAACTAAATGCTTAAAGAAGCTGTCACTTTTTTTTAATTTTTATTTTTATACTTACCTGCAGACATGTATACTGATTTCAGAGAGACAGGAAGGGAGGGAGAGAGGGAGAAAAAGAAAAACATCAACATGAGAGAAAAACATCGCTTGGCTGCCTCCTATACATGCCCCGACCAAGAATCGAACCTACAACCCAGGTATGTGCCCTGACCAGGAACGTTTTTGGTATACAGGATGAGACTCCAACCAGCTGAGCCACCCAGGGCAATGTCATTTTCTTATTCAGAATTCCACTGTCTCATTTACTGAGTGAGGCCAGGAGTCTAATAAGACTCAACTTGTATTAGCATCTCATCCCATGTCATACTGATGTACCTCAGAGCATATCACTCCGCCTCCATCACACACACACACACACACACACACACACACACACACACACACACACCAATAGATCATGGCCAAGAAATGGAGAGGGCGCAAAACAGAGGAAAGTACCCAACCCTTTTCTGGGAAGTGCAGCACTCCACAGTTCCGACAGAGTGGCCTAAGGACACAGAGAGAGACACTCTAATGCCAGAGCTGACCTCGACTTGGTAAAACAAGTAGGCTGTTCAGTAAGATGAGCCAAGCAATCCACTCTGGGGAGTTTAGATTTGTGTCAGAAAAGTGAAAGGTAGAAAAAGCATAGAAAGCAGGTTTGGCAGATCTTAAAACATACCATTTTAAAGATTATTTTGCTCCCTTTTCTTAATGTGTTTTCAATTATTCATTAATTTTAAAAATTAAAATGCACTTTTAACTTTTCTTATTTTAAATATATAGTCCTTTTGAATATATGTTATTTTGAATGAGGGTTTGGGGGATGTTATTTCAGAAGGATCCATGGAACCTTTAGGCAAGGGCAATTCCTTTGAAGGCCTGTATTTCTAAAGCCTATTCAGGCTGCGGGTAGCCTGAGTGACAATGGTGAGAGCACACAATGGAGGCTAGTCTTTACCATAATACTGAGCCACTTGTGTACTGGCCATACAAAGTTCCCCAGTGGTAGATTTTCACTTTGTAAATGGGCAGCAGAACAAATATAGTGAATCAATTATTTCCATTTGCAACACACATTTAAATGTGCGGGGCCTATCTAACAGCAAGCCTCAGTTACTTGCAGGCCCTGCACAGCAAAACACAAAAACAAAAACATCACCTCACTTTTCCACAGAAAGACGATAAATCATAAACTCAAGATAGGAATTCACCGATTTCTCCTTTATTTAACTAATTTGGCCACACTATAGGACCGATCCTGGACTAAATCAAATTAGAAACCCCCGGCACTTAAACTGGATCACAGATTGCATTCTAAAGGTACTAACTGTGGATTATGTGCCTGGTCCCAGGCAAACTGGATTTTAATAACTTGTCGGGATATAATCGTTGCATGGGGATTTGATTTAATTAATCTCAGTAGGGTTCAAAGAAGGCCCATGAAATCAACATGAAAAATGTCCTTCAGATGTTCTATTATTAAAGGTTGGGTAATTATGTCACCAAAAGAGACAGGTATAGAGAAGGCTGCAGTTACAAATTCAAACCAAAAGAAATATTTCATACATGCTGACAGACACACACACACACACACACACACACTCACACACACACACGTGAAAAGAAGGACTAAAATTGCTTGCTCAGTGTTTGGTGCAAAGCAGGTGCTCATCAATACTTGTTGAATTCATAAAACAATGAATGAAGGTTGAATGAGTACGTGTGACAGGGCAAGGTATGCAAAAAGATTATACATTCTTTCCAATAATGGTTAGAATATGCAATTTATAACATGATGAATTTAGATTCTTAAAAGATTGATCAGGTGCCAAACAAAGAGAGACCAGGTCGAGGGATGTACTGTGTATTTGAAAACTAGTATTTAGGTACAATAACAGACTAGAGCAGGTACAGAGTCCTAGGGCGCCCAACTCCCACCCCATTCCCATCCACACTGTGAAGCATTCGGACATCACGATTGTAGAACCTGGTTACATGCCACAAATTCAACTGTTTACTGTCAGAGCTAGGGAACAGGTGCCTGGTGCTGGGAAGGGCAGCCTGGTGGGGGAGAAGGGGGTCTGTGTGCTGTTTATGGCATGACCTTCTGCATCTTTGCGTAGAGAATTAGATATGGAGACCTACCACATTAGGGCTCTTTCACCTCCCAACTCACAAAAAAAGATGAAACCAGGAGATCTCCAAACCAACAGGCATTGAACAAGGATTCATCAAACAACTGAAATGGTGCCCCTTTCTCCTCCTCCCACCACCCAAACCATCGGAGCCTCCCCTCTTGGACTTAGTCTAAGCACTCACTGTGAACTAGGCACTCTTCTAAGCATGTCACAAGAATCAACTCATTTCATCCTCTCAACAGCTCAGTGGTTCCCAAACTTTACTGCGCCTGGAAAGATTTTAAAAAGTCCAATGCAGCCTGGCTGGCATGGCTCAGTGGTTGAGCATTGACCTATGAACCAGGAGGTCACGGTTCAATTCCTGGTCAGGGCACATGTCCGGATTGTGGGCTCCATCCCCAGTTGGGGGTGTGCTGATGTTTCTGTCTCTCTCCCCCTCTCCCTTCCTCTCTGAAATCAATAAAAATATTTTTTTTAAAATTAAACCTAAGAGATGGGTACCATTACTATCCATATTTTTCAGATAAGCAACTGAGGCACAGAAAAGCTAATTTCTTCCCACAATCACAAAGCTGGCAAGACACAGAGCTGGGATCTGAACCCGGGTTATTTGCTGCCAAACACTAAGAAATCATGTCAGGTGGAGGGCTCGTAGAACTAATATACATTACTAGTATGTAATGAAATGAGTGGGGAGGGCAAAGAAATTGTGAGATGTGCACTGGCGAAGAAGGACGAGGAATGTGGATGGCTATCACACAAGGAAGACCTTACCCAGCCCAACCAGCTAGGAACACAGATACTGTTCTCCGAAAAGATTATCATGTCGCCACAGAGGGAGGGGCTGTTTAGGGCTCCTGGAAAGCTCACGTTCTAGAACAGCAGTTCTCAAACTTCAGTGTGCATGAAAATCATATGGACAGCTGGTTAAAATAAAGATTGCTGGGCCCCAACCGCAAATTTCAAATTCAGGAAGTCTGGGACAGAGTCCTAGAATCTGCATTTCTAACAAGTCCCCAAGTGATGCTGACTCAAAAGCACTGCCCGGCACACCGTAAGAGTCACACAGGATGAGCTGGGAGTGGCAGCCACACACACTCTGGGAGGGTCCCTAGTCACCAAGACTCCGCACCTCTGCTTCTCCTGTTCCCAGAGGGTGAAATGCCTCCCTCTGCCAGCTCCTTCCCCAACGTGCTCACTCCTGTCACCACTCAGCCTAAGCTGTAGTTAGCTCCTCCTCCAGGAAGCCTTCCTGGATCCTAGGCCTCCATGTGCTCCCCTAACACCTACCCACACACCTGCTGTGTGCTTCTCCCACCAGACAGGACTGTGACCTCCTCTTGGGGACAGGGGCTGGTTCTGTTTACTTTCCACTCTGGCATCTAGCACAAGGCCGGGCACATAAAAGGTACACAGTAAGTGTGTACATATAAGCACTCCACCCCACCAGGAAGAGGAGAAACAGCAGATTTCTGAAGCAGAGGCTGCTTTTCTTTAGGCCACAGAGTCCCAATATAGAAATCAGATGTGCTTCAAAGTACATATGTAAGTTGTTTGAGGACCAGGAACTAATTTTCCTCTCTATCTATCATAAGGGTGACTACTAGTAAGTACTAGGGCCTAACCTCAGAAACTTGCTTAATGTGACTGAATTGCAATTTTAGCTCTCAAGCACAAGACTGCTCACTGTTCCTGTTATACAGAACCATCATTTCTATGGAAGACTGTGGTCAAAGTTCCCATATTAGGAACACATTGCATTCCTGGCCTTCTGTCCCCTCTGCTGTAAGACAATAAAATCCTAGGCTGCCCTCCCCCCTTGCACCTGCCCCAGATGGTGAGCGAAGGTCCCAGTGTCCTGCAGTCTGTCTCCCTCGGTGACACTTTCCAGACCTGTGTTCTATTTTCCTCCAGGGACAGCCTGTCAATCCTAGGAAACAAATTCTGCCTCAGTGTTAATGGGAGCTAAGAGGAAAGGCCGCCCCTCGCCCCAGGTTACTTGTGCAGATTCCTCTTAGAGATCCCCAATCCCATGGCTGAATCCAGAGGGAGGAGGGAGGAGGATGGGGGGAGAGGGAGGGAGGGTATGTTCCTGACTAGCTCTGGAGGGCTAAAGTGGAAGATATTTTCAGTCCCTGGTAAACTTTCATTTCTTCCACGACGACAGAGTGGGCTTCCCACAGGAGAAACAGACGGAGGTTATTTCTGACCAGGAAACCAGGTTCTTTAAGGTTCTGGTTAGATGAGGTCACACTCCTATGTGTAAGACATTTGAACATTATGACCACAGGATGGGTCATTACCTGGGTCCAGAAATGTTGACATGCTGACCACAGCCAATTGCCACAATCAAGTAGCAAAAGTATATGCCATTCTCTTTCCATTCCTGGCATTGCCACAGCTCCCTGGTGCTCTCCCAGTCAGAAAGCGCCACCCGCACCAATGAGGCCGAGGGAGGACTGGCCCTTGGAACTCCTGTGAGGCCTCATGCTCACAGGGCCTGGCCGCTCCTCTCATGTCTCATTCCAGCAAGAAGGAATCATCTAGTATATAAAAGGCTCTGTGGGAACATTGCTTCCTGAAGGAGTGACACGCTACAGAGCAGAGAGACACATGGAAGTGCGTGGGTCTTCTGAGCCAGACAGCCCTATGTTCAAATCTCAGTCTTCTCACTCACTGCGAAGCTCTGGCCACACAACATCCCTGAACCTCCGTTTCGTCAACTGAAAGGAGAGCAGGGAAGCCTGTCTGTATAATGATCTTCATCTGAACCACAGAGTACAGACAAGGCTTTGAGCAAATGTTTCCTCAGTTCTACCAAGGATGGTACATAACCACCCATCTCATTCTAGGGGCATAAGAGTGAAGTTAATTACACACAACACATACCTGGGCATTGGGGTTTAATTCCATTAAGAAGGGCTGATATGGAGTGAGATTAGCATCAAGGGTAAACAACACCCTCCAGGTTCCCGAGGGTTCCAGAAAGGGATTAAATAGACAGGCAGGAGCACAGCTGGGAATCAGGAGGACAAGGATGGAGCCCGAGTCCAAGAGAAGGGGGCGGGCACAGCAGAGCCAGCGCAGAATCAGCCACTAACCTGACAGGCTCTCCCCGTCACTGCTGTTTCATTTGAGATGCAGAGATGAAGAAAATCATGTAATCGCTTTGTACTACTGCACTTCTCTCCACAAATGGAAAATATAATTAACTATTACAGTTACTAATTTTCAAACGGCCATGTATTACGTGATTTGCCTCTAGAAAGCAATGTCCATTTGGTGTTCCTTCCTGGTGTTTTGGAAATAAAAGTATTTCTTTTTAAAACATTTGAATGTACACATCTGTAGTTTATGGTTCCATTGATGCTATTACATGTACCAAAAGCAAACATTTTGTAAAATGTTTAGCTTTCAGACCATAAAAGAAAAAGAAAAACTATTGACACTTTCCAGTCTGAGTCCTTCCAATGCCTCTGAGCTCGGGAAAGGAAGGGAAAGAAGGTTCGTTGCTTCAAGCAGCAGGCGGAGAGGTCAAGGCACTGGCTGAAGGGCGCCGGGACAGGCCTGGGTCAGAAGACCTGCGATCTAAGCACAGGTCTAATGTCCTGCGCTTCTCCCTCAGATACGTCACTCCATTTCTTGCGGGTACAGTTTCCTCATCTGTGGAATGTAAGGTCCCTTCCAGCTATTAAAGTATAAAACTTTACCAACACTCTGCTTTCGTGTCTGCAAAAGTAAAAATACCTGCCTCCGACTGTCAGGAAGGTGAACATTAAAAGGAAATACGTGAAGAACATGGCAGTTTGAGATCATATAATGAAACAGAAATAAACAAGACTCAGGAACTCACAGGGCTATGAGGGACCCGAATGGTCTGGCCGGCTAAAGCGAAACGGAACTCTCAATGCACAGAAGCAGGCGGTTGGCAATGGTCGTTTTTGTGAAGCTTTCTTCTGGGTTCCCTGTGGCTGAGGGCCAGCGCATCCTCCTCAGGAAAGCAGGCGGGAAGTGACCCGGAACTGACGGCCCAGGCAGGTCCCCAGGCTTTCAGAGGGGCACCAGGCATTAGGTTCCCCCCATACCCCATCCTACAGGTGAGACATTCTGTATTCCACTGGTGTGAATCCCAGACTCAGTAAGACGTGCAAGTAATGACCTCATTTCCAAAGCTGATCCCGTGTCTGAGGGTAAAAGGTGAGAAAGCCCAGGCACCCGGTGAGAAGGGCTCCATCACTACACACACAGCCATGAGAAAGCAGGCCTCTCCCCTAACCACTCTGCGCCTCCCTCTTCTCTTCTGTAAAATGGGGACAGTAAGATTATCTGCCTTACAGGGATGTGAGGAGTGATGTTATCATTGCACATAAAGCTCTCAGAAGAGTGCTGGGCACTGGATAAATGCTACCTAATATTCATATTCATATCGATGTTCACTTTATTGAAGAACTATGTATATGATACTACTTCAGTAAGAAAACGAACAGGAGCAGATGGGCAGGTCCTGCTGGGGAAATGCAGGTGCTTGCTGCCGCCTCCTCCTGACACTCCGGATATCTTGCAAGGTCCGGGAGAACTGATTGGGAACGAGGAAAAGGAGTCTGAGATCATGCTGGAGCAGGAAAAATCACAGCCAAAGGAACTGAAGCAAGGTGTGGTGTGGGTGCGCACAGGCTGTTGCTGGGAAAACGCAGGTCAGGGAGAAGTAGGTAAAAGGCTAGAAAGCCCCCATGGGGAAAAAGTGGGGCGAGAATGAAGACAATTGGCGGTGCCTAGGAGCACAGAAAGAAAAAGCAGAGTCAAACCCAGTGGGAAGAAGATGGGGGCCAAGGGAGGAAGGTGGAAATTGGAATACTGGATAATGAAAAACAGCCACTGGCACTCTAAATGATGGCAGGGCCCGTACAGAGAACAACCTTCCCTCAGCACATGGAGGGGCGCATAATTTAACAGGCACCCAGAGAACAATGCAGTGAGAAGCTTGGAAGATGGGGGAGGGTGAACATCAAGAGAAAAGAACGTATTTGCTGGTAAAGGTGGAAAAATAAAGTAGAATGAAATGCCTGTGCCTGTTAGCAAAGGAGGGCCAAGAACGGATAGACCTGGAGCGGTTAATAGGGGAAAAACACCAGTCAACACAGAAAATGAGGTGGTGTGCGGAGAAAACCCAGCGAGGAGGGCACGGGTGATACGTGAATTTGGATAGCCTAGGTAACAAGTGCTAAATAATTCAAATTATTCTTCTATTTTTCAACATTATTACCCAAGGCTGGAAGGAAGCAACTAACCGAGTGTTGCTGCCTTTGGTTTGGTTTAGCTTTTCGCACTTGGCGGAAAGGGAAATTTGCTCGGGCTCTGTAAGTCTGCTCAGTCGGATGGGTGGCCCGCCAGCCCCGCCACCTGTCACCGAGTGCTCCCAGACGCGGGCAGCAGCGCTGGCTTCTACCTTCCTGGGGCTCGTGTGGCCATTCCCCCGTGTCGTGAAGAGACATGGAATCAAACTCGGAGCCCACAAACGCCAGGTCCCACGGTCTTTCCCGTGAAGAGACCCAGGTGGGACCTGGGGAGAGACTGGACGTCGGAGCGAAGTTCTCCAACCGCAGCGCTCCCGGTCCCCTGGGCCGGCCCGGGCCGCGCGGGTGGCGCCGCCGGAGGGAGCTGAGCGGTGCGGGGAGCGCCGATGACCGCGGCCCCGCTCCTGGCGCCATCCGCGGGGCGGCCAGGCGCGTGGAGCGCGAGGGGTGAAGTTTCAGGGTCCCCCCCTAGACGGTCCTGCTGGGGACGGCGCCTGCACGCCTTCCCCCCCGCCCCCCACCCCGGCCACGCCACCCGGCCACCCGGCCAGCCGAGGGCGCCGCGCAACCACCGCAGGGAACCAACAGGTGGGCAGCCGGGCGGCTCCGGGAGGAGGAGGCGGCGGGCATTCTCAGGCTGCGAACGCCGCCGCGCGGAGCTGATCCTTCTCCCGGGTTCCCAGCCCCACGCTCCCCTCGCGCAGCCTCACCTCTCGCGGCCCCCACTCGGCGGAGTCTCCAAAGTCAACGGATGCAAGACTTCCCTGCGACCCAGGGCCGGGCCGGGTCCCCCGAGTTCCAAGCGCGCCGGGCGCTCGCAGAGCCTCCGCGCCGGTGCGCCGCCTCCGGGCTGGCGGCGGGCGCGGGAGAAAGCGGCGCCCAAGGCCCGCCCGCGCCGCCGCCGCGGGGCTCCCCGGCCACGCCCCCAGCCGCGCTCCCGCTCAGGCCACGCCCCTGGCCCGGCTTTCCCCGCCCCCCTTTCCCCGCTGCCCAATGGAGCCAGGCCACTGGGCGGTTCCCTCACACCACGCCCCCAGCCGGCTTCCCACCCCCCTCCCGAACTCCCCCCACTTCCATCACATAGGTCAAGCCCGCAGCCGGGCTCCCGCCCATTGCACCCCACCCACGCGGGCCACTGGGTCCCTGGTCCCCCCTATCCTCCCAGCCATTCTCACCCCCACCCGCATTCTCCATCAGGGTACCCCCTAACCGCCGGCCACCCCCTGGCCCCGCTACACAACCCCCCTTGACCTCAGCGCCACTTCCCTTCAACTACACCCGCCTCCCACCCCCCACACGCCAGCCGGGCTTCCTTCCAGCCACCCTCCAGGGACTCCGGCGTACCACACCCCATCAAACCCCCAGCCTCGCCCCGGGCGGGAGGGGCCTCCGCGTCATCCCCGCAACTGCCCTCTCCCCCCCACACCCCCGCCGCACTGCGCACTCGGCCCCCACTCTGCGCACTCGCCCCCCCCCCCCCACTGCGCATTCGCCCCCCCCCCCTGCGCACTCGCCCCCCCACTCTGCGCACTCGCCCCCACCTCTGCCTTGGCGGGATGTTTGCTCTAGTCTAGGCGAAGGTACCTTGGTTGCAGTTTTCTGAGCAAAGGAAAAGCCAGGTAAGGATTTTTTTAAGCTGCGCGTTTCCTCAGGGCCTACCTAGGGCAAGCCTTCTGGGGACTGTATTGGTGAACTCACTCAAAGAACTACCATCAAAGAACTATCACCTTTGTCGTGCGGCTCAAAGCCTAATCATGAATTCACAGGAAAACCACAGAGGCAGCGCGGACCCTTCTTGCGCTGGGATCTGGGCCACAAATGTTCCGTGCTTGTTTCCTGATATGCAACTCATGGAATTCGTAAAATAAACACATTCTTTTTTAAAAGTGTCTGTTTCTTTATATGATTCGTTTGAGTGGTTATTATGCGCCAGCACTATTATTATAAACATGTAATACTTTAATAAAGAAGAACAATAACCACTATTTTTAGACTGAAGAACATATAAAATTATTACCCAATGAGAAGTCAAAATTCATTTTGTGTATGCTTTTTTTAAATGGTAAAAAGAAACTCTTCTGTATGATACTCAAATGGTGGATACATTAGTCAAACCCCACAGAATATACAACACGAAGAGTGAACGCCTTCATAATCATGTATCAATTTGGGCTCATCATTTGTAACAAATGTACCACACTGGTGGAAGATGTCAATAATAGGAGAAACTGGGGGGAAGATGGGGGGTGAAAGAGTAAATAGGAACTCTGTACTTCCCACTCAATTTTTCTGTAAACCTAAAACTGCTCTAAAAAATAGTCTATAAATTAAAGCACCCACCAAAATATTAATAGTAATCTCTGGGTAGTGGAAATATGGGACTTTTTTTATTATATTGTTTGAATCTTTATTGAAATTCCCCAAAGTTTTGACAATGAGCATGTATTTTTTAAAGCAGAAAAAAGTATTATAAAAATAAGCTATGGAAAATTTTAGAGACATAGCATGAGAGGCTAATGTTGAATGTCTCATTTCTACTTGACATAACCAACAAAATCTGCATGAAGCTCTCATAAATGTTAAAAAAGGAAATATTTTAGTATTGTTTTAAAAAAGAATATCAAGAGCTAACTTGAGAGGTTTTTAATTTTCTCTTTAGAATTAGCACAGATCTGAAAAGAAAGTCTGTGTCTCAAAGGATCATTCCTGCCTGCTTGGAAACCGTTATTACTATTTACATAACACTTTTTCTACTGAAGAAACACTATTTAAAAAAAAATTGACCTGCCCAGTAAATAAATAGATTTCTGCAGAGTTGTGAGAACTCAGCCTAGAGGCATCTGCTTCCCTGTGACTCTGGGCAATCAACCCTTTTACCTTTCTGAGCTTCTGCTTCCTCTTAAGTGAAAAGGGAAGGAATGGTACCTCTCTCTCTCTCTCTCTCTCTCTCTCTCTCTCTCTCTCTCTCTCTCTCTCTCTCTCTGGATTGGTTGGAAAATACAAAACTTTAGCCCAAATAAGATTCTTAGTATTGCCCTGGCTTGTGTTGCTCACTGGTTAGAGCACCAGCCTGCATACCAAAGGGTCACAGGTTCTATTCTGGGCACCTGCCTGGGTTGCAGGTTTGATCCCTGGCCCTGTCTGGGCGTGTGCAGGAGGCAACCAATTGATGTTTCTCTCTCTCTCTTTCTACCCCCTCTCCTCCCTCCTTTCCACTCTATCTGAAAATTAATAGAAAAAACATCCTCAGGTGAGGATTTAAAAAAAAAAAAAAAGACTCTTAGTATCATCTTAGCACATGTAGGTGCTTAATAATTATTGGTTCCTGTCCTTTTAAAAATATAGTTTTCAAGGTTTTATGGGAATCTGAGCTCCTGAGATAAAAGATATTTCTAGTTTTAGATTATTAACTTGGGTTGGAGGGAGGCAGGATGGTTCCAGAGGAAAACTGGTAATCCGACTTGGAGAGACTGGTGCTCTAAGCCCAGCACCATTACTAACTATGTGTATCAAGTCATTAAATCAGCAAACTTCTCTGGGTCTTACTTTTCTAACCTGTCAAAGGAGAGATTTGGACTAGTGATCTCTAAGTTTCCCTCAGCATCATTCCACAAGGAAGTAGTGACTGCTGAGTAAAAAAGAAGCCTAATCTCCTATAGTGGCCCCTCTCTGCCCACAAGACCAGCCATCACTCACTGTCCTGCAAACAAAGCTGACATCTGCATTCTGTCCTTCCCCACCAAAGGGAACCTCCAAAGGTTTCTTTGAACTATTCCCAACCCCCCCACCCCCATCTGCTGGTGCCCAACTCTGACTAGCAGCTTAAACTCCAACAGTGATCACTCTAAAGCTTTCACCAGAGAGGCACTGTAGCACCACTGTGCTTTCGCAGGATGGCATCCAGGGATAGAAACTGCCATCTCTCACCAAGTCTAAGGTGCACCTTCTTTTCACAAAATTACATCTCCAAAATTATGTGTCTTTCTGTTGATATTTATTGAGCACTTGATATGCTATGTCCTTTACGTTCATCATCTCCTTAAAGCCCCTGAGGCACTGTTCTCCTTTTAGAGATGAGAAAATAAAGTCCAGAGAAGCTGAATGCACTGCTAAGGTAACACAGCAAGTAAATGATGGAGCCAGGATTTGATGTCATGCTTCTGCTTTTAGACCCTGTGACGAAAGCAATACTCTGAGTTGCTCCAAGATTCTGAAGAAGCGCTGTTGTATTCAATCTGTTGAAAGCCCCCTCTCCTCAGGGATTTCTCAGGAGAAGGGACAGGGAGGAAAGTATTGTGAATGAATGTGCCCCCCTACCCCCAATTCCTATGTTGAAGTCCGACCCCCCAAATAAGATGGTATTAGGAGGTAGGATTTTTGTAAAGTAAGTAGATTTAGATGAAGTCAGGATGGTTGGACTCCATGATGGGGGAGGGGGAGTTAGTGATCTTGTGAGGACACAGCAAGAAGGTGGAAGGCGGGAAGAGAGTTCTCATCAAGAACCGAATATGCCAACACCTTGATCTTGGATCCCCAGCCTCCAGTAATGTGAGAAACAAATTCCCGTTATTGAAGCCACCCAGTCTGTGGCATGTTGTCATGGCAGCCCAAGCCAACTCAAACAGAAAGGAAACGCCTTTCTCTTCATTTAAAATTGTTTTCCTTTGAGGAGCTTCCCTATGGTACCCCTTCTGGTCCCAGGCTCCACCTGATGGGTGGGAGAAATCCACTGTTTTACCTACCGGGATAGAATGGACCTGATTTACTAGTCATTTAAGAGTAATTTACTGGGTGGGTAAAGGGGTGGAAAATGGAAGATAGCTGTAATACTATCAACAATAAATACATATTTATGTCACCTGGGTGGGGTGACTGGAGGTCTACACCTGTCTGGGGGTCCAGGGGGGACACCCAGGGAATATTAGCAAGAACTTTCCACCCAGACCTAAAGTCATGTTCTCCAATTGACTTTATCTGTGATATCACTGACATTTCTTTTTGTTGTTCTTGTTATTTTTTATTTATTTTATTTTTTCACTGACATTTCTTTAAATATATTTTTTTAAATTGATTTCAGAGAGGAAGGGAAAGGGAGAGAGAGAGACAGAAACATCAGTAATGAGAGAATTATTAATGGGCTGCCTCCTGCACGCCCCCTACTGGGGATCGAGCCCGCAACCTGAACATGTGCCCTGACCGGGAATCAAACCATGGCCTCCTGGTTCATAGGTGGAAGCTCAACCACTGAGCCACGCTGGCCGGGCTCACTGACATTTTTATCCTCATCTGTCAGTCTTGCTTCGTTATGGATGTGAGGGGGAAAAGAGGAGAATTGCCCCGGAAGCAGAAGGTAGGTCCTTAGAGAACTTGAGCCGCTTCCCTCCAGCCCTGTGTCTTTGGGAGAATGACCTAACCTCACTGTGACTTTCTCCTTATCTATGACGTTCTGTGGTAGATTAAGTGCGATAATGCATGTAAAGCCCTAGCTCAGTGCCCGGGAGGCTGTTGTTATTGATTAGAATCGATAAGAAGGATTTGCTGTCTTTTATTCTACAGTGTATTAGATCAGACAGCTCTAATTTATGCTTCCTAGGACGAAAGAATAATGATTGGCATTTTTCTAATTATTTTGGCGTAAGTATCTGTTTGGGGGAGGGTAGTGAGAGTCCAGTTATTTTGGGCAGAGAGAGAAGAGCAATTTTGTCCTCTTTGCCCAGGAATGGGGCGTTGAGGCTGATGGGGCTGGAGGGCATGGAGGGACACGGGCCAGGAGCCAGCTCAGCATCCATCTGCAGTGCCTTCCCTATGTGCTCAGCAAAAGGGATGCTTTCCCACTGGGAACTGGAGGAAATGTGATGGGCAGTGCAGCCATAAGGAAGAGAGAATGAGCAGTGAAACAGTGTCCCCAGCTTGCCTACCAGGCCACTCGAATTTGCACAGCATCATTGGGATGAAGGGCAAATAGCTGTCTCCGCATCAGCTTGATTCCAAAGTGGTTCTGAAAGCCCTGTCAGACCTCTCAGCCCCTCTGTAAACTGTGAAGCTAGGACTCAAGAGCGGCACTGACCAGACTGAAGAAGAGACTTTTCTGGAGCTCTCCACAAGCACAGTCTTTCTCTTTGCCTTGATCAAGCAACTCCTGAAATCCCGTCTTTATTAAAATGCCATGAGTGATACCTTCACCTCCCAGTTTTTGTTTTCTCACTCTGATCCCTTTATGGTGACACAGAATGCCCTTAATCCTCTACATAATGGGATCTCTACTCTTGGTGACAGAGCACTGGCTTCTGAGGCAGGCAGGTCTGGCCTCGAGTCTTCCTTTCACCTTTCATTAGCTGAGTGGCCTTGGATAACCTCTTTTGAACCTTAGTTTCTTCCTCTATAATAGAGAAATAACAATATCTATTCTGTGGTGGGGACTCGGGAGATGACTCCTGTAAAGAGTTTAAAGTTGCCTGATCTGTAGAGAGTATGTAATACAAGTGTCTACTAATACACAGCACACCTATGTCTGCCTGGTGAACTCCAGTGTCTTCTTTTTATTTTTTTTAAAATATGTTTTTATTGATTTCAGAGAGGAAGGTAGAGGGAGAAAGAGATAGAAACATCGATGATGAGAGAGAATCATTGATCAGCTGTCTCCTGCATTCCCCCACACTGGGGATCGAGCTTGCAACCTGGGCATGTGCCCTGACCGGGAATTGAACCATGACCTCCAGGTTCATAGGTTGATGCTCAACCACTGAGCACACCAGCCAAGCCAGTGTCTTCTTCAAGGCTCGCCTCAAGTTCATTCTTTGACGCCTTTCTGACTTCCCTAAGAAGGGTTCATTACTTCATATCAGTGACACCCTAAGACCTCAGACACAATTCAGTTTGAGAGCAGAACAAAAAGATTGTGATCTCCTTGAGGGAAATAAATTAATATACTTTATTTTTTAGAGCAGTTTTTGGCTTACAGAAAAATTAATCAGCAAGTACAGAGTCCTCACATATCCCCCTACGCCCCATATGTCCTTTATTATTGGCATCTTCCATCAGTGTGGCACATTAGTTATAAGTGATGAGCCAACATTGATATATTATTATTAACCAAAGTTTACAGTTTACACAGTTGGGTTCACTTTTGGTTTTACAGGGTTCTATGGGTTTTGACAAATGCAAGATGTCATGTCATGTATTCAGCACCACAGTATCATACAGAATAGTTTCACTACCCTCAAACTACCCAGCGCACCATCCTGCTCTCTTTCCTCTAACCAGTGGCAACCACTGAGCTGTCTACCATCTCTATAGTTTTGCCTTTTCCAAAATGTCGTATAGCTGGAATCATACAGTATGTAGCTTTAGGTAGTTTTAAATGCTTCAGATTTGGTGGCACCCTAAGACTTCAGATACACATTAGTTTTAACACTAATCAAAGAGGTTACTTTTAGAGGCAGTAATTTTTTTCTTTTACTTTGTTTATTTACTTTGGGATTTTCCATAATACTAAATGCGTAGCAGGAACTAAGAATGCAATCAAATAATAATATTGATAATCATCATACACCATTAGTTCTTATTATTATGCTTTAAAGTATATTACAAACATGAAGAACGGAATTAAAAAAAAAACACAAAACAATTTCCAAAATCAGAGATCTGATAGTCTAGGCAAGCTGCCAGGGCTTTTTTTGGCTGATTTTTAAAGGTCCTATTAAAACAATAATTCCTTTCAACTCTAAAATTCTAAGCAAACTCCTAATAACCACCATAGCCCGCAACTATAATTTGAGATGAACCATGTGACCAGTTTGGAATTTCAATTCTGACCAAACTCTTCCATTTTAAAACCTAAGTTAATTCTTTTTTTTTTTTTTCCTACTGACTTCAAAAGTTCAGGAGAGCAGCCCTAACAGGTTTGGCTCAGTGGATAGAACATCGGCCTTCAGACTCAAGGGTCCCAGGTTCCATTCTGGTCAAGGGCATGTACCTTGGTTGCAGGCACATCCCCAGTAGGGGGTGTGCAGGAGGCATCCGATCAATGATTCTCTTTCATTGATGTTTCTAACTCTCTATCCTTCTCCCTTCCTCTCTGTAAAAATCAATAAAATATATATTTTTTAAAAAGTTCAGGAGAGCAGATGGGAGAGAACAAGATGATTCTCTGTTTACTTATCAATGGCCTTTGAATAATGAGGAACAAGTTGAGGAGATAGTTATATTATAGGAAATCTGAAAACAGAGGGTTACTTCATAGATCAGACTATTAACTAAGGACTATTTAGAGTACTAGGTAAACCTCTAGACTTGAGGTGAGGGGGGAGGATGAATAAATTGATGTGCCAGAGAAATGAACTATAATAGCAATGGAATCTATACATAGATATATAAGAAAACAGTGGTAAAGTCATACACTGACTCAAGTCGATTAGAGCAGTCCTTAGGAAGTCGAGGGTTCTGGCATCTTCTCAGGCACATTGCACTGTTTGAGAACTAGAAACTGTTCCCTGAACATTTTCCTGAATTAGACTGATAATGTCTACCAGTGATAAAGTGGAAATGGCGGCACCGTTATGACAACTGCCATTCTCCTAGCAGGGTGTACTCTGGGCTTTTACCTACATCCCTTCATTGGGTCTGCATAATGAGAGCACAGATTTTGGTATCAGACAGAGCTCAATCTGAATCCCACCCCTGCCACTTTGTAGCTGAGTCACTTAAAAGCGAGTTACTTTATATCTCTTACCTTAGCCTCAGATACTTTTTATAATTATAGATACTGTATAATTTAGATACTGTACATAAATCGAAGTATAATTTAGATACTGTACATAAATCTTGCATGTACAGCTAGATAAATGTGTCTGAGAGTCTCAGTTTTCTCTCAGAAAAATGGGGATAATAATACCCACTACCCAGAGATGTCATGAACATCAAGTGAGAACATATACAAATGTCGTCATAAAATAGCCCCAAGGGACAAATTCCAAACTCTGTCCTCTTTCAACCATACCCCCACCAGGCCACTTCCCAGCCCTTTGTCATGGACATCAATCTCCACAAATATTTCAAAAGTATCTCTTCTTTTAGACTCCATTCTCTGCATCAGTCCCCAGGAAGTATGTGCTCTCTCTACATGACTTAAAAGATAAGAGAATTGCGACTCAACAACGTCAAGGGTATTTGTGATTTCTTTTACAGAAAATGACCACACTTTTTATTGCAGTTTACTGGGGAGCATGCCCTCGACCAAGTATCTTCTGTAGAAAGTGGCCTTGGCTGCCTTTGCTGATTTCTTCATCTAAAGAGCCTACTTTCTTCATGGTTAGTCCTAGATTGTCAACGTCTTCACTTTTCTGCCATGTATTAGCAGACCGATTGCGGCATCATCTATTCCTTGTCTACATGACAAGAATCAGTCTGTTCACACAAAAAAGGCAGCGAAGGAGACATGCGCTAAAGGAAGGTTGGCTATGTGGGCGGTACAACCCAAAGACAGGACAGCAGATGGACGACGTGGCTCGCACGTCAGAGGCCCTGGGACCACACAAGCGCCTGTTTGGAAATCCCGAAGACACCCAGGCCAGTCTAGCATTAAGGCTAGCTTGCAAAAAGCTAATGTATTTGAAATGCACTAGAATGTTACAATGTTGACTTAATGTTTGAGGAGGTGGGAAATGCAGATGAAGTCAGGTTGAGGACAGCGTCGAGAGAACACAGTCTCAGCTCAGGAAATATCATTAGACGTGAGCACAGATGCAATGCAGACTTTTTCGGGCTCCTGCTCAGTATTGCTTTTTGTGTTGCTCCTTTGCCTTTATCATATTTGACTACATTATGTATTCAAAATACATGAGAATTAGGGGTGAAAATTGCAGTTATAACGTAAAAGGTAAAAGTGAGAAAGAAAAGAGATAGCATCCAGCCCTGAACACGGGATTGAGAGAGAGACCAGTCCTGGACATGTCCGTTCCCCCAGGACAGGGACTTTGGATCATTCATCATATCAGCCCTAGCACCTTGCTCAGGTGACCATAAGCTTGATAAATGAACAAGTCGCGTATGAATACAGAGACATCTGGCACTACACAACTTTGAAAAGGCCCCGGTACAGTTCTGTGAGGGACCGAGCTGTGGGACAAGGTTCTGTGAGCCCAGATGCCGGTCACTTGAGGAGAATGTAGGGGGAGATGTGACTGAGACGTGGGTGGCTGGAGCACTTTCATGAATTTATCCTATTATAGAGACAGAGCTCCCACCAGGCAGACAGCTGGAGATGTGAAAATGGCATGGACACAGCCGTCCCCATGGAGCTCAGAATCCAGTGGAGGCAAGGAGGGGCTTGTTGCATAAGATGTGGCAGGTGCTGTTGAGAAGGGTGTGGGGGCAGTGAGGCGCTGAGGAGAACAACGGAGTCCTAACCACACACTCGCCTGGGTCCCACGGCATCGGATGTGCTTTGTGGCGGCAGGCATCACGCCTGGCCGGTGTTTGCTACTTCCAGCAGGTCTCCCAAGGTTACAGAACATGGGTTCCCTGAGAACTGAACCATGTCTCTCCAGCGGCACCCCCTCTCTTCTCTTCCCTGTGCGGCCCTCTTCCTGGGCCAGGTACAACATCAGCTCATTATTATCAGTGGAATCACTCAGCATTGCCTAGAATGCTGAGTACTGTTAAAGACTATAAGGATAGGAAAAACAGCCATGTCTATTCATGCCTATTTAATATCTAATATGTGTCAGGTTGTGTTTTGAGTGTTTACATGTTTTTGCTCACTTAGCCCTCACAGTAACCCTGCAGGATAGGAGCTGCTCATTGTCCCATTTTACAAATGAGGAAACCAAAGACTCTCTAGGGACGTTGGCAACTTATCCAAGGTGACCCATGGCTGGGACTTGAGCCGGAACAGCTGAGCCCCAGACCCCACCGTCTCACAACACGGTGCCTTCTAGGAGGTAAACAGAACAAAAGGCATGGAACGGGAGGCTAAGTACAAAAAACTGTCAAAGAAAATTAGATGTTCAATAGACTAGCAGAAACACAAATGTAGAAATGTACATGGAAGTAGGTGAGGAGATATTAGTAAGGTAAATAATAAAGACATGTAAAATCATTTATTAAAATTATGGAATAATCTGGGATTGTACATATATGTATGCACAACTGAAAACATTTATTATGAAATCTTGGCAGAGACAGAACTTCCAGGTTAATACACAGGTATTTTCATTCTCTCCAAATAAATGGGTTGTGAAAGATGACGATTTTTATATTACTGCCATTATTATTGTCTAGTGCATGATCACTATGTGCATATTTCACTTCATTGTTAAAACCACCCCAGGGAAAGTGTATTATTATCTTCATTTTGCAAATAGGGAAACTAAGGCACAGAGAGTTTAAATAAATGACCCCAGGACCTCAGCTGCATGTGTTTGTGGGAACTAGGATTCAAACGAAGGTTTGATTGGCTTTGAAAGCCCCCATGCACCCAGTATGGAGACCTCACCGCTCGGGAGGACCCGTCACATTCACAGCACAGACATTGCCGGGCGAGAGCAGGAAGCACCAGAATTTGGAGGCCATGGCTTGGCTTTCATTTCCAGAACCGTGTGACGTGGGGCAAATCCCTTAACCTGTGTGAATGGTAATGTTCTCATCTGGAAAATGATGAGAATTATATCTCTTCAGGATTATTGACAGAAAGAATTAAAATAAGTGAAGGCCTAGACAAGAACTTGTCAACACTTTAGTGTGATGGGGCCGGGGAATGAGGGAGAGGTTGTGATGGTTAATTTACGTGTCAATGTGGCCGGGCATGGTGCTCAGTTGTTTGGACAAACACTAGTCTAGATGCTGCTGTGAAGATGTATTAGATGAGATTAACATTTAAATCAATAGACCCTGAGTAAAGCAGATTACTCTTTACTGCTGGGTGGGCCTCATCCAATCAGCTGAAGATTTTATTTATTATTGTATTTTTAATAGTTCTTTATTGTTGAAAGTATTACATATGTCCTCCTTTTTCCCGCATTAACCCCCCCAGCCCACACCCATCCCTCGCCCCAGGCCTTCAACACCCTATTGTCTGTGTCCATGGGTTATGCATATATGTATACAAGGTCCTTGGTGATTACCTCTCCACCCCTGTGCCACCCCTCTGCCCCCCCCCCCCCCGCCCCCGCTTCCCTCTGAGATTCCGCACTCTGTTCCATGCTTCCATGTCTCTGGATCCACTTCACTCATCAGTTTATTTTGTTAATTAGATTCCACATATGAGTGAGATCATGTGATATTTGTCTTTCTCTGACTGACTTATTTCACTTAGCATAATGCTCTCCAGGTCCCTCCATGCTGTCTCAAAGGGTAAGAGATTCTTTGTTTTTACTGCTGCATAGTATTCCATGGTATAAATGTACCACAGATTTTTTATCCACTTATCTACTAATGGGCACTCGGGCTGTTTCCCGATCTTAGCCATTGTAAATTGTGCTGCTATGAACATAGGGGTGCATACATTCTTTCTGATTGGTGCTTTGGGTTTCTTAGGATATATTGCTAGAAGTGGGATCACTGGGTCAAATGACAGTTCCATATTTAATTTTTGAGGAAACTCCATACTGTTTTTCATAATGGCTGCACCAGTCTGCTTTCCCACCAGCAGTGTACTAGGGTTCCCTTTTCTCCACATTCTCACCAGCACTTGTCATTTGCCAATTTGTTGATGGTAGCTAATCTGACAGGTGTGAGGTGATACCTCATTGTCATTTTCATTTACATCTCTCTAATGATCAGTGACTTTGAGCATTCTTTCATTTGTCTCTTGGCCATCTATCTGTATGTCCACTTTGGAGAAGTGTCTATTTAGGTCCTTTGCCCATTTTTTAATTGGATTATTTGTCTGCCTTTTGTTAAGTTGTATGAGTTCCCTATATATTTTGTATATTAACCTTTTGCACTCGGATGTCGAGTGTGACGGTTATTGAATGTATCAATAATTTGAAATATAAAAAAATCCAAATAAATAAGTTTGTATGAAAAGAAACTCCAGTTTTTTATTCTATTGCCGCGCTTTGTAAAATCTGGGGTATTTAAAAAATTAAATCCCGAGTAGAATAAAGGAATCGAGAAAAAAGCAAGCGAGTGCAAAGGGTTAACCCTTTATCAGATGTATCATTGCCAAATATGTTCTCCCATACAATGGGCTCCCTTATTGCTTTGTTGATGGTTTCTTTTGCTGTGCAGAAGCTTTTTATTTTGATGTGGTCCCATTTGTTTATTTTCTCCTTAGTTTCCTTTGCCCTAGGAGATGTCTCTGTAAATGTATTGCTACAAGAGATGTCTGAGATTTTTCAGCTGAATGTTTTAAAAGCAAAAATTAAATTTTTCCAAGGAGGAAGGAATTTGGCCTCAAAACTGCAACATACAAACTCTGCTTTAGTTGCCAGCCTACCAGCCTGTCCTGCAGAATTTGGACTAAATATCTCTCTCTCTCTCTCTCTCTCTCTCTCTCTCTCTCTCTCTCTCTCACACACACACACACACACACACACACACACACACACCATTATATTCTGTTCATTCTGTTTCTCTGGAGAATTCTGATTAATACAGGGGTGGAGGGCAAGTCTGGAAAGACTTCAAAAAGGAGATCCTGCCTGAACCAAGTTCCCCCCAAAGAGCAGACACGTACCAATCAGAGACAACTAATGGGATCCCAGTGCTCAGGATGCTAAGGAAAGCTAAAATGTAACCAAGGCTATAATCTGCTTTCTAGCTGACAGGCAGAAGGTAAGTTCTATAGGATGCCAACTGAGTGATGTGTGGAGCCAGGGTGCACCTGGTGGGGGGTGGAAAGAGGAGGAAACTTAGGTGGTTTAGAGAGACAGACGCAGTGGGGGCAGAGCAAGGAGGAGGCAGAAGGCTCTTGAGAGCTGAGGCACCTCAACGAAGGAAGGGCCTGGATGATCTCCTCATAACCTGTGCTTCTCACTCACCATTTTCTGATTTGACCATCCATCCATTTATCTACCTAAAGTCTCAGCATCACCCAGGCCACAATCTCCTTCAGGGCCGATGCCAGAAGCTTTCCCCGGCCTGGGACCTACTTCTGGTGGCCTGTCTGCCTGGAAAGCCAGCCTGCAGTTCTCTACTTGGCAGTCAAAAGCTATTCCTTCTTCAAGGCTCAGTTCACACATTACACCCTACCCTTCCAATCAGTGGAATTAAGTATCCCCCTCATCCTTCTTTACATAGTTCTTTTAGAATTATGTGTTTGTCTAGAATGTAGGCATTAATAAATATTCATTGAATAGATTGGGCTAGAAAAGATTGGCTTAGATTAGAGAGATTTTTAAGCAACCATATCCGTGGTCATATGACTGATCACTGTCTGAACTGAAATTCTACTCCAAGTTTTTAGCTCTAAATTCAGGAGTCTTTCCACTAAGAGTGTGGGGCACCCTTGGGGCAGTTCCCAATTCCTGAGTAGGTGATGGTAGAAAGTTAACAAGCATCAGCATCTAGAGTTTACCATAGCCAAATTTGGACACAAAATTCTCATTGACTGAAAGGGAAGGTCCAGGAGCAGAAGACAGGTGAAATGTCAGAATATGTCTCAAATTTCTGACCACAATGCCCAGTAAGAATCATGCTTTACATTATAATGCAGTAGATACATTCATGAACATAGGCACGTGGAGAAAATATTTACAAGCAACGTTGACCCTTGCCACATGCAATGTGTTCTGATATTCTCTATTCTGTCTTATATTGTTTTATTTGGTTCTGGTGGACTAATGGGATCCCATAGTTAGAAAAACACTACAGTAATCAGTAATGTGAGATGCCTTCCCCCTGCTTCTTCTTCCTTCTCCCTTTTTGCCCCTCTCTTCCTCCGCTAATGCAATGACAGTTGGTTCCAGCTACCCATCCTCTTACACCTGCCTTCCAAACAAGTGGATGCTATTTCCCTTTTCCTGGTAAATTCTAATTGTAACTTTAAAGTTACTGAAAATTTTATTTATACAATAACACTGACATTATATGTTCTATGTTATCATATAATTGAAAAACCAAAAAGGGGCTCTTTTTCTCTTCTATTTTAATCCTATATCATAAAAGCCCAGTGACTGAACCGCAGAACAACCAGAATGACCAGTCAACCAGTTGCTATGACGTGAATTAACCACCAGGGTGCAGACGCTCAACGCAGGAGCTGCACCTGGTGGTCAGTGCCACCACAGTGGGAGCACCACTCAGCTGACCGGGATGAGCGGCTGCTCCCGCTGTGAACCCCTGGCCGATGGGCAGGAACCCAGGTTGCGATCATTGCCTCCTCACTCCAGGCTCCTCCTCCTCACTCCAGGCGCCTCCTCCAGACACCTGCAGGCCGTGCAGCGCCGCTTCCGGGCTCGCAGAGCTGACCCCAGAGGCTGGGAGGTGGGTTCGTGGCCGCGGAGGGACTGAGGCCTACTCCTGCCGCCTCTCAGTGCTATTGTTCCTGGGCCCAGCCCCGGCCCAGTCCCCTGGAGAGGCTAGTGCTCCGGCTCCACAGAAGATGCTGGGCCAGGGAGCAGCTGCTCAGAGGACGGGTCCACAGCTGCTGAGCAGACTGGGATGAGTGGCACTCCCACAGCAGGCTGATCCTGCAGGCCAGGCCCCCACCAGTGCACGAATCCCGTGAACTGGGCCTCTAGTATTTCCAGAAAGCCCATGAACTCAGTCTGGTGGTTGTTAGGCCTAACTATGCTGAGGACTACATGCTAACATTCTGACTCCCGTGTGGGTCTCTGAGCCTCTTCTCAGTCACACATAAGGTTACTGAGTGGTCAGTTACAACATCCGAATCCTCATTCTATTTCTTTGTTTGTAGGCTGTTTACATTTTCTGAGGCTAGTCACCATCACTGAATCACAGCCCTCTCTGTGGCACGCTGAGACGAGCCTTTCTCTACTGGTAGAAATGCTCACGGAAACCAAGAAGAATAAACACGCTGGCCTACTGACAACAGCTCCCGTGACCTCCCTTCCCTCAACCACCCTCCCTGGCCTCCTCAAGCTTTCCAAATTTCTCTGTACACACACTCATGCTAGAATAGAATGTTCGTGCTCACGGGTTTTGCTTATCTAATTTATTTGGTCACTCAAGCCTGTGTGGGATGCAAACAATTGTAGGTGCAAGAGAACAGTCGAGCCAGTTGCTTACAGAGCTTCTCAACTCTCCAGTCCAACCAAGTCCCCGGTCCGGTTTTCAGTCTCTGCTCAATCCGATTACAAATGGTGACATTTGAACTCCTGTGAGGGTAGACCAGGTGTTTGGATTTGGACCAGGTACCTCAAAGCAGGTCCTCCTCCAGGAGCCCTGGCAGGCAGAGTTACTGAGGAGAAAACTGGGCTTGGTTAAATTTCTTTTATTTTTTTTTTCAAATTATAAGAGAAAGTTTATTTAGAAGCGTGGACAAAAAAGAGGGAGGGAGTGACCGGGCTTGGTTAAATTTCTAAGTTTGCTTAGGTAGTTAGGTAGTACAGCACACAGCTGGACTCCAGCTTATTTTCTTTCAATTCTGTGGGCATTTCTGCTATGACATGATGCATACATGCATTTCTAAACACACACACACCTCTCTTGTTCTGTAAAATTGTGCACAAAAGACTGCAGGGTTCAGGGGAGAAGCAGGGCTGAGGCAGGCCACTCAAACCCTTACAACTTTATCGCCAGAGCCCGAATGAAGTAATAATCATCCTAATAAAAAGGCTACACAGTGAAAGGGCATGTTAGATTCCTAGTTAAAAAGATATACAACAGCAAATATAGGACTTCATCTTTTAAAAAAGAGGGAGTGTAAAGTGGGGACTTGAACAGATGTTTGCACAACCTTGTTCATAGCAGCACTGCTCCCAATAGCCAAGTGGTGGGAGCAACTCAAGTGTCCACTGATGGATGAATGGGTAAACAAAATGTGATATGTCCGTACAATGGAATATTATTCAGCCATAAAAAGAAGGAAATTCTGGTATGTGCTACAACATAGATGAGACTTGAAGATATTATTGCAAAGTGTTAAGCCAGACACAGAAGAACAAATATTGCATTATTCTATTTCTACGTCAATGGACTCAGGATTCCCAGAGTCTGTTGCCTGAGGCTCATGGAGATAGAAAGCAGAAAGGTGGGTGCCAGGCACTGGAGAGAGGGGAGAATGGGGAGTTAGTGCTTTTTGGGGTACAGTTTCAGTTTTGCAAGTTGGAAAGGGTTTGGAGATGAGGGTGGTTGCACAAATGATCTCTTTAAAAAAACCTTCCTTTAGGTTTGGAATTTCTTTCATCAGCATGCACCGAGTGTGCTCAGTGTTACAGACTGTGGAAAAGAATAAACTCGCCTGGAGGCCTATTGACATAAATGAAGAACCACCAAAATGTTTCTTTCCCTTTATTCCATGTGAAATGCAGTTTTGCCAGGAAGAAAACATTTTAGGTCTGAATAAGGTCTCTTAAAGGAGGAATTTGCACAAATGCTCAAAATTAGGGGAAGGGCTTAACAAATATCAGTCCATCTGGGGGATGCGACATTCCACAGTATAGACGGCATAGAAAACTACAGCATAGAGCCAACTGCAGTGGAAAGTGCTTTAGAAACAAAAGGATATGCTAACTGGATGTGTAACATAATCATGACATTTAAAAACACCTGTGGGCAAGGAAGAAAATTATTAGTGACTTAAAAAAATTTCTGTGCACTTCCTGTAATGATACCATCTAAAAACATTTTTAAGGTTGCTTAGAGCCTACATTCCTCTATGTTAACTATTACAGCAGTTGCTATGTTGTTTCTTATCTCATTAAGGTTATGTAAATAAGACGCTGGACTACCTAGTGGTGTATCTCCTTAAAAGCAGTTCTAGTTATCAGTTCCTATCTTTAAATGGATATCCTGTAGACCCGCCCACATGGAAGCCAATGCCCCATTCCATAAGAGGAACCACCTTGCCTCTGGGGCTGGAATATTCACACTTAACTGGCTGTAATACCTGTCAATCATCTTTGAATTTAGTACAGGCTTTGTCAATGGACTCAGATTATCCAAAGTCTGTTGCCTGAGGCTCTCTCTATCCTAAACAGAATGCAGATTGGTGCTGCCTATAACACCATTTCTCCATGTGTCACCTTACTGTCTAATCAGCCAAGGTTTCCAAATGCATTTTCTTCCTAGCTTCCAAGGCTCTCGGGAAAGTGACCCCCACGCTACCCGTCCAGTGGAAGTGTCTCACGCTCCCTGTACTCAGCTTCAAGCAGACCAGGCCTCACATTTGATGGCTGTGTGTCTGCCTTCTTCCTCCCATCTGAATAACCTCCTCCTCCCCCCGCCAACATAAAGCTTTCTCCTCCAAGACGAGCTTGTGCTCTCTCTTCCATGAAGTCTTAGCCAGTCCCTTCTAGGAGGATTTCCCCTTCTACGCCTTTTCACCAGCACCCCCACTTGGCAAGTAGCCATCCTCTGTGTTCTGTTCATGCACGTTTCTCTCCGTCTGGATTATGAGTGAGGCCTTCCTGCTCTGAACAAAGAACTTTCGGAAATATGTATTAAGTCACCTATAAGTACTCTCGTTGGGTTAACTTCCTCTTCTTTATTCTAGTGCATCATATAACAGGCAAAGCCATGTCCTGTTCGTCTTTTAAAAGCACACAGTTCTCTAACACCTTTTTCCTCAGCATGCCCTGGCTTTCTACTTGCACCAGACAGCCCCTCCCCAAAGTCCAACAAACCTCATCCTAGCCACTAATCCTTCATCTCTGGTCTGTAAACTGGGAATTGTCAGAGGAAGTATCTGCTAGTCATCCTCTGCCGCGGCTCAAATCTAGCTCCACAAATGCTGTTGGGCAGGTGCCAGCCTCCACCCTCTAACTTACCAAGGCCTGTGATTATTCTCATTACATCTGCTCACATTTCCCTCAGTTCAGGTCTTCTGTGTCCGCACATTAACTGAGAACCCTTAGAGCGGCACCCTAGGAGGGAGGCTCCAGCCGGCCTCTGTGCATAGACTCTTTTCCTCTGAAGGGACGTCTGTGAGACCTTGTTCAAAGACCCTGCAAAGTCAGTGTCTGGCTGGAATCGTCCAGCGATTTCACAGAGCCACAGCTGTTCCAGAGACGGCCCTAATACCTTCAACAGAAAGCAGGAGGTTACATGACACCTGCCGTCCAGTTAGTTGGTATTTTGTGGCCATACTAACAAATCAAAATCATTAAAGCACTAGAAGAATTTATTTACACATTGATACATTTTAATATTTTAGTATGTATTTATATATTTATATATTTTAATCAAGTAACCTATCCATGCCTTTCTATACTCTTTCCTCCTGACATCACCAGCACCCAAATTATAAAGTGATATCAGTGATGCCAGGGAGTCGAGAAGAACGTGGTGGGCACAGGTTTCCTCTGGCGGCCTGGCCCGGAATCGTGGCTGTTGTGGTCTGCTGCAGCCTTTCCTTCTGCCTATGTTCACAATGCCCCTCTCCTCCCCCATACTCTCCCCTCATCCCTGCCCAAAGGACCTCCATGTCCTCATCCTCCATGAGGTCATAGGTCAGCTAAAATCTTAGTCCAAGTTTGGGGAGGAACGAAGGACTTGGGGAGACGGGTCAGCACTGCGAGTCTGAGGGAGAGCTCAGGGCAGGAACTGGGAGACAAAGGCAAAGGGGTGGAGAGCCAGGTGGGAGCAGAAATCAGCTCATCAGCCGTGTTCTATTTCTTGCTGCTGCCACCGGGACCCAGAACCAGTCTCTGTGGCTCTTTGCCCTGGGAATGTGGAATGAAGCTGGCTGGCATGCTGCAACCAGGAGGGAGCTGAGGGGCAGGACCAGCAGCCTGCAGGGACCAACGAACCTCCAAGAGAGCTCCCCAGGGTGTTCAAGCACATCCCGCACAGTGTGGCCCCAGAACGAAGAGCTTTGTCTCCCCGCACCCTGACTCTTCTCATGCTAGCCGCCTCTCCGGTCAGCATCGTTCCTGGGATGTAGTGCTGAGTGAAAGCGCCCCTGTCTTTCCCCTTGTCTTTTTGGCAAAGGATGTAGAGCTTACAGGCAGTCTTCATCTGTCCATTTGATGTGGAAAGACGAGGTGGGAGGCAGTGAGTACCTGCTCTTCACTTTGGTGTGATGTCCGTAATGCACGTGAGGCGTGTGATGAAGTGGGTCATAGATCTGGGTTCAGATCCTGCTGGTGTGACCAGCTAGAGGCAGGACACGCCTCTCTAGGAACTGTATCCCTACTCTGCAAAGTGGGGGTAATGATAACGACCTCACAAGGCTAGGCAGGGATACGGACAACACAAGGTCTGAGAGTCACTGAGACATTCCCCACCCCTCACGCTCCGGCCAACCCTGGACCAGGCCCTTCTCACTGACATGACCTTACCTAATTTCAGCACAGCCAAGGAGGTAGGTATGGTTACTCCCATCCTACAGGTAAGGAAATCGAATAAATGACTTGCCTAAGGACATCTGGCCAGAGAGCCACGTGTGGAAGAGCCACATTTCCGGTCCTATCTCAAGCCCTTTCTCAACCTCTGGGACTGTCCCACTGCAAGTTTCCAGAAAGTTTCTGAAAAGAGTTAACACCCCCCTACACACACCCCCCCTCAGTGTTAGGTGTTCTGTGTTTCCATTTGTGGGGTGTCTGAGTTAGCGTGACACCCCCAAGCTCAGGTAATGCATCATCTCTCTCATCTGACCTCAGGGTTCCAAAGCCTGGGGAGAAAGACCAAACTTGGAAAACAATGAGTTTTTAAGTTTAGAAAGCACAGTTTTCTTTTCTGCCTTGGGCCATTCATCTTTAAACAACAGGACTGTACATCCATTGATCCAAAATTGATCCATATTCATGATGTGATGCCAGTATTTGAGAAACTTTACCAACACCAAACTTCTATTCTGATGCCTTCGCCTCCCAACCCCACTCCAGTTGGCACTTAGAATTTTTTTAAGAATTGGAAACAACGGGCAAAGAAAGAAGAGAAAGAAGGATGGGGAAGGCAGAAAGCGCACTGTGGTGTCCCTCCCAGATCTCCAGGCACTTGCACCGGCCTCACACACTGAGAACTTTCCAGCCATTCTACTGCAGGCACCTGGAGCTCTCTGGTTTGGAATGGGCCGGAGTGCCAGGAAAAGCATGCCGGGAGCAGCCCTCGTCATGACCGCTGAGGCTGGAGAAGAAATGCCTCTCCTGCCGGCTCTCTCACCTGTGCCTCCTGGGCTCACCTCCCACATGAATGACCGAGACTGAAGTCATTGTCTCGGGACCAGCTCTGGATGAGCCCGACCTAAGAAACAGCTTGTAATCAGTCAAAGGCAGTGCTGGACTGGGAGCTGCTTGGGCAGGGAGAGCAGGCCCTGGTTGATGACATGTCTCTGCTAACGGAGAAAGAGCAGGACCGCCCGCTCAGTCTTCTCTCAGATCCCCGAGGCAGGGAAATGAACTGTCTTCAAGGGAACCTTGGGCCATGAATCACGGTTCCACACTCTAAGTCAAGTGAGTGAGCTGCCAACTTCCTGGGAAGTACAGAGAATATTAAATGCTAATAAAAGCAAATGAAGTAATTCTATGTTAAGAAACAATTCTTAAAAACACTCACACAAAGGGTCAATGTAAAGATTTTTTAGATGTACCAAAAAGAACACAATATCTCTTCTGTGGCACTTCCGTCCCAAACGCATGTTTCCAACATGAGAGAACACCAGACAAGTCCAAATGGAGGGACTAGCTGGCTGGTGTTCTCTGGAAGTACAAATGCCATGAAAGACAAAGGCTGAAGTACTGTAACCACGTGGAGAGAAGAGTTTAATTTGACAATGAAATGCAGTGTGGACCCTGAACCTGACAAAGGACATTTCGTGGGGGAAGTGGCGAATTTGGAAGAAGGCCTGTGATTAGCACGTAGTATTGTATCAATATTAACATCCCAGTTTGGATGATTACACTGTGGTTATTTCAGGTGTTAACATTAGGGAAAGCTGGGGGAAGAATATGCAGGAACTCTGTCCCATTCTTACAACACTTTGGAAGTCTAAAAGTATTTTAAAGTAAAGGCTAAAAACACGTTCCCTACAAATGTTTAACCTGATTCAAGCTTGCTGTAACAGCAGGACTGTAAATCATAATTGGAGAAATCTTGTTTCATTGTTGCTGGTAAAAATGCAAAAAACAGGGGAATGACACTGCCTGGTCTACTTTTTATCACCACTCAAGCCAGAGCATTCATAGTAGGATAGCAAAGTCCTGGTTAGCCCATTCTGGGAAACACTGTTCTTTAAGGTGTTGTTTCTACAGGTTCATCTGAGAGGGCTGAGCCAGGTGAATAAATAACTACATGAAGATCTAACACCCCATTTGCCAGTCTAAGTTAAATGGCAGTTTTGAAGAAAAGGAAAAATGCCAGACTTTCCCAAAGTGGTGGTTAGTCTGCCCTGAAACAGCACATTATTGCCCTTGAAGTGATGCGTGAATTAGAAAAAAAAATTGACAATGTTCACTAATAATATATTTGGATCTCCTTTTCGTACCCATCTGAGGCTTCATAGCTAGTGATACAAAAGGCAACCGTTTTTATAGGTTGGCCTATTTCTTACTTACTTAACAAACATCCATTAAATACCTTCTGTGTACCAGGCACTAGGGCTGCAAGGATAAAAAGGACTCCAACCATTCCCTCGTGAAGTATTCCTATTCGAACAGAGACTGCCCTCATTAATCATGGCATATTGACAGACCCCATGGTAGAGTCAGGTGCAAAGTATTTTTGGAATATAGGAAAGAGAAGAATTAGCTCAGATGGAAAAGTCAAATATGACTTTGAGGAATAAGTAGTTTGTAATAAGAAAATAACAGAAGAGTGTGTGGACTTGTGAAATCTCATATGTTCAAGACTCGAGTGTGGCTAGAGTGCATAGGGAGGCAGAAAGTGGCCGAAAATTCCAAAGCACTACCATGGCCCAAGGTTAAATAGTGACCTTCATTAGAATTCCTCAGGACACTTAATAAGTTAATTTTTAAAATATTAAATCTCACCACGCCCTTTTAAGATTTTATGAAACAGATAAGCTTTGGTGGTCATGATGTTATGAATGTGGCAGAGATTCATCTGAGAAGTGAATCCTGTGCTCATCAATAAAGAGGTTAGAAATTGACCCAGATTTCATGGACCCACCCACCTCATTACATAAGCAATCTCAGCTTTCTTACTTAAGTGAACTGCAGAGATTCATAAACAATACCTAGCTTACTTGTAGTCCTGAATGTTTAATAAACTACAGATAGTTGTTTCAGAAGGACTTACCACAAATAGAAATACACATAAAACCAAACTTTTGAACAAGAACATTTGACCTCACAGTGAGGGGTTGGCTCTTAATCCAAAGAGTTCTGCTGCTACATCTGACCCTATTCGTTTAGGTCCCACAAAATCTCTTACTTATAAAGGGCTTTGAAGATGAAAACTCTATAGTTGAATCAATGAGTTTCACTTCCAACATCAGTGAGCCTTTTATATTTTGAAAACATCCTCTCTTCCTTAGGGAGAACAAACTGTGGATTGATAATGTGAGCATCTCAGCATTTGTCAGAGCTCTTGACTTACCTAAATCCAACACAGCATTCAAGGAAACAATGGTTTGAATATAAACTATCTTTAACCTAAACTACTAGGCTTCTGTTTACTAAACATGAAATTGAAGAATTATTTACCCCTACAAATATACATGTGAAAACTGCAGCAAATGCACTTACTATCACATTTTCAGGCACAGGTTAATAGAATTGAAAAGCGCCTTAAAGGTTGTGTATACCCTGCATGTTACAGATTCTGGAACAAGGGAAGACATGTCAATTAAGCAAACTGTTCTAAGACACACAGCTGAGCAGTGCGAGAACCAGGGGAAAACAAAACAAAACAGGGTGCCCGATGCTACGCAGAATGTGCTCACCACCTTTTCCGGTTGCCAGAGGTTATTTTTATCATCCCAGTGGTTAGTAAACAGTATTCTGAAATCTTAACAACTAATTCATATGTTTCTAAAATCCAAATATTTTAAAATGTGGAGAACATGGTTTTCTGTCGTACGTTGATGCAATAGATGGTAATAAACCTACACAGAATTTCCTTTGAGATTGTATCACTCACCTGCCAGTTTTTTGTTCCTGCTCCATCAGATGAACCTCCTGCATATATATATATATATATATATATATATATATATATATATATATATATATTTTAGGTATCGTTGTAGGCTCAATGGTGCCCTCTTCCCCCAAAATAGGTTAAAGTCCTAACTCCTGTAAATATGACTTTATTTAGAAACAGGGTCTTTACAGACGTAGTCAAGGGAAGATGAGGTCATACTGGGTTGGGGGAGTTCCCTAATCCAACTGGTGTTCTTGTAAGAAAAGGGAAGTTCCAGCACAGAGGCCCACAGGGTGCGTGCTGTGTGAAGAGGAGGGAGGCGTTGGAATGATGCATACACCGTGTAAGCCAAGGATCTCCACGGTTGCTGGAACCAGCAGGAGCTGAAAGTAGCTCCCCTAGAGGAAGAATACTTCCCTAGAACCTTAGCGAGAGCGTGGCTTTGCTGATACTTTAATTCAGAACTCTAGCCTCTGAAACTGTGGGTGAATAAATTTATGTTGCTTTAAGCCATCTTTTTTAAAAAATATGTTTTTGTTGACTTTAGAGAGAGAGGAAGGGAGAAGGGAAGAGAGATAGAAGCATCGATGTGACAGAGAAACATGGATTGGCTGCCTCCTGCATACCGCCTCCTGGGGATCGAGCCCTGAACCCAGGCATGTGCCCTGACCAGGAGTCAAACCAGCGACCTTTTGGTGCATGGGGCCACACTCAACCACCTGAGCAACACCCACCAGGGCTCAGCCACCAGTTTACAGTAATTTGTTAGGGCAACCTCTAGGAAATTAATACAAATATGTTATTAAATGAGATACTAAAATCATGAATATCCAAATAGATAAAAGATTTAAAAAGATATTTTATGACCAAAAAATACAATTATTAAACAACCGCAGAGAAAATATATATTAAACTTTGCTGTTTATTAAAGAAATGCCCATTAAAACACCAATGAGGTAGTTTTTCTTTATTAAAGTTGCAAGAATTCAATATAATGAAGATAGTCAGCAGGCCCACCCGTGGGAAAGCTAACCCACTAAAACATTATTGGAGGACACGTAGAACTGGTACAACCCCACTGAGAAGCAATCTGTCAATACTTATTCAGTAGTGCTTTCATACTCACCGGTGGGCATCTGACCAGGTTCAAAAGGAGCAGAGTAAAAAGAACACAATAACAACACGCAGTCAGACCCATCACTGAGTGTCACACTTGACCAGCTGCAGCAGTGTGGTTACCTGCTTCTCTGGCCCTCCTGGACCTGACCCACCCTCTCATGACGTACATAAAACTCTCAAACGACAGTCTGAGAGCACAAGCACTTCTTGATGATCCTTAATAGTACTTATTGAGAACATTATCACTTCTTTTTAAAAATATATATATTTTTATTGTTTTCAGAGAGGAAAGGAGAGGGAGAGAGAGATAGAAACATCAATGATAAGAAAGAGTCATTCATGGCTGCCTCCTTCACGCCCCACACTGGGGATCGAGTCCACAACCTGGGCATGTGCCCTGACCAGGAATAGGAAATGAACCATGATCATCTGGTTCATAGGTCAATGATCAACCACTGAGCCATGCCGGCCAGGCCCACTTCTTTTCTTAAAAAATCCTCACCAGAGGACATGCTTAGAGAGAGAGAGAGAGAGAGAGAGAGAGAGAGAGAGAGAGAGAGAGAGAAACATGGATTGGTTGCCTTCCAAACATGCCCCAAGGTGATCAAACCCACCACTCAGGTACTAGTATGTGCCCTGACTGGAAATCAAATCGGCAACTTTGTAGTGCACAGGATGACACCCAACCAACTGAGCCACTCTGGCTGGGCCATATCACTTCTTAATAATACTTAAGTTGAGTTTAAAGAGGTTTTATTCCAAAATCCCATTCCAGTCTTAAAAATTATAATACATACTACATTCTACAACTCTTTTCAGTAAAAGATGTTATCTCTGGTAGAGAATTGATTTCTTAAAGAAATCCTGAGGTAAGTTCTATCTTCCCAATTTTATTGGAAGGAAACCAGGCTCAGAAATAGCAGGCAGCTTGACCTAGGCCCTTGGGCTAATCGGTGGCCCACCCAGGAGTGGAACCCATGTCTTCTCACTTCAGTTCAGTGGTCTGTCACTCCTCTGTGATGCTAGGAAAGTCTTTGCACAGACCTTTTCCAACTTGGAGGAGACTTAGAAGCCAACTTACGGATGAGGAAACTGAAGCCCAGGGAGGGTAAATGATTTTGCCACATTCACATGGCAATTACAAGGCAATCTTGTCTTTGAGCCGAAGGACCACAGCTCACTCCCATAAGAAACCGAACATCTTTAATTTATATCAACAGATTTATTTGCACCCAAATGTATTCAGCATTCCGTAAACAGATATTTCTTGTGGGCCTACTATATGCCAGCCTTGTGCCAGGGGCTTTCAGTCCAAGCCCAGCAGGCCCAGAATTCAGCAACATTGGTGGACATTCTATTCCCCAAAGCTGAGCCTATCAATTTAGCTTTGGGAGTTCTGGAATCAGAATTTATCTAATGAGCTTTCTGTATTTCCTAGTTATTTCTGCCCACAATTGTTTATTTAAAATAAGGAATTTTTGTGGCCTGGCAGTGAAAGACCATTCAGAACCTCAGACAAATAATTTCCTGTTAATAATCTGCTTATGAATACTTCTCTCCCACACACCAGCCCAACCGAGCTTAATGCTCTCTGCACAGCTACCGAGGCAGGCTGCTGCTCAAAGGGCAACCCAGAACTTCTTAATACAGCTCAGGACAGTGAACACATTGTCTTCAGGAGATCCAGAGACTTATCTCAGAAGAGGTATCCCCACCCCCATCTTCTTTCAGGTTGTGTCCAATTTGCAAACTTCTGGGAGACTAATACACTTGCCTCCAGTCTGGCACATGAATCACCCCAGAGGACCCGGTGAGCATTTACACTCAGTAAAGACCATTAGCATTCCATTATGTTCCCTTCACACAGCAGTAATTCTAAGGATTAGGAAAAAGCTCCGGGCTGGGGAAAATGAATTCTCCCTAAAATTACTATTAAAGTGTGAGTGAAGCACACGATAGAATTTTCAACCTGGAGTGATGGTCTTTTGTAAAAGGAATTAAACTCCTGACTGAGGAGATTATTTTAACCTTGAACAAGCATAATTTTGTAGGACACACAGCCTTTAAACATACATTAAAAGTACATATCTGCTATCTGTTAGCCAATTGAGGGAAAGAAAAGGAATGTAGCGTTTTAAATTTTGTTTTGATGATGATGATGAGTGTATTAGTTTGCCAAGGCTGCCATAATGAAGTACCACAAACTGAGGGGCTAAAACAAAAATTGATTGTCTCGCAGTTCTGAAGGCTAGAAGTCCAAGATTAAGGTGTCAACAGGGCTGGTGTATTCTGAGAGCTGCGAGTGAAGTACCTGTTTCAGGCCTCTCTCCTCATCTTCCTGTCTCTCTTCCCATCATCTTGCCTGTGTGTGTCTGTGTCCAAATGGCCCCTTTCCCTAAGGACGCCAATCATAGCAGACTAGAGCCCACTTCATTTTTTTTTAAAATATATTTTATTGATTTTTTACAGAGAGGAAGAGAGAGGGATAGAGAGCTAGAAACATCGATGAGAGAGAAACATCGATCAGCCGCCTCCTGCACACCCCCCACCGGGGATGTGCCCGCAACCAAGGTACATGCCCTTGACCGGAATCGAACCTGGGACCCTTGAGTCCGCAGGCCGACGCTCTATCCACTGAGCCAAACCAGTTTCGGCTAGAGCCCACTTCATTTTAATTCACTGCCTCTGTAAAGACCCTGTCTCCAAAGAAAGTCACATTCTCAAGGAGGTTAGGACTTCAGGATATGAAGTTTTAGCAATCCAGTATCCCAACTGATGTTCCGTTGCCCCTCTCCTCTCCCCCTAAAACCTGTCTAGGTCTCCTCTCTCCTGAGAGTGTTGCCCAGAGGGACCCCTTTGATGACCAAGGCCTGGCCTAACTGCCTGAGGAGATGTGCTGCTCTGGGTGTCGGTCTACCTCCACGCAGCAGGTGCTTCCCCCTCCGCTCCTGTGATAAACCTTCCTGAGAAGTTAGCCCCGAGCTTACTCACTCCCCCGAGCCTCACACTGGATCCCCGGGAACCCCAGAGCAGAGCTGCTCACTGGGAAGCGGCTGGGCTCTTGGCTTTTCATGACCTGGAAAGGCTCCCGAGACCACATGACAACTCCATCAGGTACTGTCTCCATTACTCCTTGGATAAAGGCAAAGACATCCTCACCCTCTCTGCTTGTTGGATCCCCTCAACCTCTATGAATTTCCAAATATCTCCTCCGTCTGGGAGGGAAACTCATGGGACCTGAAGCCACAGTCAATCACGGAGCTTTTGAGTTCTCTTTGCTTATTTTGCCTGGCAGGATCCCACCCAGGCGCCATGCTACCTTCATCTTCATTTGGACCATTTGATACCTCTCCCTAGCCAGTCCCGGCCTCCTGCCAGCAACCACAAATCCCACATGTTCTCCGACGGTGTGGGGATTTGGTCTGACACCAGGTTCTGGAGCCAGCCGTCTCCAAAGACCAAGAAAATGAAGAAGCTCTAGTCAATATGCTGTCTGTCTGCTCCAACACTGGACTGCCCCCTCTCCTGGAAGCCACATCCACACCAAGTGTAGTGCTAGCGCCAAACTCCCTGATTTGGTAACCTGTGCTGTCCCTTCCCCTTTGGACCAGAACTCTGCTTTCTTTTGCTATTTTCCATTGCGAGGCCCTGGGAGTACTGTCTGCCCTGTGCCCCAGCCCTGCAGGTGGGGCAGCCTCCCTGCCCCAGCCACCTGCTCACATCTCTGCAGCTCTCTGCTCGGCCCCCTGTGCTGCACTGCCCCTGCCCGCCGGGTAAGGAACCCTAGGACACCTTTGGCCTACCTCCCTCCTGGTGCTTGTCTCCGGCTGTTGTATTATACCTGCATGACCTGCTCTTCTTCCCTCGCCTTCAGGTGCATCTAGCACCTGCCCCACCTCAGCAGCAGTATCTGTTTCCATTTCTGGCTCTCTGTCTTCCCCGTGCCCACTGCAATGAACCCTTCTGAAGCTGTGGATGCTGGCATTGAAATTTACATACAATGTCGCAGACATGCAGAAATATAACTTCATTCCCTATAATTGATCTCAAGTATCCCATGAACTGCTATTTCCACTTTGAGGTAGAAAAAGACTTAGCATAGTTACGGTAGTTATAAATAGTCTCTACCAGGTTAACTCAATCTCTTTGGGGGCAAGTAGTCTTTCAAGTTTCTCTTTCTGTTTCCTTGGGCAGCATCTGGCTGTAGGGCACATTTCAAAGCTGGCTGGTCTCCATGCTATTGTCTGGCTCACACAGGCCTCACAGTCTCACCCCTGGGTCTCTTGGTTACAGAACCCCCTGCCCCCAAAACTGTGTGGGAGTCCATCACTGATGCTGGCTCCTGCCCTCGCCTCATTTGTAACTTTCATGGGTCCTCCTTGTCCCAACACAGAGTTCCTTATGGTCTCATCAACTCTCTTTGCCCGTCCGCCTGCCTTGATGCAACAGGACAGATTTCTGGATCCCTTTCCTCCTCACCATTTACAGGCCATGGGAACCTGCACGGGACACGAGGGAAGCATCACCCACCATCTCTGCCCTGAGGCAGCCACACATGAGAACTGGGACCTCACCCTCTCTGCTTGTTGGATCCCCTCAACCTCTTTGAATTTCCAGATATCTCCTCCTCACGCTGAGAGTGAAATAGTCACGCTCCTACTTCTGGATCTGTGGTTCAGCAAGAAGCAGACAGAGCCCGTGATGGGGCCTCCTGAGTTGGAAGTGGTCTTAGCTTTGACCAGGTCTGCAGGCAGTGGGTCTTCTGGGAGTCAGCCTGGCTGGACCGGCACCCGTCCCTGGGCTGGGGATCAGAAGCAAGGTTTCTGGCCTGCAGGGGCTCCAGCGCTTGGCTAATTACCAACACAGAAACTTAGGTACAGGGATTTTTATTTCATAAAATTGGAATACAGTGTGAACCCTGGGTCTCAGGATGAAGACAGAAGGTCTGTTCCTAGAACTGAGGCCCAAGAATGGGGCCAGAAGATCAAAGAGCATGATTTGGGTTTATCAGTAACTCTCCCTAGATCTCAGCCTCAAAACCAAGCTACATACATCCAACCATAAACTTCCCTTTCATGTAACAGTTTACCTTTCATACAACACAGTTGAATAAACCATGCTTCTTTTACCTTCTGACTTAACCCCTTTCTCTGCTCTCACTAGGATCTGGATTGTATTTCCAAGACATCGTTTTCTTTATGTCACCCTTTCATAGGTACAGGGATTTTATATATATATATATATATATATATATATATATATATATATATATATATATAATTAAAATGGGGAGGGGGAGACATCTGCAACAGTGTCAACAATAAAAAATTTAATTTGAAATAGGCCCTGTTAGCTCAATTGGTTAGGGTCATCCCTCTACACCAAGGTTGAGGGTTAGATCCCAGTCAGGGTACATACAATATGGTGGGTGATGCTTCCCTCGTGTCCCGTGCAGGTTCCCATGGCCTGTAAATGGTGAGGAGGAAAGGGATCCAGAAATCTGTCCTGTTGCATATATATATATATATATATATATATATATATATATATATTATTGATTTCAGAGCAGAAGGAAGAGTGAGAGAGAGAAACATCAATGATGAGAGAGAATCACTGATTGGCTGCCTCCTGCATGACCCACACTGGGGATCCAGCCCGCAATCCACATATGTGCCTTGACGGGGAATCAAATCGTGACCTCCTGTTTCATAGGTCGACACTCAACCACTGAGCCACCGTGGCCGGGCTATTTCACCCTTTCTTGCTCAGAACCTGCAGGCATTCCCTGTTGTCTCAGATCAATCCACACTCCTCAGCCTGCAATTCCACCCTTTTAGCAATTTCTTCCTCCGTCTCCCAACTACTGCATTTCCCAGGACTTCCTGCCATGGTGCTCCATTTCCATCAGGAAAGTCCTACCTTTAGTTTTCCTTTTGACAGTAGCAAGCACCAATTTCTGCCTCTGCTTTCAAACATAACAAAGTTATTAGTGCTTATTTTCTAATAGGCACATAGTCACAATGGAGGAAATAAAAATAAATAAATTTTGACCTTGACTTGTAAAAAGTTTCTGTTTATGGGAATTCTTGAAGCCTCCATTCCTATACTTTAAATTCCAAATACCACATTTTCTTAATGTTTTGTCCTGAGCCTGGCCTTCCCAAATTAACTCCTTTTTGCACTTTCTTAGTACAGGTATTGATGACATTTTATGTTTGTGTAAAACTTTATGCTTTCAAAATGTTTTCAAATAATTTTTGACCTTCAACACAGCATGTGAGATGCCAAGACAGCCAGTCTACCCCCAATTTCACATGTGAGGAAGTGATGCTCAGGTTTTGAGCGATGTGCCTGAGGTTGCACAACTAATAAATAAGGACAAAGCCAGGGCTAGGACTCAGACCTCTTGCCTCTGTCCAGTGTCCTTTCTATCAGAATACATCACAAATCAGGATGCATTCAGCCAGCCATGTGGAACTGAAGACTGGGTTTGATGGCTTAACTAAATAGAGGTTTATTTTTCTCTGCATTGAGAAATTTGATAGGTTCCAGGCTCTTTCTATATTTCTGTCTGACACATGGTTTTCATCTTTGTGTCAGCAAGATGATTTCTATCTTGAAGTACCAGTTCTGCATTCCAGGTAGAAGGGCAAAGGGCAAAGGGCAAAAATTAAAATGGGGAGGGGGAGACAACTGCAACAGTGTCAACAATAAAAAATTCAATTTGAGAAAAAAAGCTGGAAAAAATTTAAAATAGGCCCTGGTAGCTCAATTGGTTAGGGTCATCCCTCTACACCAAGGTTGAGGGTTAGATCCCGGTCAGGGTACATACAATAAGTGCATAAATAAGTGGAACAACAAATTGATGTTTCTCTCTCTCTCTCACCAAAAAATTAGTAATATGCCAAGTGAAATAAGCCAGTCAAGAAAGACAAGTACCATATGATTTCACTTCATATGAAATCTAATGAATAAAATAAGCTAACAAAGTTTGAGGCAGACTCATGGATACAAAGAACAGACTGACAGTTGTCAGAGGGGAGGGGGCTGGAGGCTGGGTGAGAAGGGTGAAAGGATTAAGCAAAGAAAAATAAAGAAAGACTCATGGACACAGACAACAGCGTGGTGATTGCCAGAGGGAAGAGGAAGTGGGGGAGGTGAAATAAGGTAAAGGGAGGCTAAATGGTGATGGAAAGAGACTTGATTTGAGGTGGTAAACACACAATAAAATATACAGGTGATGTATTATAGAATTATACATCTAAAACCTATATAATTTTATTAACCAATATCACCTCAATAAATTAAATTTAAAAAACATTAAAAAAGAATTTGTTTAAGAAAAAAATCAAAATGGTACACATCAGTTACTTCTTTTTTTTTTTAAATATGTTTTTATTGATTTCAGAGATTGGAAGGAAGAGAGAGATAGAAACATCGATGATAGAGAAACATCAATTTGCTGCCTTCTGCACAAGCCAGCAACCCAGAAACATGCCCTGACTGGGAATCGAACCAGGAATCTCCTGGTGCCACGGTCGGCAAACTGCGGCTCATGAGCCACATGTGGCTCTTTGGCCCCTTGAGTGTGTCTCTTCCACAAAATACCACGGCCTGAGCGAGTCTATTTTGAAGAAGTGGTGTTAGAAGAAGTTTAAGTTTAAAAAATTTGGCTCTCAAAAGAAATTTCAATCATTGTACTGTTGATATTTGGCTCTGTTGACTAATGAGTTTGCCGACCACTGTCCTGGTGCATGGGACAACATTCAGCCAACTGAACCACACTGGCCAGGAAATTACTTCTCATTTAAGGAGGTTTCCTGAAAGCCCCACCCAGTGACTTCACTTGCATCTCATTGGCTGAACTGTGTCACCTGGTCAACTCTAGCTGCAAGGGAATCTGGGAGGCTGGGTGTGTTAAGCTGGGCACATTGCCACCTCAACAAAGTCTGAGCTATTATAAGGAATGGATGGTTGATTGTGTTTGTTACAACTGCTTACTTCTCTAATCTGCCTCCTCTTATTTTATATTGCCATATAATAGTCCTGCTTCATCATTTCCTTGTCCTCTTTCACCCCAGTTCCGCACCCCACAAAGGGTTACAATATCCCAAGAAAGCCAGACTACACAACCATTGCCTATTTCTCAGAAAAAAACTTATATTTCCTCAGAGAGGTGTTAAAAGCAACAATCTAGGAAAGTAATAACAACTGTATGAAAGCTATGTTCAATCTGGGTTTTCTTCATATGTCCCATTTCAAACACATGGTCCTATTGTTTTCATAAACAATAATTCCCAACATTTCAGTATCCAAACTCCACCTCCTGGAAACCTGGAAATAGTGCAAAATCTTTTTACCTGACATGTCTTGATTTTGAGCTATTTCCAGGTCCTGGGGATACTGAGGTGAATGAGACAAGACCTGCCTTCCAGGTGCTCTCTGTCTGGGTGGGAAGACAGTCCAGTGTCCTGGTCATGTAAGTGGAGATGGTTCTGTGAGTCCAAGCCACAAGGAGTGCCTAGTTGAGGCTGGTTCCTGGCATGTGGGGCTGCAGAGATTAGGGACACGGGGGCCTGCAGGAGGCCAGGAAGCATAGTGGGAAGAGGACTATTGATCAGGACAAGGTATGTCCAGAAAGTGGCATGAGTTCTTCTCTCTCTCTCTCTTTTTCTATAAACAAATGCACAACTTAAAAGCCCAAGTAAATGCTGGCCTCTTCAAAGCAGTCACCTAAGTGGACTTTAATTGTGCAGCCTTGGTTCGAAGCATTCCTTTGCAAATGCAGTTTGTTCAAAAGCAATTTCTTTTCTGGATTCCTACAAGCTATATAAAAACTAGGGGACCAGTGCATGAATTTGTGCACCTTGAAAGGAACTGTGGGCCGTGAGGCTGCAGTGGGCATAGGCGCGGGTCTCGGCCCATCCTCCACGCCCCCTCCTGGCCCCTCCCACTACGGCCCCCGGTCCCCTGTCTGCAGGCAGCCCCTCTCCCACTGCCACTGCTCCCACGTGCTGACGGCACCGGACCCACTTGCACCCACTGATGGTGTGAAGTGATTGGGGCCAGCACCAGCAGTGGGTGCATGTGGCAGCTGCTGCCCCAATCACCCCTCAGGAGCAGGGGGAGGTGGAGAAGCCCTCAGGGGCACCAGCAGTGTGTGCAAGCAGGGCCGGCGCCTGCAGCAGGTGGGAGCACCGGGTGGGACCGAGGCACACTGGAGCAAAGAATTTTCAATAACCACCAGAGGCTCGCCCCAATGACAGTGACCAGCGCCCATCTTGGTCTGACCCTCCCCCCCACCTTCCCCCACCAGCTCACCTGCTCCACCATCCTGCTGCTGCCGATGCCCGCCATGTTCTGCACGTGCCCTGGTGGGCAGCGCACATCATAGCAACCGGTTGTTCAGTTGTTCCACCCTTCGGTCTATTTGCATACTAGGGTTTTATATATAAATAGATCCTTTGAATTTCCTCACTGAAAAATCCATGTCCTTTATTTTTTAATTTTTTTAAATATATTTTTATTGATTTCAGAGAGGAAGGGAGAGGGAGAGAGAGATGGAAATGTCAATGATAAGAGAGAATCATTGAGGTACTGGGGATCAAGCCCGAAACCTGGACATGTGACCTTGACCGGAATTGAACCACAGACCCTTCAGTCCGCAGGCCGACACGCTATCCACTGAGCCAAACCGGCTATGGCGAAAAATCCATGTCCTTTAGAATGGGTTTTATTTCTGAACATATGGAGGCAATCTGTGGATCAGAATAAAGCAGGAGGGCAGCATTGCTGAGAGCTCACCAGAGCTTTCTCTTAAGCAAGTTCACCTGCTGAGGTTCCCAGCTCCTTAGAGTGCATATGGAAAGTCTACAGGGAAAAAAGTAAAGAATTTAAAAAGCAGTCAAAATTTGAGCAGGCCTTTATTTAAGTCCAGGACAATTGTGTGTTTACAGGTTCTGTCACTTTCTGTCTTCTCAGTCCTCAGATAAGTGGTTCCTTTTTCACCTGTGGTGGGTACTTGCTCCTGAGAGACTGTTAAACCTTCAGCATGCTATCAGCACAAAGAACTATTCACTTATCTGCTTAGGGAACGTGGACCTGGAATGATTAATCCGATAAAGCTGGCCCCTTTAAGCTTCTGATCTTGTCTGATAAACTCCTTGCTCTAATGACATTGAATAATGAGTTGAAATGTAGCCAATACATCATGAAAGTTATTATTCTTCCCATGGGCTTCTAGAATTCTCATCAACTCCACTTTTACCTTTATCCCATTTTCTGACCTCTTACCATTTTCTCTCTTCTCTGTTTCATGTTTTCTCTCCCCCCCCCCCGCCCCCCGCCCCCGCCCCCCCCCCCCCCTGCTCCCCCAAGCTGGATCCCGGGACGGTGGTTTGATTCATGTTTGCTAAGCAGTTTCCGTTTGAATCCAGTTATAGCTTGGTGTCCACATTGGCTCAAACTGGATACTGGAAGGACTTTTTTTTCTCTGACCACCGAAGGTCTGGGCTCTGCTCACTTAGTCACCAGCACCTGTGTGTGCAAAGCTGCCCTATATTGCATCAGCCAGGAGCTCTCCAGGGAGGGCTCCTGAGGACAGACAGAGACGTATTTCTCTGGCACGATTCCCTCACAGGAGGCGCTGGCACCTATGGAGCGAGGTGCAAACCCGCCTCGACAGTCCTTAAACAGGGGATGAGGTCAGCCTGGGCAGAAAGAAAACATCCTGAAGGAAGGGGTGGGTGGGGCAGGCCACCCCACCCACCTCTTTGCACTTCCCTGAAATGCTGGGGAGTTGGAGGGAGTCCCGTGTGACTTTATGAATCAGGAAAAGACAACAGATCATCAGGAAGCGGCACAGGGAGCCACAGGCTAGGACTCCAGGGTGCTGACCTTTTGCCCAGGGTCACATGATTTTTAATCTGCCACCTTGGCTCCAGAGCTATTGTGTGGTCCTCAGTCCTGAGGAGGCGGGGCTGGGCTCAATTCCTAGGAGGTCTGCCTGACAGAAGTTTGCTGTGGGACCTGAATGAGAAGTCTGTGGCCCTCACAGCCGGCTCTTGGGCGCACTAAGTATATAAAGTAGAAGCAGGCAGGAATCCTTGGAGGGATCAAAAGCCACTGGTTCTTCCTTTTCTCCCAGACAGGGAGTGCCCTCCATCTCATCTAACTTCAGGCAAATATCAGGGAACCAAGCAGACTGCTATCAAGCAGAACCCAGGGCTAATTTAGCTTAGGTCTCCATCACATGCCAGATCTGTAAGACCTGTTGTGCCTCACCATTCCCACCTCCAGAAGGTTGCAGCCATGAAAACCTTAGGTCTTAACTTTCTGTTACCCCTTTAACATTTCTCCGGACCAACCTCAATCTGTGTTTTTAGCAGGTTTTAAAATTTTTATCCTGAAACACAAAGGGTTAAAGAATAGACCAAGGGAGTTTAAGGATTAAAGTTAGGCCCTAATTCCTGTTCCCTCCCTCCCACACTGGACAGAGTTCTCACTCAATTCTTTGATCACTGGATATTCCTCCGACCCCCAACATTTTGGCGTGGGCTGTGGAAAACAGCCCCTGGCATGGAGGTCCAGACAGGCTCTCTTTTCAGCTGGCACCACCCAGACTTCGGATTTGAGGAGTGCACTGCAGAAGTCACCTCTTTAAAAAAATGGTCATTAGAGGGTCTCAGGAGATTGATGGCTTGGGGCCACAGGTTGACGGCAAAGGAGGAGGGTTGTTGAGTTTCTCACAGCATTTGCAGCCGAAGATTAGATTAGGTGGTTGTTCTACTAAAACTTTACTGGAACTATTATTGGCCTAAATAAAGAAAATAATTTGCTTTTGGATGTCAGGAAAAAGTAAAAAAGTTTTTAGTCTACTTGTTTTCTAACAAATTTTAAAGGTCAGTGGGTAGTAAAATGTCATTGTATTGAAAATATAAGCACTGAATTAATTGTTCCAGAAATAAGATAAACAGAAGGCTAACATTTAGTTTATATTTTTAGTGTGAAGTAAGCAATTTCTTATAAAATAAACTAGGAAATTTTTTTGCCTAATTGCTCCCTAAATATATTTTTTTGTTTCTCTTGCACCCAGGAATCCTGTTTCCACAACAAGGCTGTACAGCCAGCCCTCCGCATCTGTGGGTTCAACCAACCACAGATGGAAAAACACTCAGGGGAAAAAAATCCCAGGAAGTTCCAAAAAAGCAAAACTTGAATTTGCTACGCACCAAGCTCTATACTGAATCCCAGGGAATAAAGTGATGTGCAGGCAGACCCTGCTGTGGCCTCTACCCAAATATAAGTTATATGCAAATTTTATGACATTTTAGTTTATTTAAAAATTATTTATTGATTTTAGAGAGAGGAATGGAGAGAGAGAGAGAGATAAACATCAATTTGTTGCTCCACCCACTCATGCATTCATTGATTCTTATATGCACTCTGACTGGGGGTCGAACCTGCAATCTTGGAGTATTAGGATGATTCTCTAACCAACTGAGCCACCGGCCACGGCTAATATTATGCCATCTATACTAATAAAAGGGTAATGTGCTAATTAAACCGGGAGACCTTCTGGACATCCTTCTGGACAAAGCCATGGTGGTGGGGCCGAGGCAGAGATGATTAGGGGCAATCAGGCCAGGAGGGGAGGGCATTTGGGGGTGATCAGGCCAGCGGGAGTGGGGAGCAGTTGGGGGCAAGCAGGCCAGCATGGGGGGGAAGTTGGGGGTGATCAGGCCGGCAAGTGGGGGCAGTTGGGGGCAAGCAGGCCAGCTTGGGGGGGAAGTTGGGGGTGATCAGGCCGGCAAGTGGGGGCAGTTGGGGGCAAGCAGGCTGGCAGGCAGAGTGGTTAGGGGTGATCAGGCAGGCAGGCAGGTGAGCGGTTAGGAGCCAGCGGTCCCGGATTGCGAGAGGGATGTTCGACTGCCGGTTTAGGATGGGGCCTAAACCGGCAGTCAGACATCCCCAAAGGGGTCCCAGATTGGAGAGAGTGCAGGCCAGGCTGAGGGACACCCCCACCCCTGTGCACGAATTTTGTGCACTGGGCCACTAGTTTTATATAAGAGACTTGAGCATCCAAGGGTTTTGGTATCTACTGGGGTCCTGTAACCAATTCCTCCAGGATACGGAGGGATGACTCTATGTCCACATCAATGGAGAGCTTTACAATGCAGATTCCTGGGCCCACAAACAGCTGGTTTCCAAAGTGTTAGTCTGAGACAGGGAAAAACAGGTTTATTGGTATCAAGCTGCCTAAGGCCAGAGCAGCACCATTCAGCTCCATGGACCTTTCTGATCGCTCTGCCCCACTATTGAATTACCTCTAGGTTTTACCCTTCTCCTCAAACACCTAACCAGGAGCCAGAAAAATCTGACCAGGCGTGGGGTTGGAATAAACTAAAGTTGATGCTTTAGAATGTTTTGAAAATCTTTAAAAGCAAGTTAGGCAAGGTCGGTCCCCGGGAAACAGAACAGGCAGAGGCCATTTCTGAGGAGTCCAGTTCCAAGGTCCAAGGTCCTGGCTCTGGACCAGACCACTCCAGTGCTGCCTATGAAGACATTTACTCCCTCGACCCCAGGACCCTAGAACTTACGACTAATACGTTAGAGGTTCCATCCATCGAGAGCCTCCTGTGCAAGCAAAAAGCTCCCCTACAACCTCAAAGACCTCGGACCGAGACAGCGGGCAGCAGGGGTTAGGCCTCTGTTTACAAAGCAGTTTACAGTAAGTGCTGTTCATTAATTAGGCTGTCATTTTGCCAACAGGAGAGTTAGAAGTACTTGGGTGCAAACTCAACTCAGGAAGAAAAATAAGAAATTAATAAAACCGTAACAGACTTGATGCTTTTCTGTTTTATCTCCATCTGTGATATTCAATTTAAGTGTATAGCATCATCATCTTTAATATACTGTGCTTTAACATTACATTAAATTCAAGTGTTACACTTGCTCACAAGTCAATACCTTATGCCCTTTCCAGAACACGATTACTATGCATCAGAGACCGATTGGCACATACTATATGTGCAGGGATGACTAATGTTTTGTGGAAAAACAAAGATTCCTGCTCTCAAGAAACTTTTAAGTTATGAGCTGAGAGGCTCTAAATCGAACTTGAAGTAACATCCCAATAGCTCTCATTTCTTGAGCTTTTCCTGTGCTGCTTATCTTCTGTCTCCTGGATTCGCTCCATAGTCCCCCCTTCTCTTCTGGGTCCCCAAAGGCTGCCCTGTATGGATGACATGCAGGGGCTCCCACGCCCCCGGCTGTTGGTTGGGTTGCACAATGGGGAGCACGGCTGCACTGGAAGGAGGGAGGAGAGGAAGGAATGAGGTCAGGCTGGAATCACTGTGGGCTGGCTGGCCTGGAGCAAAGGTCAGGACCCCTACAAGGCAGCTCTCTGCCTGCAGTTCCCGCAATGCGCTCGGGAGTCCCTCCTCAGGCCTGGAGATGCCCCCGGTGTTCCAGGCTGGGGTTGGCACTACGCCCGTGCTTCCCTGCGCCTGTGTAAATCACTCCTTTATTAAACATTCTTCAAGTCACCCCCCGCCCCCCTTCCCTCCAGGGCTGACTGGCATTTCTACCGTGACTTTGGTGTTATTTAATTAAATCCTCAAAACAACACAGTGAAGTAATATTATTCACTTCATTTTACAGACTCTGTAAGTGAGTCTCAGAGGGACTAGGGTATTTCCCCGAGACCTGGACACGCAGGATTTCCAACCCATTTCTGAACCTCTGATGGAGAGTCTGGTGGAGAGCAAGCGAGAGCAGGAGCGAGAGCGAGAGAAAGAGCGAGAGCTGCCCAGTTAATAAAATAGTAACGCCTATTTGGGAGGCTCTTCCCCCTGTTCCTGTCCAGGGAAACTCCAGGATGAACGCAACTGACAGCCACTGACTTTAGAAAGGACTCAACTCCAAGAGTCACGGAGAAGTAATGTGTCAGTCAGCGCAGCTGGTCAATGGCAGTAATGAGACCAAGATCTGACTTTGAGTCCCTCCTTCCTAGTAAATTAAATGCTGCCACGAAGTGATTCATAGGCCCCAGATTGTACATCACCTTCAGATGCCCTTGCCAGACTCAACCACATATCACAGCAGCACAGGCTCCTGGTGACCCTGCCCTTGTGGCCTCATCCTGTGGGCAGCCCTGAAGCACTCAGGGCAGCGAGGGAAGTGGAGCTGCAGCAGGACCACACAGTAGGCCTGTGGGAGACGGGAGGATGCCCTCCCCTCACTGCTAGCCTGGGTCTGAGACAGGCACCGGCTCACCTGCTCCACCCCTGCCTCTCCAGGAACCAGTTGCTCTCAGCTGCCGGAAGATTTGTCTCTGGGGAAAGTGAACATTGGAAATCCACATCCCAGAGTAAGCTCACTCGCACCCCTATTCATCCTTATTCACACCCCTATACTCCTTCATTGACTCTGCCAATTAATTGACAAGATGTTTATTGAGCATCCATTATTTTTCAGAGCAAGGCTGGGTTTCCCGTGTCCTTCTCCTCCCTCCTGGCAATTTTCCTTGGGTTGCCCAAAGCACTTCTGCCCTCTTCCTTGTTCCTTCTCTCAAAAATGACCTCTCTCCTCCTTCCTACTCCTTAGCAAGAAAAACATGCACAAAAACTTCCATCCTTTGAATCTTGAAGATCTTAGTCAAGTATGAGAAAAAAATTTCTTAGTTATTAAACCAACTGGGTGTGGGGAGATAGAAGAAGATAAAGGGGGGATAAATGGTGATGGAAGGAGACTTGACTTGGGGTGGTGAACACACACGCAATATACAGATGATGTATTATAGAATTATACACCTGAAACCTATATGATTTTATTAACTAACTAGAAGCCCGGTGCACGAAATTCGTGCACGGCAGGGGGTTGTCCCTCAGCCCAGCCTGTACCCTCTCCAATATGGGACCCCTCGAGGGATGTCCGACTGCCCGTTTAGGATCGGGCCTAAACGGGCAGTCAGACATCCCTCTCACAATCCAGGACTGCTGGCTCCCAACTGCTTGCCTGCCTGCCTTCCTGATTGCCCCTAACCGCTTCTGCCTGCCAGCCTGATCACCCCCTAACCACTCTGCTGCCAGCCTGGTTGATGCTTAACTGCTCCCCTGCCAGCCTGTTTGCCCCCAACTTCCCTCTTCTGCCAGCCTGGTCACCCCTAACTGCCCTCTCCTGCAGGTTTGATCACCTCCAACTGCCCTCCCTTGCAGGCCTGGTCCCTCACAACTGCCCTCCCTTGCAGGCCGGGTGCCTCCCAACTGCCCTCTCCTGCTGGCCATCTTTGGTGGCCATCTTGTGTCCACATGGGGGCAGGATCTTTGACCACATGGGGGCAGCTATATTGTGTGTTGCAGTGATGATCAATCTGCAGATTACTCTTTTATTAGATAGGATAGAGGCCTGGTGCACGGGTGGGGGCCAGCTGGTTTGCCCTGAAGGGTGTCACAGATAAGGGTGGGGGGTCCCTTGGGGTGTGGGGCGGCCTGAGCAAGGGGCCTGTGGTGGTTTGCAGGCCGGCCACGCCCCCTGGCAACCCAAGGGGAGGCCCTGGTATCTGGAATTTATTTTCCTTCTACAATTGAAACTTTGTAGCCTGGAGCGGAGCCAAGCCTGGGGCTCCGGCAGCCATTTCTGTGGCAGTTAATTCACCTTCTACAATTGAAACTTTGTTGCCTTAAGCGGGTGGGCCCGGCCAGGGTGTGTGGAAAGCTTTGCTTCCCCTGTTGCCGCCAGCAACCCTGGCCTGCTCTCTCAAGCTCCATTCTGCCGCCATTTGTTTCAATTTGTTTACCTTCTACAATTGAAACTTTGTAGCTTGAGTGGAGGCTTAGGCCTGCATCAGCTATGGAAAGCTTGGCTTCCTCTGTTACCTGGGAAACCTTGCTCTCTGTGGCTGTAGCCATCTTGGATTGGGGTTAATTTGCATACTCGCCCTGATTGGCTGGTGGGCGTGGCTTGGCTGCTGGGCGTGGCTTATGTAGCGGAGTGATGGTTAATTTGCATATTACCATTTTATTAGAGAGGACTAGAGGCCAGGTGCACTAAATTCTTGCACTGGGCGGGGGGGAGGGAAGGGGGGGTGGGTCCCCTCAGCCCAGCCTGCACCCTCTCGCAATCCAGGACCGCTGGCTCCTAACGGCTCGCCAGCCTGCCTGATCGCCCCTAACCACTCTGCCTGCCTGCCTGATTGCCCCTAACTACTCAACTGCCTGCCTGATCACCCCTAACCACTTGCCTGCCTGCCTGATCATCCCTAACCACCTCTGCCTCGGCCCCCGTGGCTTCATCCAGAAGGATGTCCCGAATGACGTCCAGAAGGTCGTTCGGCTGTCTAGTCTAATTAGCATATTACGCTTTTATTATTATAGATGTCACCCCAATAAATTCACTAAATAAATAAATAAATAAATAAATAATCAACTGGGTGTACAGACAAGTCTCCTTAACCCTCCCTTGGTCCTTTAACCAACTGGATCTCTAATTGGGGAATTTTATAAAGTGTGGGGGAATGTTTAGGCTGCTCCTCATGTCCACCCCATGAGATCCTTTGTGTCCTCTATCTATGCTGAAGGAGAAATGGAAAAGGAGAACCTTGCAGTACCCTCCCCCACCCCCAGCTTGATCATTCACCAGCTCGTCTGGTCTGTTAAGAGGCAAACAGATCTTCCTCTCATCCCTGTCTCCACTCCATCCCTTCCTGGACCCTGAAGCTCTGGGTGTCCCTTCCAATCCTCTCTTCCCAGAGCAATGAGGAGACACTGGTTGGGCATGAGTCCGGGTCCTCTCTCCTGCTCCTTTGGAGGAAACAGCCTCTTCACTGGAGCCCACAGAATTTGTTCCTGAAGAACCCAGAAGTGGCTCGGAGCCGACACCGGCTCCAGTCAGTGCCTCCGTCGCTGCCTCTCCCTGCCATGCAAGCTTAAGCTATGGGGGAGCAGAAAGTAGGAGCCGTACAGGGGACTCAGGGAAAGGAGGGAGGGGAAGGGAGAGGTAGTTGAGCCACGTGGAGAAGGATGGAGAGACCTTTCCTGCCTTTGCGTTCTCCAAGGCTTCCTGTTTGCTTCCACCCCTTCCCCCTGTGAACGAGTTTCAGTTCTTTTCAGGTCCTTGGCCCCCAACAAGGGACTTGCTCTCACAAATCTGGGCAGGCAGGCTGGGATGGGGAAAAAGCTGATAATATTCTAGTAATATCTGGTCCCATTGCATATTTTTGGACAAGTCTGTAGGGAACATTAGAAACTAATAAAATGGGCCAAGTATTAATTATATAGAAGTACATATTAAAATACAAAAATTGGGGTAATTAACTTCCTCTTGTTCATTACAGGGGACAAAAGTAGGATCTACACAAATACAAAACAACGAACTTTGGAAGAAGCTGAATGTCCACTATTCAGTCCGACTTGTTTGATGGCCTCTGAACAAATCCCCATCCTGAACTGCCATTTCCACCCAAGTCCCCATGAGAGCAGAGCCTAAAACAGGAAATTTGTTAAGGAGTTAACAATGGTTATCTCTGGGTGGAGTTTTAAGTGACTTTTTTTTTCTGCTTTAAACGTTCCTGTATATTCCCTAGTGGGCCTTCATAGCTTTTGTCGTGGTTTTTTTTTTTTTTTTTTCCTGCTTTGTTTTAAAAGAAAGAAAGCAAGTAAGCATGGAGCATCTCTCACTTCCTCCTTATCATTTGTTATACTGCCTTCTTCTGCCCCAGGAAGCGTCCCACAATCCGTAGCACCCATTCTTTCTTGATGGGGCCGTACCTAGGTCCCCATTTGTAAGTGGAACTCAGAACTTTTCTCTCAATACATGTTTGGTGCCCTCTCTTCTATTAAACTCTAAGTGCCTGGTAGGCAAGGATCCTAAAACACTGGCAGCCCCTCCAGCTCCTAAATAATGCACAAAACCTTTTTAAAATGATACTTTGATTTTGATTTTAAACATTTGCAGTAGTAATAGCAACAAGCATTAATGGAGTATTTGCTTTATGTTAGATTCTGTCTAATCACTTCATAAGCATTAACATATAATCCTCATAGAACTCTGGGGACTGGGGACTAATATTATCCCCATTCTGAGAAAACCAAGGCACAGGGAAATGTAGTAATTTGCCCAAGGTTACCTAGTTAGTGAGTGGTACAGCCAAAGTTTGAATCCAGGCAATCCAGACCATGTTCTACGTGTGGAAAATGTAGATAAACTTAACTGACTTGAGGCTCCTACTGCTGCTGTGCATGGTAGGGACAAAGGCAAGGAACGACCACTTGAGCCGTAAATCATCCCAGTGGCTAAATAACACAGGACCAAAGTGGGTAACCTAGGCGACCGGTCCAGAGCGTCTCATTTGCAGAGGCAGGAGGACTTTTGCATTCTGCAATGCTTCTTGATACTCATTAACTAGAAATGAAGCAGGCGCAGTAGGATGCTGACTTTTTCAGAGGGGGAAACAGAATCCCAGGAGTTTTCGAGGAGGGAGGAACTGAGGGAGGTTGGGGTTCAGGATTGCTTTAGAGCAGATACAAATCACCCTGGGGTTGGATCTGATCAATTTCCCACTAAAGACAGCTAGAATAAACAAATCCTCCAACAACAAGGCCATTTGGTGACTGTTTCCCTTGCTGTGTTGGGTGAGGAAGCAGCTAGAGGCTGCAAGCTGTTGGGAGAGAATGTCAGCGTTTGATCCCTAATGGCAATGCTAATGGGAACTGTCACAGTGTTTCACATCAGGGCATTTTCTCAAAGCATTCCCTAGTTACCCGTAGACTGACTGGGGAATTAGTCTGGCTGCCCTGAAGGCTCTGCAGGGTCTTGGGCTTTGTGAGGGAGGTCCCTTTCCTGGCTTTGATCAGTTGATAGTAGTTCAGCTCTCAGTAGAACAGTGAAGACAGGAGATAAGACTCTGCAGAACCATGACTTCGGATTCCTAGCTAAATTCGAAGACACAGACTGGGAAAACCTTGCAAAGGGGCTCTGCTTTTCTGAGTGAGTCATCAGCTGCTTTTAAGGACATTAAAAAAATTTTTTTGGTGACAGCTGCTCACACCAAGCAAAGTTTATCATAACTATTCACCTCAGTTGGAGCACAAGGAGTACATAGAAGAGACTTTGATAAATGCACCATGAAGTGATTTTCTAGGTGTCCAGGTCCATGAAAACATCCTGCAGCCACTGAGAAAAAATAGTATTTGCAAAGGCAAGTTTGGTCAGTATATATATTTTTTCCCCCAATATCAATTTGAAAACTTTTCTGTTGAATCCTATATAATAAAAGCCTAATATGCAAATTGTCCCCTTGGGGGTTTGACCGCTTGCTATGATGTGCGCTGACCACCAAGGGGCAGCGTGGAACATGGTGGGCTTTGGCAATGCGGTGCTGGCAGTGGGCGGCGGTGGAGGCACTGCCGGCCCCGATGGGCCCCAATGAGAGCGGGTCCACGGCGGGATGGTGGAGCAGGTGAGCGGGCGGTGCCAGGCCAAGGCGGGTGTGAGCGGGAGTCAATTGCCCTGCTGATTACTCCACAGATGAGGCGACCCGCAGTGGGGGGGCGGGGCCACAGCCAGGCTCTCTGGTGCTGTGGGAATCAGGCGGGGGGCCTGGCCCCAACCAATTGCCCCATAGGCGGGATGGTGGAGCAAGTGAGGGGGCAGTGCCAGGCCAAAGTGGGGTGCCAGGTGGGGCAGCAGAGCTGTGAGGCTGGGGGTGCAAGCTGGGGCCCAATCCCTGCAGGCCACCCCAAGGGACCCCATCCGTACACATATTTGTGCACCGGGCCTCTAGTTGGTTTATTAATATTCTTTGAAATTATTCCTGGATTTATCCTTGGCAAGGATTTAAGAACTTGAAAACAATCACAAAAAGAGAACATTGCCCAGGGATCTTAGATTTTCAGTTCAACCCCCAAACATCTTTCTTGGCCTCATTACCTAGTGGCCAGGTGACTGTGGGTTAGTTACTGAACCTCTCTAAGGCTCATTGTTCTCACTGTAAATAGTAATATCAGTCAGAGTTGTGGGAATTAGATGAGATGATACTTCTAAATTTCTTCATAAGCATCAGGTACTAGCACATGGTGAGTACCTTCACACAGGGACTAGCGCATGATTAGCACCAAATAAAAGTTAGTTCTTGTTGTTATTATCAGTTATTGAGAGGTAATTATGTGTCAGGCACTATGCCAGGGGCTAGAAATGGGTAAGAGTATACCGTAATGAGGTCCTTCCCCCTGAGAAACAGTCCAACACAGGGATTCTCAAGTCTGGTTCCCAAAGCAGCATCAATGGGGACTTGCAAATTCTCAGGTCCCACCTCAGACCTACCAAATCAGAGCTCTGGGGGCAGAGCCCAGCCACCTGTGGTTCACAAGCCCCCAGGTGACTCTGGTGCCACTGAAGGTTGAGAACCGGGACCAAACATCTGGTAAGCGTTTTGTAATGACTCTAAATGTCAGTGAATTTAGTTTCATGTGCTGAGAGACCCCTTAGCTTCTGAATACATCACGTGTGAATAATCCACATGCCAAGAATTGCCCACATACAATTTTTGTATCTATCATACACGCATAAGTACATTTACGCCAACTCTGTGCATTTTCCTGCTAATACTCAGAAACTATATCAATCACTTAGGGAGAACTAAGCCGGGGTGGGTAAGAAGAGAGGACGATGGGCAATGAGCACTCTCAGGCCTAAAAGCAACTGCGGTGGGCGGAGGAAGGCAGGGCAGTTCTTTCCGCACCTGGCTTCTCAGGTGTGGGTGGTCTGCACTTGTGCATAGAGTTGCGTGCTGTTCAGGATTTCCTCATCATGTCCGGTTTTCTGTTTTTCTCTTTTAGAGTTTCGATCAATCAATTTATAATTTGTAGTTGTTGTAGCAAATTGAACTGAGAGCCATAAAAACAGGTTGCTATTGAAACTCCTTTGGGATCACAAACATCACTCAAGGTTTTCCACGTCCACTTTGAAAACGAAGTAGTAAATGCTGCAATGTGATTTTGACAATGCGAGGTTTTTCAGGAACATGATAATGTTGAAGCAGAATAAAACATGCATTACCAGTACTTTTAAAGAATGTGAACAAAAATTGTTTCTTTACATAACGGCACTCCAACTCCAAGCTCTGTCTGTGTAGCCCAAAGATAAGGGAATGAAATGAACGGACACCCTCGGGCTGCTGCACTCATTGTGCAGTAATGGCCTTGGGATGGGCTCTCATCTCATTTTTTAAAAGAAACTTAAAGACCATTTCAGGGAGCCTCCTTCTGAGTCAACAACACTCACAGAAACATGACAATTCGGCAGTTGTAGAGAGCCGGAAGATGAACACACCTCCTAAACGTCTACAATTTGCTCAGATCTGTGAAGCTGTGAGTCAAATTAGGTAAATACTAGAGACAGAAATATGTTTAACAAAGTGTTTTACTGCCTAAACTGTGAAAAATTGCAGGCAAGATTGAGAATTATCTTAAGATATAATGGTCCCAACCAGATGCAGTGTGATCTGAGTCAGCAAAGAGAGCAACTGTAGTGGAGCTGGCCGAAGAACAAAGAAAACCTGTTCGAGGCCAAAGCAATGGCATTTATTTATTTTCTTTTGTGCAAATAGGCTACGGGTTTCACTTGTATGTTGATAGAGGGTTCAGAATTAAGCCATATCACACACATTCTCTGTTATTAAATCTACTAGTAGCCCATTTGCAGGAAGAATCCTGCAAGCAGCCATTGCGGCTGTGTGCGCTGCCACTGCCGCGCCTGCACCCGCTCGCCACTGCCGCCCGCCCTGCCCCGCCCCATTCTGCCCTGCTCTGCCCCGCTCCTTTCCCTTTGGCAGCCACCTTGCTTTCCGCTTTTCCTCCCTCTTCCTTCTAAGTTGTCTTCAGTCTTCACTCCTCCCTCCCTCAGCGTATGCAAATTAACCGCCATCTTTGTTGGGTAATTTGCATACTCGCCCTGATTGGCTGGTGGACGTGGGCTTTGGCTGGTGGGCGTGGCTTGGGAGTAGCGAAGGTGTGGTCAACTTGCATATTACTATTTTATTAGGTAAGATATTTATCTTCCAGTCCAATCTACAATGTAGGTACAATTGTTACCTTGCAGCAAATGTCTTGTGTTGTCCTTGGAAGAAGTAAAAGTAGAGCATAGGTGAACACCTCACGTTTCCTAGTTATACCCAGGTGGGAATCCTACCTCTACCACTTGGTATTTATAAGATACCAGTGGCCCAGTGCATGAAATTTGTGCATGGGGGGGGGGGGGGGGAGAGGTGTCCCTCAGCCCGGCCTGCACCCTCTCCAATCTGGAACCCCTTAGGGAATGTCCGACTGCTGGCAGTTGGCCATCCCTCTCACAATCCGGGACTGCTGGCTCCTAACTGCTCATCTGCCTGCTGGCCTGATTGCCCCCAAGAGCCCCCCCCACCGCCGGCCTGATAGTGCCCAACTGCCCCCCCACCCCCGCTGGCCTTCTTGCCCCTAACTGCTCCCCCTGCTGGCCTTCTTGACCCCAACTGCCCTCTCCTACTGACCTGATCACCCCCAACTGCCCTCTCCTACTGACCTGATCACCCCTAACCACCTCTGCCTTGGCCCTGCCACCATGGCCTTGTCTGCAGGACATCTGGAAGGTCTCCCAGTCTAATTAGCATATTACCCTTTTATTAGTATAAATAGAGGCCTGGTGCACGGGTGGGGGCTGGCTGGTCTTCCCTGAAGGGGGTCCCGGATCAGGGTGGGGGTCCCTTTGGGGGGCAGGGCCAGCCTGGGCGAGTGGCTTATGTCCGTTTGCAGGCTGGCCATGCCCCCATGGGGGTAAAGGTCCCTGCGGGGGGTATGGCTGGTCTGGGCGAGGGGTTGAGGGCCATTTTCAGGCTGGTCACACTCCCTTCAGGGTGGGGGGGTCCCCACTGGGGGGCGTGGCCAGCCTGGGCGAGGGGCTGAGGGCCGTTTGAGGGCTGTTTGTCCTCAAGGACGTTCAGAAGGTCTCCAGAAGGTCTCCTGGTCTAATTAGCATATTACTCTTTTATTAGTATAGATTGGGCAAATTGCTGAGATATTTCTTCATTTGTAAAATGGGATAGAGTCATTATGATGACTGAATGAGATATTGAAGATAAGGTGCTGAATACGAGTACAGGTGCATGGCATGTGTCCAAGAAATAGGCACTGTGGACCCGCCTCGAGATGGCCCGCCTGCTGGTGCTCAGCCCTGTCTTCTTCCCCCCACAGTCAATGCCGCTGACCGGTCACATCAGCAGGACACTGCAGACATAATAATGTGTGACTTCTGCGACTGTGTCATAGGAGACATCGTAGCTCTCGCCTTGTCCTCTCTTGGATCACCCATTCTGAGTGAAGCCTATGCAGTACGGTGGGGACACTCAGACAGCCTGATGGAGTGGGCCCTGTGGTAAGAAATTGCCAACAACCAGCATGATTCTGCCAGGCATGCAAGCGAGCAAGCGAGCCACCTTTGTGATAGATCTTCCAGCCCCAGTCCAGCCCTCATGGGAGTGCAGCCCGAGCTAACATCTTGACTGCAACCTCATGAGAGACTCTGAACTAGAACCCTCCACACAAGTTGCTCCTGATTTCCCCACCCACAGAAACGACACGAGGTAAAGGCTGGTTATTGTTGAAAGTCGCTAGGTTTCGGGGTAATGATGACCTACATGATGCAGGTTCATTTCCTTTTCCATGACCCTACATGGAAAAATTCCCCGTCTTCTCCCGAGACAATGTCTCTGCAAACTCCTGTCAGTCTCCTGGGCCCAACCTTGGCTGGGTTCAAAAGCAAAGCAAGAAGAGTTTGACTGATCTTGAGCTGCTTCCAAAAGCGAAAATAAAAAATGAAATAATCTGAAGTTTTTAACTTCAGATTAAGAATGTGACTGATTTGCAGTGTTCTTGAAGCAGTGCAGTGGCCAGTCAGCAGCCAGGACAGCCAGGAGAGGGGCAGCGGAAGGAAGCACCTGTGCACTGTTCAAACTTTCTTTTTGCTCACTAAATGGTCTACTGAGGTAAAGCACTATTTATGACATCACACACACACTCACACACATATACACACTCACACTCACTCACACACACACACTCACACACACTCTCACACACACATACTCACACACACACACTCACACACACACATATACACACTCACACACACACTCACACACACACTCTCACACACACTCACACACACTCTCACACACACACACACTCACACACATACACACTCACGCACACACTCACACACACACACTCACACACACTTTCTCACACACACACTCTCACACACACTCACACACACACACACTCACACACACTCTCACACACACACTCACACACATATACACACTCACACACACACTCACACACACTCTCACACACACTCACACACACTCTCACACACACACACACTCACACACATACTCACACACTCACGCACACACGCACACACACGCACACACACTCACTCTCACTCACACACACACTCACACACTCACACACACCACACTCACACACCCACACTCACATTCACACACCCACACAGAATTAGCTCCCATACCTTCACATTTTGATTTCCAGTCTGTTCTCACACTCGGCAAGTAATGGGGAATATTCAGTCAGATTTGACAGACCACCAGAAAGAGGAAGAACAATCGTTCTTCTGTAGACTTTCAAGGAACTGACTCGCAGTTTCTCCAAAAGCTATTTCTGGAGAGCCACTGTTTGTAAAGTCTTGCAGCTGAATAGAACCAAACCAAGGTCTGTCAATCCTCGCTGCACCGGAACTCTGCACTTCTCAAGTAAGTACTAATGAGAAGGTAAATTATCCTTCTACATTCAACTTTTAAAAGCTTTCCAGAAGTAATGCATTAGACTCGGGGCAGCTGACCACCACTGCCCTCATCTCCCGCCGGCCCGATGGGCCGCGCTGAGGGGGAACCGATCAGGCCAGCGGGAGGCGCTGGGGGCGGGACTCAGGGTGGCCGATTGGGCTGGTGGGAGGCACAGGCGGCGGGACTTGGGGCAGCCAATCGGGCCAGCGGGAGGTGCGGGCAGCAGGACTCTCCCGCCCCCCGTGCCTCCCACTGCTCCGATGGGCGGGTGGCCAGAGCCAAGGCCTGGGTCCCCAGTGCCAGAGGAAACTGGTGCTGGCAGCCAGGTGAAGGAAGGTCTATTGCACAAATCTTCGTGCAACGGGCCTCTAGTATATAATAAAAGGCTAATATGCAAATCGTCCCCTCGGGAGTTCAACCACCCCCTATGACATGTGCCTACCACCAGAGGGCGGTGCGGAATGAAGGAAGGCCCTGGCTGGCAGCTGGCAGCTGAGGGAAGGAAGGCCCGGATCAGTCCTGATCACCAGCGAGGCCTAGGGACCCTACCCGTGCAAGAATTGCGTGCACCGGGCCTCTAGTAGAATAAATAAATATAGACTCTCAAATGGACCTTGTTTAAATGATAAATTAGTTAGTACATGGCAAGATGGCATTAGAACACCCTGGTTAGAAACGGATAGGATAACAAGCCACATATTAAATCTCTAACGAGTGGTTTATATTTAACTGATCAGAACATTTAGTTCATTTATTAGACAACATCCACTGTCTTTTTTGGTGCCTGGTGCTACATTGGGCATGGAAATTGCAAACCTGAATAAGGCAGTGTCCTGGAGCACATGTTCTGGTTGAAGATAAAACATGAGCAAAAAAGTCCTAGCTGGGTAGCTCAGTTGGTTAGAGCATTGTCCCAATATGTCAAGGTTGCATGAATGCATCAATAAGTGAAAAACAAATCTCTCTCTCTCTCTCTCTCTCTCTCTCTCTCTCTCTCTCTCTCTTTCTTTCTCTCGATTCATTATAATGCAGTGTGGTAAGTGCAGCTGAATTATTTTTAAAGTGCTGTGGGGCTATAAGAGCAGAGTAGCAAACTGGCCAGTTCAGAAGAGGTTTTTATTGGAGGTAGAAAATGTTTAGGCCAAATCACACAGCTTGGTCTGCAATGCTGGAGGAAAGACCAACCTGTCCGTGATGGTGTCCTGCCATAAATGGTCAGAGGTCTTCAAGAAGGCACGATGGGCAGGAATACAGCAAGAAGTGCCTCTACCCTCAATGTGAGTGTCCTGGGGGCCAAAGAAAGCAGTGAAACCGATCATAAAAAATGCTGCTGCTCCATAAAAGAAGATGAGACCTAGGAACTACCTCTTACCAAGTCTTCAAGGATAATAATCCCTAGTAATCCAAAATAATCTAGAGAATGGAAAAGGTGAGAATGCTCCCTACTAACTGGATAAATCTAGTATAACCTTAATGACAATATCAAACAAGAACAGTATAAATAACTAAATCATGAGTCAGTCTAGATATTGAACACAGAGACAAAATAAAATATTAGCAAACAAATTTCAAAAATGTATTTTAAAAAAGCTTCCATGACCAAGTAGGAAGTGCAATTATGGCTTCACATTAAAAAATGTGTATGAAATTCATTTCATTAAGAGAAAAAAGGGGGAGAAACTTGGTTCATTAAGATGCAGCAAACAGAAACTATTCAGTTCAACATCTATTTCACCATAAAAACTGTTAGCAAACAAATAGGAATGCGTGAAATATTTATTATTTTTATATAGGGCATCTATCAAAAATCTAGTCAAATATTGTACTTAAAGATAAAATATTAGAGGCTTTCCCTTTAAAGAAACTGAGAGTAAAGATACCTGCTATTGCTGCTTCTACTACTATTCAAAATAATATTAGTGATGTAGTCAGCAGAATAACACAAAGTAGATGAAAAAGAGACGTATGGATAATAAAGGAAGAAAAATCTGTCATTACTCACAGAAAATGATAGCCTAGATCTAAAATGCACCCCTCCCAAAAAACAATAACACAGTACTCATAAACTATTAAGCTGAGTAAGAGAGTTCTGCAAGTTTGCAGGCTAAAAATCAATTTATAAAAACATAACATTTCCAAATACCAACAACAAACAACTAATATAAGTCACACACAAAAAAACACCACACACAATAACAAAATTTCTGACACCTAGAAATAATTCTAACAAAAGATATGTGCAATATTTGTTTCTTTTTTTTCTTTATTGATTACGGTATTACATATGTGTCCTTATTCCCCCCATTGCCCCTCCACCCCCCTACTCGTGCCCTCACCGCCCTAGTGTCTGTGTCCATTGGTTATGCTTATATGCATGCATACAAGTCCTTTGGTTGATCTCTCCCCCTTACCCCCACCCTCCCTTGCCCTCCCTCTGAGGTTCAACGGTCTGATCAATGCTTCTCTGTCTCTTGATCTGTTTCTGTTCATTAGTTTATGTTGATCATTATATTCTACAAATGAGTGAGATCATGTGATATTTATCTTTCTCTGACTGACTTATTTCGCTTAGCATAATGCTCTCCAAGTCCATCCATGCTGTTGCAAATGGTAGGAGTTCCTACCTTTTTACAACAGTGTAGTATTCCATTGTGTAGATGTACCACAGATTTTTAATCCAGTCATCTGCTGATGGGCACTTAGGCTGTTTCCAAATCTTAGCTATTGTACAATATTTGTTTCTTTAAAAATACATTTTTTTATTCATTACAGAGAAGAAGGAAGAGGGAGAGAGAAATTGAAACATAAGTGATGAGAGAGAATCTTTGATTGGCCACCTCCTGCACACCCACTACTGAGGATTGAACCGCAACCCGTTGGGCATGTGCACTGACCGGGATTGATCTGTGACCTCCTGGTTCATAGGTCTATGCTCAGCCACTGAGCAACACTGGCCGAGCTATATGTGAAATATTTTTATAGACAATTATAAAAGTTTATCGAATGAAATTAAAAAAGATCTTTTCAAAATGGTGAGATGTATAATGTTCATGAATGGGAGACTCAGTATCATAAAGATGGTAATTTTCTCCCAAATCATCTAAGCTTCAGTGGGATTCCAAGGAAAAGGCCAACAGGAGGGTATTTGGGTTACGTTGATAAGCTCTTCTTAAAGTTCTGTAGACAATAAAGGACCAAAGGTAATTTTGAAAAAGAAGTGAGTATGATTTGTCTTATTTGAAGACTTATAATAAAGCTGTAGTAATTAAAACAATATGGTAATAGAAAGAGACACAAGGGAAGAAATAGAGAATCCAAAATAGACCCTTATTTTTATGATAAATTAGTATTGGCATGGAGGTATTAGAACTTAGAAATAATGACATTCAATAACTGATGCTCGAATATTTAGCTATCATATAGGAAAAAACTATATCCATATCTCATAGTATAAAAAAAAATCCTAGCCAAATAAAGACATAATTAAATATATAGGACTGTAAACTTTCAGAAGAAAGTAGAAAGTATGTGACAGTATGGTAAAGATTTTTATTTTTATTTTCAATTCTCACCCAAGGGTTCACTTTCACTGATTCCTGAGAGAGAAGAAGGATGAGAGAGAGAGAGAGAAACATGGATATGAGAGAGAAACACTGATTATTCAAAACACTTCAGTTGCCTCCCATACATGCCCTGAACAGGGACAGAACCCACAACCCAGATATGTGCCCTGACCGGGAATCAAACCTACAACCCTTTCGTGTTGGAGTTGGTGGACGATGTTCTAACCAACTGGACCACCTGGCTACTGCAAGGAAAGTTGTTCGTGTTTGTTTGTTTTTTAAATTAAATTTATTGAGGTAACATTGGTTAATATTACTTAAATTTTAGGTGCACAACATTATAATTTGATATATGTGTACTTTCTTGTGTGCACACCACCAAAAGTCTAGCTTCCTTCCATATATTTTATCCCTTTTCCCCAATTCGCCCTCTTCCCATCCTTCTGCCCCTCTGGTAACCACTATTCTGTTGTCAGTATTTTTTAGTTTGTTTTTATTTCTTTTGTTAGTTCATTTGTTACTTTTTAAAGTATTCCACATATGAGTGAAATCATATGATTTTTGTCCTTTTCTTTTTTTTTATATACTAGTATATCTTTATTGATTTTAGAGAGAAAGGGAGAAGGAAAGAGAGATAGAAACATCAATGATAAGAGAGAATCATTGATCGGCTGCCTCCTGCACATCCCCCACTGGGGATCAAGCCTGCAACCCAGACATGTGCCCCTGACCAGAATCAAACCCAGGACCCTTCAGTCCGCAGGCCGATGCTCTATCCACTGATCCAAACTAGCTAAGGCGTTTTTGTCCTTTTTCATTTGACTTATTTCACTTAGCATAATACTCTCAAGATCCATTTATGTTGTCACAAACGTCAGGATTTCACCTGTTTTATGGCTGTATAGTATTCCATTGTTCACATGAAAATAATATAATAATTAACAAATAATAATACAAGAATAACTCTGTTTCACATACTCACAACTGTATACCTACTTTTCCCACCCTGTATGTACAACATCTTCTTTATCCATTCATCCATCAATTGACACTTAGGTTGCTTCCATGTCTTGGCTATCTACCTAATAATAGAGTAATATGCAAATCATCACTCCGCTACACTCACAAGCCACGCCCACCAGCCACGCCCCAGCCACGCCCACCATTCAATCTGAGTGAGTATGCAATTAAACTGAAAACATGGCGGAAGCCCCGCCCCCCAGCCTCTCCAGGTCTCTGGGAGTTGGAGAAGTCAGGCACCAGCGCCTGAGGCTGGCTGCAGCCACAGAGACCAAGAAGCCGCCTGCCCCATGATCCCAGGCTGCAGCCAGCCTCAGAAGCCTCAGGTCCGCCTGCCCAACGTCCTGGGGAGACGGAGAAACTGGGCCCCAGCGCCTGAGGCTGGCTGCAGCCACGGAGACCAAGAAGCTACCTGCCCCATGATCCCAGGCCTCAGCCAGCCTCAGAAGCCTTAGGTCCACCTGCCTCACATCCACCTGCCCCACGTCCTGGGAAGACGGAGAAACCGGGCCCTGCGCCTGAGGCTGGGTGCGGCCGGGAGACGAAGAAGCTGCCCGTCCCATGATCCCAGGCTGCAGCCAGCCTCAGAAGCCTCAGGTCCGCCCGCCCCATGACCTGCGGAGACAGAGAAACCGGGCCCCAGCACCTGAGGCTGGCTGCAGCCACGGAGACCAAGAAGCTGCCTGCCCCGTGATCTCAGGCCTCAGCCAGCTGGAGAAGCGGTTCAGTGAAGGGAGATTTTAAACACTTTTGGAAAATGAAGCAAATGCAAGAATAGTTATGGTTAAAACTGAGTGGAGTAAAGTGCAGCCCATAATACTCACAGAAATGGGGGGAGCAAGTCTCTGGCAAAATCCCAGGGACGCTCTGGGCTTGGGGCCAATAGGCTTGAAGAATAAGAACAAGAAAAGGTGCAGAAAACCAGGAACAAATTGGAAGTCTGCCTAGGGAAACACAGCACCCGTCTCCCCACAGCCCTGTGTGCTATGGAAAATAGCCAGCATTTACTCCCAGGCCCCAAACTGGAGGGTTCTCTTAGTGAGAAATTAAGCAAACTGCTCAGGGAGAATTCCCGCTTTAAGGGTGAGTGTCTCTACATAAACTCACCAAAAAGCCAGTCCCTAGTCCCTAGATGCAGCCGGTCTGCCTCACACCAACGCAGAGTCCCAGGCAGACACCCACTGAAGGAAGGCAGCAATTCACATCTCAGGCACTCAAATTATTAACCTGCTTATATTATTCTTTTTTAAGTTTTTATTTTTTGAGAGAGAGAGAGAGAGAGAGAGAGAGAGAGAGAGAGAGAGAGAGAGGAAGGTGGGAGAGATCAATTTATTGTTCCACTTATTTATGCATTCATTGGTTGGTTCTTGTGTGTGCCCTGATGGAGGACCAAACCCACAACCTTGTCGTATCAGGATGACACTCTAACCAACTGAACTACTGGGCCAGGGCTGTTTATATTAGTCTGACATAAACAGGCTACATGTTACACTGAGGGGGGCGGGGGGTGGTCAAGTCTAATGTCCAAAGAACAAGAAATAGAGGTTTAACTCTAGATACGAAAGCAAGAATGTAACTAATAGAACTAAACATAGTTTATCAAAATTGGGAGAAGGGCTGAGGATAGTGCAAATGACCATCTTTCATACCAGAAATTCAAAAGATATCACCTAAATGGGTATATTAATATATTGATAATGAACAACATAAGCATCTTATTTAGAGTTCTGAAGGTTAGCACCAAAAGATCTTAAATAGAAATGGCTACCCCTTTTCTACTTCCTGATTTTTTTCACCATGTATATATATATAGCTTCAATACAAATTTAAAAATAAAGGGCAGAAACTTAACCAAGGAGGTAAAAGACCTATATTCAGAAAACTATAAGATATTGAAGAAAGAAATAGAGGAAGATGCAAACAAGTGGAAGCATATGCCATGTTCATGGACTGGAAGAATTAACATCATTAAAATATTCATACTACCCAAAGCAATCTATAGATTTAACATAATTCCTATTAAAATACCAATGGCATATTTCAATATCTAGAACAAATATTCCAAAAATTTATATGGAACCAAAAAAATACCCCACATAGCCTCAGCAATCTTGAGAAAAAACGAAGTTGGTGGGATCATAATACCCATTCAAAGCTACTGTAACCAAAACAGCCTGGTACTGGCACAAGAACAGGCATATAGATCAATGGAACAGAATAGAGAGCCCAGAATTCAACCCATGCCTTTATGGTCAATTTCTATTTTTTTAATTAAAAAATATGTTTTCATTGATTTCAGAGAGAGGAAAAGAGAGGGAGAAAGAAATAGAAACATCAATCACCAGAGATAATCATTGTTTGGCTGCTTTTTGCATGTCCCCTACTGGAGATTGAGCCCACAACCTGGGCATGTGCCCTGACTGGGTATCAAATCATGACCTCCTGGTTCATAGGTCTACACTCAACCATGGAGCCACATTGGCCAAGCTATGTGAAATATTTGTATAGGAAATTATAAAAGTATCAAATGTCCGAGGGGGTGGTGGGACTAGATAAAGGAAGGTGAAGGGATTAGGTAAAGAGGATATGCATAGCCCATGGACAGAGATAACAGGGTGGTGAGGGCTAGGGATCGGTGGAGGTGAGCAAAGAGAAGGGAAATGAAGGACATCTGCAATAGTGTCAACAATAGAAGATTAAAAACAAATAAAGCATATGTAACGATCTTTGGGCTTTTTAATTTCCCACATGTGTTTCATATATACTAGAGGCCCAGTGCACGAAATTCGTGCACGGGGGTGTGTGTCCCTCAGCCCAGCCTGCACCCTCTCCAATCTGGAACCCCTCGAGGGATGTTCGACTGCCCATTTCCATTTAGGTCTGATCCCATTGGGATCAGGCCTAAACGGGCAGTCGGACATCCCTGTTACAATCCAGGACTGCTGGCTCCCAACTGCTCGCCTGCCTGCCTTCCTGATTGCCCCTAACCACTTCTGCCTGCCAGCCTGATCACCCCCTAATCACTCCCCTGCCAGCAAGATTGATGCCTAACTGCTCCCCTGCCAGTCTGTTTGCCCCTAACTGCCCTCCCCTGCAGGCCTTGTCCCCCCAACTGCTCTCCCCTGCAGGCCTGGGTCTCCCCCAACTGTCCTTCCCTGCAGGCCCGGTCACCCCCAACTTCCCTCCTCTGCCAGCCTGGTCCCCCGCAACTGCCCTCCTCTGCAGGCCTAGTTCATCCCAACTGCCCTCCCCTGCTGGCCATCTTGTGGCGGCCATCTTGTTTCCACATGAGGGCATCCATCTTTGGCCACATGGGGGCAGCCCTCTTGTGTGTTGGAGTGATGATTAATTTGCATATTACTCTTTTATTAGATAGGATATTTATATATGTTGTCATAAGCGTTGAGATAAACTTTTTTTTAATTTCTTTATTGATTAAGGTGTCACATATTTGTCCTCATCCCCCCATTCCCATCCCACACCCCTCCCCACGGATGCCCCAACCCCCTGTTGATCTTAACTATTGGTTAGGCTCGTATGCATGCACACAAGTCCTTTGCTTGATCTCTCCCCCCTCTCCCCACCCTCCCCTACTCTCCCTCTGAGGCCTGATAGTCCGATCGATGCCTCCTTGTTTCTGGTTCTGTTCTTGTTCATCAGTCTATGTTGTTCATCATTTCCCCTAGATGAGCAAGATCATGTGTCACTAGAAATATACTTATAAGAACTGAATGTGAGACGAGCAATAATAGTTATGCTGACAGGCAAATGAATCAGTCTGTAGTTAGTTTCTTTCTGGACCAACAGTTCTTATGAGACCCAATTTCAATGTCCACCAGTTCCTTATGTGTACACGTTGGCACTGACTTTTCAGCTCTGGATGGTGGACAAATGGTGGTAATGCAGGTCCGACTCTCTCTGCTTTGGTCTCGGCTGGACCCAGAGGCACGGCTTCACCTGGACTCAGGGGCGCGTGGCCTCACCCGGACCCGGGATCCAGCCTCACCCGGATCCAGGGGCACACGGCCTCACCCGGACCTGGGATCTAGCTTCACCCGTACCCAAGGGCGCATGGCCTCACCCGGATCCAGGGGCACACGGCCTCACCCGGACCCGGGACCCAGCCTCTCCCGGATCCAGGGGCACATGGCCTCACCCGGACCCGGGATCCAGCTTCACCCGGACCCAGGTGCGTGCGGCCTCACCCGGACCCAGGACCCGGCCTCACCTGGATCCAGGGGCACACGACCTCACCCGGACCCGGGTTCGAGCTTCACCCAGACCCAGGGGCGCGTGGCCTCACCTGGGCCTGGGACCCGATCTCACCCGGACCCAGGATCTAGCTTCACCCGGACCCAGGGGCGCGTAGCCTCACCCGGACCCAGGGGCGTGCGGCCTCACCCGGATCCAGGGGCACATGGCCTCACCCGGACCTGGGATCTAGCTTCACCCATACCCAAGGGCACATGGCCTCACCTGGATCCAGGGGCACATGGCCTCACCTGGACCCGGGATCCAGCTTCACCCGGACCCAGGGGCGCGTGGCCTCACCCGGACCCGGGATCCAGCTTCACCTGAACCCAGGGGCGCGTGGCCTCACCCAGACCCAGGGGCGCGTGGCCTCTCCCAGACCCAGGGGTGTGTGGCCTCACCCGGACCCAGGGGCATGTGGCCTCTCCCAGACCCAGGGGCACGTGGCCTCACCCGGACCTAGGTGCACGCGGCCTCACCCGGACCCGGGACCCAGCCTCACCCGGATCCAGGGGCACACAGCCTCACCCAGACCCAGGATCCAGCTTCACCCGGACCCAGGGGCGCATGGCCTCACCCGGGCCTGGGACCCAGCCTCACCCGGGCCCGGGACCCGGCCTCACCCGGATCCAGGGGCACATGGCCTCACCCGGACCTGGGATCTAGCTTCACCCGTACCCAAGGGCGCGTGGCCTCACCCAGATCTAGGGGCACATGGCCTCACCCGGACCCGGGACCCAGCCTCACCCGGTTCCAGGGGCACACGGCCTCACCCAGACCTGGGATCCAGCTTCACCCGGACCCAGGGGCGCGTGGCCTCACCCGGGCCCGGGACCCAGCCTCACCCGGATCCAGGGGCATTTGGCCTCACCCGGACCTGGGATCTAGCTTCACCCGGACCCAGGGGCGTGTGGCCTCACCCGGACCCAGGGGCGCATGGCCTCACCCGGGCCCGGGACCCGGCCTCACCCAGATCCAGGGGCACATGGCCTCACCCGGACCTGGGATCTAGCTTCACCCGTACCCAAGGGCGCGTGGCCTCACCCGGATCCAGGGGCACACGGCCTCACCCGGACCCGGGACCCAGCCTCTCCCGGATCCAGGGGCACATGGCCTCACCCGGACCCGGGATCCAGCTTCACCCGAACCCAGGGGCGCGTGGCCTCACCCGGACCCAGGGGCGCGTGGCCTCTCTTAGACCCAGGGGCGCGTGGCCTCTCCTGGACCCGGGACCCAGCCTCACCCAGACCCAGGGGCGTGAGGCCTCACCTAGACCCAGGGGCGTGTGACCACACCCGAGCCCAGGGGCGTGCAGCCTCGCCCGGACCCGGGACGTTGAGATAAATTTAATGAGATGATTTTTCTCTATGAATTTCTACAAACACAGAATTGACACCATTGTTTTTAATATTTTCTGAGCAAATCAGCCTACTTCAAATCAAAAGCTAGTATATTTGCTTTTACTTTTACGCCTTAGTAGAATCTCAGAGTTTTTGTTTTCTGATTTTGTTTGTTTGTTTGGCAAACCATTTTACTGGCTGCTTAGGACAACACAGTGGTGATTTTGATTGCTATCGCACCTCTCTCGGGGGGACAGCCATCATTGGGATCACTGGGCCTGTGTATACAGGAAATTTTCACCAGCGTCACCCAAGTAACTGACTGAACAGAGTTAAAGCCTTAACATTTTTTGTTGTTAAAAGGAGACTTCAAAAGGGCATTTGAACACCCAGCCATTTTGTAATCATCTTGAATTTCACTCCTCTCCTTTACTTACTATATCTACTTCAATTTCTAGTATTTCCTCTCCAGATATAGTTGTAAAAGCTTTATTTATTTCCTCCACCACTCTGGCAAGCATAAATTCCTTACCCTCTTTTTATCTGTTTTTATCTTCCCTTCATGTTGGTGCCTAATCTGAAGGTTCCCAGAAATATAGTTTTCAGAGAGGAAATGCAACTAAAATCCTATCAGTCAATTCCTCAACTGTTCAGAAGGGTCCACAGACATTAGCACATGGTTACCTTTTGAATTCAGGTTCCCACATTTGTTCAAAGGCACCTGATCTGCTTTATCTGGAATCCCTAATGAATTTAGGAACAAGATTTTTCTTTTGTTGTCGCTTTTTTACAAGATTACCTATTACCTCATTCCTTTTAGCAGGTCCTTAGTTTTATGCCTGCAACATGGGATCTCTGTAAAGGGGATATGGCCTCACCTGGAACTTGTTGGTGACATTTGCTCTGGAGTGAGAGCCAACTCTGTGGGCCCCAGCACCAGGGGATTCCATGCTGGAAGCAAGTTGTTATTGAACTGTTGGTACTGAGAGCCAGCGTAACACAATGTGGGTGCTGTTCTGTGAATGCCACCAGCCGGCCGATCACTCTACCGCACAACTGCTCCACCTGAAGTGAGAGGAAGGACGGAAACAGGAGATCCGCCACAATCCCCTTCTACTTCAGTCGTGGAGTAGTTCACATTTTCATATACAAGGAGAAGTTGACTGCAGGGGAAAAAATAGCTCTTGGTTTCTAGCAGATGAGAGATGAAAGATGGGGAAATTTTCTATTAATTTATATTAACCACAAACTGGGGGGCTTAAACAACAGAAATTTATTTTCTCACAGGCCTGGAGGCAAGAAGTCCAAGACCAAGGGGTCAGCAGGGTTAGTTTCTTCTGAGCCTCTCTCTTTGGGGCCCATGTGGCCACCTTCTCCTTGAACCTAAAGACCATGTCCCTTTATGAGGTCTTCTATGGGTGCCGGTGTCCTAATCTCCTTTTCTTATAAGTACACCAATCTTATTGGACGAAGGCCCATCCTATGGCCTCATTTTAACTACCTACCACCTTAAAGGCCCTGTCTCCAAAAACAAATATATTCTGAGGTAATAGGGTTTAGGGCTTCAACACAATCCAGCCCATAACAGGGAACTTCCATGTTCTTTACATTTCTATCCTTCTCAACCACATTCTCTGTAGGCTTATTTTTAGTTCTTATTTCACATAACTAGCACTAGAGGCCCAGTGCACGAAATTCATGCACTCGGGGGTCCCTCAGCCCAGCCTGTGCCCTCTCACAGTCCAGGAGCCCTCGGGGAGATGTCTGACTGACGGCCCTTAGGGAGCGGGCCTAGGCTGTCAGTCGGTCATCCTCAGTGCTGCCGCAGAGGTGGGAGAGGCTCCCACTGCACTCGCCAGCCATGAGCCCAGCTTCTGACTGAGCAGTGCTCCTTCTGTGGGAGCGCACTTACCACCAAGGGGCAGCTCCTGCATTGAGCATCTGCCCCCTGGTGGTCAGTGCGCATCATAGAGACTGGTCGTTCTGCTGTTTGATCAATTTGCATATTAGCCTTTTATTATATAGGATACAACTTTTGCTTTTCCACTCCTTCAACATGTATTTATTGAGTTTCCCTAAAGCTCCTGTCCACTGTGCTTGGTGCTGGAGGTCCCAGGCTGACTCCTGCCACTGTCCAAACATTGACATGTAAAAAAATTGTAACAGGCCAATAAGTACCCTAATGAAGGTTTGAGTAATGTTGTGTGGGAGTTTAGAAGACCAACACACTCCTGCCTGGGAGCAACTAAGTCTGAACAGAGAAGATGACAAGAAACAAACTCTTAAAATGATGGATATGAGTTCATCAGGAAAAGAAAACAGAGATAACATCATTCTAGAAAAGAGGAACAAAAAGTACAAAGTACAGAGTATGAAAAGGTCTGACACAGTCTGGTTGTGAGCTGTCGGCCAACGAGAGGAGTGGACAGGAATGAAGCTAGAGAATTAGGTAGGTGCCAGACTAAGAAAATAGGACTGCAGCCAGAGCAAGCCAATTGATCACTTAACAGATTAATTAACTATTAGATTAATATAGTAAAATCTAGATTTCTGAACATCTCCTATGTGCAGAACACTGTTCTTATGATATTTAGATAGATCTTCAAATAATTTTGCTTTACCAACTAGACTCTTAGCTCAACAGCACCATTACTAATTATATCCCATATGCCCCTATCCTTGTCATTACGAGTGAATAAATGAGTGAATGGAAAGGAGTATGTTTCTTTCTAAGAAACTATTGTCTCAATTCCTATTATCTAGCCATGAAGACAAAGATGCTTACATATGTATGCATATATAAAAAACTTTTCCTTGCATGTATATTAAGGGAAAGTGTTGTAAGGACTGGTAGATTTATGCCTGCTTTAAGAATTTTCACATCAAAACCCATTTAAAACTTGGACCATTCATGTCTTCATTTTACAGATTGATGAGACTAGAATCCTTTTAAATGAACATGAAGTAAAATCAACCAATTCTTTTTGTCAAACACCAAGCACTCTTAAACTATTCAACAAAACAAAATTGTTCACCCTACAGTGACCTTGCCTGATGGGGATTTTCTCAGTATTTACATGTATGGTGAGCACTCTCAAACTTGTTATATATTGCTCTCTAATAGTATCATATATGTCATTTCCTTTATAAAACCATTGAGAGCACCACAGTGCCTGGCATACAGGAAATAATAATAGCAAAGACAGTATATGGTGCCAAATACTTTATGTATAATTAACTCATTTCATTCCTATAATAATCTGTGAGACAGCTACCATTATTATCTTCACTTTAAATATGTAAAAACTGAGGGGCAGAGAAGTCTAGCAACTTGCCTGAAGAGCCATGACTTGAAAGTGACAGGTGAGATTCAAACTGAATCTGGGTTCAGAATCTGAAGTTTTGATCACTGTTACACTAGTTAAGAAGGTTTAAGTTTATTTATTAGTTCATTTATTTTATTTTTAAAAAATATTTTTATTGATTTTAGAGAGGAAGGGAGAGGGAGAGAGAGATAGAAACATCAATGATGAGAAAGAGTCATTGATTGGCTGCCTCCTGCATGCCTCCTACAAGGGATTGAGCCTACAACCCAGGCATGTGCCCTTGACCAGAATCAAACCAGGGACCCTTCAGTCCACAGGCCGATGCTCTATCCACTGAGCCCAACCAGCTAGGGCATAAGTATTAGTTTATTAATACATCATCTGAGCCCATGGATCACTCATGGACTGCATTCCTCGCTTAATTTATTCAGCTACTGGATAAGAAGGCAGCCGAGTGTCTGACTCCCACCACAGTGCCTGACAATGCGCTCCCCCAGCCCTCACCCCTCAGCCCTGCCCCTCCAGCACAGCTGTGCAAGGTCAATAGACCTGTGTGTATGGCGGGGGAGGGAAGGGAACAGACAATGTCCCACTTTCTTCTCCCTGTGCACCAGCAGATACATTGTCAAAAACCTTCCTCTTTTATAAACATGGCTCAAAGAGAATATGAATTGAGAATGACGGTTATCACTATGCTGTCCACCTGAAACTAATCTATAATAATAAAAGCGTAATATGCTAATTAGACAGGACAGCTGAACGACCTTCGGGACATCACTTCGGACGTCCTTCTGGACAAAGCCACTGCGGTGGGGGCTAAGGCAGAGGCAGTTAGGGGTGATCAGGCAGGCAGGCGAGCAGTTAGGGGTGATCAGACAGGCAGGTGAGTGGTTAGGGGCAATCAGGCAGGCATAGGCAGTTAGGGGTGATCAGGCAAGCAGGCGAGTGGTTAGGGGTGATCAGGCAGGCAGGCAGAGTGGTTAAAGGTGACCAGGCAGGCAGGCAGGTGAGCAGTTAGGAGCCAGCAGTCCCGGATTGCGAGAGGGTGCAGGCCAGACTGAGGAACACCGCCTCCTGTGCACAAATTTCATGCACCGGGCCTCTAGTTAAAATAATATTGAATGTCAACTGAATTGAAAAAAATTTTTAAAGAATGGTAGTTATAATTAATTTTTAATTTTTTCTAAAACCATGAAGGATAAATATAGTTAATAATTGCTGTTATTTATTGCACCCTTGATATATGGCAGGTACAGGGCCAAGTGCTTTATTGCATTGTTTTATCTAATCTCCCCAACAGCCCTCAGCAGTAGGAACTCTCCACTCACTTAAAGGCAGGAAAGTGAGGCTCAGAGGCTAGGCCACACTGCTGTGCAGGCAGAGCCTCCTCTGCACCTCCTCCCCACCACCTCCTTTGTCCCCTCCACTCCCACCCTCCCACTTGGCTCCTGTCAGTTTCTCTCCTTTTCCTTATAAATCAAAGTATAAGTAACACAGTGAAAAACACTTTTGTTTCGTTGTTAATTTTGTTTGGAATAAAATAACATTGAGGTTATATATAGGATGTCCCCAAAAAATGTATATACATACATTGAATAATTACAAAGGCTGTGTTTATTAAAATACATTCATTTTCAAAATTGAGTTACCAGTTGTTAAAGGGTGTATACATTTCTTGGGACACCCTACATTTTCTTTTAAATCCTTATCTCCTAGACATGTACAATATTACAGTGACACTGTAAGACAGCTGCCTTAGAATGCCCCATGTGAAAATGAGGGTCAAGATAAAACGAAAACGAACAACTAATAAAAGGACATATTTTTATAGTATAGCTTTGTCCCCAGATCCAGATGGGGACATGTGTAGCACCTGGAGGAGCTAGCTCTCTGTGTCCTCATTCACTGCCTGGTGGGAATGCCAGCAAGTCCTGGTGAAATTCAGATCAAAGCGAGAGCTTCTGCGGAGAAGATTCTTCCGGAGCATCAGACGTTAGCAGCAAAGCTTTCTGTGGCTCTGATACAGCTGAAATCAGAAAAGTTCCTCTCCCCTCCAGCCCCCATCATATTTAATTTAGACTCCTGCAGGCAATTCAAATTTAATTCGCCAAAAGTAATTTGCATGACATCCTCCGTAGGAGAACATGCATTTCATAAAGTAAGTTGCCCAACTTAGTCTGTGCTTTGACGGGACCCATGACACGGAAGAGAGCCCTTTCTCCAGTCCCTCCTGCTTACGTCTGTGTGTGGAGGTGACTTGAGGAGGTCACAGGGATGATGACTGTCACATGCTCTACGATTAGTGTTGTGCTGTAAACATAGTAAAAAAGTTGTTCCTAAACATGGTTGAAAAAATTTTAAATGCCTTAAGACTTTCTGTAAGTGTTAAGTAGAACAATGGGCTGCTTAAGAGTGTATGGATGCTCTTTTTTGGGGGAAAACTGGACTTTTGAATACTATCTAATTAGGCTCTACTCTAGAATAAAGATTCTTTAAGTGATTGGTTGTTTCTTAGGTAAGAAAGGTGGCAAGTTGATGGTGCAGAATAGAAATGTCAGTAGCTGGTATTGGACGTGCTATGCAGAATTCTGCTGAGAGGGAGGTCCACTTCCTGTGTGTTGTTTTAATACAGCAGGATTACTTCAGGCCACTGCAATTAGAAAGGCTGCCGGAAGCAGTAATCACTGGAAAGTGCTGAAATCGGCCCTACTTAGGGTAACTCCTACTCAGCTAATAACCAGAGTGGCACGCTGCTCATGCAGCAGCATGATTGCACAGGGACCATCTTTATTATTTCCCCCCACAGGAGTAATGAAACGGCAGTTCTGGACACTGTGCTGCAAGTATGAAAAAAGGATGAAAATTCTCTGTAAAGGGACATGTATACCTAAATGTGAGCTTCTCTACAGGGTAACCTTATCTCATTCTTCCTTTTATCCTTCCTCCCTTCCCCCCGCACACAACACACGAATCCCATCTGGAGAACAAATGTACCTGTTTCTTTAGGTGTACATCACAGAGTGGCCTCTCATGGAGCCATGAGCACAGCCACTGAGTTTATTCGGGCACTGGAAGGAGGAGTAACTTAAAAGGGATAAATTTAAGTTGGCACAATATATACACATATATGGATACAAGTTATATATATAAATACTAGAGGCCAGGTGCACGAAATTTGTGCATGGGGGGGTCCCTCAGCCTGGCCTGCACCCTCTCACAGTCCGGGACCCCCCCTCGCTCCTTACCACACGCCTGTTCGCTGCTCCTTACCGCTCAGCTCACTGCTCCTTAGAGCTGCCACGGAGGCAGGAGAGGCTCCTGCCCCACCACTGTGCCTGCCAGCCATGAGCCCAGCTTCTGGCTGAGCAGCGCTCCCCCTGTGGGAGCGCACTGCCCACCAGGGGGCAGCTCCTGCATTGAGCGTCTGCCCCCTGCTGGTCAGTATGCATCATAGCGACCGGTCGTTCTGGTCATTCTGCTGTAACGGTCACTTAGCCTTGTATTATATAGATATCTAATTATAATTATGTATATAATGCATGCATATATTTATATATGTACATAATTAAATATATATATATAACCTAGATGTTTAAATATATGTTGGTGCTCTTGCTGTCTGTTTTGTACTACGTGTGACAGAACAAATAGTAAGTATTGGTATTTTAAAATAATCTATATATATAAAAGCCTAAGCCATCCTTATGATGGAATGACCAGAACGACCAGAACGACTGGTCACTATGACATGCACCAACCACCAGGGGGGCAAACGCTCAATGCAGGAGCTGCCCCCAGCCCGCAGGCCCCAATTGCCAATGGGGCCTGCGGGCCAAACTCCCCGTCCCTCCCCCTGGCCAGCAGGTCCTGATTGCCCAATCGGGGCCAGGCCCCAGGCTGGGACAGGGAACCAGGGTGAGTGGGTGGTGGCAGACGCGGGCAGCAAGGGAAGGAGGAGGGGGGAGGCAGAGAGGTGGAGAGGTGGGGAGCTGTGCAGTGGCGGTGCATGGAGGTGATGGGAGGAGGAGGTAGGGAGGCAGGGAACCTGATCGGCCCTGATTGCTGGCCAGGCCTAGAGACCCCACCCATGCACGAATTTCATGCAATGGGCCTCTAGTAGGTGTATAAAGACTAGATACAGATAAAGAAAATACAAGTACTGATAGTAACACTGTCTAATACCTGTGGAATATGTGGTGGAGTTGAGAACTACTTTGTATTTGTTCATTTCTCATTTTGACATTTTCAGAATTATTATTATTTACTTATTTACTTTTGAATATGTTTTTATTGATTTCTTAGAAAGAAGGGATAGAGAGATAGAAACATCAATGATGAGCTCTAGCCTGTTTTTGCTCTGTGGATAGAGCATCGGCCTGTGGACTGAAGGTCCCGGGTTCGATTCTGGTCAAGGGCACGTACCTCGGTTAGAGGCTCCTTCCTTCCTGCCCAGGCCCTGGTCAGGGCGCAGGCAGGAATTAGTCAATCGATGTGTTTCTCTCACATGAATATTTTGCCCTGTTTTTCCCTCTCTCTTGCACTCTCTCTAAAAATCAATGGAAAAATATCCTCGGGTGAGGATAAAAAAAAAAAAGAAAGAAAGGAAGGAAGGAAGGAAGGAAGGAAGGAAGGAAGGAAGGAAGGAAGGAAGAAAGAAAGAAAGAAAGAAAGAAAGAAAGAAAGATCAATGATGAGAGATAAACATTGATCAACTGTCTCCTTCATGCCCCTGACTGTCGATTGAGCCCAAAACCCCAGCATGGGCCCTGACCAGGAACCAAACTGGTGACTTCTTGGTTCATGGGTCTCATGGGTTGATGCTCAACCACTGAGCCACACAGGCTGGGCTCAGAATTATTTTTAAAACAAAGTTCATGAGATTCTCCTTTCCTAATTATGCCTTGCAGTGAAACCTGAAATGCCTTAAGATATGTGATTTGTGTTTTTCCCCCCACTTTATTTCATTAAAATAATTTAACTGGGTGGGTGGAGGTGGAAGAGGACATAAAGGGGATAAATGGAGATGGAAAAAATAAAATTTTAAAAATAAAATAAAAATAATTTTTAACTGATCTCTTCAATAAATGGTGTTGGGAAAACTGGCTATCCACAGGATAAGAATAAAACTGGACCCCTATGTTATACTATTCACAAAAATTAACTTGAAATGTGTTAAAGACTTAAATGTAACACTTGAAACCATAAAATTTCTAGAAGAAGACATAGAAAAAAAGCTTGACATAGGTCTTGACAATGATTTTCTGGATATGACATCAAAAGTACAAGCAACAAAAGCAAAAATCAACAAGTGTTACTACATCAAACTACAAAGCTTCTATAGAGCCAAAGAAATGATCAACAAAATTAAAAAGCAACCTGCAGAATGGGAGAAAATATTTGCAAATCATGTGTCTGATACAGGGTTAATATCCAAAATATATAAGAACTCATGCAACTCAATAGAAAAAGAACAAATAATCTGATTTTAAAATGAGCAAAGGATCTGAATAGACATTTTTCCAAAGAAGATACACATTTAAATGGTCAACAGGTACGTGAAAAAGAGCTCAACATCACTAACCATCAGGGAAATGCAAATTCAAACCACAATGAGATATCATCTCACATCCATTTGAATGGCTATTATGAAAAAGACAAAATATAAATGCTGACAAGGACTGAGGGAAAGGGAATCCTTATGCACTGTTGGTGGGAATGTAAGTTAGTGCAGCCACCATAGAAAACAGTATGGAGATTCCCTCAAAAAATTAAAAATTGACCTACCATACAATCCAGTAATCCCACTTGGGTATATATCTGAAAAAAAAATAAAATCATTATCTCAAAGAGATATCTGCACCTCTATGTTCATTGCAGCATTATTTATTATAATAGTCAAGACATAAAAATAAGCTATGTGTCTGTCCATCAATAGATGAATGAATAAACTGTGAGATATATATCTATGTCTATGTCTATGTCTATGTCTATATCTATATCTATATATTTATTTTATTCAGCCACAAAAAAAAAAAAATCTTGCCATTTGAGACAACATGGATTGACCTTAAAGGTATTGTGCTAAGTGAAATAAGTCAGACAGAAAAAGACAAATAGCATATGATCTCACTTATATATGGAATCGTAAAACAAACAAAAATCCTCATAGAAACAGAGCAAGGATTGGTGGCTGCCAGTGACAGGAGTGTGGGGAAATGGGTGAAGGTTGGCAAGGGGTACAAACTTCCAGGTACAAGATGAATAAGTCCTGGGGGGTTCTAATGTGTAGCATGGGGATTATTGTTAACAATATTGTAATGTATACTTGAAAGTTTCTATGAAAGCAGATCTTAAAAGTTCTCACCACAAACACACACTCACACAAAAGGTAACTATGTGAGGTAATAGATATGTCAACTAACCTTATTGTGGTAATCATTTTGCAATATATCCTATATAATAAAGAGGCAATATGCAAATTAACACTCATGCCCTCACAAGATGGCTGCCTATGACCAGGCTGGCAGCGGGGTTAGTGAGGGATGACCAAACGACTGAACAAGCAGGCTGTGTGGGGCAACCAGGCTGCGGGGGGGGGGGGGGGGGGGGAAGGGAGGGCCCTGAGGGGCAACCAGGCCAGCAGAGAGGGCAGTTGGGGGTGACCAGGCCGGAAGTGGGGGCAGTTAGGGGTGACCAGGCTGGCAGAGGGGGGCAGTTGGGGGAAACCAGGCTGGCGGGGGGGGGGGGGCAGTAAGAGTTGACCAGGCTGGCGGGAGGGTGCAGTTGGGGGCAACCAGGCTGGCAGGGGGGTTGTTGGGGGCGATTAGGCTGGCAGGGTGGGGGCAGTTAGGGGTGATCAGGTCAGCACACAGAAGCAGTGAGAGGCGGTCAGGCCGGCAGCAGGGAGGCAGTTAGGGGCAACCTGGCAGGCAGGCAGGTGAAGGATTAGGAGCCAGCAGTCCAGAATTGTGAGAGGGATGTCCGACTGCCGATTTAGGCCTGATCCCCGGGATCAGGCCTAAATCGGCAGTCAGACATCCCCAAAGGGGTTGGATTGGAGAGGGTGCAGGCTGGGCTGAGGGGACCCCCTTCCCATGCATGAATTTCATGCACCAGGCCTCTAGTACATATATAATATCACCATGTCGTGCACCCTAAATTTACAGTTATATGTTAATTATATTTCAATAAAGCTGGGGGAAAAAACTTCTATTCAGAGAAGGAAACAATAAATGGAGTGAAAAGACAACCTATGGAATGGGAGAAAATATTTGCAAACCATATATTTGATAACAAGTTAATGTCCAGAATATATTAAAAACTCCTACAACTCAACAATTAAATAACCCAATTAAACATGTTATTAGAAAGTGTAAATCAAATAACTCAATTAAATAACCCAATTAAACTAATTATCAGAAAGTGTAAATCAAAACTACAATGAGCTATCACTTCACACCTATTAGTATGACCACTATCAAAAGAACCTGAAAATAACAAGTGTTAGGTAGCTATGGAGAAATTAGAACTCCTGTGTACTTTTGATGGGGAATGTGTAATGGTGCAGAAAACAGTGGAGAGATTCCTCAAAATATTAAAAATAGAATCCTATATAATAAAGAGCTAATATGCTAATTAGACCGAACAGCAGAACAACCATCTGGGTGACCTTCGGGTGAAGCCGGGGCTGGGAGGGCCGGCCAGGGCTGCAAGGGGCTGTGAGGGCCGGCCAGGGCTGCAAGGGGCTGTGAGGGCCGACCGGGGCTGCGAGGGGCTGTGAGGGCCGACCGGGGCTGCGAGGGGCTGTGAGGGCCGACCGGGGCTGCGAGGGGCTGTGAGGGCCAAGCCCCTTGTATGAATTTTGTGCATCGGGCCTCTAGTTGCCATATAATCTAGCATTCCCACTTTTGGGTTAGATATATATCCAAAAGAATGAGAAGCAGAATCTCACAGAGATATGTCCACTCCCACTATTCACAGTAGCCAAGTGATGAAAGCAACCAAATGTCCATAATAGATGCCTGGATCAACAAAATGTGGTCTATACATACAGTGGAATATGATTCAGCCTTTACAAAGCAGAAAACCCTGTTTATGCTCAACATGGATGATGTCTTGAGGATATGATACTAAGTGAAATAAATCAGTCACAAATAAACAAATACGTTGTGATTTTACTTCCATGAGTTAATTGAAGTAGTCATAGAAACAAAAGATGCAATGTGGTTCCTAGGGGCTAGGTGGGGAGAGAGGAATAGGAGTTGTTTAATGGGTATAGAGTTTCAGTTTTCTAAGAAAAAAAGTTCTAGAGATCTGTTGCATAACAATGTGGATATAGTTAACATTACAGTGATAAATTTATTATTACATTTTGGTGGTAAATTTAATATTATATGTTTTTTACCGCACAAAAAATAGATGAACTGAATACATAGCATTATTAAATAGGGTTAAAGGAACAAAAATAGCTAAGTTTTATGGCAAATATTGGTTAGCACTGAAACATGAAAAAAAAAAATCCAACAAGTATAGCAGTGGTTACAGTGCTCTCAAATTGAGAATAAACTATTTATCCAAACTAGACAATGTTCAAAGTACCTCTGTATGATGAAATGCCATCTGTAAAGAACTGTTTTCTTCTCTACTCTTGGTGATGCCATACATATTTCAATTCTGGCCATCAAATGTGGTGGTGGTGGTGGTGGGGGGTTCTCCCCGATGACCAATTCTCTTCTGGCACTATCTAACTGGAGTGGGTGCAGACCCTACACATTAAGGGCTCTGCCTCACAAGACTGCCCCCACCCCCAACTTCAGATGCCAATGGCAAGTTCAGGTTGTCACCTGTGCTTCCGAGTAATTGTTTATGAATTGGAGGACCCTATGACACTCTCCTCAGGTTTGACAATTTCCTAAACGACTCACAGAACTGAGGGAAAGTTTACCTATTAGATTATCAGTTCATATATATGTATATATGTGTGTGAGTGTGTGTGTGTGTGTGTATATATATATGTATAAAATATATATAATATATATATCAACTATATATATCAACTATATATATATCAACTATATATATATCAACTATATATATATATATATATATATATATATATATATATATATATCAATATATATATATATATATACTCAAGAAAAGCCAGATGGGAGAGATGCATAGGGCAAAGTATGTGGGAGTTTCCATGCCAGCACTTCCACCAACCTGGAGGCTCTCTGAACATCATACTTTAGAGATTTTTAGAGATTTTTATGGAGGCTTCATCGGGCATGACTCATTACATTAATGACCATGGTGATTAACTCAACCTCCAGTCCCTCTCTCCTCCCTGAGAAAGTCAGAATGCGGGGCTGCGAGTGTCTCTGTTCTAATCAGGTGGTTGATCTACCATGAGCCCCCCATCCCCCCATCATCTTATTAGCATACAAAGACACTAAGCAATGGTGATTTCAAGGGCTTTAGGAGCTGTGTGCCAGGAAAAAAGGGTGCACAGAGACCAAATATATATTTATTATTACAAACTCAATTTTAAGAGCATTTTGAAAAAAATGTGTGTGTGTGTGTGTGTGTGTGTGTGTGTGTGTGTGTGTGTGAATGAGAAAGAGAGGAGGGGGCAAGAAGGAAACAGATGAGAAAATGAAAGGAGAGAAGAGTGGAGGAGAGTGGAAGAAAGCAAAGGCAGGTATCAGTCAGCAAAATGGTGTTGGATATTAACAGTGGGTCTTTGTATTTTTCCAGATTTTATCACCGGCATGTAATTTGACAGCCCGAACAAAAAGACTTTTAAATTAAGAATTACACCAGGTTAACTCTTTAGGGAAGGAAACACTGGATGGAAAGTCTGAAAACTAAATGCGTAAGTTGACAGAAAATGGAGAGCTATTTTTTTCTTCTTTAGAGAGCTGGCTGGTGCTTTAGAGTGAACACATTAATCTTAAATGTGGATGCAGTGGGAGTACAGAAGTCACTTGGTAAAAAGGTTTGGTAAGAAATTAGAGATCATGAATCGTTAAGAAATTATTATTATTTTTCTTTTTTTTTTTCCAGGAAATCTCAGTCTTTAATGGTGATTAAAGCCCAAGCCCAGTGCTTGAGCTTAGATCTTGTAGAAAGCAGTAATGTCAACGCTCTGCACGTGCTCTGCAAACTCAGTGATCTCCTCTTCCAGCAGGTGGGTCCCCACCTTGTCCTCCATGATGCACTGGATCTGGAGCTTGCAGATGCCATAGCCCACGGGCACCAGCCTGGAGCAGCCCAGGGTCAGCCCATCCAGCTGGACAGAGCACACTCAGGCCTCCAGCTGGGCCCTGTCTGTCTCTTCATCCCAGGGCTCAACATCCAGGAGGATGGAGGACTTGGCCACCAGCGCCGGCTTCTTGGCCTTCTTCTCTGCATATTGCCGCAGCCGCTCCTCCCGCAGCTTGCCGGCCTCCTTGTCATCCTCCTCATCTCTGCCAAACAGGTCGATATCGTCCTCGTCATCCTCTGCAGCGGTGGCCACCTACTTGGTGCGGGCTCCACTTGGCTCATGGGAGACACGCACTGGGTCTGCGGGCCTATGGCCCGGTGGGCAGGTGAGCTCTTCTCCAGCTCACTCAGTCGGGCCTCAGCTTGGCGATGGCCTGCCGCAGGTCCTGCACCAGCCTCGCAGGCTCTGGTTCTCCGCTGCCAGGCTGGAGATCCGCATGATGAGCTCACTGTGGGCCTGCTGGAGGCCCCAGGCCTGAACTCTGGCCCCAGGAGCCAGTCACAGGCCAATTCATCTGCTGATAGAATTTCCTTCCTGCATTGTGGTATTTAAACTCGTCGAACCAGATATCATGCACTAGGAAGTTTGTGGCCATTTTCCTGACGCCAGCCAAGGACGGGGCCACCGAAGACAAGAGCTCAGCGGTTCGGGCATTAAGAATTATCTTATCAGAGGCATAGTGCCCTGATGAGTACTCTCCAAAGTTCCCTTTTAAAAATATATATATTTTTTGTTATAAAATAAGAAATCGGGAAAGAACGCCATAAAAATCTGGTTTAATGAATTATTTTAAGGGCATACCTTTGTAATCAGTACCCAGCTCAATAAATAGAACTTTGCAGGCCACACCCAGAAGCCCTGTGCTAATTACAGTCCTTTCGCCATTATCCTGATTTTTTAAAAAAATCCTTATCTAAGGATATTTTTATTGATTTTAGAGAGGAAGAGAGAGAGAGAGAGAGAGAGAGAGAGAGAGAGAGAGAGAGAGAGAGAGAGAGAGAGAAATGTCAACGTGAGAGAAACATCAATTGGTTGCCTCCCTTCCAAGCCCTGTATGGGGATCGAAACCGCAACCTGCTATGTGCCCTGACCCGGAATCGAACCCACAACCTTTTGGTACACGAGAGGATGCTCCAAACAACTAAGCCACCCGGCCAAGGCCATTATCCTGATTTTTATAGTTAACACTTATTTGCATTTTTTGTAGCTCTTTCATCCAAGTGTCCATTCACAGATATGACAGTTTAAAAATTTTTTGACTCTTCATCTCTTTCTTATTCTTATAATTTACTTGTTTAAAAAATTGGGTAATTTGACCCATAGAAGTTTCCCAAATCTGGATTTTCCTAATTACATGTTCATGACGCTGGTCAGCACATTACTCTGTCCTGCGCACTGTTGAAAACGTGCTAATAACACATCCTGCAACAAAGGAAATGTTCTGTATGTGTACTGTCCTCTGTGGAAGCCACTGGCACATGCGGCTGCTAAACACCTGAAGTGTGGCTAGTGTAACTAAGGAGCTAAACTTTTAATTTTATATAATTTCACTTAATTAAACTTTAGATTTAAATAGTTACATGTGACTAGTGACTACCCTATTAGACAGCACAGGATGCTTAAGTTTCATCGGGATTTACAAAACAGTGATATTTGAATTCCACATGTTTTTGCTCATTAATTAATTAGAATAATTTTACAAAGAGAAGCTTATCACTTATTGTACCAAGTGGTACAGTGTGTAGAGATGGGACAAGATAAATGCTTGTTTTCCTTGCCTTTCTTCTAATCAGACTTTCAAGATAATAATTTGGCTTCTCATTATTCTCTGTAGGTGACCGCTTAGTCTTTTATATACTTTTTTTTCACTTAGTCTTTTAAAAATATCATGGTGAACTCATGGATATAAATATATTTAATGAATTTCAGTCAAATGCAATTAATATTTGTTGTAAGACTCACACTGTCCTATCTTTGTTCAGTAGGAACCTCTCCTCGTGGTCTTGACAGCTTTGGGGCTCTCTGAAATGACAAGATATGGTAGGCGCATCTTTTCACACTTCTTAACTCACATCTGAACCAGCCACTGCTCCAAGAAGCTCCACTTTCTTTTCAAGGGAAAAGATATTTCAAGACCTCTCTGCAGATCCTAGTGTTACTCATTATTTCGAGGCTATATCAGAAAACATTCTAGGACATGTTTTATTATTTAATTTTTATTTTAGAGAGAGTGGAAGGGGGGGAGAGACAGAGAGAGAGAAACATCAATGTGAGAGAGACACATCTATTGGTTGCCTCCTGCACGCACCCCCGACCAGGGCCGGAGATGGCCGGAATGGAACCTGAGACCCTTCATTCTGCAGGCCGATGCTCTATCCACTCAGCAAAACTGGCTGGGAGCGGGGAGGAATGATTTATTATTAAAATAAAAAATATCTCAGGAGTTTAGTACTATGTGGGTTTCATTTTGTTTTTAAATATAATTTCTTCTGCTTCACATTTGTAAATTCTTTCTTCCACACCAAGAATCCTGTTTTTCAAGGACTGAGGCGATAACGGAGTTAGAGTATCCCATGATTACTTATTTACTTGACTCACAGCATGTACACAACAGTCTCAGAATAAAAACACTAATAGTCCCACAGATCTGAGGTCAATGGATTTTCAACACTAGAGTGACAAGTCAACCCAATGGGGCAAGAATAGTCTTTTCAGCAAATGGTGCTGGGAAAACTAGATATCCAAATGCAGAAGAATGATGTTGGATACCTACCTCATACCCATCCACAAAAATTAACTCAAAATGGGTCACAGACCTAAATGTGCAGCTAAAACTATAAAACTCTTAGAAAAAAAACACAGATATAAAGTTTTGTAACCTTGGATTAGGCAACAGTTTCTTAGATATGACATTTAAAATACAGACAACAAAAGACAAAAGTAAATACATTGTACATGTTCTCCCGATTCTTTCTCCATTTTTCAGTCATACTTTATCTATGTTGCCTGAGCATATAGCCATTTCATATATTCCTTTTCTTTTTTTTACACCAATTTACTCTTAGTTCTCCAAATAACTGATGTTTATTGCTCTCATTAATACTTATGCCAATGTGATTTGAGGCATTTTGGTTTTCTGCAGCTTTATTTTTCTGGTGAATTCCTCAGGAAGGGTTCATGACCAATATCTCTTAAGTATTTATATGTCAGTGACAGTTTGTGCCCTTTTTACTTAAAAGCCAGTTTTGTTCCAAATAAAACTCTTACTTCACATTTTCTTGCCTTGAAGGCCTTCAACATAATATACTATTCTCTTCAGACTTAAAGTGTTACGTTGAAATGTCTGATGATAATGTAATTTCCTTTCCCTCAAAAATCACTTGCTAGATGCTCTAATATTTTTTTCCTTTTAAAGTCCAATAATTTTACTAAACATGCTTTGGCATTGGTCATTTTGGGTAATATACTCAGGCAGTGTCTCAGGTCAATAAGTAGTATAGAAATTCGCTTTTGCTTAAAGGATAGTTTTTATTATTTGATTGGTTCCTTTCTTTGCCTTTCTTCTTCAGGAACTTTCAAGATTTGTAAGTTGTATCTTCTTTGCTTATTTTAAAATATTTTCATTTTCTCTCAAATCCTTTTTACCTTTAAAAAACTATTTAAAATGTCTTCCTTTTTCTCTTAAAGTATAGTCAGTTTTGTTTATTGATGTTCAAGTTCTTTTAGTTTGATCTTCATTACTGAAATGACTTTTTCTTTTATTTCTAATTGCTTTTTGTTTTGTTATTTTACTTTTGAGGTTTTTCATTTTGATTTTCTTTTTTAAAATTTCGTTATTGATTAAGGTATTACATATGTATCCTTATTCCCCCATAACCCCCCCAACACCCCTCCCCCCATTCATGCCCTTACCCCCCTGTTGTCTGTGTCCATTGGTTAGGCTTATATGCATGCATATAAGTCCTTTGGTTGATCTCTCCCCCTTACCCCCACCCTCCTCTACCTTCCCTGAGGTTTGATGTTCTGATCATTTTGATTTTCATTCATTCATACTTTGGATCATTTTCTTAAACATTTTTTAGGTTGTTTTGATATGAAAACTCCCTTTTGAATTTGTTCTATGAATATATTTTCTGTGGTGCTTCTATTTTTTCCTGTGGTAAGTTTGTATGGGATTTGTATTTGATATTTATCTACTTCCCATTTTCATGCAGTATTAGTTTTCCTGCACTAATAGGAGGGTGGCCAAGGTAGCTCTTCGGACTTCATAGAGCTTCTATTTTTTCATGTAGAAATAAAAAATGCTGACTTATTCTGAGACTTGCCATCCTCTCCCCACTTTTATCCGGACCTTCTCTTTCTAGCTCTAAGAGGTCTCTCCTCCGTGCGGTGCCCTAATATGCATTTAGACTGGGAGAAACTTCCTCTTATTTTTAGCTGCACTTCTTGGCCTGGCCCACCCCGCTTTCTGCTGAATACCTGTTGGCTATATTGGAGTTCTCCTTTCCTGAGGTCAGTCAGGTGGCCTGTGGTCCCCTCTCCTTTTTCCTCCATAGACACAGAAACTATGCAGGTCTCATTTCTGTTAGTGGTTTTGGCTCCACGTGCTTGAGTTCTTATGGATACCTCAAACCTAGTTTTGTTGTAATTGCTGTGCATGGAGCAGGAGTGAGAGGTAGGGGGTAGGGAGGGGAGGAAGAGATAAAAAATCTGGTTGCTTTATCTGTTTTCATGTCGGGATTCAGAGAAATTTGTTGCTGTCACTGCCATCTCCCCCGATTGTTTTGAGCTAGGAAAAAGTGGTCATCAGGTGTATGTTCAAAACTGAACTTTGGCTCTTTTCTCCCCAATTTTATTTTCTTCTATATTTCCTATACTCTTGGGGTCCTGGATTTAGTAGATCATATTCTGGATTTCCCGAGTCATTTACCATTAAATTAATGTTATTTAATTTCTCAGTTGTAAACAACTACCCCACTGGATTATTGAGAGGTTTGAAGGGATAATGGAAAGCATCTAGCACAAGGCTTGGTGTATAGTAAACTCTCAATGTTTGAGAGCCCAGAAACTCATCTTGCGAGCACCCCCTCCTTCACCCTCCCTGCACCGGTCCCCAGGGAGCCCTGCTAATCCTGGCCGCACTGCAGCTCTGCAGGCCCCATTGCAGTCTGCGCTGCCCCGGGTCTGCTGGGACTCTGCAGCAGCCGCCTAACTAAATTCTGTGACTCCTCCTTTGCTCCCCTTTAATCCAGGCCGCGCAAGGCAACCTGAGCGGCCTTTTAAAAATTAAAATCTGACATGTCATGCTCTTACTTAAATCCCTAAAGGCAGCCTTTTACTCTTGGGATACAATTCAGAGTCCCACCCGTGGACTCCTAGGCCCAGCATGATCTGACCCCACACAGTCCTTCAGGCTCCCGCCTCGCCTCGCTGTGTTCTGGCCACACTGGCCTTTCTCCCAGCGCTCTCCTCTGCTGGGTGTACTGCAAGGCACGCTGCCTCTCTGTGGAATGCTCTTCTCAGTTTACTTCACTCACCCGTACTTTGTCCATTTTAAATGTCACTTCATTATTGGGACCTGCTATGGCTCAGTATACACCTTTGGGATAGTAGAACTGGGAAGGCTAACCTACAGAGCCAAATATTTTTGTAGGGAAAAAAAACCCATACCCCTCACACCTATCCAAAGTAGGACCTTCTTGTTATATTCTATTGTAATACTGTTTTTTTCCTTTACAGCACTAATCATAATTTTAAGCTATATATTTATCTGTTTAATGTCTAATCCTCCCCAAGACCATAAGCCCTAGGATGCCATGGTTATGTCTGTTTTCTTCTTTATTTTATTCCAACGCTCAGCCTAGTGCCCAGCACACACTAGTTCACAGTAAAAGTCACTGAACAAAAACATAAACTAGGCATGGCCAGATTCAGTGACGCAGTAGACAGTGAGATTCTGAGAGATAAGAGACTCCACCCAGGAGAAGTAGGAAGTAACCCTCCCAGCTCCTCAGGGGCGGACATAGTTACAGTGTTGTGCTTGTTCTGGAATAAAGAGCGCTGGATGTAGCCCTGACATCTAGGTTCTTGTCACAAGAACATGGTTGTGGTAAAGGGGGTCCGAGAGATGCAGTGTTGTGGGTCTGGTGACACCATACAAGACACATTTCAGACAGATTAGATGTGAGAATTTTTATAACTGAACCGGTCAAAGGAAGAGTCATTTGGGGCAGTTTAGCTGAGCAAGTTAACCTAGGAAGCCAGATTTTTATGCATGGAAATGAAGGGATGTTTCATGTTCACTGTTTTGAGTTTTCCCAGAGGAGAGGAGCTTGTGGATACATACAACATACAAAACCCAGTATAATTTTCTCAATTATCTACAGTGGGTTTTTAAAGAAATTTAAGTGTGATAAAATATACATAAAATTTACCATCTTAACCATTTTTAAGTGTACAGTTCAGTAGTGTTAGGTACATTCACATTGTTGAGCAACTCAGAACGCTCTTTGTCTTGTAAAACTAAAGCTCTATACCCATTAAACCCTAACTCCTCATCCCTCTCTTCCCCCAGCAAAAGGTAATGCAGGCGATTATGAAGTGGTTTAGATGGAGTGACTGAGCTCAGTTCATACGGGGATCATTGAAAGACGAAGGGACCTGAACTTAGTCCTTGTCCTTTTTAATATCATGATAAACAGACATGTTCCCCACTCTAGCTCTAGGTGGTTCTAGAATTGACCTTAACATTTGTCTTGAGAAATAAAGAGGTCCCCCTGCCCCCTCCTAGACTGGAAAGACAAATGAACTAACAAAAAAAGAAATTTATGAAGAAGTTGACATTTTTATAGGGAAGACCAGCCAAGAGTGACAAATAGAAGACACGTAATGAGAGCTGTATAAAGAAAACATCCAGGCAAGGAGAGGTTATGATAGTTAAGAAAGGAGAGAAGTAAATACTCAGTATTTAGTGTGTACTAGAAACTAGTTTTGTTTTTAACTCTTGTGTTAACTGGGTATTAAGTTGTTTATAAGTGGAAAATAAGAGTTCCATGAAGTTCTTAGTGGGTGGCTCTCAAACTTCAGAGTGTACACAATTCTGGAAGGGTGACTATTACTGGTAAAATTAAATTCCCAAGTTCTAGATTTCAACTTATTAGGGCAAGAAGAGACCCAGGACCCTGCATTTTAAAACAAGCATCCTGCCTGCCTCATCCAGTTCAGGAAGTCATTTCACCTTAAGAAAATCTATATCACAAACTATACGAGCCCTTTTAAAATTGGCAAATTGCTATAGAGCAATTGAATCCCTAATGACACACAACAGTGGGATACTGGTGACTGGTAAGTGAACTTCAGCATTTCCTGACATTTACTCAATTCCGGAAGGATGAACAGCTTGAGGGAACCCAAAGATGTTTATTTTCACCCTTTATAAAATAGATTTGAAACCAGGCTCAGTCACAAAGAGAAACAGCAGATTCCCACTGATGTTTCTCAGTGGTGCTGACCTTTTAACCCTATGAAATGTAGGGCCTCTTTATTAGGGTCAGGTGGGAAAATGGATGGATTGTTTATTGCTTTGCAAATATTACAAGTGAAACATAACCTTGCTAACAAAATGTGATCAGTTGCACTATTTACCAGGATGCTCTGGAAAAATAAGATTAATTATCCTAGCTTGCTATTCTGTTCTCAGATTCTATTTGAAAGGAAATGATCATCTTTATTGTCACTGAAAAGATACCAAATATTTTAAAATTCAACTTGATGTTAGTGCTTCAGGCTTTCTCAAGCAATTTTTTTGTTCTTACTAGCTTTTTCAGTAAGCCCACACAAGAGAGTCTGTGGAATATGATAACCTCACAAAAAAATACCCAAATGTAATTACTAAAAATGGCTGCCTTCTTTTTAAGATACAACCCAAAAGGATAGAACTATTAAGCTGCCAAACATGGCAGTTTAAAGGGGAATAACTAGTATATCGATAGAACAATATGTTTGTGGTTTTTTAAAAATTCCATTTTCAGATTTAAAAAAAATATTTATTGTTGAGAGCATTACAAATGTCCCCCCTTTCCCCCCATTGCCTCCCTCCACCTGGTTTCTGCCCAGCCCCAGGCCTTCTCTTTTGTTGTGAGATAAGGTAATGTGCCCATTTTTAATGTATCCTATCTAATAAAAGAGTACTATGCAAATTGACCATCACTCCAACACACAAGATGGCCGCCCCCATGTGGACACAAGATGGTTGCCACAGGATGGCCAGCAGGGGAGGGCAGTTGTGGGCGATCAGACCAGCAGGGGAGGGCAGTTGTGGGGGACCAGGCCTGCAGGGGAGGGCAGTTGGGGGCGGCCAGGCCAGCAGGGAGGACAGTTAGGGACAACTAGGTTGGCAGGGGAGGGCAGTTGGGGGTGACCAGGCCTGCAGGGGAAGGCAGTTGGGGGTGACCAAGCCGGTGGGGGAGGGCAGTAAGGGGTGACCTGGATGGCAGGGTGTTAGGGACAATCGGACCAGCAGGGGAGCAGTTAGGCATCGATCAGGCTGGCAGGGGAGTGGCTAGGGGATGATCAGGCTGGCAGGCAGAAGCGGTTAGGGGCAATCAGGCAGGCAGGCAGGCGAGCAGTTGGGAGCCAGCAGTCCTGGATTGTGAGAGGGCTGTCCGACTGCCCGTTTAAACGTCCCTCGAGGGGTCCTAGATTGGTGAAGGTGCAGGCTGGGCTGAGGGACACACACACACACACACACACCATGCATGAATTTTGTGCACCGGGCCTCTAGTATATGCATAAAAGATCTTTGGTTAATCTCTTCCCAACCCCCCCCTCTACCCTCTTTCCTCTGAGATTCGTCAGTCTGTTCCATGTTTCCATGCCTCTGATTCTATTTTATTCATCAGTTTATTTTGTTCATTAGATTTCTTGTTCATTTATTTTGATTTTTTGATTTTTAGATTCAATTGTTGATAGATATGTATTTATTGACATTTTATTGTTCATATTTTTTATCATTTTCCCCTCTCCTCCTCCTCCTCCTCCTTCCTCTTCTTAAAGAATATCCTTCAACATTTCATATAATCCTGGTTTGGAGGTGATGAACTCCTTTAGCTTTTTCTACTGTGAAGCTCTTTATCTGACCTTCAATTCACAGCAGTCAAATTGAGAGAAGTAGAATATATAATGGTGGTTACCAGGGGCTGGGGTTGGGGAAGGGGGAAATGAGGAGTTGTTTAATGGGGAGAAAGTTTCAGTTTTACAAGACGAAGAGTTCTGAAAATTGGTTGCACAATAATGTGAATATACTTGATACTATTGAATTATACAGTTAAATGGTTAAGATGGTAAATTTTATATGTATCTACCTCAATTAAAAATAAAAAAGTAACTTTAAAAGCTCAACAATAAGAAAACAAACAACTTGATTTAAAAAATAGGAAAAAGACCTGAACAGACACCTTACCAAAGAAAATATACAGGTGGCAAATAAGCATATGGAAGATGCTCAAGATCATGTCATTATGGAACTGCAAATTAAACAACAGTGAAAAACTACTACACCTATTAGAATTACCCAAATCCAAACACAGACAACACCGTGCACTGGTAAGGATGTGGAGCAACATAAACTCTCACTCACTGTGATAGGAATGCAGATGGTACAAAACTAAACATACTCATACCAAACAATTCAGCAATCATGCTCCTTGCTATTTACCCAAAGGAATTGAAAACTTATGTTCATGCAAAAAACACACACGGATGTTTACAGCAGTTTTATTCATAATTGCCAACACTTGGAAGCAGCCAAGACATTCCTCAGTAGACGAATAGATGAATACGCTGTGGTGCATCCAGACAATGTTATATTATTCAGCACTAAAAACAAATGAGCTGTCATTTCCACAGAAAACCATAGAGGAAACTTAGATGCATATTAGTAAGTGAAAGAAGGCATTCTGAAAAGCTACATACTGTATGATTCCAACTGTATGACATTCTGAAAAAGGCAAAACTATGGAGACAGTGGTTGCTAAGGGTTAGGGGGAAAGAGGGAGGAATAGGTGGAGCACAGAGAATTTTTAGGGCAGTGAAACTGCTTTTATGATACTGCTAGAGGCCCGGTGCATGAAAATTCATGCACTCAGGGGGGTCTCTCAGCCCAGCCTGCATGTTCTCACAATCCAGGACCCCTCGGGTAGGGTCTAGTCCCATCACAGCATGGCTCTGGTTCCCTGGGCCTGCGGGCCAGGGGTAGGGACCAAGAGGCCAGTCCGATGGGAGCATGGCTCTGTTCCCACAGCTCCCTCCCACCACCGCACCACGGGCAGACTCCCGCCACGCCAGCCGGGACCCAGGAATGACTCCCACCGTGCCGGCCGGGACCCAGACTCACTCCCGCCATGCCGGCTGGGACCCTAGCCTGGTATTTGGTCATCCATCTGGTCGTTTAGGTTGTGACGGACCCTGGCTTTTTATATATTAGGATAATGATGGACACATGTCATTATACATTTGTCCAAACCCTCAGAATGTACAACACCATGAGTGAAACAATGTAATCTATGGACTTTGGGTGACTATGATGTGTGAGTGTAGGCTCATTCATGTAACATATGTACTGCTCTGGTGCAGGATATTGATATTGAATATGTAACTGGGGGGGGGGGGGGCAGTAATATATGGGAAATTACTTTTCACTCATTTTTTCTGTGAACCTAGAACTGCTCTAAAAAATTAAGTTTATTTAAAAATAATAAGTAAGTACAGCTGCCATCCTGCTAGGATGGTACTCAGATCTTGTCTTCTAGGCTGTTGACCCAACAATCAATGTTTATTACCTAGTATATCAGTTAGAAGAAAAAAGCAGTAAATGTCCAGTTCCATGCTCAGTTTCATATGCATTTTTATTTCCAGGGGAAGAAGAATGAGACTGGAGCTTCAAACTGGAGTACGGAGTGTAAACAGGTTCAGAGCTTGAGTCAGCTGGGTTCAGGTTCTCACCCCAAGTCAGACAGTTAGCAGTCACGTGACCTTGGGTACATTCTGTAAGGCTCTGAGTCTCAGTTCCTCATCTGTAAAATAAAAACACTATCCACCTCAAATATTGTTTTGGGAATCCACTGCCACATCGGTAGCATTTGGTGCATGATAGTTCCCCGTTTCCTGCGGCCATGTCTCAGCATTAGCCTTCATGTGACAATCGGCCATTACTTAACGAAGCAAGATCACAGGTCAGGAACATGCGATCCTAGGCATCTTAATCTCAGGCATTGGACTAATGCATAAAGGAGAGAGTCCAACATGGCTCTAGAGACATTATAAAATTATTGATCAATGTGGTTGGGCAAAGGGAGCCAGGAGAGAAGCTGGAGAAAGGCCTGAGCCCCGAGGGATGTGAGTGCTCACCTCAGGGCCTGCACATGGCCAGCCAGAGGCAGCAGCCTGGTCAGTATGCTCCACCTCAGCTGAGTCACAGCAGCAGCTCCTGGGGGAGGCGGAGCTCGGGTGGCTCCCAGGACACCAGGCTGGGCGGGAGACTTGCCGAATGGGAGATCAAAGAGCTTCCCAGGGTGCCCAGAGGCCTTCCCAGACCCCGTGACCTGGAGGACTATGTGTGTGGGGGGAGAAAGTTGGTGGGCAGGGGTATTTCTAACTTCACTCCTAGAATGCCTGATTTTGTCCTGCTGTTCACTGACTTGAAAACTGAATCACTTAAAATCTTTGACAGTCCATCAGAATTTCAAAAGCCCAAAGATTTGTCACCTGAATGGGAGCCAGAAACCTTCAGGATTTCATTAGGATTCCAAGAAATTAAACTGCTTTTAAGTGCCTGGATGCTGTCCATGGCTAGGGGTGACTCACAATCTATTTTCTCCCAGGGTCCCTGAGAGAAAACCAGAGCTCTTGATTCATCAGCGGTGGGTCCAAACCCTGGCCCTGGGGGTGGAGGTGGAGGTGGATTGGGCTGGACAGCAGTTGGCTGTGACTGAGAAGCTTTGCAGATCCTCAGGGTCAGGGAGCAGGGCACTGATGCAGGACTCATGCCAGGACTGGGAGGACCCAGGCCTCCTGTCTATAGGTGCCCACTCCACCCCTTGCCCCGAGATCTGGGCTGACGTGCATGGGGGCCTGCTGCATGAACAGGTTTTACTGGTGATTTTTGGAGCATCAGTGCGAGGCTCAGAGGGAAAGCCTTTGTGGGCACTGAGAAATTTAAGAGGCCCTCATCCCACTGTGTTCACCGGAGAGAGCCCGTTACAGCAGCTGCCACTGTTTTTCCATGTTTCCTTTTTGCCTTTATTGAAAATGTTCAGAAAATATTTGAAATCAGACTCACTTGTTAGCTCAGATTAGAGACTAGAATTGTTTTGTTTTGTGATTTTGTTTTTTTGTTAATCCTCACCCGGGGATATTTTTCCATTGATTTTTAGAGAGAATGGAAAGGTGGGGAAGAGAGAGAAACATCAATGTTGCCTCCCACACACGCCCTGACCGGATTGAGTCTTCGAGCCTGCAACTGAGGTACTTGCCCTGGACCAGAATTGAACCCACGACTCTTCAGTCCACGCTCTATCCACTGAGCCAAACCAGCTAGGACAGTGGTCGGCAAACTCGTTAGTCAACAGAGCCAAATATCAACAGTAAAATGATTGAAATTTCTTTTGAGAGCCAAATTTTTTAAACTTAAACTTCTTCTAATGCCACTTCTTCAAAATAGACTCGCCCAGGCCGTGGTATTTTGTAGAAGAGCCACACTCAAGGGGCCAAAGAGCCGCATGTGGCTCGCGAGTCGCAGTTTGTTGACCACAGAGCTAGGGTAAGACTAGGATCTTTATTGTGCAGTAGGCTTGTTTTCTTCCTGCTCTCGGCTGCTACTTGATTCAGCCTCGATTTGCTGCCTTTCTTGAAGCTCATCTACTCCTCAACTTGCTTCAGCTGCCACCACAATCCAGAGGCTACCAAACCAACAGCTCTAACCCTCTCTCTTTTCTGGATTTTAGTTCTGCAGCTCCTGTTTGCTGGAACTTTCTAGTTGGTGCCTACCATGAGAATGTCTTCAAGAGAATTTAAAATCCCACCTTTGATTCTCCTATATCATGCTTTATCTGAACTATTTCTTCTCCAGGCCACGGGTCTTAAACCTTGAACTCATCCTTGCTACTGCTATGCTCCTCTGCCTCCGTCTCTGAATTGCTTCTAACCAGTCATCAAGTCCTATTGAGCTTGCCTCTTAAATCAATCTATTCTTGTGTTTTTACTATAATAAAGACTGAAGTTACACAGTCAAGAGTAAACAGATGCAATCACTTTCCAATTAATAGGCTGTGATATGTGATTTATAACATTTTTTTTCCTTTATTGATTTTTAGAGAGAGGAAGGGAGAGGGATAGAGAGATAGAAGCATCGATGAGAGAGAAACATCATCAATCAGCTGCCTCCTGCATGACCCCTGGGGGATCGAGCCCACAACCCAGGCATGTGCCCTGACCAGGAATCAAACCAATGACCTCCTGGTTCATGGTTGACGCTCAACCACTGAGCCACACCAGCTGGGCAATGTTGCGATTGATAATAATCCATAATATTATATATTTTTGTCTTTGTCCACGTCCATGGTTCTACATGGACACGTGCCACAGAGCTCCTAAAACCCTGTAATCTCCTAAGTAAGAGTGATGGGAGCATCTGTTATTACAATATTTGTTCTTTTTTTCCAATGGTTCTTGAAATAACTCCAGAGTAATAAAGGTGAAAGGAGTGTCTTGCTATTTATAACAAGCCCTTTCAATCTGAGTTTATGTTACTGAGGCAATCTCTGGAAAGCCCCTTGATAACCGCAGGAAGGGACCTGGTTACCAGGGGAACCAACCCGTGATTAGAGGGTTGGAACTTTCAGCCTCCACCTCGGACCTCTGAGGAGAGGAGAGGGGCCGGAGGTTGAGTTCATCACCAATGGCCAAGGCTTTATTCAGCCACGTCTATCGTGTAATGACGCTTCCACAAAAGTCAAACCAAAGGGGCTCAGAACGCTTTCCCGTTGGTAAACGTGTGGAGGTGCTGGGAGGGTGGCATGCCCAGAGAGGACATGAGACTTCCACGCCTCCTCCCCTACGCCCTGCCCTCTGCATCTCTTCCATCTGGCTGTTTCCGAGTTGTATTTTCTTTTAATAAACTGGTAATCTGGTAAGCAAGCTGTTTTCCTGAGTTCTGTGAGCCATTCTAGAAAATAATTGAACCTAAGGAGGGGGCTGGGGGAACCTCTAATTTGTAGCCAGTTGCTCAGAAACACAGGTGATAATGGGACTTGACATTGGCATCTGAGGGGGGCATTCTGGTGGGACTGAGCCCCCAACCGGGGGATCTAATACTGTCTCCAGGTAGATAGTGTCAGAATTGAGTGAAATTGTAGGCCCCCCAGATGGTGTTAGAAGCACCCTCCTTCACATCTGGTATCAGAAGTGGAATACTGAGAAGCATACAGAGCATTTTCCTTAACCCCTACTCTCCTGTCTTCCTCCTCTAATTCGGCTGTTCCACAGCAGTCGGGTGACTCTTTCCAAAACGTGACACAGAGGACTCCCTGTTATAAAACTTTAGTGACTTCCCTTTGCAAAAGTTGCCAGATAAAAGGACAGGATGTCCGATGAAATTTGAATTTCAAATAAGTAACAAATAAAATTTTAATAACTTTTAGTATAAGTATGTCCTAAATATTTCTATGATACTGAAGGGTTGGTAGAGTGCCCAGGAAAGGGAGTCTGAATGCTGCACTATTTGCTTCTAAATCCGCACAGCCGTGGGCGGCTGGCGATGGATTCCAGTGCACTAAGCGCTTTCTGCACCTGACTCGGGCCTCACTCTCTGAGCACCACTTGCTCTTCCTTTCCACATGTCAGGGAAACTCTGTTTTCCCATGCAATATGTAGGACATACTTATACTAAAAGTTATTAGTTGTTTATCTGAAATGCAAATTTAACTGAGCATTGTATTTTATTTGCCAAATCTGGTGATCCTACTCCTTGACTACATAACAGAAATCAAATGCACTCATGTGGCATTAAAGGCTCTCTGCCGTCTGATCTTTGCCTACTACTCTTGTTAGTCAAACCTGTCCACTCCGTACTTTGGCAATAATATTCCTCCAGCCCAGAGCTGTCTCTGCTGAGGTAGCGTTTGTATCCTATCTGGCTGTGATCTGGTTAAGACGCTTTGCAATATTAACCCTTTGCACTCACTTGCTTTTTTCTCGATTCCTTTATTCTACTCGGGATTTAATTTTTTAAATACCCCAGATTTTACAAAGCGCGGCAGTAGCATAAAAAACTGGAGTTTCTTTTCATACAAACTTATTTATTTGGATTTTTTTATATTTCAAATTATTGATACATTCAAATACAATTCGACATACGAGCTGCTACCGATGCTAACCGTGTTGAGTCATACTCGACATCCGAGTGCAAAAGGTTAATAGTACCCTGGGACTCCGTAACACTGGAGATCCAGGAAGCACTCTGGGCCTTAAATGGCGCTGCTCCTCACCTGGGCAAGAGCACGGACGCTAACATTCCCACAGCAAGGCCAGCTGCAATTGTGCCAACACTTGGTACGCAGCGGGCTGGGTTTCCGAATCCTGCAGAGCGGAGGAGACCCCTCCCTGCAAAGGCAGCTGGTGCACATGGGAGGGAATAAAAGGTCAGGGAAGGGCAAATCCAACATCTACACAAGGCACCCCATTTTAGACAGGGGCCTTCCCTCTTGAACCTAGCATCCCTCTGGCCTCCTTATTTGGTCCAAACACTCCTGATTCCCGCGGCGGTCTTCACGTGACAGGCTCTGCCCACGCACAGTCTAAGTGAGTCAGCGTTGCTCCATAAGGCGGACTCAGAGTCAGACCCGCCTTCTACATTAGGGTCTCTGGATCAACAATAACAACAAAAGAACTGTCTCCCCTTGACCTGACGCCCATGCTCCTGAGAGTGCACATGAAATCGAGTCAGGTGCTCACCACCCCATCATCCCGGCTTTTACACTCAGTTCATGGGTCAACAAAACCCCAGATCTTTTTCTCATAAATTGTCAAGCTAGATTGGCTTCCTCTGACCTTCCTCTGACCTATCCTTGACTTTTCACATGGGAATCTGTGCTGTTGTATGTCTGCTGGACTTCAGGTCAGTATTCAAAACCATTTGTAACCTGGCTCTGACAACTATTCCGTCCGCCACCATTCCATCTTGGGCTCCCTGAGCCTGCGGTATACCGTGGGAGAGCCCACAGATGGGCACGGGCAGTCGGTGGAAATTCTTCTCCAGCTGAAAAACTATTCAGTGTATTTCTTCCCATAAGAAATTCTAAGTATCCCAGACATGTGGGAAGAAGAGCAAGTGGTGCTCAGAGGTGAGGCCCGAGTCAGGTGCAGAAAGTGCTTTAGTGCACTGGAATCCATCACCAGCCGCCCACGACTGTGCTCATTTAGAAGCAAATAGTGCCACATCCAGACTCCCTTTCCTGGGCACTCTACCCACCCTTCAGTATCATCGCAAGCAACTTCTCTCTCACGTGGGCCCAGCTGCTCCGCCTTCCCTTGTTTCTCAAAAGAATCAGAACTGTGAGCACAGAGCTTTCCCCACCTAGCAAAAGCCTGGGGCACCAGAGGGTCCCAGTCCCCTTTCCACCCACATCTTACCAATGAATCTACTGTAAATTGTCCCTCTCTTTGCTTCTCTCATCCAGCATGTTGCTAAGTTACAGAAGATAATTAGGAACAGGTTTGGGAGCTCATTACAATTCTAAACATGATTCTCCTCTCCTCCCACTCTCCCCTCTTCCCCAGCCCCTCCTTTCTCTTCCCAAGATGCTTTGCAATATTAATAGTGCCCTGGGACTCAGAGCGGAGGAGGAGACCCCTCTGGAGCAGGAGGAGCAGGAGGAAAATGCTTCACAAATACTGGTCTAACCAAAAGCAAGAAAAACGTTAAGTTTTCAGAGCAGGTAACACCAAGCTGGGCATGGTGAGAGCTGCACAAATAAATCCATGTTGCAGAAACCCATGAAGTACTTGGTTGGCCCTTGCTCTGCTTCAAGGAAAATGTCGGAAAAGTACCTTCACCTTTAGATGGAGATTGTTGGCTCTGGCTGACACCTGGAACGGGTAGGAAGTCAGCAGTCAGAACTTGCTCATTCTGAAGGAGCAAGTGGAATCTTCTTACCACCATTTGGCTGAACATAGTATTTCAAACCAGAGGTGCAGTTGTTTTGTCTGAAAAGTGGTCACTGATTTCCCAAGCAACCCTTCCAGGGCAGAGCAGAGGAGAGCAACATTTTAATCCGTGGTGATTAATGGTACAAGGTGAGCTCCCCTGACATCTGCAGCATTCTTCTCAGAGCAAATGATGAGGAAGGACCAGCTCAGACCTTCAGGGAAAACTAACAGAATTCCCGCACCTGCCAGCACAGAGTTCACCATTCTCCCTCCCAGGCTGGAGTCCCCGGGCACTCGGATGACCCGGCACCCTCTGGCCTAAGCCAGCCTCACCCTACTTTGACCCCACCAGCTTGTTTTCGATTGGCAGGTCCCAGGAGGTAGAGCTGAGGCTGACACCTGGCCGCCCCGCCCTTTGCTAGGTGCCAGGGACTGATGCCACCGCCATTGCTGCTGGGCACCTGTTTCTCCTCTGCTTCCCTAGGAGCTCTCCCTGCGCTGGTGCAGAGCCAGCTGGGTCCCAGCATGGGGTGTGCATGCCTCTCTCTCCTTAGATTGTAAGCACCCTGAGGCTAGAGAGGGTGCCTCATCCAGCTTTACACCCAGAAAAGTTTTCTATTAAACAAATGGGTTTTCACCCTCAAGTGAAAGCTGTCATTTCTCGCCTATCTTAGAAGGCTTGGGATATTCCACTCATGAAGCATTTAGATTTATACTCGGGAATTGTGAGAACCAATTGTACAAAAATGCCATTTTTGAACAATTAAAGAGGCTACTAGAGAAGACAGCCCTTCTACCCTGAGACTACTTAGAAGTGTTAGTTTTTGTTGTTGTTTGGCTTATGTGCTAATGATGCCAAGATCGTGTTTTTACTTCAGCTGTAGTCGTATATAAAAATTCCATGGCTCGTAAGACTCTGCAAAGGACTACTCGCCCACCTCATGGTGGGTTCCCTACCAATGTCACCCTCCCCATCACAGCTAGTTATGCTATTTTAATAAAACAAACCCAGCCCATTTGCTAGTACATTGTTTTCAAGTCACACTGAGCTCAGCACCACTGACTGATGTCAGTTCAAATCCTGCCTCTGCCACAGGAGAGCTCTGTTTCCCTGGGAGAGGAAGTCGCCCTCTCTGATCTTGATAGCCTCACCTGTCAATGAGATATTGACATATGCCTTGTAAAAATGTAAGCTTTTTTAAAAAATATATATTTTATTGATTTTTTACAGAGAGGAAGAGAGAGGGATAGAGAGTTAGAAACATCGATGAGAGAGAAACATCGATCAGCTGCCTCTTGCACACCCCCTACTGGGGATGTGCCCGCAACCAAGGTACATGCCCTTGACCGGAATCGAACCTGGGACCCTTGAGTCCACAGGCCGACACGCTATCCACTGAGCCAAACCGGTTTTCGGCTAAAAATGTAAGCTTTTTGGATTCTGCACATGAAGTAACTAGCACACAGCTTGGCAGGTAGCAGATGTCCAATAAATGGCAGAGGACATGATGGTTGTTATTCTGGATACAACCTGTTAAGTATGAAGAGGGTGTAGGACTGCTGGGAGTGCAAGCGGTGAGAGCAATGCAGCTCCCAGCGAAGTTAGAGGAGTGTTCCGCCCATAAATCCCACCCCTGGAAACAGATTCTCAGAGAGCCTCGGGGCCCAGGCACAAGGCCCAGCTGATTTACTGCAGCATTCTTTGTGGGTGTGCAAAGTGACAGGCGGCCTGGGGTTTAACTCAGCGGGATGGGTGAGAACAATGGCGGCCCTGCATCTGGCAGAAGACTGCAAAGCGCTGATAGGAATTGGCCAGAGGTGCCATCAGCAACACCCACTGGTCTTCACAACACAATGTGCTATTAAAAGAAAGAAACAGGATGAAATCTATAGCACAATACCATTGAGGTAAATTTAAAATATCTACATACATGTAACAACACTATATTTCTCAAAGATGCACACACATTCACGAACCTGTGCCAAGTGCTGACAGGTCCGGGAGAAGGATTAGTGGGAATGGGGAGTGGCGATGAAGTGGAAAAAAGGAATAAAATTAAATAAAACAAGAGCAGGGCCATGTACCGACTATTGGTGAACTTTGCATGATTAATGCATCTCTTCCCTTTATGTGAAAAAATAAAGTGGTGGTTTCTGCTCTGTGACTTGGATAGATTTACTCAAAATGAGTCAAATCATCATGTCCACCAGTCCAATGGCAAGGAGAAAATGGAGTTTTCTGTGAGTAATGCTAATGTCTTAACTCATCTTTATATCCACAATACTTAGCACAGCACCTAGAACATAATAGGCAGAAAACAAATACTTGAATAAATGAATAAAACAAAACCTACATATATATATATATATATATATATATATATATATATATATATATATATATATATAAATATGTTTTTATTGCGTTTTTTTAGATAGAGAGGAAGGGGGAGAGAGAGAGAGAAATATCAGTGGGCTGTCTTCTGCATGTCCCTTACCGGGGATCAAGCCTGCAAACCAGGCATGTGCCCTGACTGTGAATTGAACCGGCGACTCCACACCAGCTAGAGCAAAACCTATTTATATTCACACTAGAGGCCCAGTGCACGAATTCGTGCACAGGTGGGGTCCAGCCAGTCCGGCCCCAATCGGGGCGGATCAGAGCTGGGCCTGTCGGGAGGAGGAGATGGCGGGAGGTTGGCTGGCCAGCCCACCCTGCTCAGGGCCCAATCAGGGCCAGGCTGGCTGGGGGAAGGGGCCGTGAGCAATTAGACGGCAGGCCCTGCCCCTGATTGGGGTTGGGGGGCTGATTGGGGGCAGAGCTGGCCATGGGGAGAGGCTGTGGGCGGTAGGCTGGTTGGCCCTGCCCCCAAATGGGGTTGGGGTGCTAATCAGGGGCCAGCAGCCTGGGGGAGGGGCCCTGGGTGGTTGGCCAGTTGGCCCTGCCCCTGATCGGGATGGGGTAGCCGATCTGGGGTGGGGCCAGGCAGGGGGAGGGGCTGCAGGAGATTGGCCAGCTGGTCCTGCCCCCTATTGGGGTGGGGGGGGGGTGATCAGGGGCAGGGATGGCCAGGGGGAGGGGCTGTGGGAAGTTGACCAGCCAGCCTGACCCCCTATTGAGGTGGGGTGGTGATCAGGGGTGGGGTGGCCAGCAGGAGGGGCTGCAGGAGGTTGGCCGCCCAGCCCCACCCCCTATTGGGGTGGGAGGGTGCGATCAGGGGCGGGCCTGCTGGGGCTATGGGCTTATCATGGTGGGGCTGGCTGATTGGGGGTGGGCCTGGCAGGGGTGGAGGGGGAAGAGAGGGGGCGTTTGGCTGGTGGCCAGCTCTTGATCGGGGTGGGAGAGTCCAATCAGGGGCAGGCAGTCAGGGGGGAGGGGCTGTGAGGTTGGCCAGCTGGCCCCACCCCCTGATCAGGCCAATTTGCTGGCCACAGGGGGCGTCATAGTGACCGGTCGTTATGGCCCTTACGGTCGCTGGCTTTTATATATATAGATAGAACTTCCTTTACTTATTGAGGCTGACAGAACTCTTGGAATGACAAAGGGATCCTTTGAGAATTACCAGGAGCCAGCTATGTTTCTAGGAAATGATTTGAAAATACAACAGGTGTGTTGGAGCTGGTTTTCCGATCCTCAAGAAGGTTGGTTTAATCTTTGGAGGGAGACAAGACTTAAATAAAACAATCAAAACCAACCCACAAGAGCATACAGTAAAGTGCAAAATTAGAATGTGCTGTGAGCTCTGAACTCCGCATAACCCAAAAGAAGGTGACTCTGGCTCCACAGTGTTACAGGGTAAGCCACCCGGATGCCGCCTCCCTCACAGTATAACTGATACTCTGTGACACCAAGGTCGTGTGCCAAATCCCAGACCTAACTGCAAATTTAGGGGAAATTACCTTCTGAAATGACATATGGCATGTCAAAGCTAATGGATTCCAGAGTCTGACTGGGCTCAAGTTCCCATCAGCAAATGTACGCACGATGACCCTGATTTGCCCTTCCCACCTACCCCTTTGTATTTATAGGGTGAGAATGTGCCTTTTGAGCCTTCTATTCGTTTTGAAGCAATGAGGCATGTCTGGGTGGCAAGAGGTTGGGATCAAGCAGTATATCTAATCCTTTATTTTGATTTCTAATAAGTCATTGGAACCTAATTAATCCCTTCACAATCCATTCATTCCATGGCAGGAGACTTTTCAATTTCCTGGGATGTCTCAACTTGTTTGTTTATAGCAATAAAATGTACTGGGGTATGTTTTAAGAATCATATTCTATGTATTTCTATTCTGACCTATGGGCAGTCAAAGGAGATAGACTGTTGTTTGGCAAAGAGAAATGTTGGTGTTAAAGGGGCTTGGATTTAGATTGGCCTGTTACCCCAAAAACAGCATCCTCGCCTCAGAGTCAGAAGCAGGGACCAGGAAAGAGGGAACACTACACTTGGGAAGAAGGGCCTCTCCCTCGAACCCTCAGAAATCCCCAGAATCAGAATTACGGACACCTGTGCTTCTTTCTGAGTCTCAAGTCAGGATGATCAACTCAAACTACTAGACAAGACACCCTGAGAGCAACCAGCAATCAGGGCAGCAAAGAAAGCTCATCCGGAGCCTCCAATGGGAAGTGCAGACCAGAAACACTTTCTCTCCCCGTCTCTGGCCTCTCTCCAATCATTTTGCATCGCAAAGCCAGAGAGATGTTTTTCATAATAACTTGGATCATGTCACCCGCTCCTCAACCTTACCTCTGTTTAACGCTCTCCAGTTTCTCGGTGTTCTTGGTGTAAAGATAAAACCCCGCTGTGGCCAGAACTGTGCCTTCCCAGCTGGACCTCTGCTTGTTGCCCACCTCTTGCCCCAGAACTGTCCCATTCTAGGTTGTTTGCAAATACCAAAGACCTTCAGCCTAGAGGCTTGGTGCTGCCAGCCCCCGAATCCAACAGGTCAAGAGAGGAAAGACTTTAGAACTAGACATATCTCAGTTTGAGTTCTAACTCAGCCATTTACTAGCTGTGAGACTTTAAATCAAATGTTCTGATCCCCAATATTCTTATGTTTGAAATGAGGATGATAATAATAGCTATGTTATTTTTAGTGTTTACGACATGCCAAATCCCATTGTATGATCTGGTCCCTGTTTATCTCTCCAATCTCATTTCACACCGTACACTTTCTGCTATAGCTGCACTGGCCTTCTACACATCATGCTCCCATACACCTCAGGGCCTTTGCACCTGCTCTTCTTGCTGCACAGGATACTTTCCCTCTCGTTTTCCATTGCCTCCTGCTCATTCGTTGGTTAACAATTAAATATCACCTTCTCCAAAAATCCCTCCCTGATTCTCTGGTTAGATCAAATGCAGTGGTAGGTTTATAGTACAGTACACCCTCCTCAGGGCACTTGTCAGTTGTCATTTTACATTTATTGGGTGACGATTTGGTTGGTTTTCCCCCTGAGTTATAAACACCAAGAGAGCACAGGCTGTGCACACCTTGCAAATTATTGTATCCACAGTATCCAGAACAGTAAGGATACAGAGGATATTTAATAATAGCCTAAATAGTGAATGAATGAGTGAGTGAATGAATGAATGAATGAACAAATCAGGGCTGAAACTCACTCCCATGATTGGGATTGTGGGCTTGCGGCAGAGGTGAGAAAGCTGTGTGTACTAACGTCAGGATTACGGATTTAGAAACATGACTGTTGAGTTTAGGGTGACCACTATTTCATGAACACATCTAATGGGAGATGGAGATCTGGACTGACAGTAACAGCAAAGAGCAATCGTTTGCTGACGGAGGCCTGCTGCATGCTGGGCACTGTGCTGGGACACTCACACATATTAATCCCAGAGGTTAAGAGTGTATATTTGAATCTTGGCTCCATCACTTACAGAAAGTGTTTCTGTGAGCAAACTACTGAAGTGCCAGGTGCCTCCCTTTCTTCATTTGTAAAATAGGATAATAATAGCATTTACTTCAGACTGTTATTGTGAGGTTTAATGAACTAACACTACACAGCCCTTACAATGGTATTTGGCATGTAGTAAAAATATCATGGCTATTACCATTTTCATTTCAAACCAGAAAACTGGGACTCAGAAAAAAAACCTTTTTAATATATTTTATTGATTTTTTACAGAGAGGAAAGGAGAGGGATAGAGAGTTAGAAACATCGATGAGAAACATCGATCAGCTGCCTCCTGCACACCCCCCCGCTGGGGATGTGCCCGCAACCAAGGTACATGCCCTTGACTGGAATCGAACCTGGGACCCTTCAGTCCGCAGGCCGATGCTCTATCCACTGAGCCAAACCAGTCAGGGCGGGACTCAGAAAATTTAATTAATTTGTTTAAAGTCCCACAGCTAGTAAATGGCTGAGTTAGAACTCAAACCAAAGTGTATCTAGCTCCAAAGTAGTTCCTTTCTTGACCTGTCGGGTTCAGGGGCTGAAGGTCTTTGGCATTTACAAACAACCTAGAATGGGACAGTTCTGGGGTGAGAGTGAGCAACACACAGCGGTCCAGGTGGGCAGGCATAGTTCTGGCCACAGGTGCCCAAACAGAGCCTAAATTTCAGGGACAGGAACAGGAATAGAGTAGGGACCAAGTGATGAGACCAGGAACCTCCCTGAAAACGTACAGTGGCTGGGACCAGTTTGCAAAGTTAGTGTGGATGACCAAGATGGCTGGTGACAGCAAGCTGGGCCTTAGAGGTTGGGATTATTCCCAAATCTTGGGATGGGTCTGGGTCTGTAGGAGGGAAGACTGTGGAACCAGAAAAAAAAAAGATGGCGACTGGCAGGAAGGTAGGGAGAGAGAGAGTGTGAGTGAGGAACCCATAGAGGAGAGTGTAGATGTGTGTGGTGTGTGTGTGTGTATGAGATAGGGTCAGTTAGATTCTGCAGGTCTTCCAAGGGGCTCCCTAACAGGGCAGCCCTAGACGGTGGAGCCCCGCGCACAAAGCGGACACTCCTCGGCGGCTGGTGCGGACGCAGAGACCACGCCATCTTGAGAAACAGAGCTGCCTGAGACTCGGATCCTGGCTTCTGACACAAACCAGGACCCTGCAGCCACTGGGGACAGAGAACTGCTATCACAGCTTTAGACCAACAAACAACAAGAATCCAGACTTCCCCGCAGATTTCCGTGAGTCAAAGAGCCTATCCCCCTCCTCGCAGGCGCGCGGATAGCGCCACAGTAACTGATAGACCCGCCCCTCCCCAAAGCTGCTGAGCGCCCACAGGCGCGCTGAAAGCGCCATAGTAACTGATAGACCCGCCCCTCGCCCAAGCTGCCAAGCTTTGCGCAGGGACGCGCTCCCCCGTAGGGAATTTGGCGCGCACGCGCACGCGGGACAGAAGCAGCTCCCCGTCGGGGAAATCTATCAGTGCGCACAGAGGGCTCCCTTTCGGGGAATTTGGTGCGGGGATTCTTAGAGCGTGCACAGAGGGGCTTCCCTTTGGGGAATTTGGCGCGCAGGACGGACTCCGCCCCCCTTCCGGGACTCTGGGAGAGTGCACTGAGCCAGCTCACCTTCAGGATTTTAAGAATGTGCGCTCTAGCCCATTTGGCTCAGTAGAGAGAGCACACACAGGACGCAGCTCCACTTCAGGGAATTTGGCACGCCGGACACAGCTGCCTGGGATCCCTGACTCACAGCGCATTCACACTAAGAGCCAGCGACCCCAATTGTTGGTGCGTGCACACACAGGGACCCTGATTCTCAACGAGAAACCGCACAAGGCAACAGAGACTTTGACACTCGAGTCTTGGTGCAGACACAGGGAAACTCTGACTCCTGGCACATGCTAAGGATCTCATTTTCGGCACATACCAACAGTGTGATGCAGACAGGGCCCCTGATTCTAAATGTGCACACGAGACCACACGGAACACTGGGGACACTGATCCTGGGCAAGTCTGGTTCCCACCAACCAAAGGCAGCCACACGTCCTAGTGTCAGAGCACTTCAGTGAAACTAGGTGGAGCGAAGTCCCCACAGCACACGGCCCAGGTCCACACAAACGGAAGCTTGAGCTTTCTGGTAATAGCCAGAATGGGGAAACGAAATAACTCACAGAGGAAAGAAAATGTGGAGTCGCCAAGAAAGGAAATTAGTGAAACTGAAGCTTGCAACATGACCGAAAAGGAGTTCAGAGTAATGGTCATGGAATTTATACATCGGATGGATGAGAAAATCAACAACTTATGCAAGAATCAGGAAGAAATGAAAAGTGATATAGCTACAATAAAAAACACCATGGAAAGTTTCAACAGTAGACTACAAGAAGCAGAGGACCGAATTAATGAGTTAGAAGATCAGGTACAGAAACAAGCTCAATCTGAACAGCAATTGGAGAAAAAAATTAAAAAGCAGGAGGAAAGCCTAAGGGAGCTTCGGGACAACATGAAACGAAGTAACATGCGTATAATAGGGCTGCCAGAAGGACAAGAAGAGCAGCAGGGATTAGAAAATCTATTCGAAGAAATAATGACGGAAAACTTCCCGGATATGGGAAAGATAAAAGTTACGCAAGTACAGAGAGTCCCAAGCAGGATCAACCCCAAAAGACCCACACCAAGACATGTCATAATTTCAATGGCAAATATAAATGATAAAGAGAGAATCCTAAAGGCGGCAAGAGAGAGACAGAGAGTTACCTACAAAGGAACACCCATCAGATTGTCAAATGATTACTCAACAGAAACACAACAATCTAGAAGTGAATTGAAGGAGGTATACAAAGTGTTGCAAAGCAAAGGACTGAATCCAAGAATACTATATCCAGCAAGACTATCAATCAAAATTGAAGGGGAAATCAGGAGCTTTGCAGACAAAAAAAGGCTCAGGGAGTTTATCACCACCAAACCAGCAATGCAAGAATTGCTAAAGGGAATACTGTAAAAAGAAGAAATAAACAGGTAAGAAGGAATACAGACACAAAAATAGATATGACTACAAACAAATACCTTTCAGTAATAACTTTAAATGTAAACGGACTAAATGCTCCAATCAAAAGACATCGAGTAGCTGAATGGATAAAAAAACACGACCCATATATATGCTGTCTACAAGAGACCCACCTCAGAACAAGAGACTCACACAGATTGAAAGTGAAGGGATGGAAAAATATCTTTCAGGCAAATGGAAATGAAAAAAAAGCTGAGGTAGCAATACCTATATCTGACAAAATAGACCTCAAAGTAAATGCCATAACAAGAGATAAGGAAGGCCACTTCATAATACTAAAGGGAGAAATCCAACAAGAAGAAATAATTGTGGTAAACATATACGCTCCCAATATAGGAGCACCCAAATACATAAAAAAACTCCTGGAGGATATCAAGGGAGAGATTAATAGCAATACAATCATAGTAGGAGACTTTAATACCCCACTATCACCACTGGACAAATCCTCTAAACAAAAAATCAGCAAAGAAACAGCAATCCTAAATGACTCACTAGACCAGATGGAATTAATTGACATCTTCAGAACATTTCACCCCAAAGCCACAGAATATACATTCTTCTCAAGTGCACATGGGTCATTTTCAAAGATAGACCATATGCTGGGTCACAGGCAAAGTCTCTTCAAATTCAAGAAGATAGAAATTATATCAAGCATCTTCTCAGATCACAGTGGCATAAAACTGGAAATCAACTACAATAAATACAATCCAAAGAAATCAAACACATGGAGACTAAACAGCATGCTATTAAACAAGGACTGGGTCACCAGAGAGATCAAGGAAGAAATAAAAAACATCATGGCAACAAATGACAATGAAAACACAACAATCCAAAATCTATGGGACACAGCGAAAGCAGTCTTGAGAGGGAAGTTCATAGCTCTACAAGCCTATTGCAAAAAACAAGAAACAATGGTAATAAATTACTTAACCCTACAACTCAAAGAGCTAGAAAAAGAGCAGCAAGAAAAGCCCAGTGTAACCAGAAGGAAGGAAATAACAAAGATCAGAGCGGAGATAAATGACATAGAGACCAAAGAAACAATACATAAGATCAACAAAACCAAGAGCTGGTTCTTTGAAAGGATAAATAAGATTGATGGACCTCTAGCCAGGCTCACCAAGCAGCAAAGAGAGAGGACCCAAATAAACAAAATCAGAAATGAAAGAGGTGAAATAACAACAGACCCCGCTGAGATACAAAGGATTGTTACAAAATACTACGAACAACTCTATTCCAACAAACTGGACAACCTGGAGGAAATGGACATATTCCTAGAAAAATATAACCTTCCAAAAATCAATCAAGAAGAATCTAAACAGCTCAATAGGCCAATAACTATGGACGAAATTGAAGCAGTCATCAAAAAGCTTCCGGCAAACAAAAGCCCGGGGCCTGATGGCTTCACAGGAGAGTTTTACCAAACATTCAAGGAAGAACTAAAACCTATCCTCCTCAGACTATTCCAAAAAATTCAAGTGGAAGGAACACTTCCAAGCTGCTTCTATGAAGCCAGCATCACCCTAATACCAAAACCAGATAAAGACAAGACAATGAAAGAGAATTACAGACCAATATCCCTCATGAACATAGATGCCAAAATCCTCAACAAAATTCTAGCAAATCAGCTCCAGCAGTACATCAGAAAGATCATACACCATGACCAAGTAGGATTTATCCCAGGAATGCAAGGATGGTACAATATCCGCAAATCAATAAACGTGATACATCACATAAACAAATTGAAAGATAAAAATCACATAGTCATATCAATTGATGCAGAAAAAGCATTTGACAAAATCCAACACCCTTTCTTGATAAAAACTCTCAACAAGGTGGGAATAGATGGCTCATACCTCAACATAATAAAAGCTATATATGATAAACCCACAGCAAACATCATACTCAATGGACAAAAACTAAAAACATTTCCCCTAAGAACAGGAACAAGGCAGGGATGCCCATTCTCACCACTCCTGTTTGACATAGTACTGGAAGTATTAGCCATTGCAATTAGATAAGAAGAAGAAATAAAAGGCATCCAATTGGAAAAGAACAAGTAAAGCTGTCTTTATTTGCAGACGACATGATATTGTACATAAAAAATCCGAAAGACTCCGTCAAAAAACTAATAGACTTAATAAATGAATTCGGCAATGTAGCAGGATACAAAATTAACGCCAAGAAATCTATGGCCTTTCTATACACCAATAGTGAACTTACAGACAGAGAGACTAAAAAGGCAATCCCATTTACCATCGCACCAAAAAAATTAAGATACCTAGGAATAAACTTAACTAAGGAGGTAAAAGACCTATACACAGAAAACTACAGGACACTGAAAAAAGAGATAGAGGAAGACGTAAACAGATGGAAGAACATACCATGTTCATGGATTGGTAGAATCAACATCATTAAAATGTCCATACTACCCAAAGCAATCTATAGATTCAATGCACTCCCCATTAAAATACCAACGGCATATTTCACAGACCTTGAAAGAACTCTCCAAAAATTCATCTGGAATAAAAAAAAGACCCTGAATAGCCACAGCAATCCTGAGAAAGAAGAATAAAGTAGGAGGGATCTCAATACCAGATTTCAAGCTGTATTACAAAGCCACTGTTCTCAAAACAGCCTGGTACTGACACAAGAACAGACATATAGATCAATGGAACAGAATAGAGAATCCAGATATTGACCCAAACCACAATGCTCAATTAATATTTGACAAAGGAGGCATGAGCATACAATGGAACAAAGACAGTCTCTTCAATAAATGGTGTTGGGAAAATTGGGCAGATACATGCAAAAAAATGAATCTTGATCACCAACTTACGCCATACACAAAAATAAACTCAAAATGGATACAGGACTTAAACATAAGACGGGAAACCATAAAAATACTAGAGCAATCCACAGGCAGCAAAATGTCAGACATATGGCAAAAGAAATTCTTCACTGACACTGCCCCTAGGGCAATGGAAGCTAAAGAGAAAATTAACAAATGGGACTACATAAAAATAAAAAGCTTTTTCACAGCAAAAGAAACCATCAACAAAACAACAAGAAGGCCCACTACATGGGAGAACATATTTGCAAATGGCATCACTGATAAAGGTTTAATCTCCAACATCTACAGGCAGCTTATACAACTTAATAAAAGGAAGATAAATGATCCAATTAAAAAATGGGCAACAGACCTAAATAGAATCTTTTCAAAAGAAGACAGAAGGAAGGCCAAGAGACACATGAAAACATGCTCAACGTCACTAATTATCCGAGAGATGCAAATCAAAACAACAATGCGGTACCATCTCACACCTGTCAGAATGGCTATCATCAACAAATCAACAAATGACAAGTGTTGGCGAGGATGCGGAGAAAAAGGAACCCTCGTGCACTGCTGGTGGGAATGCAGACTGGTGCAGCCACTGTGGAGAACAGTATGGAGTTTCCTCAAAAAACTGAAAATGGAACTCCCATTTGACCCAGTAATCCCACTCCTGGGAATATATCCGAAGAAACTAGAAACACCAATTAGAAAGGACATATGCACCCCTATGTTCATAGCAGCACAATTCACCATAGCTAAGATTTGGAAACAGGCTAGGTGCCCGTCAGCAGATGACTGGATCAGAAAACTGTGGTACATCTACACAATGGAATACTATGCTGCCATAAAAAAAGAAGGAATTCTCATCATTTGCAGCAACCTGGGAGGAATTGGAGAACATTATGTTAAGTGAAATAAGTCAGTCAATGAAAGAAAAATACCACATGATCTCACTCATTTATGGATAATAAAGAACATTATAAACTTGAACAAAAAGATAGATACAGAGACAGTAAAGCATCAAACAGACTGTCAAATTACAAGGGGAAGGTTAGGGAGAGGTGGGGGAGATAAGAGATCAATCAAAGGACTTGTATGCATGCATATAAGCATAACCAATGGATGCAAAACTCTGGGGGGTGGGGGCATATATGGGAGTGGGGTGTGGGGGGGCAATGGTAAGATATGTACACATATAATACCTTAATTAAAAAATTGAAAAAAAAAAAAAAAGACTGTGGAACCAGCTGAGGGAACAAAGAATTCAGGGGCCTGGAGCAGGCCAGTCATCAAAGCGGGTGGTGAGCCACATCCTGAGGCCTCAAGCCTGTGGGTAAGCGTTTTGGGGCATCAGCAGCAAGAGGAATGTGATCCCGATGCCCATTGTTGGAGCAGGACATGCATTTTCCTATAGAAACAGTTATGCCCGATGTTGGGGGTCTGCGGTATAGCATCACAGTACTACCGTGCAGTCCATCCTGGCTCTCCCGGCACAAATCCAATTTCAATAAGCGATTCTTCTGTTTCTGGGAGAACATGTGTACTTGTCAAATCATGGATCCCAATATTGGGTTCAGAAATATGTCCCCTCTAATTATCTATAGTTGAGCTATATTGTGAATTAAACCAGCTCTTGTGGACTGCAACTGGGATTCTCATTCCTATTTCTAGTTCCTGTGGGAAAATTCATTCTAAGTTGGGACAGAACACATTCAGAGGGTGGGCACTGCCTACCCAGTGGAAAAATCCATTTGCTATTATTAAGTTCAATTATAATGACATGTGCTCTTCCTTGACATATTCCACTTTCTTTTTATCCACAAGAGACAGTATTTTAACAAAAAACAGATATATTGAAAACTGTGGCTTGACAAGGAATCAGGTCCCCTCAACAACATATGAATTAAAGGAAAGGAGTTGGCCATTTTCTAACTGAAAGCTAGCTGTTCTTAAGAACATAACAAGGTTTCCCTAGCCAGTTTGGCTCAGTAGATAGAGCATTGGCCCACGAACTGTAGGGTCCTGAGTTCAATTCTGGTAGGTTGCAGGCTCAATCCCGGGCCCTGGTCGGGGTGTGTGTGGAAGGCAACCAATTAATGTGTCTCTTTCACATCGATGTTTCTCTCTCTGTTTCTCCCCCTCCTTTCCACTCTCTCTAAAAAAAAAAAGAAAGAAAGAAAGAAATCAGTAAAAAAATAATATAGCAAGGTCAATGGGAGTCATTCTGCCATAATAATGTATGCATCAGCCCACCAGGCCAGCTAGTCCATACAGACTTGAGAAATCTTGTGTGCACTTCAGGGGGACCTCACATGAACTCTGCTCTCGCCTGCCTTCTGCTCGGCTTCTGCCTTCTTTTCTGATTAAGTGTGACATTCAAGACTTGTTTTGTCTTTGTGAACAGAACTTTCCCCTTTCTCCCTCTCCCTCCATCTCACTGTGTTACCCATGGCCTAGTTCCTGCATTTTGCATCCACTGCAGAATCAAACCAAACCACAGGTAACCAGAGCACAAGAACCTGTATGGCCTTGAGTTTTAATGTCCCAGATTTGGCTCATTTGTTATATAGTTTTTTTTTTTCCATTAACAAAAAGCTTTGTTTCACTTTTATTAAAAAAAAATCAAAACAATAATAAAGAAACAAGACAGAACCTGCAAATTTCACTGCCCTTTGGAACATCTGCCTTCCTCTTCTGCCTGCTCAGCTCGGCCCTGGCACACGTGCTTCCCTGTAGATCTGCTTAGTCGCTTGTCTCTCGCTCCTGAGGCCTGACAGAGCGACACCTGGCACCAGGCTGTCACCTGGCACACCAAGATGAACCACCCTTTTCCCATGAGAAGTTCCTTCAACTTTAATGAGGGAAATTGAAGACATTTCCCAGTGGAATGTGCTGCTTGTCCATGAAGCAGCCCGTGGCTAGCCGTGCTGCTGGCCAGCTCCTGGGAGTAGAATGCGCCCATCCTGTGCCTGCTTGAAGACAGCTTTGGAGTGAATATCTGGTTTCTGGCTCTGAGTTACAAGGTCAGTACTCTGCTTTCTAACTTAGTGGGTCCTAGTTTTCCACCTCACTGCATTAGTTAGTTATATACTGCAGTTTTGTCACGTACCACCTTGGTGGCAATTCTAAAATGACAAAAACACGTAAAATGCTATGTTTCTGTTCTCTTTCCTGAGAGTCTCTGAGAATTTCCAGTAAAGAATATACAACAATGGCGCTTACTATCTTAATGAATTCCAAAGTAAGTATTTTCTCTGTTTTATAGGTGGGAAAACATGTTGAGCTGAGAGAGAAAAAGGTCAGCTTAGTTTGGGAAGCACATTTTAAAGATATTGTAGGAACAGAAGTTCTTATAGAAAACTGGGTGTTTTCTGCCACATTATTTCTTAGTTTTTGGCGTGTTTTTTTTCTACTCTAGATTACTTTTGTTCCTAATTCTTTCACAGAAATTCTTTCTTCTATAGGAATTTCTCTTCTACAGGGAGAGACAGGTCAACAAAAGTTGAACAATGTGAGGACCTTGCTTTCCTTTCTACTGTGAAGTGGCGCGTGAGGCACAGAAGGCCTGGGACCCGCAGCAGAGTGAACAGGCTTCCGGTCCAGGCGCTCTTTCACACTCCTGGTTTGGAAGGCCAGATGAAAAACGTTCACTCGTTTTGAGTCCAGCTGAAATTACAGACAATCTTCAAGTTTCTTTGAACTAAATACTTAACTTTTACAAAGCTGGATAAGCAACGTTGTCATAACTCTCACTCCCCCCCCCTCAATTCCATAAAATAGAAACAATGCCAGCATTATAGCTGCTCTAATCAGCAAACACAGCCAGAAGATATCAGAATATCAGACAACCATTCAGAATAACATAGTATTTTAGCAATTCTTCTTAACTCTTGAGCTCAGTGGAAGGATTTCCCTTTTAGTAACATTTGCTTAATTTTTAATTTTACTATTGAAAGATTCTAAGTTGCCTACACTTACTCATTTGTGCATTTATTCTTTATTTCAGTCAACAGCTATTTATTGAATACCTTCAATTTGCTAACCAGCATTCCAGGCACTGGGGATATGGCAGTATAAAATAAGCACAGGCCTATGCTCTCGGGGAGCTTACGTTTTAGCGGGAGAGCGGAAGTGAACAAAAGATAAATGATTCCTAAAATGCGGGGGAGCAATAAGGGCTCTGCACGGATTTTATACAGGAACTGTGATCAAGAGCGTCTGGGTGGTCAAGAAAGGCCTTTGTGCGAAAGATACTAAAAGTGGGATGTAAATGCCAAGAGGCAACCAGGTATGAAGGTCAGAGGGACACCATACTCAGCAGCAGGAATAGCACATTGAGCAACAGTCACTATGATCCTCCCAGAAAGTGACCAAGGTCCTCAAAAGAAGCAGCGCAGTGGAGGGCATTTAAATGCCACACTCGGGCATTTAAATGTCAGTCTAATGCCAGGATTCAGGTCACAGGGAGCAAGTTCCCTAACCCTTTGAGGGTTTTGTGGCCCTTTGCTTCCTCACTGGTAAAATATGAATAATAATAGTTCTTAGCTCATAGAGTGATTGAAAATTCCTTTAAAGGAATTAATATGTTAGAGTAATGCCTGATACATAGTAACTGCTATAGAAAGAATAGTCAGATTATTAGTATTAAAAGTGCTAATTATACACACTCATGTTCATATCTGTATTACTCACAATAGCTTCAAGGTGGAAGCAATCTTTATGTCCACTGATGGATGAGTGGATAAACAAAATGAGGCCTTTACATACAATGCAATATTATGCAGTCTTAAAAAGGAAGGATCCTGCTTGTTTTCTCACTTTATTTTTTTATTTTTAAATATATATTTTTATTGATTTCAGAGAGGAAGGAAGAGGGAGAGAGAGAGAGAGAAACATCCATGATGAGAGAGAATCATGGATCGACTGCCTCCTGCAAGTCCCCCACTGGGGATCGAGCCCACAACCCGGGCCTGTGCCCTTGACCGGAATCGAACCTGGAACCCTTCAGTTCCCAGGCCAATGCTCTATCCACTGAGCCAAACCGGCTAGGGCTCTCACTTTATTTTTAATAATCAACCCAATCTCTAATGCTATTTGGTAGGTGAATGTGTTTATTAGAACTTGATGCCAGTTTAGATCTGAGATTACTTTGACTGAACTTGGAATATGTTGCTGTTTTATAACCTTAACATGTTTTCACATGTTTGAGAGTGCTGCCGCTGCTGTAAAAAAAAAATTCTGTGTTGATATTATAATGAGTTTATGTGTTCAGCCAAAAACTGCAGAATACTATGATTAGACATTAAATATTCTAAAATCCTTAATGGGTTAGTAAATCCTTGATAATAACTGTACTTTTATAGAAAAATATTTTTAACCTTTTCAACTGCATAGAAGTGTAGTTTGTTATTTTTTCTAAAGTTGTTATGGAATTTCTTTGTTCATAAGAATATTAAAGAAAGGTTTATCATTTGAAGTTTAAAAAAAAGAAAGAAGAGTCTTGGCATTGTGGTTCAGTTGGTGGGAGCGTCATCCATATACTGAAAGGTCATAGGTTCGATTCCCAGTCAGAGCACATACCTGGGTTACAGGGTCAATCCCTAGTCAGGGTGTGTACAAGAGGCAACCGATGGATGTTTCTTTCTCACATCACTGTTTCTCTCTCTCTCCCTCTCCCCTTCACTTCCTCTCTCTCTAAAAATCAATAAAAAAAATCCTCAGGTTAGGAAAAAAAGAAGAAGACGAAGGAGATTCTGACACGTTACAACATAGGTAACCTTGAGGACACTATGCTAAATGAAATAAACCAAAAGACAAATATATGGTTTCACTTAATACAGGGTATCTTAGGGTAGGAGCTGGAGGGAGGAATGAATGGAGAGTAATTGTTTATTGGGTTCAGAGTTGCAGTTTTGCAAGATGAAAAAGTTCTGGAGATGGATGGTGGTGATGGTTGCCCAACAATGTGCATGTACTTAACATGACTGAATGGTGCACTTTAAAATGGTTAAGATAGTAAATGTAATGTTATGTGTATTTCACCACAATTTTTTTTAAAAAATGCTAAGTATAAAGTATAATGTGAGCCCTGGCCAGGTGGCTTAGTTGGTTGGAGCATCGTCCTGTACACCAAAAAGCTTGCCAACAAATAAACAAAACAAAACAAAAAGATTGCCAGTTCGATTCCCAGTTAGGGAACACATCTAGGTTTCGGGTTTGATCCCAGGTCAGGGTGCATAAGGGAGGCAGCTGATTGATATTTCTCTTTCTCTCTCCCTTTCTCCCTCTCTAAAAAAAATCAATAAAAACATATCCTCCTGTGAGGGTTTTAAAAAAGTACAATGTGAGATCAGATCAGCATAGAGACAGAGCAGCAGCTATACAACGGTTATTGGGGCACTGAGAGGTCACACATCTCCAAGAGTTCCCGTTCATACCTAAGTCTACCTAATTGGCAAACCAGAGATATCCAGTTCACAGCCTGCCTGGTGATGAATGGTGATCCTGAATGCATTCCACCCCCTAGCTTTCCAACATCAACATATACTCTTCTTCTACATGTAAACTTAACAACCACAACATATCTAGAAAAATGACAGAGAAATTCCCACCAATGTTCTGGATAGAAAAGCTTTACATTGTCAAAATATCAATGATCCTCAAATAAATCTTTAAGCTTAAGGAAATAAGAATGGGTTTGATGTTGGGCAGGTTCAATTGAAATGCTAAAGAGAAAGTCAATTCTAGAATTCAGGAGATGATCTGGTTTGGACATGTGAGTTGTGGAGGCATTTGTGCAGTAGGTTCAGTGTTGGATGGGATTTCCAAGGTTGGAGCCTTGGGCCACACTTAACAGAATTGGTAAAAGAAGAGGAGCCAACAACAGATACTGAGGAGGAGCTGTCAAAATTGGAAGAGCCAGGAGAAAACTGATGCTGATGGAGGAGAGTCTCTGGAGCAGCCAGGAGCCCCACAGGCACAGGGCGGTGCAGAGGCTGAGAAAGAAAAGAGCTCTATCTAGTTTGGCAAGCAGATGTTTCAGAACAGTTTCAACCGGAGCATAGGATGGAAGCCAGAATTGAGGGAACCAAGCGATGCATGAGTGGAGGGTGCAGGAGAGGAGGCAGCAAGTCCATGCAGCCCTGAATGAAGTTCATCTTTAAAGCCAAGCAGAGGGATGTGACAGAAGCTCCTGTGTATCAGGGTGGCTGATGTTCAGCCCCCATATGAGCACACACTGTGAACATCAACCTGTCCAGGGTTCAATTTGAAGATTAATCATCTAAGTGCCTGTTCACACATATGCTTGGCTTTCCGTTTATCTTTCTGCAAAGGCTCCAGTGAGTTAGCCCAAGCATAAAGATTCTAAAGGTTGTTTCAATTCAGAATAGTTGTGCAAATGGGTATTTAAATAGAGACAATGGTTTTGGCAAGGATTTGGGGACTTCAAAAAAATGAATTTGCACCAGTTACTCCAGATGTTTTTGTTTGTTTTTCTAGGGTTAGTTACAAGCCATTTCCTATGACTCCAAGAAAACATTCACTCTATGACAGAGAATAACATTTTTCTCACATACTTGTGTGTTCAATTTTGTAGTTTCTCCAATTCGCTCTTACTTAATATCCTGGATTGGATATGTGCACTGTTTTTATTTTCTATAAAAAATGAGAAAGGGGTATATGAATAGAATTATTAATATAGCAAGCACATGTTACAGACATAACTAAGCCAACAAAATCATCAAAAACATGCTGTAACCAGCTGCAAATCCTCATTTTTAAGAAGTTTTCCAGCTACCAGAGCATCCAGGGACAGCTTTTATACAGAGAACAAGGAGAAAATCCCCTTACTCAAAAATTCTTTAAAATCTTTCAATGCTAAAACTTTTGCCAACATGAAAACAGAGCTTACGGGTTTCAAAAAAAGATAACAAAGTGGACAACAATGCCAAGAACCTCCCTCTAACCAAATGCCATTGCATATGGACCAATGAAAAATGTTAGCAGCAACAATGCCAGCACTGAATATTAAATCTAACTCAACACAACGCATCTGCAAACAGGCATGCGCAATGCAGAGATCACAGGTCAGAGAGGCCTGAATCAAAACTGATGTTCACAACTCGGATTGCCTATTCTCCCTAGTTCCACCTTACAGAGCAATTGAGCGTAGAGGGCAAAGTTCTTGATTTGTAAGTCTTAGCCTCTTTATAAATTATGGATAATCAGATCCACTTCACAGGTTTCTTGTGAGGACCAAATTTGTCAATGCAGACAAAGGCTTACTCCAATGTCTTGCACAAAAAAGATAGTAGCATCATTATTATTTCACTTCAATTGTATCCACTGAAGTTCATCATCGCAGGCTGAGCTCCAACTAGCTTCTGTGTCAGTTCTGACAATGTCTGGCTTCCTGCCCTTTGGTCTTGGTCTTGCTGCCTCCATTCCAATGTGTCTAGAATGAGTCTTGGCTCCTGTGAGTCTCCTGAGTGGCAGACTTCCCTTCTATGAAGAAATAATATTGCCATGGTCAAGAAGTTTATGACCAAGCTAAGGCATTAGTTTTCTGAGTATCCTTAGATCCCCTGATTATACTAAAGCCCTTCCCTGAACCATAGTGTATTAGTCAGGGTTCTCCCAAGAAACAGAACCAAGAGGATGTATAGAGAAAGATAGGAATAAAGACAATATATAAAGGAATTGGTTAATGCAGATATGCAGGTGGCCAAGTCCCAGGAGCTGCAGGATGAGTCGGCAAACTGGAGACCTGAGAGAGCTGATGGATTTATTCAGTCCAAGTCTGAAGTCCTGAGAACCAGGAGAGGCAACGATGCAGTTCTAGTTCAAAGGCTGGCAAGTTTGAGACCCAGGAAGATCCGTTGTTTCAGTTTGAGTCCAAAGGCAAGAAAAAAAGTTGACGTTCCAATTCTTAGGCTGTTAGGTAGGAAAAATTCTCTCGTTTTCTGGGAAAGGGCAACCCTTTTGTTATACTCAGGCCTCCCCACATTAGGAAGAGCAATCTGCTTTACTTTGTCTACCAATTTAAATATTAATTGCATTCAGAAAGCCCTTACAGAGACACCCCGAATAATGTTTGAGCAAATATCTGGGCACCCTGTGGCTTGGTCAAGTTGACCATCACCAGAAGCACATGGTCCTAAGGCTCAGGTCTAAGCTAATCAGTAAAATTCAATTGGTTCAAGGTGGACACATGACAAAACACTATCGAATCAGACCAGAGCAATTAAATGCTATGGACTTCTGGGAAAGGGCATCCTTTCTCTCTCTTCCTTTCAATGGGATGCCTAGAAGTGCTGCAGCTGTTCACTATCCTGTGGGAAGTCAGTGTAAGGAGGGCAGATAGGCCAGGAGAATCCCAGAGGAATGATGCAGCCCTGATCAAGCCATATATAAAGTCTGATTCTCTCGGGTCATGTCAGTTACCCAAGCAGATCCATCACCTTTACTGTGTAATTCAATGTGGTTAGGTTTTCTGTAACTTGCAACATGAAGTCTTACTCCAACATGAGGACCATCTTGTCAGCAATCTGCCTCCAGCCCTTGAGTTCTACAAGCAGTTAGTATTTGGGACACTGTCTGAGCTAAACGATGTACTGGAGCTGTGATTGTGTCCCATGACTGTCACCTTTGCCTAGTCTTATCATAGACCAATGAATTGCTCACTAGAACGCCTCCCAAATATCAAGCAGATAGGAATTCTGTCCAGAGTGATCCCACCTTTGAAACATTCCTGAGATTTGTACTGTTAGTCACCTTCTGGGGGTCAGCCTCTCAACCCTGCCCATTCCCAACTTTCTCCCTTTCACAATAGCCAGTACCATTTGGTCATGGATTACAACCAAATGTTAGAAAGAATTACTGAATTTGGTAATATGACAGGAATAATAAAACAAATGATTAGAGAATAGTTGTTGGCAAGTATAGTTGTTGAAATAAAAATAGTATTAGATCCTGCCGAAACCGGTTTGGCTCAGTGGATAGAGCGTCGGCCTGCGGACTGAAAGGTCCCGGGTTCGATTCCGGTCAAGGGCATGTACCTTGGTTGCAGGCACGTCCCCAGTGGGGGGTGTGCAGGAGGCAGCTGATCGATGTTTCTAACTCTCTATCCCTCTCCCTTCCTCTCTGTAAAAAATCAATAAAATATATATATAAAAAAAATAGTATTAGATCCTATAGCTTTTTCTATCCCAAGGTTCTTTTCCTGAGGAAAGATACAAGAGATAGTCATTGGAAGAGCACAGAGGTTGCGTTCCATGCTGCTAATTTCAAAGAAAATATTAGACTTAACTTCCCAAAATAATGAATTTTTAATTTCATATTTATTACAGAACTGTCAGCTATGAATTTATTTATATAACCTTCCTTAATCTACTTATATTTTTGACCAATACAAAGATTTAGGCTTAATATTGGGTATTTATCGATATCTTGTTTTTAATTGAGCCAACTAGTTTTGATGCTCTCAAGTTTAATAAATAAATCCTTATTCAACTTAATCCTAATACATCTCAATATACAGACTATTTTTATAGCTCAAGAATAGTAAACATGAAGCAAGAGTTAGGGATCTAGGCTTGGTTTCCAAGCGTTTGGATTCTGCTATTTACTCATGAAAGTCATAACTAACTTAAATTCTGACCAGGGATGAGAAAGGTGTGAAGACTTTGAGGTTTGGTCTGGGAAGGAGCAGTGCCTGGGTTGGGGAATCTGTACAACTTGGAGTGGGTGGGGGGACAGAAAGAAGTACAACCAGTTTTATCTGCTTCGGAGTTCGCCCTGAACACCTTATCTTCAAGATGGCATGAGAGGCCCTCGGTTTGTGAGGTTGGCAGAGGCTGCTTTAGCTAGGATCTTGCAAACGGGAGTCCCAGGCCTCTGCTTGGTTTGGTTTGGCCTCCCCAGGCTGCAGTTCAATGACTGGCCAGGTCCAGCTGAGTTTCTAAATTTGACTGTGCAGAGGTCAGTGTTTGCTGGAGTTTGAAGGTTGACTGTGCAGACGGCATTGTCAGCCCAAACATGGAGAAGCGGTCTCCCTAGGACTTGTCACTGGTGAAGCTGAGCTGTGCAGCCGCAGAATGCTATGTAAAAGAGCGAGGCAGGGGCCAGAGAGGGAGAGGGAGGATGAAGGGTCACAACAGATCATTCTGGCCCCTGGAAAGAAAGGGCTCGTGTGGGTGATGAAAGGGGCCATTGTGACCACAGCCAGGCACCTGCTGTCACCCTCCATGCATGAGGCACTTCTGCCTTTGAGAAATGCCTCTGCTTTGATGAGCAGTTTAAAGGCAGTTCTGTCCCAGGAGGCCCCAAATGGCAGGTCTGTTTGGCAGCTGGCTCATCATAGAAAGAGTCCTGGGCTTGGAAGCAGGAGACAAACGTTCAAGTTCTGGGACTCCCAACTCCTGCTGTATGACTTCCTTCATCTGCAAACTGGGGGAAAGAATACTTGTTTCTAAGAGTTTTCATGCGGAGTCAATGAAACTAAGTTTGTGAACGATGCACACGTGACATACCTGGATAGGAATAAACCTACTTAAGTTACTCTCGAGTAGGGGCGGGAGAGGGGCAGGAGTCATAAACTGATTAACTCAGCTAACTGTTACCTGGGCCCTTTTGTAACATAAAGATATATTACAGGTACCTACCTTTAATGATACATAATAAAAATAACAATAATAGATTACATTTATTCCACACATACTATGTACTCAGTATTATGCAAAATGCCTCATGTGTGCTATCTAATTTAATCCTTATAACAACCTTATGAAGACCATAATGGTTTCAAGTTTACCTGTGACAAATTTAGGCTCAGCTTGCTTAAGTGGTCTGAGACCACCCAGGTTGTAACTGGAAGAGCTGAGATTCAAACCGAAGCCATTTGACCTCGGGAGTCCAGGCTTTAGAACTTACAACTATTATGTTTTCAATGAGTTAAGAATAATGGAACCCTCTGCACCATTTAAAGAACTATGCATGCTTTTCAAGCTCTTAGCTTCATCAGGCGCTTTGCGTGTAAATTCCATCTTCTTAACACTAAGAACTTGTTGAATCTTTAGCTAGGCGTGGCTTAGGGAATGTCTCTCCCAGTCAGTCCTGTGAGCATTATATATTTTTTGTCCTGGTTCTGAGTTACCTGCTAATTTTGTGCCCAGGCTGGTTTGAGTAGTGGGTTGACTTCTCAGTGTTTTTCGGAGGTAACACTTGCTCAGAGGCCAGACTTTGATTCAGGGTTCTAGTTGAGGCTATTTCCAGAGCTGCAGTCCTGCCTTCACAAATCTGTTACCACACGGGGTGGTGCACCTGCAGCACCAGCTCAAACTGGTCCTGTCCTGTTTTTAACCCTTTGCACTCGCTTGCTTTTTTCTCGATTCCTTTATTCTAATGCTAACCGTGTCGAGTCACACTCGACATCCGAGTGCAAAAGGCTAACAAAACCCGGAACCAAAGTTCACCCCACTCACGAATAACACTTGTGAACACCACCCACGAGTAACATTCATGAACCCTTAACTGCTCCCCACCCCACAGCGCCGAAGGACTGGGACATGACCAGAGGCTGAACACGGAGGCCCTTTCAGAAGCAAAGGGCCCAATGCCCATGAAGATCCGGTGCTGAAGTCCCATAAACCTTGCCCCTAACCCTGAACGGGGAAGACAGATTTGAGCATTGCCTCTTTTCTTCTTGGTGGCTGACCTTGAAATACAAGCCTCCCCCCACCTTCCCCCCCCCCTCAAAAGCCAGCGCCATACCATTGGCTTCTCTGTGCACAGGGCAGCAAGCCCTTGCTGGCACCAGGGCTCACAACCCTCCCACCACGCTCTGCCTCCCCACGGGCACACCTAATGGGAAGCTGAGCACGTGGAAGGAGGGTTTAGAGACCACCTCGGACTAGATGGGCAGCCCCTGGTTCTTGGATTGCCACCTAAAAGACTTATTTCCTGTTGTCATTGAGTACATTTATGTCCCTTATGCATTATTGAATAACGCCCTAACAGGTACAGAGTCCTAGAGTTTTACCAAATGATGTATTAACTTTGTAAATTGTAAAGTTATATATGTGTGATTATTTAGATAATAGATGTGTAGAAGCTGCAAAAGTAGTACAGGGAGTTTCTGTTGCATATGCTGATGAATTGTGACCTTTAGAGCTTATTCAGTTATCTAGGACAGGATGGTCAGTTCACAGGGGGAAGTGGTAGGGAAGTGGGATTTCCTGGTGAGGTTGAAGAATGGTCAGCAAGGGGAAGTGTTGGAAGGGTAGGAGGTCATGATCGGAGAATGAGATGACTGAATTGGGGGCTCCTGAGGTAGAGCAGGTCTAGGGTGTGGCAAGCTCCAGGTGTGGCCACGGGAGAGCATGAAGGCCACGCAGGTAGAAGAGGAGGCCCTTGGGAAGGAGGCAGGCAGCCAACTGGGACATTAAGTTGTTCAAGAAGCTATCCGTTTGAAATTATCTAGAGTAATGCTGGGACTGTGCGCTGAGTGAGGGAGTGAATAGGACACCAATTTGGGACAGCAACGGAGAGAAGTAGGCAGCTTCATATCCCGATGATGTGCCCTAGAGAGCAAGCTTTTTGTTTTGTTTTGTTTTGTTTTACAAAAGGCAAAACAGAAGCAAGGGGAATGCCGTCCCCTCTTCCTGACCCTGAGGTGCAGGATGTGGGAGAAGGAGTTGTCTCTACTTGAGTGGGCTTCAGGGAAGCTGTGCTCTTGGGTGGCAGCCAGGGTTCAGTTCAGGCGAGGGGATGGCAGGACATTTAGTGATGATGTAGGGGAGTGTGTTTCCTGCAGCGGGAGCCCTGGAGGGTAGGGCAGAAATGTTTGGGAAGGAGGCAGATGAGGCCCTTGGGCCCAGGGAGAGAAAGCCCAGGTCAGCTTGGGTTCAAGAGGAGAGGATGATGGTTGGCCAGGGGGACTTACATCTTGGTCACGGATCAAGAATTACAATAATTCACTCATTGATGATTTAGTGATTGACCATTTATTGAGTGTGTTCTCTGTGCCACATGGAAGCTAGGAATTAGAACACAGACATGAATAACACGAAGTCCCTGCCATTGGAGTGTACCTTTTAGTGGGACAGACACAGGGCCATGGGGAAGTGCGATAAGGAAGAATCAGGCAGGGTAAGAGAACTGATCGAGACAGGGGCTGCTATGTTAGGTGGGGTGGTTGGCAGAGGCCAAACAGGGATGACATTGAGCAGAAAGCTGAAAGGAGCAGGGAGAGCAACGATGGGGAGCTTCCTGCAGAGGCCATGGCAGCGCATGGGGTGTGTGGAGGAAGACGTCTCTTTGGATGTAATGGATCCCCATACACTGTTTCCACCAGAGATGCAAGCCAACATCTGTAAGACCAAGGAAAGTAAGAGCTGAATAGAAGCTATTCGGTCACCTGATCCAACATACACTATTTTGCAAATAAGAAAGGTGACCTCCAGAGAGGTGAGGTGACCTGACCAAGGAACGGCGACCTCCGGGAGGGTGGAGCACCTGTGCTCATGGCTCCGTGCCCCATCCTCAATGCCACGTGGAGATCAGCCCATCAGATTGAGAATTCCATGATGATGGATCATCACCTCGATCTCATGCCTCAAGTTCTGCATGTCCTGATGGACCCCCCTCACTGCCCTGCCCCTCATCCATCCCTGAAAAGATCACAACCTCATCCAGACCCACAATGATCTGAGTGGTGCTCAGAGCTTTGGGACCATGAGAAGGGTGTGTGGGGCTAAAAGTTTGCAGCTCTTCACAAAACAGCTGCAGCATTAGGAAGCAGCAATGTGCCCGGTAACAGTAAAGCACTCTGAGATGTAACTGTAAAGGAACAATATAGACTGAGCCACTTTAAAATGGAGCTGGAGCTGCTGTCCCAGAGGACCTGCCTTGCACGTCTCGTTAGCACTGAGCGAGACAACCTTCCAACGGGGCCTAAAGCAGCATTGTGTCCCCAACAACTGTTTGCAGAGATAACAAAGCAGACATGCTGACAACTGGACTGATGACTGCCGAATGCACATTAAAAACATCGTTTAGAATTAGGGTGCTGTGTTAGCTTATCTGCACCAATAGAAATGCCTTCCCTCAATTGATGTAGTTATTCCCCTTCCCTTTTTCATAAACACACCTCTCCTTCACCTCCTACTCAGAACACTATCTGTATGTTTGCCTGAGTCAGTGCTTCCGAATAGCTATTCTTTGGAAACTCAAAAAAGTGCTTGTTGCCTCTCACTTTGAAAGGCCTTGTATTTGTAGGTTAACAAACCAGACATATGAGCACTTACACGTGCAAATAAATGTGCTCTTCAAAATACTCTGGAATCCTTCAAGATGGCAAGAGTTGTGGAAAGTAGGCTTTGGGTCAAAGGCACCTAAGTTAAATCTTGGTTCGAAAACATTCTAGCTAGCTGTGTGACGTTGGGTGAGTTATTTAACCTCTCTAAACCTTAGCTTCTTCAATTATAAAATGGACATGAAATTATATTTACTTTATAAAACTGATGTGAGGATTAAGTGAAATAATAGAAACAAAGGTACCTGTGCTTGGTATATAATAGACTCAGAAATGTTTTCTTTCTTCACCCTTGGGAAAATGCCCTTAGAAAGGGCCAAATTTAAGCCACTTAACGGTGCCAAATCATTGTCTTCAGAAGGTGAATTACACCTTTGAAAATGGTCAAAAGCTATTAGGATTCAAGTGTAAGAAATAAGACAAGCAATCAAGTGGACAATGTAAGGTGCAGCCCTGCATTAATGATTTTCATAAACAGGCCATGGCTGGTCTAAGGAGCTCACAGTCTGTATGAACAGCAGTGACGTTGTTACTGGAGTAACAAACACATGGCTGCCCGAGGGGGGTGGTTTTCTGAAATAATGTGTGTGGGGTTGAAGACATTCTGGGAACTTTGTCTAAACATAAGTTTTTCTGCCCCGTATGTTAACCAACAACCCTATAGCACCTCTACATAAGTCATAGAGACAAGCTATTAGATAATTCCCCACATAATTAGCTATTCTTTACTAACCTGGCATGGTTTTAGCAAACAAAAATAAGCAATTAATAAATTACTTGAATTTCATAATTATATAGACATTTTCCACACCTTGGGTTTTAAACCAAGAAAGTTATTAATAATTTCCTTTATGAGAATCTCTACTCAGGCCATTAACTATTACTTTAAATAACATGTAACCTTTATAACATCAGGACTAGTCAAACTTTAGAACTATTTTTTTTCATCTTGTATACAACAAACACCCTAGGTAGGAAGTTTAAAGCCTTTTTCTTTTTTTAAAAAATAAATCTTTATTGTTCAGATTATTACAGGTGTTCCTCTTTTTTCCCCCCATAGCTCCCCTCCACCCGGTTCCCACTGCACCCCCTGCCCTTAACCACCCCCCCCCCCCGCACTGTCCTCGTCCATAGGTGTGTGAATTTTGTCCAGTCTCTTCCCGGACCCCCCATACCCCCTTCCCCCGAGAATTTTCAGTCCACTCCCTTTCTATGCCCCTTATTATATTATATTCATCAGTTTATTCTGTTCGTCAGATTTTTTATTCACTTGACTTTTAGATTCACTTGTTGATAGATAAGTATTTGTTGTCACTTAGTTGTTCATAATTTTCATCTTTACCTTTTTCTTCTTCTTCCTCTTCTTAAAGAATACCCTTCAGCATTTCTTATAATACTGGTTTGGTGGTGATGAACTCCTTTAGTTTTTTCTTGTCTGTGAAGCTCTTTATCTGACCTTCAATTCTAAATGATAGCTTTGCTGGGTAGAGTAATCTTGGTTGTAGGTTCTTGCTATTCATCACTTTGAATATTTCTTGCCACTCCCTTCTGGCCTGCATAGTTTCTGTTGAGAAATCAGCTGACAGTCGTATGGGTACTCCCTTGTAGGTAACTAGCTGTTTTTCTCTTGCTGATTTTAATATTCTCTCTTTGTCTTTTGCCCTTGGCATTTTAATTATGATGTGTCTTGGTGTGGTCCTCTTTGGATTTCTTTTGTTTGGGGTTCTCTGCACTTCCTGGACTTGTAGGTCTATTTCTTTCACCAGGTAGGGGAAGTTTTCTGTCATTATTTCTTCAAATAGGTTTTCAATATCTTGCTCTCTCTCTTTCTCTGGCACCACCATAATTCAGATGTTGGTATGCTTGAAGTTGCCCCGAGGCTCCTTGCACTATCTTCATATTTTTGGATTCTTTTTTCTTTTCTGGTTGGGTGTTTTTTGCTTCTTTGTATTTCAAATCTTTGACTTGATTCTTGGGATCCTCTAGTTTGCTGTTGGATCTCTGTATATTATTCTTTATTTCAGTCAGTGTATGCTTAATTTCTAATTGGTCCTTTTTCATATCCTTGAGGGTCTCACTATATTTCTCAGAGGTTTCTAGAAAATTCTTGAGTAAACTTATATCCGTGGTTTTGAACTCTATATCCAGTTTGCTTTCTTCCATTTCTATCATTTGTGACCTGTTTCTTTGTCTCCACATTTTGGCTGCTTCCCTGTGTTGATGGAGTGGCTTTGTGTGCTAAGTGTCCTATAGGGCCCAGTGGCTCAGCCTCCCCAATTACCTGAGGTGGACACTCTTGGTGCACCCCTTTGTGGGCTGTGTGCACAGTCTTGTTGTAGTTAAGCCTTGATTGCTATTGGTATCACTGGGAGGAATTGACCTCCAGGTCAATTGGCTATGAGGACCAGCCCTGTCTACATTGGGTGAACTTCTGTGCTGGAGACACCCTTATGGGGCATGACTTGCTTCAGTGGGGCTTTGGCAATCACTGAGTCTGCCCCCTGAGTGTGTCTATTATAGATGGGAAGAGCTGTAATCTGGATGATCTCACTCTGAACACTGGGTACACTGGCTTTTGGATCTCCAAGGAGTTGCAAAGTCAGCCACTGCCTGAGGCCACCCAGCAGGAGCTACAGAGAGATCTGCAGACTCCTCCTTTTTGTTTGGGGTTTGGAGGTGCCCAGATGAGGCCCAGCTGTGAAGCAATGGGCCTTGGGCCTTCTTTTGGAAGCTCTGGGGCTCTCTGACCCAGCTGCAGTTTGTTAGGTTTTAGATTGCAAAAGGCCAGGCCATTCATATGCAAAAGCCTCTGTGCACAGCTTGGGTGGGGTTGTAAATTGGTTGGGGCAGGGTCTCAGGGAGTCACCAGGGTGGAGCAAACAGTAATGGCTGCCCGTCAGCCCTGCCCTGAAGAGGCCCCCGGGTCTCTGTGTCCCGTGGCACTATGCAGGAACAATGATCGCTGCAAGTACATCTGGGAGAAAGGCACCCTCGTGTTCTGGCCCAATGCCAGACAGTCCAGTTTCTCTCCGTATGAGTCTGGGTCCTCAGAGTGTCGCCCAGAACTGGAGTTCAGAGCAATCGGGAGCTTGTATCTCCCTCCCAATTGAGAAAGACAACAGAGTACCCAGTTGCCAGCCCTTTTCGCACGCACACCTCCGTACCTCCGCACTTCCACACCTCCACTCCTCCTACCGGACTCAATGTGCTTTTCTCTTTCCTTCTATTTGTAGAATTTCCACTCAGCCAGCCTTCCCATGGTTCTGGATGATATTCGTTTTGTCTTTTAGTTGTAGTTTTGATATGGTTGTGCGCAGGAGCAAGTTCAGGTGTTTACCTATGCCACCATCTTGGTTGTCTCCTAAAGCCTTTTTCTTTTGCCTTGATTTCCTCAATTGTAAAATGGAGATATGAGAAATTCCTACCTATCATAACATTGATGAGGACTAAATGAGTTCTTATACTATAACAGTGCTAGGAGCACGGCGAGTGAGTTCACTATTACTCTCATTATTCTAATCTGATACCCAACCAATAACACTAGGTCGTGTGCTGCAGACAGTTTCCTACACTGGAATCCTTCATTCCCCTTATAATTAAAAGATGTCATCCAAAGTCAGCTCTCTGGGTTTTGTTTTATGGACAGCAAACATTCACTTTTTGTAGCATCATAATTATGCAAAGAGAAGTAAATGTAAAGACATGACCCAGTGTGGCATCAGGCATGCAGGCCCCAAGTGGTGAAGGGGAGTTTATCTTGTTTCGGTCATGTGAGTCACTCCTATGGCTGTGCTGGCAGCAGCTGGCCACGTTAGAGTTTGACCTTGGACATTCCTTTCTGCCTTGTGCAGGCCTTTGCTACAGTGATCATGGGATGAAGATATAACATGGGGTTTGGCAGTCATGCCAGGTGCTGAGACCAAAAGAAAACATGGAGGGGTACCTGGGGTAGCAAGCCTCAGTATGACTTCCTCTCATTAGTCCTCCAGGACCTCCGAGGGGCAACTGAGCTCTGAACCTCCTCTCCCACCCCAGCAGAGTCTTGGTTTAGGGTCACAGCTCCCAGAGAAGAGGAAATAAAGCAGTGACACCCATGGTGTAGTCACGGCACCTGGAGAACACTGGCTTCACTCATACCCCGTCGCGAGTGAGAGAGAAAACTCAGGACTTCCTCAAGAGGACCTGAGTGGCAGTGGGTGGCAAGATGCCAAAGGCTAAGGATGTGCCAAATGAAGACATTCCATTTCCCCTTCCCTGTGTGTCCAAGTCAAGGATTCTGGAAGCTGGAGTAGATAAGGAAGACCATTCACCTTTTTATCTCAGAACAATCAGAGGAACCAAATTGGTCCCGTGATCCGATCAGTTTGGATGTCCTGCCAGACACACTGAACAACTTGTTTATTCTGGTCCTACTCCTTTCTCAAACTAAAGCCACCAAAACACACAGAAATGGGTAACAGCCTTTTAAGTACTGAGTAGGCACAGTTCAGGAGATGAGTCTTTTCACTCCTTCAAGATATACACTGTATACATATCTTCTTATGTGCTGGACACTGGGCTGGACCCTGAGAGTACAACGAACAACCAGATAAATCTCCACCTGCACAGACTGAAACTGTAGAGGGGAGACAGAGTTACACAGAGATTAGAGTGACAGAGTGATTAGATTTAGGACAGAAGAACAGAATGCCGTGGGAGTGTGTAGGAGGAGGATTTAATGCATCATGTATTTTATATAGAAAAGGAATAATGAATTTATTCTTTTACTTCTTTAAAAGTCCAAATGCAGACCTAGTTGGTTACCACAGGTGTAAGCTTTGCTGGCCTGCCCCTTCCCAGACTCCCAAAGCATCTCTCACTAGTTCCTAAAGCTATTTCAAGTGGGCGTGTAATCACTTCTAGTTTTAACTTTATTTATTTGGTAAAAAAAAAAAAATGGCTGAGATCCTTTATTCAACTATTTCAACGTCCATGAAATGTCAAGTAGCTCCCTCCATCCCATCTCCCCACCACAAACCCACCTGGAATGCCTTAGAGGCTTTCACAAAGAGAGGTGCTGGTTCCTTACATCAGTACAACCTGTTAACATGCTCCCTTAATTGTTCATACCACTAATGTTAATATGTGATACTCTTATATCTCCTTTCACTCGAAATACCCAGAAAACCACTTTCCATAATAAGATATGACATTATCAATGTCATTTAACTAATGTATCACAATCACCTTATTCTGAATCCATGAGAGTATAGACTGAGCTACTCAGCCAACTGAAATGAATGTCTACTTGACTTATAATTAGAACATCCAGGAATATTTAGAGTTGGAAACTAATTTTGAGATTATTGACTTCATCTTTATTATTTGAAAAAAGAAAAAATGGAAGCTCAAGGAAGTTGTGTCACTTAGAGTCACCTGACTGGTGAGGACTAGTAGCACCTGAGGACTGGTATGCCCAGCACAGTGCCTGGTATATGGCACCATGCAGAACCATGCAATACATATACTTTAAATGGATGAGTGATGATTGTTGAGGTGTGTGAGGTACTGTTCTAGGATCTTTGCATGCATTAACTCATTTCTCACAACAAGCCAACGAGGTACGTACTATTAGTATCCTTATTGTCCTGTAGTTTTCCGAGTACAGGTCTTTTGCTTCTTTGGTTAAGTTTATTCCTAAGTATCTTAATTTTTTGTTGCAATGGTAAATGGAATTGTTTGTTTAGTTTCTCTTTTTGATAATTTATTATTGGTGTATAAAAAAGCCATTGATTTTTGGGTATTGATTTTGTATCCTGCTACATTGTGAATTCATTTATTAAATCTAGTAGTTTTTTGGTGGAGTCTTTAGGGTTTTCTATGTACAATATCATGTCATCTGCGAATAATGACAGTTTTACTTCCTCCTTTCCAATTTGGATGCCTTTTATTTCTTCTTCTTGTCTGATTGCTGTGGCTAGGACTATGTTGAATAAGAGTGGTGAAAGTGGACATCCCCATCTTGTTCCTGTTCTTAGGGGAAATGCTTTTAGTTTTTGTGCATTGAGTATGCTGTTGGCTGTGGGTTTGTCATATATGGCCTTTATCATGTTGAGATGTGCTCCCTCTATTCCCACTTTGCTGAAAGTTTTTATCAAAAATGGGTGTGAATTTTGTTGAATGCTTTTTCTGTATCTATTGATATGATCATGTGATTTTTGTCTTTTAATTTGTTTATGTGATGTATTACGTTTATTGATTTGTGAATATTGTACCAGCCTTGCATTCCTGGAATTAATCCCACTCAGTCATAGTGTATGATCTTTTTAATATATTTCTGGACCTGATTTGCTAATATTTTGTTGAGGATTTTGGCACCTATGTTCATCAGGTATTAGTATCTTTAATTCTCTGAGTTAAGAAATTTGCTTAAGATAACACAGGTACAAAAAGACAAAGACAAGAATTGAACCCAGGTCATTTGACTGAGTCTGTAATATATTTTTATTTTTATTCTTGTATGTGCCCTGACTGGGAATTGAACTCACAACTATGGCATATTGGGAAGATGTTCTAATCAACTGAACTACTCAGTCAGGATTAAGTCAGTGATCTTAAACATTGTGCTGTCTGGATGATGAAGAAATAGATACATAACAGCATATATAACCCTGAGGGAAGAGAAAAGGATTGGGGGAACAGTTTAGGAACAAAAATAAAATAGACAAATATATAGTATTACCACAAACATATATGCTTTATACTAAATACGCATAAACCACAGTTTAATACTCCTTCAGACTGCTAGAGAAGGTGGGTTTGCTAATTCGAACCTTAGAGACTATGCAAAATAAGATAGGGCACGACATGTGCTTGCTTGGCATATATGTTTTCAATTGTAGCAACTGGAATTATGCTGTTCATAAAAAATTTAATTATACACATAAAATAGTAGTTATAATAACCACCTTCTGAAAGTTAGCTATCTAAATCTACTTATTTTGTAAGTGCCAGAGAGCACAGTTTCACAAGAAGTTAGTGCCATTGTTCTATGATTTGTCAGTATTATGATTCTTGCACTATCATACTAACTTGGAGAGTAACCTCTGGGCATGCAGATATTTCTAATGTCTTGCCATGGACACTTCCAATAATAGGCTTGGTGGATATTCCTTGGAACCCTCCTACTTAAAGACTCACTTGGATAGAGCTAATTTTGCTAAACTTGTCATTTGTCTGTCCATGATTACTGCAAATGGATTTGAAGTTCACTTTAATCCCCATTGAACAACTTTCCCTCATTTCCTGGCTAAATGAGCCAGTGGCTGGCACTGTTGGGCTGTGGAGAGGGGTGACTGGAAGACTGGACTCCCCCACATTGGGAGTGCATAGGAGGGATCTGTCCTGCTGTCCTTGAAGTGATGACTGTCTCTCTGTGGGCTTCTTTTCATCCTCTTCCACATCTCCCCTCTCCTCTGCAAGATACCCCACCCCCTTCACACCCCACCCTTCGGCATGGGGCACCTATTATGCAGATCTCTGCAGAAGCCTCCATTCTGGACACAGAGGGACAGAGGGTAGGCTTAAAGCTGTCTACATCTTAGCATATAAATAATTCATTTATGTTTGAAAAATCCTTTCTTGATTTATTTATGTTTGAAAAATCCTTGTAAATTCCTATTCCATGGCACACATAATAATCCATTCTTGAAAATGTTACAGTTCCCAGTCAGGTTTCAAACAGCCATCACTAAAACGAAGGGACTGTTTTGATGTCTCTTAAAATTCTTGCCTGAGTCTTGATGGCAGAATGGCCAGCCCTTAAATATTATAAACATGAAACCAAATCATTGCCTGCCTCACATCAGCAGAGCTAAGGAGCGCCCAGTAGTGACAAAGCCAGCAGGGGCAGCGACAACAGGAAGGAAGGAGCGCAGGGATCTCAGAAACATAAGCCCCTCAGGTGCTCTCTCCCAGGACAACTAGTGGCTGTAGAGAGAAGTACTGTCCTGAACTCACCACCCCCACAGCAGGACGGGTCTAGAAGGGTGCTCAGTATCCAGCTAGTTGACCCTCCTCATTTCCGTGTAAGAAAGCTGAGGTCCAGAGTTAGAATGGCTTGGCCAGTTTCAAATCTCTAATAGGTGGTGTTAGTGCTTATTCCCCACAGATCATTTCTATCTGAATATTAATAAGCAGTAACTCCAAGCAAATCACCCATGCAATGGTAAGTGGTTCAGAGATAGTTTCCGTGGCTTATGGTTCACTAGGTATTTACATATAAATGCAGTGATTTTCCAAATTCTACTATTTATCTTTCATCGATTGCAGCAATGCTTTATGCAAAGAAAAAAGAATTAAAACTCACATACCAGGCAGAAGATAAACAGGTCAAAACAGACTTAGAGAAAACATACCAGGAAGTGTCCTAGCTCTGAAACTCTATGCAAATGTAACTCACACAAGAAACAAAATATTCTTGTTCCTCAAACACCACGTGTTCTGTATCTCAAATAAAAACATCACAGACGTAAATAACTATGTGATGCAGGTATGAATAGGTCCCATAAACTTAAAACAGCTTGGTAAATGAGACTTTCTATTTTTAGCCTTAAGAGCAACAGAGGAGAAAAAAAATTCAAAAGGATTAGTAATCAGAGCTATTCTACAAGGTAGAAGGGAAAAAAATCAGAAGCCAAGGTTCCTAGTCCCAAAATATCCCTACAGGAAGCTCAATGAAATAATTTTCCATGGAAAACAGGAGACACATCTTATAAATAATAAGCTGGGCAGGGCTGTGATTGAGACAAGGAACCTATGGAGGAAGGAGGGAAACGCTGAGAGAGCGCCCTGTGCTGCTGGCCTGCCCCGGCCATAGGAAACTCGTGGGGTCCAAGGCCAAGACACTAAATATTTATATTCTTCTTATAAAATGTGTCTTTTATAGAGAAATTGAGTCAGTCTACTGTGTCCAAAGAGTTCCTTAAAGTAAGAACCTTTTATACTCTATCTTTCCTTGTCAAACTGTCATTTGGAAATAGAGGAGTCAGGCAGAGCTGCTGTGGTGGAGATTTCTAGCAACCTGCCTGGGACATTGATTTCTCATATAATGGATTAAAAATAAAAACAATCACAAAACAGCAACAACAAATATTATATATTTTTTAAAATCAGGTCTCAGGTCTATATACCTGAATGTAAGTGCTGCCCCATCCTAAATTTAAATATAAGGTCATGAGTGGTGGGCACACAATGCAATATACAGATCATGTATCATAGAAATATACAGCTGAAACCTATATGACCCTATGAACCAATGTCATCCCAATAAATTTAATTGAAATCATTTTAATATCAAAGAACATATAAGATCAACTGTTAGTGATAACCAAGAAACAAAAACCTTAAGATTAAACTGTGGCAAGACCCCAAGATCCTTCAGAGTCACCCTCCCATTCTTCCATGTGGGAATGCATTAAGAACAAAGCCTTGAGGAGCCCTGAATGCCCAACATGAATGAATCAGTGTGAAAAAGCCAAGTTATGCCTACAGCCCTACTAACTCCCCAACAATTAGGAAGTGTCAATTCATACACGAGAGAGGAGACAACCAATGAAGAGTACAAGTAAAATAGAAAAGCTAGAGACAGGACATCTGAACCTGGGCAGGAGGTAGGTGAGAGCTGCAGGGGGTGGACTGAAAGGTCTGTGGGGAAGATCAGGTGAGCCCCTAAGAGCCCCCTGCTGCTGCCTTGTATGTCCCCCTCACATCCCTCGCCAGCAATCCTCCTGATCCTGGTGAACCCAACATCATCAGGCTCTCTCACCCATGAATTTGATAGTGCTGCCCCTCTGCCTCTCATCCCTACCCACTTCACTCATCTGCCCTTGAAATCACTCACTTCTCTTAAGATTCACCTCAGATAAAGAAACCCAAACAAAATCAGTAAACCATAAGGGAAGCGAACAAGAGAAGGAAGGAACAGAAGAGAACTATAAAAACAATAAAAAATAACAACAAAACAATTGACAAAATGGCAATAAGTGCATACATATCACTAATTATTTTAAATGTAAATGAATTAAATGCTCCAGTAAAAAGACATAGGGTGGTTGAATGGATTTAAAAAAATGATTTATCTACATGTTGCTTATAAGAGACTCACTTGGAATCGAAAAGACATACAGACTAAAATTGAAATGATGGAAAAAGATATTCCATGCAAATAGAAACAAAAAGAAAGCTGGGGTAGCAATATTCATATCAGACAAAATAGACTTTAAAGCAAAAAATGTAAAAAAAAGGACACTATGTAATTATTAAAGGGTCACTCCAAGAAAAGGATATAATAATCATAAATATCTACACACTCAACATAGGAGCATCTAATTATATAAAGCAAATATTAATGGACATAAAGGCATATTTTAACAGTAGTAAAATAATAGTAAGGGATCTTAATACCCCACTCACATCAAGAATAGATCATCCAGACAGAAAATTAGTAAGGAAATAATGGCTTTAAATGTCACATTAAACCAGATTTACTGAATAGACATTTATAGAACATTTCATCCAAAAAATATGCAGAGTACACATTCTTTTTATTTGCACATGGAACACTCTCCAGAGTAGATCACATATTATTTCACAAGCCTGAATAAATTTAAGAGCAGTGAAATCATATCAAGCACCTTTTTCTACCACATGGCATGAAACCAGCAATAACTACAGAAAGAAAACTGGAAAAAACACAAATATATGGAGACTAAACAACCAATGGATCAAAGAGAAAATAAAAAAACATCTTCAGACAAATGAAAATGAAAACACAACTTTCAAAATTTATGAGGTGTAGCAAAAGCAGTTCTAAGAGAAAACCTACCTCAACAAATAAAAAATAAAAAAACACCAAACAAACAATCTAACTCTACACCTAAAGAAACCAGAAAAAGAAGAAAAAACCAAAACCCAAAGTTAACAGAAAGAACATAATTAAGATCAGAGTGGAAATAAACAAAATAGAAATTTTAAAAATGATAGAAAAGATAAATGAAACCAAGAGCTGGTTCTTTGAAATTAATAAATTGACAAACATTTAGCCAAACCCATCAAGAAAATAGAGAGAACTCAAATAAATAAAATCATAAATGAAAGAGAAGTTATAATCCACTCACAGAAATAAAAAGATTCATTAAAAATACTGTAAACAATTATATGCCAATAAATTTGACAATCTAGAAGAAATGGATAAATTCCTAGAAAAATATAGCCTTCCATGACTGAATCAGGAAGGAATAAAAAAACTAAGCAGATTGATAGTAGCAATGAAATTGAAGCAATAATAAAAAATATTTTCAACAAACAAAAGTCCAGGACCAGATGGCTTCACAGGTGAATTCTAACAAACATTTAAAGAATAATTAGTACCTATCCTTCTTTAAAAAATTAGAAGGAACACTTCCAAACTCATTTTACAAGACCAGCATTACCCTGATACCAAAACTAGACAAAGACATTACAACAACAAAAAATTACCGGCCAATATCCTTGATGAACATAGATGCAAAATTTTTCAACAAAAATATTAGCAAACCAGATTCAATAATACTAGTACATTAAAAGATTATACATTACTAGAGGCCCAGTGCATGAAATTTGTGCACGGGTGTGGGTGTGTGTGACCCTCAGCCCAGCCTGCACCCTCTCCAATCTGGGACCCCTCGAGGGATGTCCGACTGCTCGTTTAGGCCCGATCCTACCGAGATCGGGCCTAAACGGGCAGTCGGACATCCCTCTCACAATCCAGGACTGCTGGCTCCCAACAGCTGGCCTGCCTGCCTTCCTGATTGCCCCTAACCACTTCTGCCTGCCAGCCTGATCACCCCCTAAACACTCCCCTGCCAGCCTGATTGATGCCTAATTGCTCCCCTGCCAGGCTGATTGCCCCTAACTGCCCTCCCCCACAGGCCTGGTCACCCCTAACTGCCCTCCCCTGCAGGCCTGGTCCCCCCCAACTGCTCTCCCCTGCAGGCCTGGTCACCCCTAACTGCCCTCCCCTGCAGGCTTGATCGCCCCCAACTGCCCTCCCTTGCAGGCCTGACCCCTCCTAACTTCCCTCCCCTGTGGGCCATCTTGTGGCAGCCATCTTGTGTCCACATGGGGGCAGCCATCTTGTGTGTTGGAGTGATGGTCAATTTGCATATTACTCTTTTATTAGATAGGATGACCAAGTGGGTTTTATTCAGGAATGCAAGGATGACTCAACATCTGCAAAGTAATCAATGTGATACAACACATTAACAAAATAAAGAATAAAAATAATCTCAATCGATAAAGAAAAAGAATTTGATAAAATTCAACATACTTTTATGATAAAAACTCTCAACAAAGTGGGTATAGAAGGAACATAACTCAACATAATAAATGTTTTTTATGAAAAATCTGTTACTAATACCATAATAAGCTTTTCCTCTAAGATCAGGAACAAGACAAGGTTGCCCACAATCACCATTTTATTCAACATAGTATTGGAAGTTCTAGCCATGGCAATCAGATAAGAAAAAGAAAGAAAAAATATCCAAATCATAAAGAAAGAAGTACAATTCTCATTATTTTCTATAGAATTCCTAAGACTCCACAAAAAAACTATTAGAAATAATAAATGAATTTACTAAAGTTGCAGGATACAAAATCAATATACAGAAATCAGTTGTATTTCTATATATCAATAACAGATAATCAGAAGGAGAAATTATGAAAACAGTCATATTTACAACTGCACCAAAAAGCATAAAATACCTAGGAATACATTTAACCAAAGAGGTGAAAGAACTGTACTCTGAAAACTTAAGACATTAAAGAAATTAAATACAAATAAATGAAAAGATATACCTTGTTCATTCATCGAAAGTATTACTATTTTTAAAATGTCCTTACTACCTTACTATTTGTAAAGCAATACACAGATCCAATTAAATCCCTATAAAATACCAATGGTATTCTTCTCAAAACTAGGAAAACTAATCCTAAAATTTATTTGGAACCACCAAAGACCTCAAATAGCCAAAGAAATTTTGAGAAAGAACAAAGTAGGAGATAACACACTCCCCAGTTTCAAACTATACTACAAAACTACAATGATCAAAACAGAATTATACTGGCATAAAAACAGATAAATAGATCAGGAAAATAAAATAGAAAGCCCAGAAATAAATCCTCATTTATATGATCAATTAATCTACGACAAAAGAATCATGGATATACAATGGGGTAGAGACAGTCTCTGCTATAAGTGGTGTTGGGAAGACTGGACAGATACATGCAAAAAAATGAAGATGGACCATTTTGTTACACCATATACAAAAATAAACTCTATTAGATTAAAGACTGAAACCATAAACATAAGATCTGAAACCATAAAACTCCTAGAAGAAAGCATAGGCAGTAAATTATTTGACATTTGTCTTAGCAATATCTTTTTGGATATGTTTCTTCAGGCAAGTGCAACAAAAGCAAAAATAAACAAATGGGACTATATAAAACTAAAAGTTTTTGCACAGTGAAGGAAACCATCAACAAAACAAAAAGACAACCTTCTGAATGGATGAAGATATTCGTCAATGATTCACCTGATAAGGAGTTAATATCTAAAATATATAAGGAACTCATATAACTTAACACCAAAAAATTTTTAAAAGTAAAATCCAATTAAAAAGTGGATAGAGGACCTGAATAGATATTTCTCCAACATACACATGGCCAACAGACAGATGAAAAAATGCTCACCATCACTAGTCATCAGGGAAATGCAAGTTAAAAGCACAATGAGGTATCACCTCACACCTGTCAGAATAGCTATTATCAAAAAATCAACAAATAATAAATACTGGCAAGAATGTGGACTGTTGGTGGGATTGTAAACTGGTGCAACCACTATGGAAAACAGTATGGAGATTCCTCAAAAAATTAAAAATAGAGCTGCCATACAACCCAGCAATTCTACTTCTGGGTTTTTATCTGAAGAAAACAAAAATGTTAATTTATAAAGCTATATGCACCCTTATATTCATCTTGCAGCATTATTTACAATAGTCAAGACATTGAAGTGACTTAGGTGTCCATCGATAGATGAATGGATAAAGAAGATATGGTATATACATACAATGGAATATACTCAGCAATAAAAAGAATGAAATCTTGCCATTTGTGACAACATGGATCAACCTAGTGGGTATTATGCTATGTGTAGTAAGTCAGACAGAGACACACAAACAATGTATGATTTCACTTATATGTGGAATCTAAAGAAACAAAACTAATAAAAAAACAAAACAGAAACAGACCCACAGATATAGAGAACAAGCTGATGTTTGCCAAATGTGAGGGGACTGGGAGATGGGGAAAAATTAATTTCAGATAATCTCCTCTGTGGAGTCTCTTCCAAGCCTCCCCTTGCTTCTAAAACACCCTGACAGGGACCCATTCTCCCCTCTGGGCTCTACTGTTCTTCACCCGTGGACAGAGTATTTGTTTATCTGCTTCTCTCTACTGACCATCCCACTGGGGTTAACCTCCCCCCACCTTCCTGGTTCTGCATGTGTGAATCTAAGTGCCTCCCCACAGTTCCATACCTGGGCATCCTCCAAGAGCCCCTGAGCAGGAGGCCTGTGACTCTGAGGCAACCCTATCAGTTGCACCTGGTAAAGCTGGTCACAACCTGCACAGGTAAGTAGCCTGTGGCTGGGACAGGCTGCAAACTGGAGTGCAGGGTGTTGGGGAAGTGTGACAGGTGTCAACATGGCCACTGGGCAGATCGGGAGGAAAGGGTGGGCAGGAACAGCAAGGAGGAACAATGTCTGGCTTCTGAGGGGAGTTTTATCTTCACCCCCAGGCATAAGGTCATTCACCTGAAATATCAAGACAAAGACCAGCAATCCTGGTAACTGCAGGCACATGCTGTCCACCATGACTGAGTTACCTTCTGCAGTTTACATCCTTAAGGCAGATCAGTAGACCCTGCAATAATGTGCGTGCAGTGTGGAGAGAGAGGAAAGGGAGCTAAGGAGGTCAGCACAAAAATGTTTGCTTAGAGGTCACGTACTCTGTCCTTAAGGAAATCCATAGAGGAGGCCTTCCCAAGGCTACCCGACTAGTAAGTGGCAGATCTGGGTCTAGAACACAGTTAACTCACAGCACACTCACCTGTAGGAACATGATGGGAACAAACCCTCAAGCAACAGAACTTAGATGTTTTAATACCAAAGTACAAGAAACACAGTTCTGAGAAGTGGGAGGCCCCCTGGGACATTACAGCAGCACCAATTCAGGAGGCTTCCCCTGGATTTTGTACCTGAGTGCTGTACAAACCACTGCACTTGCCAGGCATGGGCAGCACATGGATGGTTGCCCCCGGAGCCCGGCCAATGCAGGCGCAGCCCAGCACCCTGCAGCCCAGATCAACATTGCACAGAATCCTTCACCTGGAGCTGGACCAAGGCAAGGTTTATGCAACATTAGGAAAGTACATTATCATCCTCGCATTTGAAATTCTGGCTGAGACACGGCACAGAAAATTGCGTCATGTCTTGTGGACGCTTGCCCAAGGCTGAGACTAAGGCATGGCCTCTGTGGCCCAGGTGCCGCTCGGCTTGACACCATCCTGAGGGCCCCTTCCTCCTTTCCTATGTGTTACCCCCACGTGATGGTCAGGGTCAGCCTTGGGTCCAATAAAACATAAAGCACATCAACTATTCTGCATGTGTTTGCTGTTGATGGTGGCTTATTTATTTACTTACTTATTTTCAACATTCTCCTCTTATAATAGGAATGTTTGGTTTCTTGGGAGGACTGGTCAAGCAGGTAAATTTAGCTCTAGGTAACTGACCAGTCCACATGATCAGATTTCAAGGAAATGGAGAACCTGGGAGATTTTATTCTTCTGTTACCAACCAAGATCAATTTTACATCTGTTTTCTAATATTTACTATATATAAGTAACCTTACGACAATTTCTCATAAACTCACAGTTAATATCCATCTATGACTTCTACGGATGGCTCAGGAAGAGTCTCAAAGTGTCCGCAAACGAAAATAATTAGACTTGCCTCTTCTTGGCTTGTAAAGGCCTCTGCAAGTGACTAGGTGGTCTCCACGGAAAAGGGGCTTTTTTAGGTACTTCCTCCAGAATTCCTACACCTGTGGTGCAAAGGCCCCCAGGACACACAGCTCCCACTCTTCCTTTACCCGCATATCAGTTTTGTGTCTTCAATGCTCTGAAGTGAGCATGATAGCAGACGTGTGTAGGAAATCTATACTGCCTAAAGTGTCCTACAGTAGTATTACATTTTAAAAACTTCCCATGGCCATTTATACCACCTTAGGTATCATTATTATTATTATTACTGATGCTACTATTGTAATTTTACAGAGAAGGAAAATAAATAACCAGAGAAGCAATACATTTGCTTTCAGGTCCCTCCTCTTGTCCAGGGTTAGATTTCAGACATCTCTTAACCCAAATACTGATTTTTAAGCGGCCAAAGATTTAATAGTCCTTGTGTCTATTTCATTATTATCAGCACCTACCTTAATTCATTTCCTTTTCTTAGGTTCTTTTTGTTTATTTGGTTATTTTTTTCTTCCAGTGTCTTAAGATGAATTCTAACCTGTATTTTAAAATTTCCTTCTATAGTAAAGAAGGTTTTCAGGGTATTTCTTCTAAATACACCTTTTCATGGATCCCATAGGTTTGGCATAAGCCTTCTAGTTTTAATGCTTGCTAGATGACTTGTAATTTCACCCTCAACTTCCTTTTTGTTCTAAGATATTTATGAGAGTACACCCAAATTCCTAAGTATTTATGATTGGGTCTTTATACAATTAATCTAATTTTACTGGTTTTCAACTAGAGACTCACAGCTCTAAAATTTCTACTTGCTTGAACTATTTGAAATGTCCTTCGTCATCAGGTACCAAATTGAATTTTATAAATTTTAAAGGACAAACTACATAAGAAAAAACTAAATATTCTCTATTTGTAGGATGTAAATATCTTTTTTTTTCCCTTTTTATTGAATCCATTGGGATGATACTGGTTAACAAAGTTATACAGGTTTCAGGTGCACAGTTCTACAACACATCATCTGTACACTGTGTTGTGTGTTCACTGCCTCAAATCAAGTCTCCATCCATCAGTATTTATTCCCCCTTCACCTTCCTCTACCTTCCTCCCTCTTTCCTCCCTCCCCCTGGCAATCACCACACTAATGTCCATATCCATGAGTTCTTTCTCTCTTATTTTCTTTTTAGCTCAATCCTTCCACCCCTGTAGGATGCAAATTTCATATGTATTATTACATGATATTATGGATGTGGGAAGAACCTATTTATCTGTGATTATATAAAGTTTATTATATCTGCTTAATTGTGAAAATAATAATATTCAAAATTATTCATTGTATTTGTGCTTTATAAAATTCTGTTTATATTACTCACAGCTTTTGCTTTATATGTTTAGGTTCATGTTGTTTCATGTCTACAGGTATCATACTTGGTATATGCAGGTATCTTATTTTATCTAAACAATACAAAGTAATGTTAACAACACAACAGATGTGATAGTCTCTTGGTATATCCACACAGCTGTGCAGTGGGAATGCAAAAGTGGGAAAGAAAGGCAACACCAAGCCTTGGTGAGGAGGAACCGGCACTCCCCACTGTATTGGGGGTATGAATTGGCACAACTATTTTGAAAAGCTGATAAGATTTACTAAAGCTGATCAATATATACACCCTCAAGTCAGCAGCACATTGTGAATAAAGCTGCTGTGACCATTCTTGTAGGGGTCTTATAGTAAATATATATGTACTAGAGGCCCGATGCACGAAATTCATGCACGGGGGGGGGGGGGGGGCAGGGGGGGAGTGAGGGGGGTGTCCTTCAGCCCGGCCTGCACCCTCTCCAATCTGGGACCCCTCTAAGGATGTCCTACTGCCAGTTTACAGGGATCGGGCCTAAACCAGCAGTTGGACATCCCTCTCGCAATCCGGGACTGCTGGCTCCTAACTGCTCCCCTGCCTGCCTGATTGCCCCTAACCATTCTGCCTGCCAGCCTGCTCACCTCCAAATGCCCCCCGTGCCAGTGTGCTCACCCCAAACTGCCTCCCCTGCTGGCCTGCTTACCCCCAACTGCCCCCACCCGCTGGCCTGCTTGCCCCCACCTTCCCTCCCCACTGGCCTGCTTGCCCCCAACTGCCCCATTGCTGGCCTGTTACTCCAAACTGCCCCCTCTTGTCCTGATCACCTCCAAATGACCCCCATTGATGGCCTTCTCGGCCCCAACTGGCCCCCCTGCTGGTCTGCTTACCCCCAATGGCCCTGCCCCCCACCAGCCTGATCACCTACAACTGCCCTCCCCTCTTGGCCTCTAACTACCTCTACCTTGGCCCTGCCACCATGGCTTTGTCCAGAAGAACGTCCAGAAGGTCTCCTGGAAGGTCTCCCAGTCTAATTAGCATATTACCCTTTTATTAGTATAGACTAGTAGCCCTGCGCACGAATCCGTGCACCAGTAGCTCTCTGCAGGGTCTGGCCGCTCCGCGCCTGCTGCCCAGAGGCTCTCCACAGCCCAGAGGCCCATCTGTGGCCAGGCGCAGAACACTTGCCTTGTCGCCATGGCAACGAAGCAAGCATTCTGCCAGGCTGCTCACACTGCCCGCTCTTAGCGGCCACCCAACCTGGGACTGGGGGACTCCGGCAGGGCTGAGAGCACTGGGCACCGCCATCTTTGTGATGGGGTGATGGTTAATTTGCATATCACCCTTTTATTAGATAGGATAGAGGCCTGTTGCATGGGTGGGGCCAGCTGGTTTGCCCTGAAGGGTGTCCCGGATCAGGGTGGGGGTTCCCTTGGGGCATCGGGTGGCCTGGGTGAGGGGCCTGTGGTGGTTTGCAGGCCGGCCATGCCCCCATGGGGTGAGGGTCCCCACTGGGGGGGCATGGCCAGCCTGGGTGAGGAGCTGAGGGCTGTTTTCAAGCTGGCCACAGCCCCTTCAGGGTGGGGGGTCCCACTGGGGTGCCTAGCCAGCCTGGGTGAGGGGCTGATGGCTGTTTGCAGGCTGGCCAATCCCCCCAGTGGGAACCCTCACCCCATGGGGGTGTGGCCAGCCTGGGTGAGGGGCTGATGGCTGTTTTCAGGCTGGCCACACTCCCTTCAGGGTGGGGGTCCCCACTGGGGTGCCTAGTCAGCCTGGGTGAGGGGCTGATGGCTGTTTGCAGGCTGGCCACGCCCCCAGTGGGAACCCTCACCCCATGGGAGTGTGGCCAGCCTGGGTGAGGGGCTGATGGCTGTTTTCAGGCTGGCCACACCCCCTTCGGGGTGGTGGTCCTGCTGGGGTGCCTGGCCAGCCTGGGTGATGGGCTGATGGCTGTTTGCAGGCTGATCAAGTCCCCCAGTGGGGACCCTCACCCCATGGGAGTGTGGCCAGCCTGGGTGAGGAGCTGAGGGCTGTTTTCAGGCTGGCCATGCCCCCTGGCAATCCAGGCTCCCAGCCCCTCCTTATTTTCTTTTTCTTTTTTTTTTTTTTTCAGCACCTCCTTGAGAGGAGGCCAGGGCTGGCTGGAAGCAGGTATCTGGGATTTATTTATCTTCTATAATTAAAACTTTGTAGCCTTTAGCGGAGGCCAGGGCTGGCCAGGGCAGGCAGGAAGCTTGGCTTCCTCCATCGCCAGGGGCAACCCAAGCCTCCTGCTCGCTCCAGCACCATGGCCACTGCCATCTTTGTTGGGTTAATTTGCATACTCGTTCCTGATTGGCTGGTGGGCGTAGCGGAGTGGTGGTCAATTTGCATGTTTCTCTTTTATTAGTGTAGATACACATGTATAAGAAGAATGCTCATAACAGCTTTATTCATAATGTTCTTAAACTGAGAGCCCAAATTTCTGTCAATGATATAATTAATGCATTTTAAAATTATACAACAGAAAGACACAAGAAGGAACAAAATATAGCTCAACACACATAACAGCTGAATCTTGCAGGTGTTATGTTGAATGAAAGAAAAGAGTATGCACTAGAAAACTCCATGTATACAAAATTCCAAAGTAGGGCAAACAAATCTATGGTGGCAGAAGTCTGAATAGTGAATGGATCCCTTCTGAGGGTGGAGTCATGACTAGGAGGGGACAGGAAGGGCCTGCTTCTTCATCTAAATGCTGGTACATGAGAGTGTTCACTCTGTGACGATCCCATGAGCAGCTGCTGCACACTTATGACCGTGTAATTTGTGTGTGTGATATACTCCAGCAAACACCCGTACAGATATAACACAGAGTTCTCCACAGGATTTCATGTGGCACAGGAAGTGCAACACTTTCTCCTTTTTACAAGGTAGAATTCAAACTTCAAGGGAAAGTGTGTCAGGCACTGTGCTAATTTCTTCTCAGAAATCACTTTGTTAAATTGTCAGCACTGCCCATTGAGGTGGGTATTATGATCCCATTTTACAGACTAGCAAAATGAAGCTCTGAATGGAAGCACTTTGTCCAGGACGACACATCTGCTAAGTGGGTTATCACTCTGATTAGGGGCCGGTGGTCTTTAGTTCTATGTGATTGTGACTGATTGATGAGGACAGCCGCATTGAAGTTGGGAGCCTGGCATGAGGACAAATCACTGGAACCCCGTGTGCAGATTTCTTCTTTGTGAGTGTGAAGTGCAAAATTTACCCTCCCTCGTGCTAGTCCATATGAACTTATCAGGGATCACTCACACTAAAATTGAACTGCAGCATTCTTCCATCTAATGTCTCAACTTCCCTTGCACATTGGTGTTATTTCTGTACCGTTTGTCATAAAGCCTGGTATTGTTTCCAGTGTCATTTTATACACAAAACTTCTTCCACAGCAGGATTTACTCTTACAGTGTTTGTAAGGATAAAAAACTTGTATTATGTGAACCACCAATTCCATTTAATAATATTACAGCTTTACTTGGGGCATTTGATCTTTTTACTTTATAGCAAATTAAACTCAGATCAAAAAATGTTTATTCAAAATATATACACCCTGCCTAATTGCAAAAAGCTTTGGCTCATAATAAAAGGTACACATGAAATAAAGCTGAAATACACAATCTGCAACCTCATGGAAAGAGGAGGACCTAATTTAGGATCACACAAAGGCCATGGTTAAATATTAAATTCAGCTCTAAGCTTTCAGGAAGACAAGAAGTACATAAATCTCCTTACCTGATAAAAGGAAATAGAGCAGTTTTTCACAGAAGACAATTTTCTAGATACCAATTTCCAAGAGGCATGCCAAAGGAACTTATACAAAAGGTTTGATAATAAGGCATGCAAATTACGTATCAATGTAGAGTGATACAGAAGTGTCATTTAGGAGGAAAATCTTACAAACTGAGCAGCCCGGATTTTATTTTTATAGAATGAGTTCCAAGAAGAAGGAAAAAGAAAAGAAAAGAAAACAGAAACAAAGAGAGATTTGGGATTTTTAAATGTGGCAGAGACCAGGCGGTGTGGTCAGGACAGCAGGTCAGCCCTCCGAAGTCAGGCAGCAGTCATGGACCAGGCAGACCCTGTGCCTTCGGTGCCTTAGTTTTATGACCCAGAAAAATGCTAATAACAATACTTTCCCTGCCTACCTCACATTAAAGCACTCCGTGCATGCAAACTGCTCTACCGATGTAAAATCATCTGATCTCTAGCAGTGCCACCAAAATGGAAAAACACACATCAGGTTTCCAAGGTTGAGCAGTAAAAATTTGTCATTCTCATTGCAACCTTTGCCTTGAGGGTGATTTCATTTGTTCCATTTACTGTCCTTTCCAACTTTGTCAGGAAGAGCATTTATTAGAAAATTTCAATGTGTGATGAATCAGCACAGAATCACAAAAATGTGACCTTTCCCTATGAGTGGTGCTTGCCCAATATTCTGTCCTTCCCCTGTGGCACAAGGCCATAAGCAAAATTCCCCCCCTGAAAGTTGCGAGAGACAAAATGTGTGGGAGCAACTCTCTCGGGTGTTTATCCTCCAGAGAACATGCTTTTTCCTCCAAGCTGACAGTTCTGTCTTCCAACCTAGAAATTACCAGTGAACCCAGGACTCTGTGTGTGTGTGTGTGACATGTGTGCGTGTAAATGTGTGCTCATGTATGGGTATGTAGTCACCAAACAAGCAAGGCTCAGAATCCGGGAGATGAAGCATTCTCTCTTCCCTAAGGAGCCAAAGGCTTGTCCTTCAACTGGGGACCACTGCAGAGGCCACTGCTGCTGAGACGGCAAAAGCTGGTGCCATGTTTGATTACAAACAAGACAATATTTCATCACATAAGCACCTGTACTCCTGTGCCCACCAAACCTTTGGCTGCACAATCCCCTATCCATGTGTCATTGCCCAACCAAATGTCCATCCTGAGGCAGAGGAGCAAAGTACCACTGATTAAGAGAGAGGGAACATTGAAAAAGGCCATCGAGGCCACGGGCATCTCTCTATGAACATAAGCTGAAGAAGAGAAAGACCATGCCAACATTACAGATAAATACTTAAGAGTTTGAATTGGTATGTTCCGTTCAACTGAGCCAAACACACATTGCAAAGGGCTTCATTGTCAACTCAGACCAGTTTAAAATATATTTACATATAATTTTTCTTTTTTTTTAAATAAATATTGTTGAAAGTATTGCATATGTTGCTCTTTTTCCCCCCATTGACCTCTTTTAGGCCACCCCACCCCAGCCCCAGGCCTTCATCACCCTATTGTCTGTGTCCATGGGTTATGCATATATGCATACAAGTTCTTTGGTTGATCTCTTCCCACCTACTCACCATCCCCCACCTTCCCCTTGAGAGTTAGCAGTCTATTCCATGCTTCTATGTCTCTGGATCTATTTTGTTCATTAGTTTATTTTGTTCTTTAGATTCCACATCTGAGTGAGATCATGTGATACTTGTCTTTCTCTGACTGGCTTGTTTTGCTTAGCATAATACTCTCCAGGTCCCTCCATGCTGTCTCTAAGGATAAGAGATCCTTCTTTTTAACTGCTGCATAGTATTCCATGGTGTAAATGTACCACAGCTTTCTTATCCACTCATCTACTGATGGGCACTTGGGCTTTTTCCGGATCTTAGCTATTATAAATTAAGCTGCTATGAACATAGGACTGCATACATTCTTTCTGATTGGTGTTTCAGATTTCTTAGGATATATTCCTAGAAGTGGGATCACTAGGTCAAGTGGCAGTTCCATTTTTAATTTTTTTGAAGAAACTCCATACTGTTTTCCACAATGGCTGCACAAGTCTGCATTCCCAGCAATAGTGTACTAGGGCTCCCTTTTCTCCCCGTCCTCGCTAACACTTGTCATTTGTTGATAATAGCCATTATGACAGGTGTGAGGTGATATCTCATTGTCATTTTAATTTGCTTCTCTCTGATAATTGGTGACTTTGAGCATTTTTTCATATGTCTCTTGGCCTTCTGTAGGTTGACTTTGGAGAAGTGTCTACTAGTATTTAGGTCCTTTAACCATTTTTTAATTGGATTATTTGTTTTCCTTTTGTTAAATTGTATGAGTTCCCTACATATTTGGGATATTAACCCTTTATCAGATGTATCATAGCCAAATATGTTCTTCCATACAGTGTTTTCATTTTGTTGATGGTTTCTTTTGCTGTGCAGAAGCTTTTTATTTTGATGTAGTCCCATTTATTTCCTCCTTAGTTTCCTTTGCCCAAGCAGATGTATCCATAAACATATTGCTATGAGAGATGTCTGAGATTTTGCTGCCTATGGTTTCTTCTAGGATTTTGATTGTTTTGTGACTTACATTTAAGTCTTTTATCCATTTTGAGTTTATTCTTGTGTGTGGTATAATTTGATGGTCTAGTTTCTTCTGTTTTTTGTATCTATCTATATCTATCTATCCAATTTTCCCAACGCCATTTATTGAAGAGACTGTCTTGACTCCACTGTATGTTCTTGCCTATTTTGTCAAATATTAATTGAGTTTAATGGCTTGAGTCGATTTCCGGGTTCTCTGTTCTGTTCCATGGATCTACATGCTTGTTCTTGTGCCAGTACCAGGCTGTTTTGATTATAGTGGTTTTATATTGTAACTTGATATCTGGTATTGTTGATTCCTCCAACTTTGTTTTTCTTTCTCGAGATTACTGCTATATTTGGGGTCTTTTTTGGTTCCATATTAATTTTTGGAGTATATGTTCTAGGTCTGTAAAATATGCCATTGGTATTATAATAGGGATTGCATTGAAACTATAGATTGTTTTGGGTAGTATGGACATTTTAATGATGTTGATTCTACCAATCCGTAAACATGGTATATTCTTCCACTGGTTTATATCTTCCTCAATCTCTTTTTTCAATGTCCTATAGTTTTCTGAGTACAAGTCTTTTACCTCCTTGGTTTAGTTTATTCCTAAGTATCTGAATTTTTGTTGTTGTTGCAATGGTAAATGGGATTGTTTGTTTAGTTTTTCTTTCTGAGAATTTATTATGGGTATATAGAAATGCTTTGGATTTCTGGGTGTTAATTTTGTATCCTGCTACATTGCTGAATTCATTTATTAAATTTAGTAGTTTTACATATATTTTTCACTTAGCATTTGCATCATCCTATCAGTTGTCAAACTGCTGTTAGTGCTTTGAACTTGTATTCTAAACACAGTAGACCTCAGAAGAACCATCTTCTTAATGTAAGCTCCCAGTGGTGTTTTTGTAAGCACTTGCATCAGAATCAGCTGGGAGGACTTGATAAAATGCAGATTCCCTGGGCTCCACTACTGGCCTACTCGGGCAGCCTCTCTGGGGTGGACACTTAGGAGTTTCCATTTTGATCAAGCCGCTAGGATTATGTCTATGCACAATACATTTGAGAAGTTTATCAGAGTTAATTCAGAAAGGCTTGCATCTTGATGGTCAGCACACCAAATGACAACTGGTGAGCCAGTTGTGGGAAATGGTGAGAGTGCACAGTGTGTGAATGCGCACTCTGGCCTTTTGATCTACATGATTTGGGAGAAGGACAATGGTTTCATTGGACAACCCAGTGAACCTTGGCAACTGCAATATTATAAACATGCAGCAAAAGTCTAACACTTCATTGCCCTTCCCATTTGTGTTTTAATTCTGTTACTTTTCCCTTCTTGTCCCATTCAGTTCGAGTTTAAACTTCCCACTGAGACTAATGTTGCTTATACATAAGCCTTCAGTATTAATAGTGTCCCTAAAATTTGGGAGTACCGAGAAAGTCTTCTGACCCCTGCTTCCTCTCTCATAATCTATCGGAATGACTACAGGCTGTGCTCCTGTGTCACAGGATGCCATGACATTTCAGCAAACATGCCTGAGAGAAGATCCACCTGCTGCTGCACACACCTCTGGAGGTGAGACCCACACAGCCTTCTCCAAGCCCTTTATCTTGCTCTTTCCCTCCTTCCTTTCACGGTGTGAGTGTACCCATCTCCTTAAGTGACATTCCTGATTTACCATCTATCCTAATACCAGCCCTCCCCATGCCCAGCTCTCTTCTCCCTTCTTTTCTACTTTCTGACACATATATTCCCACCAAATTTGAAGGCATGAGAAGATGAGCTATGGGGGGAGAAGGGTGGGTAACAAAAAGACTGAAAAGAAAGCATAACTCCAGATTTATCTGTTTCTAGTGTCTTTAAACCTTTGACCTACAAGCTATTTGACAAATCTGATACTGACTTTTTGTTTAATTTTTTATATTATGTATAATGACATCTATTATACCAGGGCTCTTTACTTGTGAGATTCTGATTCTGAGGCATTTAACTTTGACATAAGCATTGAAGATTATGCTAATCTGATCCTGGTCAAAATTTCTCAATTGGGAAAGAGAGAGAAAGAGAGAGAACAAAAAACCTCTTTATATCTAAAATTCAGATCAAAAGCTTTTTATTTTAAAAATACAGGGAACCTCTAAAACAGTGAAATTGTCAGGAGATTTCACAAAGAGAGCATGTCACTTTCATTATGAGAAGCAAATTTTCCAAAATTTTCTGTGTGATTTAAGCATATGTGGATTAAATCAAGTGGATAGATCCAGCCGCATCCCTACCAGGTTGGCATTTATTTTTTTTAATTTAAATTTAAATTCTTTATTGTTTAAAGTGTTACATAAGTCTCCTTTTTTCCCCCACTGACCTCTCCCCGTCTGCCCCCACCCCCCAGCACATGCCCTCACCCTCCCTCCCTTGTCTGTGTCCATTGGTTATGCTCAAATGCATGCATACAAGTCCCTTGGTTGATCTCTTACTCCCTCACACCCCCACCACCCCCGCCTTCCCTTATAGGTTGGACAGTCTGTTCAATGCTTCTGTGACTCTGGTTCTATTTTTGTTCATCCGTTTATGTTGTTCATTATATCCACAAATGAGTGAGATCTTCCTTTGACTGGCTTATTTTGCCTAGCATAATGCTCTCCAGTTCCATCCATACTGTTGCAAATGGTAAGAACTCCTTCTTTTTTTTACAGCAGTGTAGTATTCTGTTGTGTAGCTGTACCACAGTTTCTAATCCACTCATCTGCTGATGGGCACTTAGGCTGTTTCCAAATCTTAGCTATGGTGAATTGTGCTGCTATGAACATAGGGGTGCATATATCCTTTCTGACTGGTGTTTCTGTTTTCTTGGGATATATTCCTAGAAGTGGTATTACTGGGTCAAATGGCAGTTCCATTTTTAAATTTTTGAGGAAACGCCATACTGTTTTCCACAGTGGCTGCACCAGTCTGCATTCCCACCAGCAGTGCAAGAAGGTTCCTTTTTCTCCACATCCTCCCAGGTTGTCATTTATATTTTGTTGTCTGTTGTTTCAAAGTAAAACTGCTTTTGTTGCTCACATCTAAATGTGGCTTTAACTATATGACCTACCAGCACCAAACCCTAAGATGCGTCTCTCTGCTAATTCCCACCACAACAGCTATAGCACGTGGTGAACTAATCTGAGCAAAGTTTCCTGCAATTGGCCAACCATAGTTATTCATCTGAAAAAAACAAAACACAAACAAAACAAAACAAGAAAGAGCTTTATAAAGGAATTACACAATTAGCAAAAGCCAGGGGGAAGAGATTTACATTGCTAAAGGGTTTAATTGAAGTACTTTGAATCCGGGGTGTGTGTGTGTGTGTGCGCGCGCGCGCGCGCGCGTGTTTCAATGGCAAAATTTGTGTCCATAACAGAGAAATCCTTTAAAAAATTGGTCTTGCCTGGCTTTGCAGACCTTCATCTGTACTCTTTGGCTATATCTAATCTTCCAGTGTCAGTATGTCACAGTTGTGGACCCTGAGGAAGAAGATTAAGAAGGGCTCCTGGTATCTAACTGGATGCAAATTAAAAACAAATAAATAAACAAACAGAAAAAAAAAAAAAAAAACAGAGCCTAGTAGCCATTTCTACACAGGGGCCTCTCACGCAAACTGCAGTTCAGGGAGAAGCCTGCACTGAACTACCCGCCTCTGCAGTGAACTGCCTGCTGCCTGCACTGTGATTCTGCCCCCTGAGCCGGTCCTTATAAAGGAGTTCCTATTTCAACCAATAGGACTGAAGCTTTTCCCATCCCATCAGAGCTGCACAGCTATATCCCCATCAGCTCATTTACCAACCAATCAGAGCAGCTCCATTTTGACCAATCAGGAGAGTGCCTTTTGGATCAATCAAATTGTAAGGATTTGGAGTCCTCATTTGCCTGAGGATAGACCAATCAGGGGTGAGGGGCAAAGACTTCTATCTATATAAGTCAGAGCTCCCTTGTGGCTCTGCGCACACATTTTGTTTCCACCTAAGCTTGAAGATGTGCTTCCCTGACAGGAGCTGAACCACTGAAACTGGAGCAGAGCAGAGCAGACCAGTGAGCAGCAGAGCTGTCTAGCTGGAGAAGGGCCTGGTCTCACAGTCATGCTGTTTTCACAGCCAGGCTGTATCACAACTGAGCTGTTTTGCACTGAGTAAAGTTTCCTTCTTCACAGCACCTCAAATTGGGGATTCCTGAATTGACACCAATGAACATCAGTTGACATGATGTTATCTCCCTCAGAACACAAAGCACACTTCTGCCCAGCTTCTCTTCATGATGGTATTATTAGTTTCCTCCCCTCCATACTAAATTACTGCTTTGTGCACTCTTAAAAGGGGAATGGACAGACAGACTTTGCTTCATATCTTGGCTCAGCCACTTACCACCTTGGAATGTAACTTCTCAGAATCTCAATTTCTTGATTGGAAACAGGAAAGGAAGGTTTGTGGTGCTTAAATAAGATTTGTGCCTTGTTCAGAGCCTGACAGAAAAGGTTATTTCCCTCCTCTGCACCCTCTCCAGGACCAGAGTCCTAACTTACACTCTCTGTCCAGCTTACTGGAGCAGTGGGCACTTGCTGTTTGGTTTGGACACTCAGCATCTCAACCCTGCCTGTGTTTGGGGAATTCCTGCTGAATGGGTTTTAGTGGAAGTTTTGGCAGCATTTTTGCTGCCAAATATGCTAATCTAACCACGAGATGTGTAGATTAGTCTAGTCTTTGGTATTTCTTGATTCTAGGGCAGTGGCATACAGCCTGGGCTCCCCTGATCAGAAAGACCCTCACCATACTTTGACACAGGAAGGGTTAGGGCCCAGTCTCTCTGGGTAGGAACAGCACCAGAGGTGATTGGAAGGGTGCTTTCTTGGGGCAAAGGTGGCATCAATGATGATGGCATTAATAATGCCAGAAAACCAAGTTCTGATAGAAGACATAGGACCACAGTCAACTATAGAATTCCCTCCCCCGCCCCCATTCCCCGTTCCAATCACATGCATGAGAACAAATGGCAATTTACTAAAGGCAAAAAAAAAGTGTAACTTACAGATCCCCTAGTTGATAGAGCAGCAAGATAAAAGAATGACCAATGCAACAACCTGATTGCTGTTGAATAAAAAAGTACCTTTTTATGAAAGCTAATAATAAAAAAGAGTCTAAATAAGTCTAAGTATTGCCATGTTTTTAAATTCTGATTTGCAAGTGAACTGTCTAAAACCCTTTCTATGTTTTCAGAACATGTAACTTGTAAGAAGTTGTGAATCAGCTTCCACTATTTGTGTTCTCTTAGGAGTGACACCACCACGTCTCTACCTACAATTTCCACTCCCACCAGGCTTTCCTTCTGCCAGGAAAGTCTGTAAGGGGGCAGCCGAGAAAGCCAGTTTGGTAAATGAGTAGTAGCTAGTACAGAGATGACTAGCAGCTGCAGCCCAGCCGGGTGCAAAGGCAGAATTTAAAGTGGAACAATCAAGAGATTGTTTTTAGAACTGGGGTGACATCATACACCATGGCCCTTTTATTCATCATCTGTATGGAACAGAGAAAGAAAGGGTCACTAATTACAGAGAAACAGATCAGAGTGCAATCTGGATTTTATAGCAGGAGCCTGCCCTCTCCTTGTTTGTGATGGTGCAAACAATGACCTTTTTTATTGTCTCTGATAAAGGGTGCATGAGAACCAGAATAGTGACGACAAAATCACCCCTATTTCCCTGTCTCCATCACTGGGCTTCTTGTCTGAGCCATTACCTGGGATAAGCAGGTTCCTTTAGATTTGTATGCTTTGTTTGTTTGTTTGTTTGTTTTTAGCCAAATTTAGAATTACATGCTATTGGTGAAATGCAGAGTTCTGAAAGACCTGCCTAATTATTCAGTGTTGTGCTTTTTAATTATAGCTGGGATTCCCTGGGTCCCAAGGAGCCATGAAGTAGATCAGAGGTCAGCAAACTCTGGCCCATGGGCCAAATGCAGCCACTGCCTGATTTTGTAAATAAAGCTGTACAGGAATATAACCACACCCATTGTTTACCTATGCTATCTTCTGTGGCTGCATTGGTGCAACAGGGATAGAGTTGAGTAATTGCAAAAAAGACTACATGACCTGCAAAACCTAAACTATTTACTGTTTGGCCTTTACAGAAAAAGTTTGCTGACCCCTGAGTTAGATGCTTGTTTTGTCTCTCAGCAGTAAGGAGCCACTTTGCTTAATGTTGTAGTAATTTGTCCTGCTTCCCTGGCACTAACCACATGTTTGCATGGGATAAGACAGAATCGAGGAGCAAATCAAGGGATGTTTCTCAAACATAGACCCCCTTGGAATTTCAAAGGTGACCACATGAGTGGAATTCCAAGGTGAACACACATGCGGAGAGGACTAAAAACCCACTGGCACAATCATGGAAGGATGTCTTTCACAGTTGAGGGTCTGGGATTGTCTGTGTGACCACATTATAGCAGATCTCTGGTTTAAAAGTCCCAAAGTCCAATCAAAGTATATTTGTTGAGGATTTATCTTGGTTGTTGTTAACCCTCCCACTTTTTTGGGGTTTGGGGGGAGTGTGATATATACACAGACTTCCACAACTCATTTGCAATTTCTGGGGGTTCTTGGACCCCCAAGAAGCTAATCCATAAGCCCCAGATTAAGAAACACTGATCTTTTTCTTTCTTTTTTTTTTTTTTTTTTTGCTAGTTGTGGGACAAATTGTAAAATGCACTAGTCAAAGAACCTGTTTTCAATTAGATTAATTAACAATTAGCAAGTACTTACTTGAAATTAATTTAAAATTAACAGCATCTACTCAGTGCCAGATAAGGGGTACAGACTATACGTCATTGGAATTGAGAGAAGAAATAGACTATTGTTCAGTGAGGTGAGAGAAGGGTTCACAGGTGAAATGGGATTTGTCCGAGACCTGAAAGAACAACTAGGTTTTAGACGAGCAGGAAGTAGGAGGGAAGATTGGACGGCAAATGTCCCCTAGGCTCAGACGGGTCTCAGTTTCTCACCAGTGGACCCAGGAAGAGGAGCACCTGCCACATCCCTCAACGGCGGTCACCTTAGAGCAGCTCCAGGTACAGGGCTTCAGAGGCGATCTCCGTAAACTGTCCCCGTCTCACACCTTGTCCAGCTAACTTATCACTGCATTTGGGTCAACAGCCTTTCCTGGCCCTAGTGGGCTGCGTGGGTGCTTGGCCTAACACTCTGCTGTTGCCTTCTTAAAATCTGTAATAATTTTTAAATTAAAAAACACACACAGCGTTTTCATTTTACACTGGGCTCCACAAATTACGTAGCCAGACCTGATGCCGGGGAAAAATGAATCCAACGTTAACATGATCAAATATGAATAAGAAAACAGGAAAATGTGCCCCCTGCCCCCACCTTGAAGCTGGAGTGTAAGAGAGCTCCAATCCTTTTTATACCCTGTACTAAGAAGTTGCCACAAGTACTTAGAAGTCAAGTTAAACTTCTTTAGATGAATAACATGAGGCTAATTATACTCTTCTAACTTTTCACATAGAAAGGGATGTCTAATTTTTCACTTATACAATTAAAATTTGCTTTTCTAAATTTTAGGATTTCTTTTTCTTTTTTTAAGGTGACTTGTTATTTTTATTTATTTATTTATTTTAATTGGATCAGACTGAACTTTATTTTTTTTTCATCTTTATTGTTGAAAGTATTACATATGTTCCCTCCCCCACCCGCAATGATCTCTTCTAGCCCACCCTCGCCCCTCCCCCACAGGCCTTCACCACCCTATTGTCTGTGTCCAAGCATACAAGTTCTTTGGTTGATCTTTTCCCCCCTCCCCATCCTCCCCCACCTTACCCCCTGAGATCCAACAGTCTGTTCTATGCTTCTATGTCTCTGGATCTATTTTGTTCATCAGTTTATTTTGTTCATTGGATTCCACAAATGAGTGATATCATGTGATACTTGTCTTTCTCTGACTGGCTTGTTTTACTTAGCATAATACTCTCCAGGTCCCTCCATGCTGTCTCTAAGGGTAAGAGATCCTTCTTTTTTACTGCTGCATAGTATTCCATGGTGTAAATGTACCACAGCTTTCTTATCCACTCATCTACTGATGGGCACTTGGGCTTTTTCTAGATCTTAGTTATTATAAATTAAGCTGCTATGAACATAGGACTGCATACATTCTTTCTGATTGGTGTTTCAGGTTTCTTAGGATATATTCCTAGAAGTGGGATCACTAGGTCAAGTGGCAGTTCCATTTTTAGTTTTTTTGAAGAAACTCCATACTGTTTTCCATAATGGCTGCACCAGTCTGCATTCCCACCAGCAGTGTACTAGGGTTCCCTTTTCTCCACATCCTCACCAGCACTTGTCATTTGTTGATTTGTTGATGGTAGCCATTCTGACAGGTGTGAGGTGATACCTCATTGTCATTTTAATTTGCATCTCTCTGATGATTAGTGACTTTGGGCATTCTTTCATATGTCTCTTGGCCATCTGTACGTCCATTTTGGAGAAATGCCTATTTAGGTCCTTTGCCCATTTTCTAATTGGATTATTTGTCTACCTTTTGTTAAGTGGTATGAGTTCCCTATACATTTGGGATATTAACCCTTTATCAGATGTATCATTGCCAAATATGGTCTTCCATTCAGTGGGCTCCCTTTTCACTATGTTGATGGTTTCTTTTGCGGAACAGAAGCTTTTTATTTTGAGGTAGTCTCATTTGTTTATTTTCCCCTTAGTTCCCTTGCCCTAGGAGATGTATCCATAAACATATTGTTACGAGAGATGTCTGAGATTTTGCTGCCTAAGGTTTCTTCTAGGATTTTGATGGTTTTGGGACTTACATTTAAGTCTTTTATCCATTTTGAGTTTATTCTTGTGTATGGTATAAGTTGGTGATCTAGTTTCATTTTTTCACATGTAGCTGTCCAATTTTCCCAATACCATTTATTGAAGAGACTGTCTTGACTCCATTGTATGTTCTTGCCTCCTTTGTCAAATATTAATTGAGTTTAATGGCTTGGGTCGATTTCTGGGTTCTCTGTTCTGTTCCACTGATCTATATGCCTGTTCTTGTGCCAGTACCAGGCTGTTTTGATTACAGTGGCTTTGTAGTATAAGTTGATATCTGGTATTGTGATTCCTCCAACTTTGTTCTTCTGTCTCAGGAGTGCTATGGCTATTTGGGGTCTTTTTTGGTTCCATATAAATTTTTGGAGTATATGTTCTTGATCTGTGAAATATGCTGTTGGTATTTTAATGGAGATTGCATTGAAACCATAGATTTCTTTGGGTGGTATTAAATCATTCTAATTTTAATGATGTTAATTCTACCAGTCCATGAACATGGTAAATTCTTCCAACTGTTTATATTGTTCTCTATCACTTCTGTCAACATCCTATCGATTTTTGAGTGCAAATCTTTTACCTCTTTGGTTAAGTTTATTCCTAAGTATCTTAGTTTTTTGTTGTTGTTGTTGCCATGGTAAATGGGATTGTTTGTTTAGCTTCTCTTTCTGAGAATTCATTATTGGTGTATAAAATGCCTCCGATTTCTGAGTGTTAATTTTGTATCCTGCTACATTGCCAAATTCATTTATTAAATCTCGTAGTTTTTTAGTGGAGTCTTTGGGGTTTTCTATGTACAATGTCATGTCATCTGCAAATACTGAGAGTTTTGCTTTATCCTTTCCAAGTTGGATTTATTTTATTTCTTCTTCTTGTCTGATTGCTGTGGCTAGGACTTCCAGCACTATGTTGAATAAGAGTGGTGAAAGTGGACATTCCTGTCTTGTTCCTGTCCTTAGGGGAAATGCTTTTAGCTTTTGCTCATTGAGTATAATACTCGCTGAAGGTTTGTCAGATATGGCCTTTATTATGTTGAGATATAATCCCTCTATTCCCACTTTGCTGAGAGTTTTTATCAAAAATGGGTGTTGGATTTTGTTAAATGCTTTTTCTGCGTCTATTGATATGATCATGTGATTTTTGTCTTTCAATTTGTTTATGTGATATATCACATTTATTGATTTGTATATATTGTACCAGGCTTGCATCCCAGAATACATCCCACTTAGTCATGGTGTATTATCTTTTTAATATATTTCTGGACCTGATTTGCTAATATTTTGTAGAGGATTTTAGTATCTATGTTCATCGGGGATATTGGCCTGCAATTCTCTTTCTTCACAGTATCTTTATCTGGTTTTGGAATTAGGATAATACTGGCCTCATAAAAAGAACTTGGAAATATTCCTTCCTCTAGGATTTTTTGGAATAGTTTGAGGAGAATAGGTGTTAGTTCTTCTTTGAATGTTTGGTAAAACTCCCGTGTGAAGCAGTCCAAACCAGGGCTTTTGTTTTCTGGGAGTTATTTATTACTGCTTCAATTTCATCAGTTGTTATTGGCCTATTCAGGTTTTCTGATTCTTCCTGATTCAGTTTTGGATGGTTGTGTTTTTACAGGAAATTTTCCATTACATCCACATTGTTCAGCTTGTTGGCATATAGTTGTTCATAGTATTTTCTTGCAATTCTTTGTATTTCTGTGTTGTCAGTTGTTACTTCTCCATTTTCATTTCTGATTTTAATTATTTGGGTTCTCTCTCTTTGTTTCTTGATGAATCTGGCTAATGGTTCATCAATTTTGTTTATCTTTTCAAAGAACCAGCTCTTGGTTTCATTGATTGTTTTATTTTTATTTTTTAGTCTCTATGTCATTTATTTCTGCTCTAATCTTTATTATTTCCTTCATTCTATTTACTCTGGGCTTTTCTTGTTTTCTTTCTAATTCTTTAAGTTGTAGAGTTAAATAGCTTATCATTAATTTTTCTTGTGTTTTTGGGGTGTTTTTTTTTTTTTTGAGGTAGGCCTGTAGTGCTATGAGCTTCCCTCTCAGGACTGATTTCACTGTGTCCCAGAGATTTTGGGTTGTTATGTACTCATTTTCATTTGTTTCCAGGGTATTTCATATTTCTTTCTTGAGATCATTGTTACTCCTTTCATCTATATATATATAATAGAGGAGTATGCAAATTATCTGGGACACCATCACATCACGACCATTCACAGGGTGGGTGGGGCTGCGGGGCCTCGGGGCCATGGGGCGGGACTCTGGGTCTAGTGCGATTTTGTCCCCCCCAGGCAGACTCCCCCGCAGCCCCACAGCCGAATCCCGACACCAACCTGGGGTTTACTAAACTTTACTGGAGCCGCTCCCCACACCCCCACTCCCTGCCCCAGGACCGCGCTGCCCGCAGCAGGTTACCCCAGCAGCCTCCTGACAGGCAGGCAGCCAGGGAGAGCCAAGTGGGGCAGGGGCTGCAGGGAGCCATGGAGGGGCGGGGCAGCCAGAGCCAAGTTCCCAGGGGCCTGAGGAGAGCACCTGACAGGAGCCCGGACTGCAAAGAAGGAAGAGAAAGCAGCCACGGGGAGCTCTTCCAATCCCCCTGCACAGACACCCTCCCCAGCCCCCGCACCCCTGGGGGGACGGGGAGGCTGACCGGATGGGGAGAAGACCCAGCCTCGGGGTAGCCGCAGCCCGCACCTCCGACTCCTGATCTCTTCCCCCCCGCCACTCCCACCAGGGGCGCTCACAACAATAGCAAGCCAGCGACAAACCATCAGTGCCCCCGAGGCACCCAGGACCCGCCACTGCCGGGCCCCCTCCACTGGGGCCGGGCATGCCTCTCCTTCTTACAACTCCAGACCTGGGTGGAGGCAGGCCTGAGTGGCCCATCAGGGTTAGACCCATCTCCCCCAGCACCCCGACAGCAATGGCGCCTTTTCTGAAGCAGAAGCACACTGAACCTCGCCAAGGGTGTGGCTAAACCCACCCTCCTAGCCCACATGGCCCCACCCCAGCCTGGCCCCCGCCCCACTCCAGAAGATTGGAGCCCTGCCCTGAGCAGGTACAGCTGCGAAATGGCCACGTACAATTTAAAGAATGGCGCCAAGTGGGGAGGTTTGACAGTTACTCCCCCTTCTGCCTCGCCGCCCTCCTACTGCCCCCCTAATGCCCTGCCCCCTCGCCAGTGCCTCCAGGGACAACCACCACTACAGGGCTGCTGGTCAGAGCCTGCCCCTCCGAGGCCTGCAGAACCCTTTGCAAAGCCTCCATAGCTACAGTCCCAGGAAACAATCATGCCCTCCTCCCCTAATCAGCACCTGCCACCTGCGAGGGTACACGTGGGCTTAAAAATAACAATCCCTTCCCGTTTAGACATCACTTACTTGATGAAACATTTCTAGGTTTATTAGCTCAGAACCGCCTCATGACAACCCAGTGAGGTAGGCGGAGAAGAGATTACAATTCCCATGGTATATGCGTATGTATTCAGAAATGAAGCTCAGAGAGGAAAAGTGTCAAGCCTAGTGGTTCCCAAGGTGTAGCACACACCCCACAGGGGGGCCAATTTGATTTTAAGTGGGGGCAATTCGGGAATGAGTTAACAGTGAATTTTTTGCATTTCTTATGATTCTAGGGGGCCTCATCTATATCATATCCCATATAATAAAAGGCTAATATGCAAATGACCAAATGGTGGAATGACCAGTCATTATGATGCGCACTGACAACCAGGGGACAGACACTCAATGCAGGAGCTGCCCCCTGGTGGTCAGTGTGCTCCCACAGTGGGAGCGCTACTCAGCCAGAAGCCAGGCTCACGCTCACGGCTGGCGAGCACAGCGGCAGTGGTGAGAGCCTCTCCCGCCTCCGTGGCAATGCTAAGGATGTCCAACTGACGGCTTAGGCCCACTAAGCCGTCAGTTGAACATCCCCCCGGGGCTCCTGGACTGCGAGAGGGCACAGGCAAGGCTGAGGGACCACCCCCCAAGTGCACAAATTTCGTGCACTGGGCCTCTAGTTGTTTAATAATGTGCTATTTAGCCTCCATGTGTTTTCATGTTTTTGAGTGTTTTTACTCTAGCTGATTTCTAATTTCATTCCATTGTGATCTGAGAAGATGCTTGATATGATTTCAATCTTCTTGAACATGTAAAGCTTTGTTTTGTTTCCTAACATGTGGTCTATATTTTAGAATGACCCATGCACACTTGAGCAGAATGTATATTGTGCAGCTTTTGGGTGAAATGTTCTGTAAATGTTAATTAAATCCATCTGATCCTGTGTGGATTTAATAGTCATTAAGAGTCACTGTTTCCTTGTTAATTTTTTGTCTGGAAGATCTATCCAGTGAAGTCACCAGGGTGATAAAGTCCCCTATTATGACTGTATTGCTGTAGATCTCTCCCCTATAGTCCTCCAGAAATTTGTTTGTCTGTTTGTTTTTATATATTTAAGTGCTCCTATATTGGGTGCATATATGTTTACCAGGGTTATATTCTCTTGTTGGATTGACCCCTTTAGTATTATGTAGTGACCTTTATTATCTCTTGTGATGGCCTTCATTTTTAAGTCTATTTTATCAGATATGAGTATTGCTACCCCAGCTTTTTTGTTTCCATTTGCATGGAACATTTTTTTCTATCCCTTCACTGTCATCCTGTGTGAGTCTTTTGTTCTGAGGTGGGTCTCTTGTAGATAGCATATAATTGGGTCATGTTTTCATATCCATTCAGCTACCCTGTGTCTTTTGATTGGAGCATTTAATCCATTTACATTTTAAGTCATTATTGATAGGTATTTATTTATTGCCATTTTAATTCTTTATTCCTGTTTTTCTTTCTCTCTATTTCTTTTTTATAAAATATATACTTTTATTGATTTCAGAGAGGAAGGGAGCGGGAGAGAGAGATAGAAACATCAATGATGAGAGAGAATCATTGATCAGCTGCCTTCTGCACACCCCTGGGTATGTGCCCTTACTATGAATTGATCCATGACCTCCTGGTTCATAGGTCAATGCTCAAGCACTGAGCCATGTGGACTGGACTCTATTTCTTCTTCATTACAGCAGTTCCTTTAGCATTTCTTGTTGTGCTGGTTTGGTGGTGATAAACTCCTTTAGCCTTTTTTGTCAGAAAGCTCTTTATATCACCATCTCTTTTGAATGATAGCCTTGCTGGATACAGTAATCTTAGTTTCAGATCCTTGCTTTTCATTACCTTGAATATTTCATGCCATTTCCTTCTGGTCTGTAGAGTTTCTGATGAGAAATCAGCTGACAGCCTTATGGGAGCTCCTTTGTAGGTAACAAATTGCTTTCCTCTTGCTTTCTTTATCTTTGTCTCTAATTTTTGGCATTTTAATTATGATGTGTCTGGCATGGGCCTGTTTGGGTTCTTCTTGCTTGGGACTCTCTGTGCCTCCTGGACTTGTGTGACTTTTCCCTTCACCAGGTTATGGAAGTTTTCTGCCATTATTTCTTCAACCATATTCTCTAACACTTGCTCACCTTCTAGCTCTCCTATGATGCAAAAATTGTTATGTTTCATGTTGTTCCACAGCTCCCTTAAGCTGTTCTCCTGTTTTTTCATTGTTTTTTCCTTTTTGTTCTCTGATTGAGTGATATTTTCTATCCTGTCTTCTATTTCACTGATCCGATCCTTGGCGTCCCCTAATCTGCTGTGTATTCCTTCCAATATGTTCTTTTTGTTGTTGTTGTTAATCTTCCCCCAATGATATCTTCCCATTGATTTTTAGAGACAGTGGAAAGGAGAGGGAGAGACAGAAAGAGAGAAACATCCATGTGAGAGCGACACATCAATTGGCTGCCTCCTGCACATGCTCTGCTCAGGGTCAGGTATGGAGCCTGCAACTGAGGTATATGTCCTTGACTGGAATGAAACCCAGGACCCCTCAGTCCAGAGGCCGATGCACATTGGGCCCAAATCTGCTAAGACCCAATGTGTTCTTTATTAGTGCTATATCATTCTTGATTTCTGACTGGTCTTTTTTCATAGTTACTTTACCTTTTCTCATGCTGTTGAGCATCCTTGCCATCATTATTCTGAATTCTATATCTGATAAATTTCTTATCTCCATTTTGTTTGGCTCTTCTGGGGAATTCTCTTGTTCTTTCATTTGGGGCTTGTTTTTTGTCTCCTCATTTTGGTTGCCCTGTTTGGGTTTGTGTTTATGTTTTAAGTAGATCTGCTATGACTTCCAATCTCTAGTGCAATGTCAAGCATTGTTTGTAACTTGCCCTGAGTAACCTGTTTGGAGCTACCAGCAATCCACAGCTTGTGGCTCCCTTTGCTGGGGCTAGGTGCCTTTGGAAAGGACCAAGATGTGCACCTGGGTCATCGTTTTCCTAGTCCCTGGCCCAGAAGGAGATCAAGCAAAGACTCAAAGCCTCATGATCTCACTCATTTATGGATAATAAAGCACATTATAAACTGATGAACAAAAATAGATACAGAGGCAGAGAAGAGATCATGTGAGATCATGTGGTATTTTTCTTTCACTGACTGGCTTATTTCACTTAGCATAATGCTCTCCAGTTCCATCCATGCTGTTGCAAATGGTAAGAATTCCTTATTTTTTATAGCGGTATAGTATTCCATTGTGTACATGTACCATCGGTTTTTAATTCACTCATCTGCTGATGGGCATTTAGGCTGTTTCCAAATCTTAGCTATTATAAATTGTGATGCAATGAACATAGGGGTGTATATATCCTTTCTGACTGGTGTCTCTGTTTTCTTGGGATATATTCCTAGAAGTGGGATTACTGGGTCAAATGGCAGTTCCATTTTTAAATTTTTGAGGAAACCCCATACTTAGATGTTTTCCACAGTGGCTGTGCTAGTCTGCATTCCCACCAGCAGTGCACGAGGGTTCCTTTTTCTCCACATCCTCTCCAGCACTTGCCGTTTGTTGATTTGTTGATGATAGCCATTCTGACAACACTCAGACAGTCTTGATTAGCCTCAGAACTTCAGCTGCTGTCTGTGGGTGCCCATCCAGCCCTTTTGCACTTCCGCACTTCATACCAGCCTCTATGTGGTCTCCACGTTCCGTCCTTGTTTATCAGGGTTCTCTCCAGCTAGTCTTCAGTTGATTATTCAGGATGGTTTTTCTGTATTTTAGTTGTAATTCTAGTTTGGTCCTGGGAAAGTGTCACTGTAGCTTCCACGTACTCTGCTGCCATTTTGTAATCGCTCCTAAATTTTAGGATTTCTAATACACATTTTTAAAACAGAAAAACCAACTGATATAATGCTATCACTAAAAGAGGGGAGAAATATATTTAAATGTATTTTCAATTTCATTCTTTATGTCTCTTATTTTATAGCTTACTCTATATTTTCCAAATTGCTATAACATTTTGTGTTGGTCCCTTTCATGTACACAGAGTCTTTGGTTCAAGAGGCTCAAATCCTTTGACCTGCATGAAGGACCAGCCTTTCTACCCCTGTAAGGCTCATGATTTTCCTTGTATAGTTGATTCAAAAAAATTTCTTTCAGGACTTCTTTGCTATTGGAGATTTTGTTTATCTTCTGAGAACTAGGAAATTTAAATTTTAATATAGTGGGGAGAAAAACGTGTCACTACTAGAACTGTCAAGGCTTGAACTTTGTTTAGAGGACTTAGTATTTATTCAACAAACTAATGCAGTGTTTCCATTACTTTAAAGTAAATTTCAACTTTTCCTGTGGGTATAAATGCAAAATGTAAAACAAATGAGCAGAAGGAAAATGATGTTATTAAGACCATATGCCTTAGTGATACCTCATTCAGGGAGCTATCCATTTTCTATAAAAAAAAATATAGTATTTGAATCTGACAAGAAACTAGAGCTTGGTTAAGCTAAAAGTGTGCAGGAAGTTCTTGAGTCCACTTCAACTTGTTTTGATGGGAATGATTAACCATGTAATTTGAGTCCTCCATAGTTAGACAACATGGAGAAGTTTGTGTGGATCAAGAATTGAGATGTTTAAATCAGTGGTAGTCAAGTAGGATCTATAGACCCCAAGAGTTCCAAGACCATTTCAAGAAGTCCTAGAGATCAAAATCATTTCTGTAACAAAATACTAAGATGTCATTTGACTTTTACTATGTTGACACTTGTACCAATGTTACAAAAGCAATAATAGGTAAAACTGCTGGGCCCTTGGCCTCAGTCAAGGTCCCCAACTGTACAAGCAGTACCATTAAAATCGTCACTCTGCTTTATTTGTAGTTTAAAAAAATAACAACAGCCTGTCTCACTTAAGAATGCCCATTATAATGTAGAAAAACTTTAAATTTTAACCTTTGAGTCCATATCATCTTAATGTTTTGTATGACAAAATGGAAAGTACCAATAAAGCACTTCTGTTGTACGCAGCAGTACAATGATTGTCTCAAGAAGCACTTGTGCAATAGCTGAGTTGCAGCCTTTTATTTCCATGGTACACTATTTTACTTGAAAGAATGAGTATCATAAAGACTATTGTTATTCAGACATGGGTGTTTCTTAGATATTTTCTCAAAAATCGTGTTACTGAAAGGAAAACAACAAAAAGTATTAGTAGCCAATAGTAAAATTCAAGTTTCTAGCAAAACTTAGATTATTGAAAACATGTGTCCATTGCCATGAGCTTGACAGCTTCCCAGTATCTCAAGACTTCTCTGATGATCTTGGTGGTGGCATTAACAGATGTGCTTTTTTGATATTATACAGGAATGAAATGTGTCAACATTTGGAAGATCTGCGTAATTTGGTGAACTAATATTTTTTAGATGATCAATGCATGATGTTACCAAATGATGTATGGGTAAAACAGCCATTGAGGGTCTAAGATAGAACAGTGGCTTTTAGTGTAACATTATGAATCTGAAACTGATATGATTTCAGATTCCACATCGCGACTCACTTTTAAGAAACAATGCTTGTCATTCTGGCCAGTGTGGCTCAGTTGCTCAGTTGGTTGAACATCATCCTGTGCACTTAAAGGTCACTGGTTCGATTCCTGGTCAAGGCACATGCCCAGGTTGCGGGTTGGGTCCCTGGGCATGGGTGTGTATAGGAGGCTACTGATTGATGTTTCTTTCTCTCTCGCTCTTTCCCTTCCTCTTTCTCTAAAACACACACACAAACACACACACACACACACACACACACACACACACACACACACAGTAATGCTTGTCAAGAAACGCAAAGCCATCATTATCTGAAAAGGCTGTTTAAATGCTCCTCCTTTGTCCTCCTACATATCAGTGTGAGGCCAGATTTCCTCACTTCAACTAAGACAACATACTATAGTAGGTTCAGATTCAATGCAAAAGTAGAGATGAGAATCCAGATGTCTTCTATTAAGCCAGACACTAAAGAGATTTACAAAGTTCCAAAACAATGCCACTCTTATTACTCATATTTGTTTTATTTGGGAAAATAAACCTATTTTCGTAAATATGTATTATTTATGTAATGGGATTACTACTGTGCTTTTTAAATAAAATAAGCATTTTAGAACTTCTCAATTTTATTTTTTAATTTTATAAATATTAGTCATCGAGCCCATCATAAAAGCTCTTCAAGATCCTCAGTTTTTGTGAGCAAAAAGGGGCCTGTGACCAATAAATTTGAGAACCCCTGTCTTATATGAACTAAATACAAGTCAATGACATGAGTCCCATTAGTCTTATTCTCTGGCATGTTTTTCCTCATGTCTGTTTCTTTTTTCTTCTAAGTTAGGCTGTGTGCCAGGACTCCATGCTTCTAAGGTTCCAACTCTGTTTCAAGTCTCCATGGCCAAAACTAAACCAGGTGGCTGAAGAATATCCTTTGGGGAGAGAGTGCCTGAATTGATGGAGAAGTGGACCAGAATTCCAAATCACTTTATCTATCAAGACCTGTCAGAGTTCATTCAACATTGACCAATAATGAGTGCTACAGATTCTGCAGTAAACATTAGCAAGAAACAATTGAATCCAAGCAATTTTATAGAGAATTTTGTTTCCTATGTTATATTTGGTCAGAAGCATAAAGGATATTCACTTTTTTTTTTTTTTCTGAACTCTGCCACTCTGCAGTAACTATATTAACAGGAACAGATTAGTAGGTTATATAAACAAGGTTCCCTTGGGTTTGAAATTTAGATTGTTATACTATTTACTTTTCTCCCTCTTGAGTTCCCATCTTGCCCAAGACCATAAGCCCAAGAATTTCCCAGTATCATTACAGAAATCTACACAGTCTTTTAAACAGCTGCTGAATGTTGATGGTCTCATGATTCCTTAAAGGAATTTCTCTGTGGGTTGGGGAAGTCACCATCTATGAATCAATTAAATATTGGAAGCTCATCCACAAAAATTAAAGGAATATTGTGGAATTCTCAGAATCTCGGAGTAAACTATTCCCTCTTTCATAATTAAGAACTTGGTGAGAGCAAACTCCCCATTGCCTTCTTTCAGTTTCTGTTTAATGAAAAGACTCTTCTTGGTAAATGATAAAAGTAAATGGGTGACTCCAAAAACTGCAGTACACAAGTCTCCTGATTTCACTTTCACACATTTCTCCTGGCTCTGACTTCCTAAGGTGATCACATTGGTTGAACTGTAGGGCTTTCCTTGATGTGATAGATGGAAACACAGCCAGGGCAAAGTGATTTTCTCCATTGACACACTAAGCAATACCCTAAACAGCTTCGCTTCACTCAGTGTGAGCCCACGGAGAGTACCAAGCACCCACAGCTCCTCACTGCTGCACTGGCTTCCACTGCAGGCTGGGCCAGGTATCCAGAGCCTAAAGAGCCCCATGAAACTAAAGCTGGAACCTGCTTTGTGTCCAGTTTGTGCTTAGTCCCTTCTTTCATGTCAGAGATAATTACAATACTCAACTTCTAGTCTCAGTTGAAACCAGGAAGTTAGCAGAAAACTTTGGGCCGGGGAAGGTGCCAGAAAGGCTTCTGTACACAGATCAAATTAGCATACTCATTAATGGAACTGAGTTTACCTCTGATACTATGATGATCCAGTCATTGATAATAAGAGAGGGAAAATCATGTACCCTTCTGGCCCAATAAAAAAAAAAACAAATATGAAGGAGCTGCTTTTTACATATCTCTCAAATTCACTGCTTTTAACCTTCAGTTTTATTAGATTTTTGAAATTCTATTGAGCAGTTGTGTTCAGTTTGGTGGCTTCAGACATAGTACAGAGGTTAGGTGAGTGGTCCTGCTCCCAAATGGTAAGTCAAACCCTGCGGTCCAGGGGACTTCCATTCACTACCTAACATCAAAGGACTTGCTGCAGGCCCCTAAGATCTTTTCTAAGTTAAATTAATATCTTTTCTAAGTTAAATTCATGTCTTATTTATCTACATAAAAATGTGAATTTCTTTTTATATTAGCTAACATTTCCAACCTACCCAAACTGAATCAAACAAATAAATAAGTCAAACACTGCCTGGACGGGGCTACCACAAATGTCCCAGTATTCCCAGTTTTGTTGACTCCGAAAACCAAGTTAATCTTAATGTGTCAGGCTCACTGACTCAACTCATCTGAATTGTAAGGCTGAAAATCAGACCCTGAACCTTGGTGACCCTCTAGGGCAGGGCCACCATGATATGTGACTGCATTTAGGTTTACTCCTCTTTAAAAGTTTGCTTATGTTTGGAGGCAAACTTAACTCTAAAGTGTAAAGTGATTTTGAAGTTAATCTTCTAATGAACTAGGTTTTCTCATGCTCCTGAAATTCTAATGCCTTATTTGTAAGCAAGGCCTCCCTCCATACTCTCCATTACGACAGAAATAAGCAAACAGCCTTTCCTCACAGTCAGCTGCCCCTGTGAACAAAAACAAGAGGAGATCCAAGATATTTGTAATCATTTATTGGGAAATCTCTGGCAGATGCATAGGTGGACTGATTCCAACAGCGTTCCACTTCCTTCTAGTGCCATATGAGTAATTAATTGTTAAGAAACATGCCCTGGCTGGTTTGGCTCAGTGGATAGAGCGTCGGCCTGCGGACCAAAGGGTCCCAGGTTCGATTCTGGTCAAGGGCACGTGCCTCGGTTGCAGGCTCCTCCATGGCCCAGGCCCTGGTCAGGGCACGTGCAGGAGGCAACCAATGGTTGTGATGTGTTTCTCTCACATCGATGTTTCTCTCTGTTTTTCCCTCTCTCTTCCACTCTCCCTAAAAATCAATGGAAAATTATCCTTGGGTGAGGATTAAACAAAAAAGAAACAGCAACCTCCTGAGTACTCAGCCCACAGAGGACAACCATGGATTACAAATTATCTAAAAATGGAAAAGAGTGATCTAAAGAAGCAACTTGTCTAAAAGATAGCATGTAAAGACATTACTGAGAACACCTTGGAAACCCAGAAGTCTAGCCAGGTGACTAAAGCCCATTTTTTCAGGTCTGAAATGAAAGGAAGAACTTTGCACATAGGTATGAAAAAGAGATTTTTCAATTGTTGATTGAACAGTGCTTAAGGGAGAGAGAAGAACCAAGATTATTAGCTCCTCAAGGGCAGGTCACTGTCTTATTCATCTTTGCATCATCTGCCAGTGCCTGGTATGGTGACTGTATATAGTATATACTCAGTATATATTCATCATTTGACTTGTTTTATGGCAGAAGTCTTGATTATTAGAAATAATTTTATCAGATGTTCCATAGCCTGCAGGCCATTTAATTTTCTTAGGGTATTTAATTATCCGTGTTCTAATTCAAAGTTTGCCAAGCACACGTCTGGTCACAGATGTGTTTTCCCAATGTCTTGATATCTGGAAAGGCTCTGGAGAATAGATACAAGTATTCTGGTCACTGAAATGGACTACCTTCCACAGCAAATTGATATATTGGAATTGGGTTCTATGAGATTTGTTAGCTTGGATCAGTACACTAGAGTCAGATTAACTCTACATAACCTCATATAATCAAGTATCTGAACCAGTAAACCTAAGGACAAGACCTTGGACTGTGCTAAATCCTTCAAGACACTGCTGCTGCTGAATTGCAGACCCGTTCCAGTACTAGTGCCAAAGTCATCCACCAAAGGCATTCCCCACAGACAGTAGTTATAATTGTGGCATAAATAAATAAGTAAATCACAACTAAATAAAAATAAACTTTATCACTTTTTGCTATTTTGAATGGTGAAAGGTATTGAGATATAAAAAGAATGTAGCAAATTGGGTGAAAATATAGGCTTTGGAGATTGAATAGCTAGGATTAAATTGGGTTATTACTTTGTGAATTTAAGAGAATTGTTTAACCTTCCTAAATCTCAATTTTCTCTGTGAAATTGAGATAATAATAATATCCATTTCATTAGGTTGTGAGGATTGAAAGGGATAATCTACCTAGAAATTTAAATCTTCTACAGCTGGCCATATAGTGGACTGTAGATTTAAAAACTCTCCCACCACAGATTCAATATTTTTTAAAAATGTATGGTTAAGGTAGCAAGAGGGTAAAGCATTTCTCCAAAATCAGGAATAAAGCTGTAGGATACATCTAGGGAAATAACAGATCATTGAACATTCAGCTAGCCTTGAGGCATCTTCCAGTCCTAGCTGGCCTAGAGCTTTAAATCTCAATGGAAACATGGGCAAAGATTAGGCAGGAGGAAAACCGGAGACCATCACAGAAAGGTAGGACACATGCAAGGCTATGCCCTTAGAGAAGTGTTAAACACGAGGAAAACATAAACACCCTATCCAAGCTGCAGACAAGGAAAGGTATCTGTCTTAGCTTTTAGTAGAAGGAAAAATAGTCTCCCCTGGAGCTGTCATATTTAGCAAGTAAAAATACAGGGTGAGGGGAATATATATTTGAATTTTATATAAATAACCTACTTATACTAAATTTGAATTTGACATAAAAACCTATTTATACCAAAAAAAAGTATTCATTGTTTATTTGAAATAAATTTAACTGAGCATTCTGTATTTTTATGGCAACCCTACTCCTTGAGAATCCATGGTTATTAGCCAGCCCTAACACAGAATTGGGTCCTGAATTCACATTATCTGCCAAAAAATTTGTAAGCTAAAATATTTATATTAAATAGGTCCAAAATTATATTGTCCCTAGTGCCTGGTAAAAACAAACAAAGTACTTCCTGTAAAAATGCATCTTTACATTCAAATAAATATAAGCTTACAATAAAAAACAAACAAGAAATAAAAAGAGCCACTGAGGGGGTGCGAGTAAGGGTGGAAATAATGGATCAGACTCATAAGGACTTTAGATATTGTAATTATCAGATATAGAAAATAAAGTGTTCATGTTAAGAGAAACGAAAGAGGAAATGGAAACTATAAGTAAGAAGAATTTTTTAAATGACCAGAAACATTAAAAAGCAAACTTAATAAACAGAAAAATATAATTATTAAAATGAAAAACTCAAAGCAACTGTTAAATAGAAAATTATACCTAATTGAATAAAGAATTAATGGCCTAGAAGCCAGACTCCAACACAAAGAGACAGAAAAATGTAAAGAAAACTGAAGATTGAGTAAGAACCAACAAACATTCAATTGAAATTTCATAAAGAGATAGTAAAGTGAATAAAGGAGAGGAAATTCAAATTTTTCCAAACTAGGAGTAGGTATTAATCCTCAGAATTAAGAAGCATAAAGAATACCAAGCAAGATTACTTTAAAGAAAAATGTATTCCTAGACACATTACTAAAAAAACTGAAGAATGCCAAAGGCAAAGAAAAAATTTAAAAGCAGCTAAAGAAAAAAAAAAGAGAAATATTATTATTTTATACCTAATTAGACACTCATCATACTTCACAACTGCAACCATGGAAGTCAGAAGAATATTATCTCTAAAGTACTAGGAGAAACATAACTATCAATCTAGAATTATGCACCCAACAAAAGTATCTTTCAAAAATGATGGCAAGAAAAAAATTAAAGTTAAAATTTTAAAAGGGAGCATTTGAAATCTTGCTTTCCAGCATATGTCATCAGTTTGGCTCAAATAAACTAATAAAAATTTAAAAAGAAAAAGAAAAAAGAATGATGGCCAAAAAATAGACATAATCTGATAAATAGATACAATCAGGTAAATTGGGAGCAGTATAACAACAAGAGACCCTCTCTAAAAGACTTGGAAGAATTTACTACAGTACGGAAAAAAAAAGTCCAAATTAAAAAAAAAAAAAAAAAGATGAGCAAAGAAAGTGGTAACTATGTGAATAAATCCAAACAAACATTAATAGTATAATGTAATAATAATAGTCTAACTTGTGATGTTTAAAAACAAAACAAATAGTCCCGGGTCCGGGTGAGGCCGTGGGCCCCAGGATCCGGGTGAGCCTGCCCCCGGGTCCGGGTGAGGCCGTGGGCCCCTGGATCCGGGTGAGCCTGGGTCCCGGGTCCGGGTGTGGCCGTGGGCCTCTGGATCCGGGTGAGCCTGGCCCCCGGGTCCGGGTGAGGCCGTGGGCCCCTGGATCCGGGTGAGCCTGGCCCCGGGTCTGGGTGAGGACGTGGACCCCTGGATCCGGGTGAGCCTGGCCCCCGGGTCCGGGTGAGGCCGTGGGCCCCTGGATCCGGGTGAGCCTGGCCCCGGGTCCGGGTGAGGCCGTGGGCCCCTGGATCCGGGTGAACCTGGCCCCGGGTCCGGGTGAGGCCGTGGGCCCCTGGATCCGGGTGAAGCCATGCCCCTGGGTCCGGCCGAGACCAAACCAGAGGGAGTCGGACCTGCATTACCACCATTTGTCCACCATCCAGAGCTGAGGGGTCAGTGCCGACATGTACTCATAAGGAACTGGTGGACATTGATATTGGGTCTCAAAAGAACTGTGGGTCCAGAAAGAAACTCACTACAGACTGATTCATTTGCCTGTCAGCATAACTATTATTGCTCGTCGCACATTCAATTCTTATAAGTATATCTCTAGTGACACATGATTTCGCACATCTAGGGGAAATGATGAACAACATGGACTGATGAACAAGAACAGAACCAGAAACAAGGAGGCATCGATCGGACTATCGGGCCTCAGAGGGAGGATAGGGGAGGGTGGGGGGAGAAGGGAGAGATCAACCAAAGGTCTTGTGTGCATGCATAAGAGCCTAACCAATGGTTAAGTTCAACAGGGGGTTGGGGCATCCATGGGGAGGGGTGTGGGATGGGAATGGGGGGATGAGGACAAATATGTGACACCTTAATCAATAAAGAAATTAAAAAAATAAATAAATAAATAAATAAAAAACCAAATAATATTTACTAAAGCACATATTAGACAATAAATCAGATCTCAAAAAAATTTTTTAAATTGATATCAAAATGATCATGTTTTCTGACCACAATGTAACTAAGTAAAAAATCAATTTTTAAATAATTTATACATCTAGAAATTATTTTTAAAATTTAAATAATTCATGAATCAAACAATAAGGATAATAGAAATTAGAAACAACTAAAACTGAATAATAACAAAAATACTTTTTATCAGTGTTTAGGTGTCAACAGCTAAATGATATTTAAGAAGTTGAGGAAAAGAAGAGAAAGAGAAAGGAGAAGGTGGGGAGAGCACTTATCTAAGTGTTTACTCAGCACCAGGTATTATTCTAAGTTCCTTACATATTAATTTATTAAATCTTCCCAACAACTCTATGCTACTATTATCGCCCACATTCTAAGGATATGAAACTAAAGCACAGAGAAGTTAAGTTACCTGACCAAGGCCACGTAGCCAGAAAGAGGCTTAATTGCTTACAATTATTAATGAACTGGGCATTAACACATAAAAATAAAAAAAGGAACCCACCCGGCCTGCATGGCTCAGTGGTTGAGTGTTGACCTATGAACCAGGAAGTCACAATTCGATTCCCAATCTGGGCACATGTCAGGGTTGTGGGCTTGATCCCCAGTGTGGAGCATGCAGAAGGCAGCTGATCAATGATTCTCTCTCATCATTGATGTTTCTGTTGCTTTCTCCTTCTCCCTTCCTCTCTGAAATACACACACACACATATATCCAATAAACTCAAGAATGTAGAAAAGAGGAAATAAGATCAGACCTAAATTAATAAAATAGAAAACAAAGACACAACATAGAAATAACAAAGTTGAAAGTTGATTCTTTGAAAAATACTAATAAAATTAATAAATCTCTAGCAAGATTTAAATCAAGAAAAATAGGCAAAACAAAATATCAGGAAGGAAAAATAATGTGACAGTAGTAATGTAACACAGATCTAAAAGATAAGACTATATTATAATCAATTTTGGACTATGTATTGGAACACAAACAAAATACACACATTCTTATAAAAATAATAGAAAATTTATTTTAAAAGAAACAGAATACCGCCCGGCCAGTGGCTGAGCATTGACCTGGGAACCAAGAGTTTGCCGTTGGATTCCTGGCCAGAGCACATGCCCAGGTTACAGGCTCGATCCCCAATGTGGGGCATGCAGGAGGCAGCCAATCAATGATTCTCTCTCATCATTGATGTTTCTGTCTCTCTCTCTCCTTTCTTCTCTGAAAAAAAGAAAGAAAGAAAGAAAGAAAGAAAGAAAGAAAGAAAGAAAGAAAGAAAGAAAGAAAGAAAGAAAGAAAGAAAGAAAGGAAGGAAGAAAAAAAAAGGAACAGAATACTCACAACCATTAGAAAAAGTAAATCAGTCATTCCAAGTCAATTTCTACATAGTTTTATAAGACACTTTACCAAACATTTAAGGATAAAATAATTCCATCTTACCCAAACTCGATCTATCTTTTGATAAAAGACAGGTGTGCAATCATGAAGTAACATGCGGGAAACTTCAGGTATTTACTGTATGGCACCTAGGAAGCACTAGTACCTAATAACAGGAATAACAGTTGTTGTATCCACTGTTTTAAGGAAGTCACCAGAAGGTCCCTAGTGGCATGGGGCTTAGAGGTATCTAACACTTTATAGGTAGGGTCCTCCTCATGTCTGTGGCTAGTCTTGTGACTGCCACAGCTGGAGAATGCAGGGATACTTCTTCTTTAACCAGTAGCATGATTTGTCTTGATCGCTTCATTCTTCTCATTAATCCATCCATCCACTCATTCACTCAATAAGTATTTTTAAAAATATATTTTATTGATTTTTTACAGAGAGGAAGGGAGAGGGATAGAGAGCTAGAAACATCGATGAGAGAGAAACATCAATCAGCTGCCTCCTGCATACCCCCTACTGGGGATGTGCCCGCAACCAAGGTACATGCCCTTGACCGGAATCAAACCTGGGACCTTTCAGTCCGCAGGCCGACACTCTATCCACTGAGCCAAACCGGCTAGGGCCACTCAATAAGTATTTAAGTACCTATCAAGGTCTGGAAATCTTCATACTTCATTTTTCTTTCAAAGTCCTAGAAGTGTGCAAAATCTTAGGACAACAAATGGGTCATCAAATTACAGAAACCTGGATGGAGTCCAGCCCCAGGTCTATCTGATCACTCTCCCTTAGCCACCCTCCCACCAATGTGTGTGGAACTGGATTGCTCTCAATGAGAACTCAACTCTGATTCATAAAGTTCTATGGCACACGATTCAGAAACCTCCCAGCACGCTGGCAGTTTTGATCCCTTCAATTCTGGTTATCAAAGCTCACAACTCCCATATACCAACATGGGCTGACTTCACTACAGATATTGGGGAATGATAGTGTGAACTGGCTCTGATATTAGAAAGGGTCTATGTAGTTCCTAATGCTGCTGTAACCAATCACCACACAGTGGACTGAAAACACAGATTTATTACCTGCAGCTCTGCAGGCCCAAAGCCCAGCAGGGGGCTTCCTGGGTAAAACCCGGGTGTCAGCAGGACGCAGTCCTTTCCGGAGGAGACTCCATTTCCTTGCCTTTCCCCTATTCCTGGGATCCTGGCCCCTCCTCCACCGTCAAAGCCAGCTCCTCATATCCCGTCACTCTGACCCACTCTTCTGCCTCCCTCTTCCCACTTTTAAGGACCCTGGTAATTTCACTGGATGCACAGAATAATCCCGCCTCATCTCCTTGTTTTGGGATCAGTTGATAAATTCTCTTAATTCCTCTTTGCCATATAAAGTAATATGTTCACATGTTCCAGGATTAGGACATGAACATTGGAGGGTGGGGAGGATTCTACCTATTGTACTATGAAACATTCCTCATTATTCCCTAATTTTATCTTTAAATTAGCTATTTAAAAAGCATAGTATCAGGATCATGTCATCTCTACTCTCCAGAGAAATTAATTTCCAGAAAGCCACGTGGACCACAGTGCTGCCCACACTGGCTTCCAGAAAACTCAGAGCTAAATCCATCCCACTTCCTGTAGTAGTTTCTGTTTTGTTTTAGCTTTAAATAAAGTTACCTCAAGTACTCTAAGAAGTAGTCATTTCTGTCTGAGTAAGCATAATAAAAGCATCTAACTTTAATTATTTTTAAAAGAAGATCATTTAGAACTATTTTTGAACATTTTTCAAATGCTTTATCAGGTTCAGAGTACTATAATTTAAAAATATTAAGATTTTCTAGGAACTTATGCCTGGTATGTACTCAATAGATATTTGGTGCATAATGCACAGCGATGGCTGTAGTATTTTATGTAAATCTAGACCCACTGATCTAGACACTACGAGGATGTTCTCGGAGTTTGAGGCCTCACACTGTCAGAGGTGGTAGAGGAAACCATAGCCAGTAGAGGATGTGCTTCCCACTCCCACTTCTGCAATTACAGGGAGTAGGGGGGTCCTTTGGCCAGACTTTGATTTTCAAAGCAATTAGGTGCAAGTAAGTCCTCCAGCATTTAGGCAGGATTCCAATGCAGCCAAACCTGCAGGATTCCACCTGACCTTCTCTCAATCACCTTTATGCAACCATGCACAAGCAGCCCAGGTGCTTCAGGGTTCTCCAAACTGCCTTAGGCCACTGTGCTCTGCGTTTAGAGCACTTCCCCAACTCCATCTGTCACACTCCCAGAGTCCTCCATTTCCATTCTTAAATGTCACCTCCTCCACCCTGCCTTTCCCAGTGCCATCTCTCTCTTTGGAAACTCCAAAGTATTTTGTCTTTTTCCTTATGGTGCTTATGTGTTATGTCTATTTTGTAATGCAAATGTACATACACACATACATACATACATGTTTATGGGCCATAGGTGTTATTTATCTTTATATCCCCTGTTAGAAGAAAAAGACTTGTAAATAATACGCACTCAAATGTATTCATTGAATTTAACTACAGTATCTCTTAGTTATATGCATAACTTCTGTTGGAATAGAAGTAAAAACCTACGCTACTGCTTATCACATTGCATTATATTTTATAGGCCAGATTATCTAAATAGTTTACCCAAAGGTTTGTTGAAATTAAAATGCATTTATTTCAAGATTCAACAGCTCCCTCTCATGGTCTCAGAGGGAAATTGGACTTACTGGCTATAAAGCGTTAAGAGTCAAACCAGAATTTCAATTTATTTTAGAACTTAAATTTGAAGTGGTTCTGAATCAATTTTAGTTTTGATGTTATGAGTTATATATCACTAAATGATAAATCTTATTTTGTGTCATGTTTATGCCAAGAATAAAAATAAGCAGTTATGTGAAATTTAGGTCAATGGTTTCCATCTCAAATGACTGTAAAACTATTTTTTAAATGTATTAATATATTTTAACTGAAATGTTAAGATATTTGATTAAGGTTAAAAAGTAAGTTTTCAAAAAGTCACATATTTTTGCAGTGCATGAGAGTGAATATATCTGGGAACTCAGTGACAATATATAGTTAGTATACATTTTTGTTTTTTTCATAATTTGGAACAACAGCATTGTTAGGGGCAGAAATAGAATAGTAGGGACTAGCTGTGGTTATAAAAAATATTAATTATGCTCTGTTAACTGTGATTGTTCTGTTCTGATTAAAGAAGCATATTCTGACTTGGCTGGGAGTTGTACGCCCTGGGACATGGGAGTTAACCTCAGAATGTGGCCCATTCTCCTAATCGGAGAACTGCCTACCATCATGGAAAAATTAACAACCATGTTGCCAAAACAATGGAGTCCCAAAGGCACCCGCCCTTTGTGACCTCTCAGCCCACATTGCCTGTAACCTGTAACCATTATACCTTGCCTGCCTCCCTATGTTTGTAATTCCTACTTTCCCATGTAATCTTTGTCCTTCTACCCAATATAAGCAGCTGGCTTATGGGGAGGGGTAGAACAGATTTTCATTGATGACCTGCTGCCCTCCCATACTGCCGGCTTTATTGGAATAAACACTCATACATAATTCAACCCTATCTCTGCTGTATTGGCTCAAATAGTGACAGGCAGCCCAGACCCATTCATTGTCGGTTTCACAATTACAGACAAGTTAAAAAGTTCAAGCATTTTAACTATACAATCAAAGGCTCAAGTTTGAAATGGAACAATTTAAAACAAGAAACAAAGTAAATGTCCACAACATTAAACCCAAAAGTATAGCTCTTAATGAGGTCCAAATTTCTTAAGTCACCAGGACTATGGTTGGGAGTTTCATGCCAACAGGGAAAAACTGTCTGAAGGAGGTCAAGTTCTGACTATTGGTGGCTTTCCGTGCTCTGAGGTGGGCTTCCTAAGGGAGCAGCTGGAGTCAGCTCATTGCACAGTGAGGGCTTAGGCTTCAATAAAGTGTCTGAATTCTGACACAAGAAAAGATTTCTGGCTGGTCAGAAGACTCTGTAGAAGGACTCCAGGGATAAGTGGGAGCAAAGGGGATCTTAACCTCCGCCATTGGCTCATTGGCTCCAGGAGGGCAAGAAAAGAGGCAGTACAGACATCTATACCTGCAGTTGTTAACCCCACCTCATTTGGAAAAATAAAAAGTCTATTTAGACTACAGCTGAGGAACTGCTGTGCAGGAGTTGACCCTGACTTGCAGGACTTGCTTCAGTGGGGTTTTAGTGCTCACCAAGTCTGCCCCTTGAGTGTGTCGCTTGTGGAGATGGTAGGGTTGTAATCCAGTGTGATCTGAAGCTGTCCACCAGGTGCACTGGCTCTGGGCCCTACCTGAAGGTACAAGGTCAGCCATCTCCTGTGCCCTGCCTGGGGCCACCTGGTACAAGCTCCAGAGCGATCTGCAGATAGCTGCTACTTGTACTGGGCTCCCATAAGACTGTCAACGGATTTCTCAACAGAAACTTTGCAGGCCACAACGGATTTCTCAACAGAAACTTTGCAGGCCACAAGGGAGTGGCAAGAAATATTCAAAGTGGTGAAAAGCACTGGCCTACAACCAAGATTACTCTACCCAGCAAAACTATCATTTAGAATCAAAGGACAGATAAAGAGCTTTCCAGACAAGAAGTTGAAAGAGTTCATCACCACCAAATCAGTATTATATGAAATGTTAAAGGGTCTTCTTTAAGAAGAAAGGGGGGGGGGACAGATAAAAAGTATGAACAATAAAATAGCAAAAATACATATCAACAATTGAATTAAAATAAATAAATAAACAAACAAGCAGAACAGAAACAATAGATCATAGATACAGAGAAGGTTTTGATGGTTGCCAGATGGGAGGGGGATTGTGAATGGGTGAAAAAAGGTGGAGAGATTAAGAAGACAAATTGGTTGTTACAGAACAGTTATAGGTATGTAAAGTAAAGCATAGAGAATATAGTCAATAATATTCTAATAACCATGTACAGTGTCAGATGGGTACAAGATTTATCAGGATGATCATTTAGTAAGCTATATAATGTCTAATCACTGGAGTCTACACCAAAAACTAATAGAATGTTGTATGTCAACTATAAATTAAAAACAAAAGGTTATTTTTTTAATAGTCTATTTAGTAGAGGCTTTTCCTGTCTATAGAATGCCTTCTTCCCCTTCAACTTCCATTGCTGCATAACTTCTATTTAAGCTGCCTAGGATTCCAACAGCTATTTCCAAACATCTATGGAGTTTTCCTCCTCTAGTTGTGTTTTTAAATGAAATCTGTCCTCAGAGAAGCATTTTCATTAATGATATGGATTCTAATTGTAAAGGATGCACAAGTGAAAAAAGAGAATAAGCTATTTGATAAATTTGATAACCATTGTGCACATGTGCTTAAAAGTATATTAAATATATAAATTATTGCTACATAAAAGATTTTTAAATAATGAGTTTACCAAAAAGCAAAACAAAACAAAAAAACATGTAAAATTGATTTTCTACTACTATCTAATTTGTAGTGATTAGATATTATGTTATAAAAACACATATTGTTTTTCTCATAAAAATCATATGGCTTCCAGACTCTTCTTTTTTAGAAACACACTCAGTTTGCCTAATTATCACTCAAACTGTAAATATATCCATTGAACTCCACCCATTAAGAGATCCCTAAGTTTTCTTCTTCATCATAAATATTAAAAACAGTATTAAAAAGACCAGGTAAGTTTTAATAGTTTATCATAATACCTTTTCACTAAATGATTTTGAAGATATAAAGATATGTGACAGCCCATCACTTAAATATGCAAAACTTTGGAACCCAAATGTCATTAAGTGATTTTTCCACGAATACAGACCACTAAATTTTTTTTAAATACATCAAGTAAGCAAAATATAGGAAAATAGCCTCTTTATTTCAGGTCAATAGTATATGGCAAATGAATGTCAATGTCAAAGAAGGTCTATGGTATACCAAATCAATTCATAATCCTCTTTTTGAACTTAAACAAGCCAGCCAAACACATGGTTAATAAGCTGTACTTCACTTATCATCAATGACTATTAATGGATACACCTCTTTGGGTTTCTGGCACGTACATGTAATCTCAAGCTTAAATTCCTAAATTTTGCATTGTCTAGCTCTATTAAAGCTGTCCATAAACTGTCATCCACTTTAGTTGGAGAATAAGGAATCAAAGACTATTTTATTCAATGCTTAAATACCTTCTGTAGACTCTTTACTGGTTAATCTTTAGTTAGGCCCAGTAAGTAAATCATGGCTGTAGATAATGCTAAAATGAATAAAAGTATCTTCTGCAACATTTTTCTCTATCCATCAGAAAAGACATTTTGACCTCACAGCTGTGAAGTGTGGTTGGTAATACAATTTAATTTATAACAGGACATAAATGTCAGATACACATATATGTATATGAAATGTGTTAAACCCTAACCTTATATTTATCCAATAAATAAACAAACTCAAAACACTCCCAGGGTTTTATCACAAAAAATCTTTAAAATATCAGAATCTCATGTCTGGTTTTCCATTGGTGTGAGTTGACTGATTTGCATTTGTTTCCAAAATAAAATCATTCTCAAATTTGCTTACAAATGGTAGGCCCCAATAGTAAAATATTTAGTGGCAATACTGCAGATGAATAAATTTCACTTAAAATTATGGTAAGAGGAGGCTTACCTTCAAAAAGGAAGTTGTCACCCAAAGGGCCTGACAGAAGGTATATCTTGAAAGTCAAGAAAAGCATGACGCTATCAGTCTGAGAATCCAAGTAGGACTGACAGAGAATCCAAGTGGGGTAGGAGAGGAGAGGGAGGGCTGCAAGCTCTTCTTACCAGGCCTGGAGCACCGGCACTCTTGAGGACAGATTCTAGAAAGGAAAAAAAAGGATGCGCTATTAGTGCACAGACCTATAAAAGCAGGCTTTTGCAGTTAACTTAGAACATCAGATAGAGTTCAATATAGAGTGTGTGTGTGTGTGTGTGTGTGTGTGTGTGTGTGTGTGTGTATTCAGTTTTAATAACACTCAGAAAATTATGTATTCTACCAGCAAATTTGGATCAAACTTTAGCCCCAAGGCTATGGCTATGTATTTTATTACTTAACCCTGGTTAAGTGCATGGGTCTCTAAAGTCAGACTATATTGGGTCAAATCCTGGTCCCCCGTTTTTTTTGCATGACCCAGGGAAGTAATTTAATTCCCCTGCAGCTAACAACAGAATTGTTGTGAGAATTAAAAGGGTTGATGTATGGAAAGGGCTTAAAGTAATGCCTTGCACCTTGTAAGCATATGTAAATGTATGTTGTTTATAATATTTGATGCCCATCTCATAGGGGTTTTTTGAGGATTAAATAAAATAACACACATGAATTACTAATTCTGCTGATTTTTCAGAGAGTAATTTTTAGGGCAAAAAGAAGCTGAGTAACTCTCAGTTCATAGGGAACCAGGGAGCAAGTGGTGGTAAGGAATGGAAGCAGTGGGTACGGATCACACCTTCAAAACTTTTTTTGGGGAAAAGGTAAATTAAAGAGAAATAAGACTTTGAAGGATTTACGAGGTCAAGGAAATATACTTTTCAGTGTAACTAGGACTTAAGCTTTTTGTAGATATCTTGTCCCCATTCTCAGAACAGGTGGAACCCCGGGCACGTCCCTGAACCATATCCCAGGGAGTAGGACAAGATACATGGGCTGGCCATGTGCTGCAGAGCCCAGAGCTGAGAGGCTGAGAGGAAAACGGAGCAGCAATTTGGACAGCTGCCAATCCGAAGAGGTCAGGCGGAGGAAGAAGAGCCAGGCAGAAGGAATGGGACGCCTTGGAACTTAAACATGAGAGAGTTCCACCCAATAAGTGGGAAGTGAGACCTGGCGAAATCCTTGTGGGAAAGAGCACAGGACACAAACAGTGTGAATGGGGCGAGAACATTACGTGCACTGAGTGCTTCTTAGAAAACTGGCTCACACCCCTTTCAGTAGGTGGATAGGGTTGAGGGTTCTCCGGGTTTGCCCTGTGACCTTGTGCTGCTCTCCCGCTCTGGCTCTGGGCTCAGACGTGTGGGCTGTTGCCGATGGGGCACTGGCAAATGGGAGACGGCAGAGGCTTGGAAAGCTCTTGCACAATGTGGACTTGTTGCCTTCCCCCTCTGTCAGCCCACTGAGAACATGTCTGGGATGGCCTGCCGGATGAGACACACCTGGCCCAGTTACACCATCACCCCAGCTGATAGCCTGGGTGCTGGCTATGAGAGTGAGCCCAGTAGAGACCAGAACCCCCCCACCCCATCAAGCCCAATGAATTCCCTAACCTGTAGGCTCATGAGCTACATACATGCTTATTATCTTGAGCCACAAGGCTTTGGGGTGGTTTGTTATGTGGCATAAGTGTGGGACTAGGTGACTGACAGTGCCTATGACTGCTGGGCAGCTATGGTAATTACTCCGCTTGAAAACTAAAGCTCCTCCCGCCGTAACTCTGGTTGTGGGGCTGGTTATAGGAGACAATAGGGCAAACTCTAAGAGCTCATCCTGGCAGAGAAAGATTAACCAGGGGATCTACTAAGATTGGAGGGCCACGGCCTTGATCTCTTGGCCAACTTGAAGGATGACCAAATGGGAAGCCTGTCAGAATTTCCCTCATGGACGTCATTCTCACTCTGTAGAGCCAGTAGGTGTAACCTTTGTATCAAGCCTAGTCACACTGGAAGATACTGTAAAGGGCTCCTCCAGATACTGACCCGCAGGGAGCATCTGAAGCCAATGACCTGCCCAAGGTCAACCTTGACAATAGCTTAGTTTTGTTCATGAACCGCCCTGTGCCTCCAAGTCTAAAAGTGTTCTTGGTCTTAGAGCAAAAAGTTCTCTGCTCTGGAGTGGTCCATAGACCCCTTTGCCAGGGTCAGAGGGTCTGGCTATGACACAGGGTGGAGGTTGCAAGATTTTGAAGCAGTTGACTGAAACCTGTTCAAGCCTTTCAATAGAGGCCAGTTACACACTTGGCTTCTTGGCAGTGAGTATGCCAGTGACAGGGCGACTACACCTTCTCTGTGAGCCCAGCAGCAAGTTTGATTTACAGACACAATGGTGGGTAGGCAAGATGAGGTCCTGTCCCAGGAAATCTCACCATCTGGATGCAGGAGTAAGTGGGCAGTGAAGTTGTCACTATAAATGTATGAATAAGGGCAAAGAAGCCCAGGTATGCCACCTGGTCTGAGAGTTCTGAGCCTGCGAGCTTAAAAAGACCGGGGTTTCACAGCCTCTGGCCAGTTCATCCCCCAGGATCTCCCTGAGGCCTTCCCAGGTCTGCTATGCAAGGAGGGCCAGCCCTCAAGCTCCAGGCCATCCACATCACTCTGGGCCAGGGCCTGCAGTTGCCATCATTGGCTGCCAGACTAGGACTGTGAGATGCAGACCGACAGCTGGTTGGCCAGAGGAGGAAGCCACATGCCGGTATGTTCCCTGCCAGGCAGGATGCTGGAGACTCAGCGGGCTCTGCTCCCCTGTATAGTTAGAGCCACACCTGAAGAAGAAAGCAAGTTAGGGTCAGTTCCTTGTTGGCAAATCTAAGGGTCCTGGTGCCACTGGGTGTGCTGGCATAGTCTGCCAGCTGCATGTGCATCCCCACAGCTCAAGGGCACTGCCCCGCCTGGGCACAGACAGCAGTGGAATGGTCCTAGAACTCTCCTATGGCTCAGGCCTCTGTCCTCACCAGCATCTATACTCTCAGGCACTGGCTGCAGGGCCAGGCTCCAGGCTGGGACTCTCAGGAAATCCTGAGTGGTTCACATCATTTGGGCTCAGAGCAACTGATGATCAAGTTGGCTTTGGCTCAGAAAAGGGGAGAAGACAAATTCCTAGATCCAAGTGCTCTGGAGTTATGCTCATTTCTCTTTGCGGGGGACAGCTGGGATCCTCGAGTGCTGATTGAGGCTGAGGGCAGCACCCCTGAAAGATGGGCCCAGCCTAGAGCTGAAGCCCACCTGACCTCCTGCAGAGGCTGGCACTGTGGGGAGGGGCCACAGCTGATCAGTCAGGCCAGGAGAGAAACTAAAATCAAGGTCTCAGAGAGGTCAGCCACCTGGAGAGTGCAGACACATCACAGCAGCATGGAAACCGAGAAAAAGACAAAAGGGAAAGTGGAAGGTGGAGAGGGAAGGCCAGGCTGGGGAACTTTCTATAGGAAAAGCCAATGTGCTTTGTCCCTTAAGACCTCAGGCACGGGCACAGCATTCAGGCACCACTGGCGTAGGAGACATTAGCCAGTGGAGGGGAAAGAGGGAAGAGATGGTGGATGGATATAAATATTTGTGGAAGGAAGAGAGGGAAGGAGAGAGGAAGTGGGTCATGGGAGAAAGAGCAGATCCGATTCAGGTCTCAGGTGGAACAGCTTCCCAGGCAGAGGATAGGGACCAGGGATAGTGGGGAAGGTGGCCCTGCTGGACCAGAGGACCCAGAGAAGAGAGAGCAAGAGACCAACAGGACAATGACGCTTCAGCTCTTGCCTGCATGTTGGTAATGTCTATGATCCACCAGACTACATTGTCAGCTGCTAATGAAACCAGAAGCAGAGTTCAGGTTGGGAGAGCGAGCTGGCTCCCACTCTGCCCTCAGCAGGGCCTGGCCCAGGTCACTGGCACCTGCAGCAAGAAGGAAACTCAGCACTCAGATCACACTGCTCTGAGCAGCAGAGCGCTCACCTGGTTCATTGTCCTAACTGCCCTTGAGCTGCCGGCTGCTCCCAGAAACCACATGACTTCTGCATTCCGTTCCAGGAGCAGCCTCCACCTACTGGGTCCCATCACTGGCTTTTTGCCACTTTCCCCCCACTTTTTGGCCAACTAGGTTCTGGGAGCTGTCAAGTTCTTTCAGCTGGAGGCAGGAAGACTTTTTCATAGACAGAGGCCCTCTGGGGTGTGTGAGGTGGGAGCATGCGGGGTGGGGAAGGCAGGACTCGGAGCGCTGGGAGGCCGTCCAGGTTGGACTCCTCTGCTCACTCAGGCTGATATCCTGGACGTCAGTGTCCCTGCTTTCATATTAAGGACAGCTTTGTGCCAGTGTCCTCCAGCAATGTTCTCTCTCCCTTGTTCTTTCCTTTCTTGATAATCTCTCTTTCCTTCTCCTCTCCTGCCCCCCACCCCAGCTTTCTTGGAAGGCACCACCAGTGGGTCCTCCAATAAAGAGATGAGGAGGAGATCTAGGAGGACAAACCTCTGTCACGGCTGCCAATGCTGCCACTTGTTCTGCAATACAAGGCCAAGTGCAACGTGGGGCCCGGCCAGGGGCACCGAGGAGCAAGGAGCCAAGGCTTTGCTTCTCTCTCTCTCTCTCTCTCTCTCTCTCTCTCTCTCTCTCTCTCTCACACACACACACACACACACACACACACACACACACAAGAAAAACTGTAAGGCCCCTCAAACCACACACTTAATTCCCTTAAGATTTACAAATAACCAGATCTGATCATTGAGAGCTTTGGGTTGTTTAACTACTCCTGCTTGGTATACAATAAAGATCAACCAGAGAGAAAATGGTGCAGCCACACTTTCTCTCATTGAGAGCCCAGAAGGGCTGAAGAGAAGAAGTCTGGAGTAATGACCTCTCCGTGGGCTTACTCGTCTTATCAACCTTAACCTTGCAGGGTTGGGGATGAAGAGCCGCTACTTCAGCTTCCTGTTTTGTGGGGCAGGCCTTTGGCTGCAGCTCCACCTCTTTCCCCAGAAAGTCCTGGTGCGCTTTCTGGAGGCGGCATGTGCACACACAATGATAATAATAAAGGATAAAGTAAGTCTTATTATGTATCAAGCACATATTATATATCATTTATTTCTCACAATGACACATGAAAGATAAGTAGTACCATTACTCCTAAATTTAAGTGAAAATCCCCAAGCCTTAGCAGTAACTTTCCCAATCACATAGCAAGGGGCAGGGTTTTAACCCTAGCCATCAGTCACCCAGGGCTCCAGGTACTAACCGCAGATATAAGGGGCCACACACATGCAGCCAGCTCCCTCCCCACAGGCAAGCTCTGACCCCAGCCGCTCCAGGAAAGACCTGAGAAAGCAGACCAGCCTGTCTTTCTTCCCCTTCCCAGAGAAGGGGCCACTCAACTAAAGTGTATGCAACGCGTCTCTGAGCCGGCTCTGTGCTCAGTGTTTCAGGGGACACCCAGGTGACCAGACAGAGGCCCTTGAGATGCTGTACAGCAGGGTAAGATATCAACCGTATGACCACAAAACCAGCTAGAAAGCGATTAGTCTTAAGAGGCACAGCTAGGAGTGGAGGCAGGAAAGGCTTAGGGGATCATGGAAGGCTTTGTAAGGAGCTGGTATTTGAATGGGATCTGTGAGGAAGGGGGGCTTGGGTCATGTAAGGGCAGGGTGTGGCGAACACGAGGAGAGGCTGGTCTATACAGCAGAACAGAGGGAGAGGCAGCTTTATGTTTATCACAAAGCAAGAGCACCTTTTCCTCACCAGCTTCCATTCACACTAAGAACAAATCCACAACCCTTACTGTGCGCTCCTAAGGCAGAATAAATAGTGGGAGGAGCTTGGGCCAGTCTGGGCGCTCTCCTGGAGCCACCCCTTGCCAGCAATGTGACTGAGGCCCAGGTCGCTGAGACTCACTTCCTCAGCTCTGCAATGGATGGCAGTTGTCCACAGGCCATGGGATCATTGTGAAGATTCAACATTCTAGTCCATGTGAAGTGCTGAGGTCAGCCCCTCACAGTCACTGCTCCATAAACCGCACTGCTATTATCATTACCACTAATAGTAGCAGCAGTGTTACTACAGGGCCTGCCTGGTCTGGCGTCTGCCAGAGCTTCTGCCCCACATTCTGCCCGATGCCCCCTCAGATTGCTGGGCTCTATTCTGGCCTTCTTTCGGTTCCTTCATGTAATACCACAGGTGACATGGGAACATGCTGGGAACGAGGTTGCCATGTGGTTGTCTAAAACTGTCACTTGTTGTGCAATACTTGAGGATGCTGTGAAGGCCCGGCTCAGGAATTATGCATCTCCTAAAGACTTAAAGGTTGTGGCTCATAGACATGCTGGGCACAGGAACATTATTATTAAAGGAAATAACTTCTAACGAGTGCTAATATTAAAACTTAACCTCCATATCCTCACAGATGTACTTCACTATGTCAATTATTAATTTCTCACTTAATCATAGAATGATGGATGGTTGCTTGCTGTATTTGCTCTGCAGTTCACACTGAAAACCAAAGGAATGTAATAGGTACCTACAGCCTCTTCCAACTCAATATCTTCTATCCAGAAGTATGGGTCCAAGTATGGATAATTGTGTAGTGAAACAGGTGATGCTCATGCAGGAAATAGTGTGCTGTATTTTGGAAGGTCAACTCTAAAGGTCAAGGGAGTGGAAGTCTTTATTAAGGAGGGAAGAATGTCAGCTATGCTGCTGTGTGCAGAAAGGGAAATGTACTCCTCCATTGACAAAAATGCTGAGGCTGCCTCTTGAGCCTCGGATCCAACTTTTCTGGCATGTTGGCAAATCCAAAAGAATGTGCATTCTTTGGGAAATGTCTTTCTACATTTTGAGTGCACTCAGACCCCTTTACATGACGTTTATCAGCTGTTCTTCTTCATGAACTAAAATCTTTCCTGTCCCTCTCCTTCACCCCACCCCCAACACCAACAATGAGTAAAATACCCAAATTCATTCCTTCATGAGGAAAGAAAGCTATACAGTTGCACCTCTTCATCCATTTTCCCTATTTCCCAAGCATCCTTAAAATTACTGTTTTCACTTTATATCTGCATAAACTAAGTCTCCCACACTTAAATCTCAGTCCCTGCCCCTCAACTAACTGCTCAGCACTCGAGAGCCTCTCGGTGAACTGCTCCTAAGGTCTCACTCACCGGGCAGCTTTCCAGTTTGTCTGAAGTCCCTGCCTCTAGCCTCTTAGGAACAAGGTTTCATCCGTCCAGGTTTATTACACATTGTAAAAATGTAAGAATGAAAACAATTTTGAAATGTGAGCATTATATATAAGTTGACAAAGAACAGAATTCCTTTTCAATTAAATGCTAATGTCAACTTCCAGCATTTAATTCCTTCCCTAGAGATGCAGAAAAAACAGTCCTTTTAAAATAAGAACTCTTGAAATATTTACTTTGAGAAAATCTTAGAGCTTTTGAAATGGAAAGAAAGTTGGCAAAGATAATTTATATGTTAGTAAAAAGTAGTGGTATAGAAGGAATCTGTAGATGTATTTTCAAACATAGCAATTAATTCCTTTGATTTATTCTCACATACAGTAGATCATAAGCATATTAGAGAAACTAAATTCAGGAGATGAGCTTTAAGTTTTCGCTGGGAATCTGATGGTGGGTAGGGGTTTAGTCTAATTTGGGGGGTCTCTTGGCAAGGGGAATTTTGTTATCTAAGTGCCCTTTTCATTTATAATTGGCTTTATCACACTGTGCACTCTCTGGCAGTTTACATGGGATAATGTGACTGGACATAATTTGGGATGATAAATAGTATGGAAAGTAAATATTCAGCCCTGTGTCACAGAGTACGGCTCTTGGCACTGCTGTAACTGATGCAGTGCTCTGACCCGTTTCAGAATCTTCCTGGGTAAGATCTATACTGCCTGTTACCTGTCCCAGGAGGATACCTCAAGGAACACCTTCATAAAGAGGCAAAGTCCCTTTCTTAATGACTGTCCATTTTCTCCCCTGAGGGGAGCACCACACCTCTGGATGGCCACGGAGTTAACAAAACGAAATCCTAGAGAACTGTATGGCCTGAAAATAAATGATCCATAGCACAGGCTTCCATATTGACTGAATCTCAATATATGAATGTCAATTCAACCTAGATTAGATTGACATGCAAGAATTAAGCATATTTTTCATGTTAAAAACTTTAAACACTGATATAAATGGTATCCATTCAAATTGCATTCATAAGCTGTTAGTATAAAAGGAGGTACTATTTCACTCCTAATTATTTAATTATGATTGCAGAGCAGTATTTTGTGTACTGTTTTTAAAAATTTCACTTTTCTAATAATTTGTCTTTGTTTTTTGTAATTTGCAAAATATTGGTTCTTTGGAGATTTTGAAAAGCAATCCTTTACCAGGTTAGAAAGGCTCTGTCCCGGAAGGGATAATGCCATTGTGTGCCCGGGAGGAACCCACACCCCTGAATGTTTTTGACGGGTAGACGAGAATTCCAGACTACTCATTAGGAACGATAAAAGAACACAAAAGAAAGTTTCTATATCTGGAAAACAATAATAATATAGACTGTTTATGTGTATGTATAAGTGCACCAAAGGTACAAAATGATTCAAAGAGAGATTGGGAAAAGAGAAGATTGTGACTGGGAAGGGGCTTCAATTGCATTGGTTCTTTTTACAGGTACTGTGTACATAGATGTGCATTTTTTATAAATGTCTCTAATATTGTAGTAAATTTATAAATTAAAACATGGACTGACTTTCTGCATTCATATTATTCGTAATTTATATCCTGCTTTAATTCAAAATTTTTTGAAATGCATTACATGCAATTAAGCTTGTGTTAGGGTATTACCAATGTAGCATCTACTAAGCTGATTAGATAATGAAGATTTGAATCTTAACTATTAACTTTTTAATTCTAGGTTTTCTCAAAAGCTAGTTGTTATCCTCAAGGTCCCTACATGCCTCCCATAAATACATCAGTGTGTGTATATATATGGCACAGCAGCCTGCTTAATTCAGGCTCTTCACAAAGATACACACAGCACTGTCTTTCCTGTGTGTGTCCCATTCACTATTTGTGCTGTCAGTCTTTTTCAAAGTCTAATTCACCAAACCTGCTGTTATCTCAAGGCCTACTAATGAACCTGTTACTGGTGTCATAGAAGCAATCTTTAGCTTGAGATTTCTGTTACTGAGACATCATAATGAATTAATTCAACCCTTTCCCTGCGTTATTTGATACAGGTACTCGCTTCTCTATCTATATGTGCACATCTGTGCAAACACACATCTGTGCAATCTGCATTTATAAACTAGTGTAGGGGGAATCCTATAAACAGAATGATGCAGAACCTGACAAACAGGATTTTGAGTAACTGTGCAAATGCTGCAGTTTTTAAGACTGAACCATGGGCCTCAGGGAGCTGGATCTACCCACACACTCCTGGCCTGAGTCCACAAGAGAATCAATGGAAGAAGTGACAGAAATTTTCTCTGTTCACCCCCACATTTAGAAAATATTTAGCTGTACAACTTCTGGGAACATCAGAAGCAAAGGTTCCAATAGGGGCCCAGCTCCTAAAACGGATGGCAGGTGAACACTAGGACAATACTGCACATAAATGTTTATTGGGAAGACGGAGGTGTGGGGTCCTGAGAAAGCAGAGTAGCATCTGGTAGGAAACTTCATCAAAGGGCACGGCCAGCACCTCACCTGCAGGTGGTTCTAGGTGGGCTGCGATACTGATTCCCTCGCTCAAGAAGCCAGACAGGACTTGGGGCAGTTTCCTTTCATGGTGGCGGTTTCAGTACATCACTTTCATGACACCTTAGATCTTCTCACTCTAAGGAAATCAGGGACCTGGGGGAACTCTTCACTGGCTTCTGATTCTTGTAGTCAGGCCAGTCCAACAGGGAGGGATTGAGGAATCCCAAAGACCAACACAAACTACCCCTTCTATTCACGCCTCAAACCACTCCAGCCAACCTTGTGTTTGCCCAAGCCCAGAATGCTGTTCTACCTGTCCCCAGCTCCTCTCTTCCTTCCTCCCAAAAAAGTTAAGTCTCCTCTATGGAACATGGGTCCAGAATGATATTTAACCAAAATTGGAATTCATTTGTTAATACATCAGTCCTGCTTATGTCTGTGAATACCCTGAGAAGAGACTATTTCATTTATGCCTGTGACTGAAGTTTGGTATAATTTTGTTATTAACTAACTTAAAGTTTAGTATATTCCTGTCACTCAACATATTTCACCCAACACATTTTTTGAAAGCCTTTTTTATCACAGATCTGATGCTCAAGTGAGCTATTGAAGGGATGGACAGATAAATACCCTATTTTCCGGCGTATAAGAGGACTGGGCGTATAAGATTTTCCTGGGTTAAAAAGTCGTCTTATACGCTGGAAAATACGGTAGTCCAATATATCTAATCCATTATATCTAATCCCACCAATATAGTCCAATATACCGTATTTTCCGGCATATAAAACGACTTTTTAACCCAGGAAAATCTTATACGCCCAGTCGTCTTATACGCTGGAAAGTACGGTAACTGACATTGATCTTAGACCATTTTTTGGTACAACTACCTCATGTTACAGAGGAAGAAAGCGATAACGCTGCTATTTTGCAGCTCATGCGTCAGACATGCCCCTGACCCCATCTTTGCCATTGCACATTCCTGACCCCTGGCCCGGACTCAGTCCCTCCATCTCTGGTCCCACCATCACCTCAGGCGAGTTCCAAGTCTACTTTATATGAATGACTCCTCGCCTCTCAGTTCCCTCATCTCCTCAACTCCCATCATCTTTTCCTTTCCCACCATCCTTCCCACAGTCACACCACGGGCCTCGTCCTCTCCCAACATCTTTGTCCAAATCTCTGGAGTAAGCACCTTGTATCCTCGCCCCCAGCTTACTTATTCAGTTACTACCACTGCTCCTCCCGGGAACTGCTCTGCTACTAACTCCTTCACTTTTTCCAATCCACCAGTCCCCGCCTTTCTACAGTTCCCTCCTTACCCAAGGACCAGCATTTAAATAACCTCCATGCCAGTGTCCTAACCTCCTCAACCCTCCATCTTCCCATCAGACTCGCCTGGACGAATTCAGTCCCTGCTTTGTCTGCTGCTGGGCCCTCCTATCGAGCATCATGGTCAGGATGGAAGAGATGACTCAGGGTCACCAGCCTCAGCAAGGACATGAACCTGCCCTGAGATCCTACTAACTTTCTTTGGTTAACTCGCTCTCCCTCTTTCTACGGTGACTACTCCACACTTTTTCTACTTTCCTCAAACTTTCAACTGCTCATCCCTCCCAACTTCTGGTCACTCGGTAGATAGCCTCACTTGCTGCTTCTCAAAGAAAATAGATGTCATCAGACAGAAACTCCATTAAAGCCTCTTGCCATACTTATAAACCCATTCACATCTCCATGTGTCCTCTCTCCCTTATTCCACAGTTGGAGCAGAGGGGAGGCCTTCTCCATTTCAGAGCCATTCACTCTCCTGTCCTTCCATCTCCTCAGTAACCTTACGCTATTGTTTCTCCCTCACTGTTCTTGTGTATTTGAATACTTCCTCTAAACTCAGATGCCTAGCACCCTCCAGTGAAGGCTTCTCAACTTCCAGACCAGGTCAGACCCCCTGTTGTACCCTTTCCTGGCCCAATGTCCTTCTCCTCTACAGAATTAACGGAGTTGAAAATTTATGTTAGAGCACCATCTAACTCCCCAACCAGATTATAAGCCCATCAAGTGGTGGCAACAAGCTCTATCAGTTTGGCCACCACTGTATTCCAGTGCTTGGCACAGCATTGGTACATCACTGCTTTTTTTATTATTAATAAACTAGAGGCCCGGTGCACGAAATTCGTTCACAGGGGGTTGGGGGTGTCCCTCAGCCCAGCCTGCACCCTCTCCAATCTGGGACCCCTCGAAGGATGTCCTACTGCTGGTTTACAGGGATCGGGCCTAAACCAGCAGTCAGACATCCCTCTTGCAATATGGGACTGCTGGCTCCTAACCGCTCACCTGCCTGCCTGATTGCCCCTAACCACTCTGCCTGCCAGCCTGCTCACCCCAACTGTCCCCAGCCACCAGACTGCTCACCCCCAAATGCCCCCCTGCCAGCCTGATCACCCCCAACTGCCCCCCGTGCCAGTGTGCTTGCCCCCAACTGCCTCCCCTGCTGGCCTGCTCACCCCCACCTTCCCTCCTCACTGGCCTGCTTGCCCCCAATTGCCCCTCTGCTGACCTGCTCACTCCAAACTGCCCCCCCCCCTGATCACCTCCAACTGTCCCCCACTGACAGGGTGAGGGCTGAGGGCTGTTTTCACCCCATGGGAGTGTGGCCAGCCTGGGTGAGGAGGTGAGGGCTGTTTTCAGGCTGGCCACGCCCCCGGGTGATCCAGGCTCCCAGCCCCTCCTTTTTTTCTTTTCTTTCTTTTTTTTAGCACCTCCTTGAGCGGAGGCCAGGGCCAGCTGGAAGCAGGTATCTGGGATTTATTTATCTTCTATAATTGAAACTTTGTAGCCTTGAGCGGAGGCCAGGGCCAGCCAGGGTGGGTGAGAAGCTTGGCTTCCTCCATTGCTGGGGCAACCCAAGCCTCCTGCTTGCTCCAGCTCCGTGGCCGCCTCCATTTTTGTTGGGCTAATTTGCATACTCGCTCCTGATTGACTGTGGGTGTAGCGGAGTGATGGTCAATTTGCATGTTTCTCTTTCATTAGTGTAGATCTTTATTGTTCAGATTATTACAGTTGTTCCTCTTCCCTCCCCCCCCAATAGCTCCCCTCCACCCGGTTCCCACCCCACCCTCTGCCCTTACCCACCCCCACTGTCCTCATCCATAGGTGTACGATTTTTGTCCAGTCTCTTCCTGCATCCCCCACACCTCCTTCCCCCCGAGAATTGTCAGTCCACACCCTTTCTATGTCCCTGATTCTATTATATTCACCAGTTTATTCTGTTCATCAGATTTTTTATTCACTTGATTTTTAGATTCACTTGTTGATAGATATGTATTTGTTATCACTTTGTTGTTCATAATTTTTATCTTTACCTTTTTCTTCTTCTTCCTCTTCTTAAAGAATACCCTTCAGCATTTCATATAATACTGGTTTGACGGTAATGAACTCCTTTCACCTTTTCTTATCTGTGAAGCTCTTTATCTGACCTTCAATTCTAAATGATAGCTTTGCTGGGTAGAGTAATCTTGGTTGTAGGTTCTTGCTATTCATCACTTTGACTATTTCTTGCCATTCCCTTCTGGCCTGCATAGTTTCTGTTGAGAAATCAGCTAACAATCATATGGGTACTCCTTGACAATCAGCTGACAATTGTATGGGTACTAACTGTTTTTCTCTTGCTGTTTTTAATATTCTCTCTTTGTCTTTTGCCCTTGGCATTTTAATTATGATGTGTCTTGTGTGGTCCTCTTTGGATTCCTTTTGTTTGGGGTTCTCTGCGCTTCCTGCACTTGTAGGTCTATTTCTTTCACCAGGTAGGGGAAGTTTTCTGTCATTATTTCTTCAAATAGGTTTTCAATATCTTGCTCTCTCTCTTCTTTTGGCACCACCATAATTCAGATATTGCTATGCTTGAAGTTCTCCCAGAGGCTCCTTACACTATCTTCATATTTTTGGATTCTTTTTTCTTTTTGCTTTTCTGGTTGGGTGTTTTTTGCTTCTTCGTATTTCAAATCTTTGACTTGATTCTTGGGATCCTCTAGTCTGCTGTTGGATCTCTGTATATTATTCTTTATTTCAGTCAGTGTGTGCTTAATTTCTAGTTGGTCCTTTTTCATATCCTTGAGGGTCTCACTAAATTTCTTGGAAGTTTCTAGAAGATTCTTGAGTAACCTTATAACTGTGGTTTTGAACTCTATATCCAGTAGTTTGCTTTCCTCCATTTCTGTCATTTGTGACCTGTTTCTTTGTTTCCACATTTTGGCTGCTTACCTGTGTTGATAGAGTGGCTTTGTGTGTTAGGTGTCCTAAAGGGCCCATGGCTCAGCCTCCCCAGTTACCTGAGGTGGACACTCTTGGTGCACCCCTTTGTAGGCTGTATGCACAGTCTTGTTATAGTTAAGCCTTGATTGTTGTTGGTATCACTATGAGGAATTGACCTCCAGGCCAATTGTCTGTGAGGACCAGTTGTGTCTACGACAGGAGAACTTCTGTGCTGGAGACACCCTTATGGGACAGGACTTGCTTCAGTGGGGCTTTGGTGCTCACTGAGTCTGCCCCCTAAGTGTGTCTCTTATGGATGTGAAGAGTTGTAATCTGGATGGTCTCACTCTGACCACTGGGTACACTGGCTCTTGGATCTCCAAGGAGGTGCAAAGTCAGCCACTGCCTGAGGCCACCCAGCAGGAGCTACAGAGAGATCTGCAGATTCCTCCTCTTTGTTTGGGGTTTGAAGTTGCCCAGGCGAGGTCCAGCTGTGAAGCAATGCAAGCTGCTATAGAGCCTTGGGCCTTCTTTTGGAAGTTCTGAGGCTCTCTGACCCAGCTGCAGTTTGTTAGGTAATTTTAGATTGCAAAAGGCCAGGCCATTCATATGCAAAAGCCTCTGTGCACAGCTTGGGTGAGGTTGTAAATTGGGTGGGGCGGGGTCTCAGGGAATCACCAGGGTGGAGCAAATAGCAGTGGCTGACCATCAGCCCTGCCCCACAGAGGCCCCCAGGTCTCTGTTTCCTGCGGCACTGTGCAGGAACAATGATCACTGCAAGCACCTCTGAGAGAAAGCCACCCTCGTGTTCCGGCCTGATGCCAGACAGTCCAGTTTCTCCCCATGTGAGTCTGAGTCCCCAGAGTCTCACCCAGAACTGGAGTTCAGAGCAGTCAGGAGCTTGTGTCTCCTTCCCAATTGAAAAAGACAACAGAGTACTCAGTTGCCAGCCCCTTTCCGTGTGCATGCCTCCGTACCTCCACTCTTCACTTCTGCACCTCCGCACCTCTTCCGAGTCTCAGTGTGCTTTTCTCTTTCCTTCTATTTGTAGAATTTCCACTCAGCCAGCCTTCCCGTGGTTCTGGATGATATCCGTTTTGTCTTTTAGTTGTAGTTTTGAAGTGGTTGTGCAAGGCAGCAAGTTCAGGTGTTTACCTATGCCGCCATCTTGGTTTCTCCAGTACATCACTGCTTTTAAATATATATGTTTGATGAAGAGATTTGCTCAATTTACACACCTAATTTCTAGAACTCAGGACCGGAACCCTAGTGTCCTAACTCACTGTCTCATGTGTGTACGTTAGTAAAATGCACCATACATTAAAATGTATAAAATACATACATATGATTTAAAGAAAAAAGAAAAAGAATACTCATGTCCACTCAAGCTCAACAGTAGAATATCATTGTTATCTTAGAAGCTTCTTATACACCTTTCCCCAGTAGCATCTCCATTCCTATTCTCAGAGGTAACTACCATCCAAACTGAACTAACTATGCTCTTGCTTTTTGCTATAAGGATGTATCTCTAAATATACATTATTTAACTATGTATAAAAACACACTATATAAATACAGCCATTCTGTATATATACTTCTGTAAATTGATTTTTTTGTTAACATTATGTTTTTGAGGCCTGTTCCTATTAATGTGTATAGTTGGAGGCCTTTTCACTATTATGTGGTTATTTCATTTTATGAATACACCACAATTTCTCTATTGTTTGACTGTATGTGGACTTTCGGGGTGTTTCCAATTTGTGGCCGTTATGAACAATAGTGCCTAAATGCCCCTACAGTTACCTCCTGGTAGGTGTGTGTGCTTCTCTGGCATATGTACCTAGGAGCATGATTGCTATGTCCTATAGGTGCACATGGTCACCTATGTTGGTGCATCAGACATCATTTTCATGATGCCTTAGAATGATCTTCTCAGCCTCAACATCTCTGGGAAGCCCCAGAGGTCACATTGAGGAATTTGAGTTTGATCCTACGGGCAATAGGGGATAATGAAATGGTTTTGAACAGAGATGTGCTGATCTGATTTGCATTTTATTAACTTTACTCTTGGCTACAGATCAGAGAACTATTGCACAGGGACAATCTGAAGCAAAGGATCTGTTGGAGGCTGCACCTAGAAGAAATCGGACAGGAGCTGGACAAGGTGGTCGTGATGGGGGCCAGGGTCATGGACACACTGAAGGGATGTTTAGTACATTGAAATAGCTGGTGATATGCTGGATGTAGAAGTGGGTGGAGAGATGTCTTAGAAAATCCAGACAGGAAATACAAGAACTGATGCATTGTTCTGTAGGGCAAAGGAATGAGTTCAAAGTAGAGCACGTTGAGTTTGAGGTATCCAGTACATATTCCTATGGGTTTAGCAAAATGAAATTTAATGATATGCTGTTATTTCGTTATTGTTTCAGTACCAAATTGGTTATTATATTGAGTTTCTACCTCTACCTTTTAAAAGATGAGTAAATACTAAATAACATGAGAATAGAACTTTTTATAGTGTCTCACAAAGATATTCTTCCTTCTGAATATAACCACTTCAATAAAGCCTCCTACAGCATCAGTCAGATTATTGTCACGGAGCCAGTATTTGGTAACTGAGGTTGAAAAGCAGGTTTCACTCTTCTTAGACAAAGCTCCAGTTTCAGAGCAGAGCTCCAAAGTATACCACAGGCTGCGTTAACGATGCCAAACAGAAGTGGATTTTTCAACAACAGTTAATATAAAGAAGAGGGAGAACAAAACCTTAATAGCCCAATTGAGAAATGAACAAAGGAAACGAAGGCAGTCCCAGTTAAAAAAAAAAAAAATGCAATGGCCCTGGAAACACTCTGAGTTCACTCAAGTGAGAGAAATGTAAATTGCCACTGTACTGAGACACCATTTTCCACCCAAGATGAGCAAAGATGAAGGACTTTGGTAAAACACTGTGTGGTGAAGGTAGGGAACAGTCTCTACAGGGTAAGTGGGTACTATCCCCATGGAGGGAAATTTAGCAATAGCCCCCAATTTAATATGCCTATAATATTTTTAAAGTAAATCTATTTCAAGAAATGTGTTTACCTGATTATACTCATACATGTGTAAAATGGTTAAGTTTACAACTACTTATTGAAACACAGAAAGAACCTAAACATCCACCAAGAGGGAACTGCTTAGGTAATATGTTACCGCATGGAACAGAATACTATGCAGCCATTAAAAAGAATGAAAAAGGGTGGAAGCAACTCCAATGTCCATTGATGGAGGAATGGATTAAAAATGTGGTATATACATACAATAGAATATTAATCAACCATGAAAAGAAAATGAAATTCTGACACAGGCTGGCAGGGGAGGTTAATGAAGAAAGACCAAACGACTGAACAACAGGCTGCATGGGGTGACCAGGCCGGCAGGGGGGTTAGTGAAGGATGACCAAACGACTGAACAGCAGGCTGCATGGGGTGACCAGGCCAGCGGGGGCAGGGAGGGCAGTTGGGGACAACCAGGCCAGCAGGGGGGAGCAATTAGGGGCAACCAGGCCAGCAGAGGGGGGCAGTTGTGCTGACCAGGCCGGCGGGGGGTGTAGTTGGGGATGACCAGGCCAGCGGGGGGGGGGGGGGGCCAGTAAGGGGTGACCAGGCAGGCAGGCAGGTGGGCGATTAGGAGCCAGCGGTCCAGGATTGTGAGAGGGATGTCCGACTGCCGGTTTAGGCCCAATCCCCGGGATCAGCTTAAACCGGCAGTTGGACATCCTCCAAGGGGTCCCGGCTTGGAGAGGGTGCAGGCTGGGCTAAGGGGACCCCCCCATGCACAAATTTCATGCACCGGGCCTCTAGTATAGGATAATCTCCAAAATATATCATTAAATGAAAATAAAATTTCCAGAATACCATGTGTACTCTGTCACCATAGAAGGGAATAGAAAAAATATATATTTAATTATATAGACACAGAGTTTCTCCAAAGCATATGAGGAACCTTGTAATATTGGTGCATGCCATAGGGGAGCTGGGCGGCCCGGGAGTGCAGTGGGTGGAAGGCAGGATAACAGATAGGCAACTTTTCAGGAGATGCCGTTTGTACCTTCTAATTTTATAGCATGTAAATATATTTTATACTTATTATTCATAATTATCGTAATGTGTGGCCTACAGTGTGGCTTTCAAGATTGGACTATTTGAAATTTTAAATGTTGCTTCTATTATGGTTATGGGAAACAAACTGTTTATACTTTGGATCATCATGATACCAAACTTTCCAAGTGCAGGGCTTTTACCTTCTAATTAACTGCATAACCCAGAAATTTTCAACCAGCATGCCACAAGAATTCTTAAAACATGCAATACCTGATTATTTAGTCAGGAGCACTGACCTCTTTTCTCTTAGATTATTAAATGAAAAAAAATTACAATAGCCATCCAGTGTGAATGAATAAAAACTATACCTTTTTTAGTTAGATTGTCAAAAATATATTTTTTTTGGCGTGCTGCAGAATTTTAGTAATGAGTTTATGTGTGCCATGAGATGAAAAAGGTTGAAAATCATTGCCATAACCAGATTCTTACTGGCCAAATTATGTTGTTTAGAGGGAAAATGCCCCATTCGGTAACTGATTGCTTAAGTTGGCTGAACACAAACACTGTTGGAAGAATGATTTGTTTGGGCAGATTCCCACAGCTAACAGTGATTAATATAATATTTAACTTTGCAGGTGCTTAACGTTTCTCCAGAGAATATGTTCCCACAATCAGGGGAACTGTCGATGTTCACATTATTCCAGCTACCTTTCAACTCACTAAAAATATGGACATCTTATAAGCAGTGGCTCCCTGCTTTCAACAAACATATTTTAAGGCTGGACAGAAAAAAAAAAGTTTCTAAAACACCACATTTACTACCTACATAGAGACCTGGTCACTAAAAGGAAATCTGACAACTAAGATTCCACGATGATAAATTCTATAAACTAAGGGATCTATTTTCATTACACAGGTTCAGTGCAGGTTTCATTTAATGTGATCTCCTAGTTCATTTAAAATATAAATCCAAGATACCAAAATTGTGCTTTCATATCTTCATGTCTGTTTATCCTGAACTAGAGGATCGGCTACTGGAGGTGAAAGCCCATGACATAGCTTTTCATGCCCTGTCAGTACCGAGTAAATAGTTGTGACGGCCTGAGAACTTTGAAGCCTCTTCAATGTCCTCTTCTTCCTCGCTTTTTATACATCTGTGTTTGTTTGTTTTTTCTCCTCATTTGAGGAGAGTGCCTTTGAGGCAATCTCTTAATCAAAAGGCGTTAGAGAAGCTGCTGCTGAACAGATCAACCACCTCCTGGACCTGTGCTAGCCAATTTGCACAACTGACGATTTAGATGAATGTCTGGTTCAAATCAGAAGGAGAAATATAAGTTGTACACTTCAGAGACTTGCTGACTTTCAAGCTGACTTTTCAAATTCCAGGTGCTGGCATCAATCCCTTTACTAATTAAGGAGGCATGGCTCTGAGAAATAGGCATTCTTTTTTGGTTGGGATGACAATAGCTATTCTACATAAGAACCTGTTTCTGAAACCACTCATCTTGGGAAGCTGCTGGATCACATCCAAAGAGTACATTTCAAAAGCTTTTGGTATTCCTTGGAAAAGCTCCACCAAGTATACTGGATGCACATCCTTCAGTGTGGATATTTCAGAATATAGTCCAGGGCCTCACACTTAGAAGTAAATAGGATGGTCCTCAAGGGGGAACGGAGGGAAGTGCAATGAAGACTAAATAACCCTCCACCATCCAGGGTGTGGAGGGGGAGTGAGTGTGGGCTGTCATAAAAATCAGAGTCCTAAAACAGTGGATAGAGCTCTGATTCAATTTACAAAAAGAGCCAAGGGGAGTGGGGGGTGGGGGGGGCGGTGCTGGGAAGTGATTAACCAAAGAACTTGTATGCATATATGCATAACCCATGGACACAGACAATAGGGTGATGAAGGCCTGGGGAAGGTGCATGAGTGGAGTAGAGGTGGTCAATTTGGGGGGGAAAGAGGGGCATCTGTAATGCTTTCAACAATAAAGATAAATTTAATAAATAAATAATAAAACTTATCTTCCAAGTAAAAAAAACAAAAACAACAAAAAACGAGCCAAGAAGTGACTTACTAAAACTCTTTTAGCAACTCTTTTAACAAATGGCCACATTTAGAAAATGTAGAGAAGTGGACAACTACGCTCCACCTTTTCTGGAGGCAGAATACGAAGGACATCAAGGAGACAGACAACAGCCCTCTGAGATGCTGACAGTTGGTGAACACTGGAACTGTTACTGCGGAAGACTCTGGGACACAGCACTGACTCCTACCTTTACAAAGCAGGTCCTGTGAACTAAGCCAAGGGCAAGGCACTGGCCACAAGACTTGCAGGCTTCCTCTTATCTCTGTTAGTCTGTGCCCACAGCATTTTAATAATCTGAATCTTTTGACACATTCCAATTATAACTGTTAGTTGTTCAATGCCTCAGAGAAAACCTTCAAACTCTTCTGGCTCCCTTTCATAGTCTGAAATACTATGCCGAACAAATCTTGTTAGAAATAAGCTTTGAAATGCCATCCAGACAGAAGGTTGCCAAGCTTTATCTTTCTGGCTCTGAGGGTTGTACAATCTATGCTTCACTGTCCTTTCAGTGTCGTGATTTTGTTTTTATTGGACTTATCATGCAGCACAGGCAGTGGATATGACTCAAACCACTCTGCAGTTCAAAAAGAGCTGAAAGACCGGTCATACCTCCTGGAAATGGGGTTGTCATCAGCTTGGTCTGCCCTTGTCAAAACTTGGTAAGGTATGGAGCTGCCCTGCACTGGTGAGAGTGACAATAAAGTATAAGGCAAGCTAAATATAGAAGAATTCAGTTCTGAATCTTTTTAAAAAAAAATATATTTTATTGATTTTTCACAGAGAGGAAGAGAGAGGGACAGAGAGCCAGAAACATCGATGAGAGAGAAACATCGATCAGCTGCCTCCTGCACACCCCCTACAGGGGATGTGCCCGCAACCAAGGCACACACCCCTAACCAGAATCGAACCTGGGACCCTTGAGTCCGCAGGCCGATGCTCTATCCACTGAGCCAAACCAGTTTCGGCAGTTGTGAATCTTTTTTTTCTTTATACATCCAAGGGAATATACTGCTGTAAGAAATTGCCATAACCCACTCAAACATTTATTTTTGCTGGGAGAGAACACTAATGGGGATAAAGCAATTGAAATAGGTCTTTGTCTTCAGAGTCATAGACAAGTTCATTTTCCTTATTCTCTATTAACGGCTAAATTGAGTTCCCCCAAAATCTGTATGTTGAGGTCCTTACCCCAGTACCTCAGAATGTGACTGTATTTAAAAGGGCCTTTAAAGAGGCAATTAGGTAAAATGAGGTCATGTTGGTGTACCCTAATCTAATATGACAGGTGTCATATGAAGAAGAGATTAGGACACAGACAAATATACAGAAGGAAGACCATGTGAGGACACCGCAGAAAGGTGGCCACCTGCCAACCAAGGAGAGAGGTCTCAGAAGAAACCAACTCTAATGACACCTTGACCTTGAACTTCCAGCCTTCAGAACTGCGAGACAATAAATGTCTATTGTTTAAGTGAGCCCGTCTGTGGCACTTGGTTATGGTAGTTCTAGCAGACTAACACACCTCACCTTCTGGGTCCTAATTTTGAACATCACTTCTTCTTTTATCAACTTCATTTCACTGTTTTTCCTAACTCTCACTTTCTTTTGCTCTGCTTTCTTCCTTTCTCCCACCTGCCTCTTTCTTTATTTCCCTCACCTTCTTCACTGACAGTGGTGTTACCTTGGGAAGGTACCTGAGAGGGAGAGAAGGCATCTTGCACCCAGCATCCCCAGGTGTGTTGAGAGGCTCTGTTCCCCAAAGCTCCCAAGTGCACCTAGTTTGCAAGGATATAACGCAAAATCATGCAACATCATCAGAAGACGTGTCTCTCCATTTCTAGGTGACTCTGACCATGCTACCCAACTCTCTGAATTTCTGTTTCCTCACATGTTAAAAAAAAAAATGTGATTCCAATTCTTGCATAGTTGTTGTGAGGCCCAATAAGGTAATAATAATACATTGGGAAATACTTTATATGCTTATCACAATAACTCAATTTTCCTACCTGTAAAAGAGGTGCTACCTACAACATTATAGTATGGTATCAAGACAACAATCAGTCAGCAAATAACTACAACTTCTGTGACTCTGGATAGTATATGTTTTTTTTCTGCTCTGTATTTCATTGGCCTAAAAAGTTTATTTTTGCTTTTCCTGCTGGTCAATATTTATGAAGAGCGTTGTACTTAGTATTAACAGGTGGATTCCAGAGACACAAAGACCTGGTTTTTGCCTTCACGTTCCTGCAATCTATTTGGAAAGATAAAACTTTAGCCGAAACCGGTTTGGCTCAGTGGATAGAGCGTCGGTCTGCGGACTGAGGGGCCCCAGGTTCGATTCCGGTCAAGGGCATGTACATTGGTTGCGGGCACATCCCCGGTAAGGGGTGTGCAGGAGGCAGCTGGTCGATGTTTCTCTCTCATCGATGTTTCTAGCTCTCTATCCCTCTCCCTTCCTCTCTGTAAAAAATCAATAAAAATATCTTAAAAAAAAAACTTTAACAGGAAAAACAGGTATAAAATCAGTTCAAAGTGTTTTTCAGGGCTGCAATGGGGTATATGTGGTCAAATCTCACTGCAGGTCAAGCCAGGTACCTACATGAACTTTCTAGGACAACTTTCCAGAAGCAATTTCCAACGTTCTCCTACTAAAGCCACTCCAGCAGAAGGTAGCAACTCTGGCTAAAAGATTTATCAGTAAAAGTAATAAAAACTTGAATGCTAACTTAAGTGTCATATATTGCTTTACAAAATCTAATTCTATAACACTTGTAAAATAAAAGCCTTTGATAGACAAATACCTCTAATATTTTTAAAACTTGGTATTTTTTGTTTTGTTTTTTTTAATTTATTTTTAGTCTATATGGTTGACAGTATTACAGATGTCTCCCTCTTTCCCCCCCATTGTCCTCCTCCACCCAGTTCCCGCCCCGCCCCAGGCCTTTACCACCCTATTGTCTATGTCCATAGGTAATGTATATGTGTCCATAGGTAATGTATATATGCATATAAGTATGCATATATGTCCATAGGTAATGTATATATGTCCATAGGTAATGCATATATGCATATAAGATCTTTGGTTAATCTCTTCCTGCCCCTCCCTCCACACTTCCCTCTGAGATGTGTCAGTCTGTTCCATGTTTCCATGCCTCTGGTTCTATTTTATACCAGTTTATTTTGTTCATTAGATTCCTTGTTTGTTTATTTAAAACTTGATTTGAATAATAACATTTTTATTTTCTCATTAACTCTTCAGGAACCCTTGAAAATTTTAATTAAAAATGTTTCTACATTCCAGTAGGGAAAACATATATTTAATTGATATCTGACTTTAGAAACATCTCAACCAAAAAGAAAACCATATGATTGTGTTTTTTTTAGAAATTCACACTCATTATTAAGAACGGTCAAAATATGGTAATTTGGTTAGTAAGGACATAGGGATAAAAGGGTTTAGTATTTTAGAAGCAGCATGTCACAGCAGTTACATTTGGATATAGATCCTGTCTTTACCACTTACTAACTACAAGACCTGGCGCAAATTACTGTACTTTTCTGGGATTCGTCTTCCTCATATTTTAAATGAATACAATAATGTCTGCCTTGGAAGGGCAAAGGCGATGACACCGAGGAAGTGGAAGCTCACCTGTGATTATTGCACCTCGCCTGGCCATTAGCAGGGTATGTCCTGGGTGGAATTTCTAAAATGAGAATATCTTAGGGAATTATAGCTACTCCCTAGACCCTTTCTTTCTCTCTTTCTTTTTTAATCCTTACCTGAGATCATGCCGAGAGAGAGAAACATTGATGTGAGAGATAAACATGGATTAGTTGCCTTCGGCACACACCCTGACCAGGAATTGAATCCACAACCCAGGTATGTGCCCTGACCAGAATCGAACCCCAAACCCTTAGTGCACAGGATGACACTCAACCGAGCCACTCGGACCAGGCACCCCAAACTGAGAATATTTCTAATTCAACTTTGTATGTCCCTCTCACCACTTATCCCTTTCTTCCCAAACTGGCACTGTACACATCACATAGCAAAGCCTCAATAAATGTTTGATGAATGAATACATGGATAAGTAAACTAACACGATAATTTCAAAATGAAAGCAGAGGGAGAAATAAATTAGTATGTGGATACATCTTAAGAACTGGTAACAGATCAATGTCTTTGGCAAGCACAATTAAAATTTGGAGAAACAAAAGATATATTTAGCTATCCTATATAATAAAAGGCTAATATGCAAATTGTCCCCACGGGCAGGAGTTCCACCGACTGGGAGTTAGACATGTGCTGACCACCAGGGGGCGGTGCGGAACATGGCAGACATCAGGGACACAGTGCTGGCAGTGGGCGGCAGCAGAGGTGCTGCCGGCCCGATGGGCCCTGATGAGAGCGGGACAGAGGTGGGATGGTGGAGTAGGTGAGCAGGCAGCGCCAGGCCAAGGCAGGTGTGAAGGGAGGCCCCAGTCTGCAGCAGCCGCAGGCAGCCGGGGCAAGAGAGGCCCCGGTCAGCAGCTGGCAGCCGCTAGGGACCCTACCCGTGCATGAATTTTGTGCACTGGGCCTCTAGTAGTAGGATAAAAGGGAAAATTGGGGGGAGTACTACTGTAGCTGCCAACCACTGCTCTGTAAGATAACTCAAATTCCTTGCCAATATTTTTCTGTAGTGTATGACTAAAACAAATAATCTTTGAGATAAATAAGCCAAAATTACTTGGTACATTAACATGTAAGAAAACACCAGTGAAATAAAATGGAGGATGATTCTCTCCCGTGCTTTGTGAAAATCATGTCTTTCTAAAACACTTTAAAATGCACCTGTCTGGGTTCTTAATACTATACTTGCTTTTCTTTTCTAAAGATTTTGCAAAATATGTTGGAAAGGCCGAAGGCCAAGTTGTTTTCATGGATCCAAACCTATTTCTGTATTATATATTTTAATATTAATAATTAAGGAATACCCATCAGAAGATACTACATTGAAAAGGAGTAAACAAAATAATGTTTGTATTGTATTTTACTTTAGAAAGGAGTAGCTTCTAATTTGTCATGTCTTCCATCAGACCACAATCCAAATATTTTCCAAAGCAGAGTATTGTGGCATTAAGTAGCGGGTAGCCGAGAAGCCAGCTTCCCTAACCAAAGGACCAGTATTTGCCAACAGGCTTGCATTAACCATCCCAGCGGCAAGTGTCAAAAGAAACATCAGACTTGTTGGCTCACGCTGGGGAGAAGCTCCCAAATAATCCTCGACCCCTATTCCTTCACTCCTCCGTCACCCGGCAGCCCTGGCCAGCCTCGGCTCGGCCCGCCCCCGCTGCCAGGCAACGGTGCCCCGCCCGCCGCCCGCCGCCCGGCTGTGTGTTGGCGCCGCCGCCGGTGGCCGCCGTGCGCGCTGCCCCCCCCCCCCCCCCCCCCCCCCGCGGCACCTGCTGGGCGGCGGCGACTTTTCAAGCCTCCTTCTCACCGCCTGCTCCGCTCCTCCGTCTCTTCTTCAGAGCCCCCGGTCCTCGCCTTCTCTCACCCTTGTTTCCGAAAAGAGGGTGCACGGACACAGGATTTCTGCCACTAGCTTCTTGGTAGTCCTGTCTCCAGAAGGACTCGTGACAACCGGCCCAGGAAAGCACTCACTTTTCCCAGCGTTCTTCCGCATGGGCAGCGGGTCTTCCCCGGCTCCGCGCGCCCCGCGCTGGGCTCCGAGTGGGAAGGTGGTCACGGAGAAGCTGAAGGGAAACTTCGCCCCGGGCGAACCAACGCTGCTGGGACGAAGCCCTCCAAAGGACGGGACCTTCAGGCCACTGGGTCCTGAGATGTCTAATCCGTCCGACGGGTACCTTGCTGGCCAGAGTTTAGATTGGCTCTGGAGGGCTCTTCAGATGCCACATTTCCCCGGTGATGAATAATTTCACCCGCCCCTCCTGGTGGCCTGTCGGGCTTCCAGGACCCGGGCAGCGCTATTGTTTGCTGGTCTCAGAAGGGCGCCGTGGAGGGTGGGGGCGCCCGGCGTGAGCCCGCCCGCTGCAGCCCAGCTCAGGTTGAATTTCTTGCAGGGTGTCTCCCGGGCTTCCTCTCCGCCCCTTGCTTTTGCATATTCAAAAAAGGTGGAGTCTCTTCCCATCTCTCAAATCCCCTGGCTTGAGAAAGCCCGAACTAGAGGGGATGGTTTGATTAGGAAGGAAACACTAAGCGGAGGATGGGTTGGGGAAATACGTGGTAAGCTGAATAAACAGGCAAACGTAGAATTCCCATTTGACAGTTTCTTCCCCTGCCTTCAGGCGCCTAAGTGCGCGCAGCGGACGCGCGTACACACACACACACACACACACACACACACACACACACACACCCCATTTCTCAATGCTGAACTGAGCAAAAGAAATTACAAGGAAGTTCTGACTAAATCCCTTGGTCCTAATTATAGTATTAGACTAAGTAGGGGAATTTTTTTGTTGTTAAGGATTTTTTGTTAGGGATTTTTTGTTGTTAGGGACGTGTTGACAGAATTGTAAATAATGCTACTATGAACAAAGGGGTGAATATATTCTTTCTGACTGGTGTTTCTGGATTTCTTAGGATAATATTCCCAGAAGTGGGGTCGCTGGGACAAAAGGCAGGTCCATCTTTAATTTTTTGAGGAAACTCCATACTGTTCTCCACAGTGGCTGCACCAGTCTGCATTCCCACCAGCAGTGCACGAGGGTAACCTTTTCTCCACATCCTCACCAGCATTTGTTTGTTAACTTTTTAGTGGTAGCCATTTGAGCAGGTATGAGGTGATACTTCATTGTAATTTTAATTTGCATCTGTCTGAGGATTAGTGATGTGGAGCATTTTTTCCTATATTGGCCATCTGTATGTCCTCTTTGGAAAAGTGTCTATTCAGGTCTTTTGCCCATTTTTTAATTGGATTATTTAGCTTCCTGGTGTTGAGTTATATAAGTTTTTTCTATATTTGGAAATTAACCTCTTATCAGATATTTCATTGGTAAATATGTCCTCCCATACATTAGGTTCTTTTGCTGTGCAGAAACTCTTTAGATTCAAGTAGTCCCATTTGTTTATTTTTTTCTTTATTTTCCTTACCCTAGGACAGTGGTCGGCAAAGTCATTAATCGACAGAGCCAAATATCAACAGTACAACGATTGAAATTTCTTTTGAGAGCCAAATTTTTTAAACTTAAACTTCTTCTAACGCCACTTCTTCAAAATAGACTCGCCCAGTCGAGTGGTATTTTGTGGAAGAGCCACACTCAAGGGGCCAAAGAGCCGCATGTGGCTCGCGAGCCGCAGTTTGCCGACCATGGCCCTAGGAGATATATCACCAAAAATACTACTACATGAGATGTCTGAGATTTTACTGCCTATGTTTTCTGCTAGGATTTTTATGGTTTTCTGACTTACATTTACATATTTTGTCCATTTTGAGTTTATTCTCATGTGTGCTGTAAGTTGGTGGTCTCGTTTCATTTTGTTCCATGTACCTGTCCAATTTTCTCAACACCATTTATTGAAGAGACTGTCTTTACTCCATTGTATGTTCATGCCTCCTTTGTCAAATATTAATTGACCATAAACGCATGGGCGTTCTGTTCTGTTCCATTGATCTATATGCCTGTTCTTATGCCAGTACCAGGCTACTTTGATTACAATCACTTTGTTTGATATCCGGTATTGTGATCCCTCCATCTTTGTTCTTCTTTCTCAAGATTACTGAGGCTATTCCAGGTCATTTTTTGTTCCATATACATTTTTGGAATATTTCTTCTAGATCTGTGAAATATGCCATTGGTATTTTAATAAGGATTGCATTGAATCTATAGATTGCTCTGAGTAGTATGGACATTTTAATTCTTCCAATCCATGAACACAGTGTATGCTTCCACTTGTTTATATCTTCCTCTATTCCTTTTTTCAGTGCCCTATAGTCTTCCGAGGATAGGTCATTTACATTCTTGGTTAAGTTTATTTCTAAGTACCTTAAATTTGTTGTTGTTGCAATGATAAATGGGATTGTTTTTTCAGTTTCTCTTTCTGAGAGTTCATTATTGGTGTATAAAAATGCAATCAATTTCTGGATGTTAATTTTTTTATCCTGCTACTTTGCTGAATTCATTTATTAAATCTAGGAGTTTTTTGGTAGCATCTTTAGAGTTTTCTATATGCCATATCATGTCATCTGTGAATACTAACAGTGTTACTTCTTCCTTTCCAGTTTGGATGCCTTTTATTTTTTCTTCTTGTCTGATCACTGGGCTAGTACTTCCAGTACTATCTATAAATATATAAAAGCCTAAGCGACCAGAACAACCAGACGACCAGAAGGACCGGTTTACCAGTCACTATGATGTGCATTGACCACCAGGAGGCAGATGCTCAACACAGGAGCTGCCCCCTGGTGGTCAGTGTGCTCCCACAGACAACCTCCCGTGGCCTGCCAACCTCCCACAGCCCCTCCCCCTGGCCGGCCACCTCCCCGATAGGCCTCGATTGCCAGCCAGGCCGAGGGACCCCACCTGTGCATGAATTCGTGCACCGGGCCTCTAATGTTGAATAAGAATGGTGAAAGCATACATCCCTGTCTTGTTCCTGATCTTAAGGCAAACATTTTTAGTTTTTGCCCATTGAATATGATATTGGCTGTAGGGTTGGTCATATATGGCCTTTATTATGTTATGATCCTCCTATTCCCACTTTGCTGAGAGTTTTCATCATAAATGGGTGCTGGATTTTGTCAAATGCTTTTTCTGTGCCTTTTGATATGATCGTGTGATTTTTATCCTTCATTTTGTTTATGTGATATGTCACATTTATTGATTTGTGAATGTTGTACCAATCTTGCATCCCCAGAATACATCCCACTTGGTCATGATGCTTGAGATTTTTAATGTATTGCTGGATCTGATTTGCTAATATTTTTATGAGGAATTTAGCATCTGTGTTAATCAGGGATATTGGCCTGTAATTTTTTTTCTTATAGTGTCTTAACCTGGCTTTGGAATTAGAATAACACTCTTCCCATAAAAAGAGCTTGGAAGTCTTCCTTCTTGAATTTTTTGGAATAGTTTGAGAAGGATGGGTGTTATTTCTTCTTTGAATGTTTGGTAAAATTCATCCGGCCCTGAAGCCATCTGGTCCAGGGCTTTTGTTTGCTGGGAGTTTATTTTGTGTGTGTGTGTGTTTTGTTTTTTTTATGACTTCTTCAATTTCATTAGTTGTTATCAGTCTACTCAGGCTTTCTGATTCTTCCTGATTGAGTTTTGGAAGATAGTATATTTCTAGGAATTTGTCCATTTCTCCAGGTTGTTCAATTTGTTGGCATATTGTTGTTCATAGTTGCCAAGGATTTTAAACAATTATTTGAACTATGTGTTCTTCATACCAAACAGAGCAGTTAAAAATTAACATTTGCAGATCTCACGAATTGCCTCGGGTGAGTAGCTGCAAATGAAAACTCCTGTGCTCTGGGTTTAGAATTTTTTTTACAAAAGTAAGAAAATCAAAACGAAACTGGTTTTCTCTCCAACCTTCTCCAAGGCCGGCAGCCCTGCCGCCTTTCACAGCTGGATGTTACATGGGCCTCGGGGGTGGAGACCATAGTGCTCCAGGCTATGGAGCCCAGCCTGGGTTCAGGCCTCTGTCTTCCGAGGAACAGCCGCTCCCGTAGCCCAGCACTGCCTCCTCCCTCAGCCTGCTGGACTGCTGCCCCGGGGAGCTGGGTCCGCTCCGCTTGAGAGCTCACCCTTCCTACTGGTCTCCAGGTGTTTTCTGTCCTTCCTCGATGCCGCCTCCTCAGCTGGACATCTGTTGGTAATTCCAGGTGAATGTTGTATTTCCAGTCTGGCCCTGGGATGAGGTGCCCAACAGGTCTGCCTATTCGGCCTCCATTTTCTCCCCCATCTTCCACTTTTGAGAAACACAGAAATGCATTGTGTCCCCTTCCTACATAGATCCCCACGTTAATATACATATAATGTTAGACTATGTGGGAAGTTCTTTGTTCTAAGCTGCATACAGACATGAATATATACTTTAGAATCTCTTTATATTTCCAAATGTCACATTATTCCCATGAATTGCTCTAGTGCATTATTGGGGCTTGAATTAAATGAAAGAAAATCAAGGCAGAGGTAGGTGGCAATGAAGACCCACTTTTGTCTACTGTCCTAAATTCTTCTAAGCACCAAATAAGCATTTACCTTGGGATCCCAATTAAAGTCACTTTTGATCACTTTCAGTGGATACCCCACAGAAATGGGCATCTAGATAAAACTGACAAGGTCTGACAGTGTTATTAGCCACCAACATCAAACTTGACCAGTGTAACACAGAATCCCCTCCCGATACGCTGATATATACAAACACCTCCAGGCCTTCAGTTTTCTAGGTAGATGTGCAGGGAGAATAAATGAGATGGAAATTGTTGGGGTTTTTTTTAAGCAAATTCACTCTTTAGTTAGCCCTTAAGAATTCTTAATCACATTTCCCCAAAAACATTTCTCGTGACCAACTATGCATATTTCTCTGTTGCTATTGAAGAAATAATAAACTGTTATTCTTCACTTTGAATTTTGTTCATTCATTAATTCAGCAACTGTTTGATAAGTAACTATATATGAGACAAGATGTTAGACACCTGGGAAGGTTTTTTTAAAAGCAATTGTCATAAGGACATTAAAATATAATGAGAAGATAGCATATGTGTACATCTAATTACTATAAGTTAAATTGTTTAAATGTGGCTCTGAAAACACAATTTAAAGAATCCAATTTTAATATGAATAACAGTGTTTACTTAATTTGTAAGTTGGAATTTTGGTATAAAGAAACACATTTCTAAGGTTGAGAGGTCTCTGAGGAATGGCAGATTTCTTCATGAAAGATTCCCTAGATGACAGAAGTGGTAGGAAGGGTGTTGGAGACAGTGAATGACAAGAACATTGAAAGGGAGGATGGAGGGGGGCCTCAGAGTGGGAAATGAGGACCCCAGAGAGCTGGGAGAAGTGATGGCACCAGTGTAGGATGGGCCTCTAATTTAATCAGAGAATTTTAGGCTAATACGATTAGATGACCACTGCCCCCTTGGAGAGCTGGTGCCGTGGTGGTGAAATCTTGGCAGCTGTGTGGCTGACAGTAAAACAAGCATGACTGTTTGAAGTCCAGGAATTTACACCATAGGGCTGGGCAACTGCAGGACACGGAGGGTCAGAGATGCAAGAAACACTGGGAAGAGAATAAATCAGCCTCTGGAGGAGACTGCCGCAGAGAAATGCAGAGGCGTCGCATCACACCCCAGTTTGCTCTGCGTGTTGCTCCGTGTGACACTCAGATCTGTCCCAATTCTACGGGTTTTTCGGGTATCACAGAGACAGACGAGCCTCCCGCTCAATATGGAGAGAAGTCCGGGCCTCTGAGAGCAGCAGCTCCTCTCCAGTGTCAAATGGCAGCCTTCCCGAGACATCTTCAGCCTCCAGCGGACTCAGGACTACTTGCCCTTTAGCTAAGGTGACCAGACGTCCCGCTTTTGGCGGGACAGTCCCCATTTTTAACAATTTGTCCCGCGTCCCACAGGGTTTTTAAAAAGGCATGATTTTTGGAAAGAATGCACGACAAGCTAGGGAACAGTGGGAGAACGGGAAGGGAATATACGGTTTTCGGCGGCCATGTGGCTATTTAGCCAGGATATGAGTTTTATATTATTTTTGTTAATTTTATAATGTTAAACTTTAATAATAACAAATAATTGTTGAGAACTGATTATCGAGAACTGCTTATCAAAGTTCGCATTGTTGATCAGTTGTTAGAATTCGACCACCATTGTTTGGACTTAATGAACAATGGCATCTTTTGGGATTGGCAACGACGAAAACATTTTGTAACTGTCTCTCAGACGATACACATCGTACTGCGTGCTAGTAAGCTAGTTAAACAAGTGATGTCATTACAAATCAGCTATTCAGGTAATTTAGGTAAGTAATTTATTTATTTATTTCATAAATACATAAATTTTCTTGAATTTAGCAGACAGTACTTGTATTGTTTATATTTTATAGTGGCGGCAAAAAGTCTAGTGCCGGCCTTGAAAGTGACACTTACAACTTACGTTATGGCAAATTCAGAGGAAAAATAATACAAGTTAGTATTGTTATTATTTAGAAAGAAATATAGGATTAAAATAATTTTTAAAATATAGTTACTTTATAACAATCAAATTAATTTAATTATAAACTAACAATAAAATATGTTTATATAATTATGTATCAACTTACTGTGTTTTTAAGCAATATGTATATAATAATTTATAATATAATTTTAAATTATTTTTTTTAGATTTTTAACATAATGAGTAAGAAAAGAGGATGCAAATTCAATGATGATCTAAGAAGTGAATTTCCTTTTATTAAAAAAAACAAAAGTGATTACAATATAGACCAAATTTTTAATCAAGAACCCCCCCTCCCCCCGGGCCGAAACCGGTTTGGCTCAGTGGATAGAGCGTCGGCCTTCGGACTCAAGGGTCCCAGGTTCGATTCCGGTCAAGGGCATGTACCTTGGTTGCGGGCATATCCCCAGTAGAGGGTGTGCAAGAGGCAGCTGATCGATGTTTCTTTCTCATCGATGTTTCTAACACTCTATCCCTCTCTCTAGAAAATCAATAAAATATATTTAAAAAAAAAGAACCCCCCCCCCCCCCCCGGGTCAATGGTGTCCCGCTTTACCAATGTTAAAATCTGGTCACCTTACCTTTAGCCACAAAGGAACTAGAAGGGTTCATTGAGCACTTTCTGCATACCTGGCACCTTCACCTGTGTTCAGCTCTCTGGAGACACATATCTTAGTGACATGTTTTATCTTTTCCATTCCTAGCTTCCTTTAAATACCCCACTGTGGAACCACCATCCATTAGTTTATTTAAATCCTTTCTGAACTGTTTCTGTTTTAGACGGTTCATATTCTTAGGAATAATGTGTTGCATCTACTTTACGATCATTATATAAATGAACTTGTCACAGAGTGCACCCTCATTCAGTGCTTTTTGTTCACAGTTCTTCATCCATCTATTGGCTCCATAAGCATTGATTCAGCAAAAGCCACAGGCTGGACTCTGTGCCAGATGCAGGGGAAACAAGTCAACATGTTTCCTGCTCTGGGAATTCACAGACTACCAACTGGGAAATCCAACAAGTAGCTGGAACGCAGGTCTGAGTGCCTGAGCATGGTGTTGTAGGAGCACCGAAGAGAAAAACCCTGCCTAAAAAATGTGCAGTGCTTCAGGAGTTTGCCTGCCACTTCCACCCCGATTTAAAAAAAATATATTTTTTTTACATATTTTTATTGATTTCAGAGAGGAAGGGAGAGGGAGAGAGAGAAACATCAATGATGAGAGAGAATCATTGATCAGCTGCTTCCTGAATGCCCCTTACTGGGGACTGAGCCTGCAACCTGTGCATGTGCCCTTGACCAGAATCGAACCCAGGACCCTTCAGTCCCAGGCCAACGCTCTATCCACTGAGCCAAACCAGCTAGGGTCAGATTTTAAAATTTTCATAGTCTTTCTTTTTAGCTTCTACCCTTTCAATTGAAACTATCCTTTTTTAAAAAAAAAAAAATTATTGAAGTCTTATGGAAGCTCTTGAGTTTTTACTTTGAAGATTTGTTATTCCTTTCTCGGTGTCTGACCTGAAGTTTAAGAATCTTTTCATTACGGATATATAAAAAGTCAAGCTTATGCCCTCAGGTTATTTCACTCTTTTTTTTTTTTTTAAATCCTCACCTGAGGATGTGTTTTTATTGATTTGAGAGAGAGAGAGAGAGAGAGAGAGAGAGAGAGAGAGAGAGAGAAACATTTATCAGTTGTCTCCCATAAGCACCACAACAGGGGATCAAACCTGATACCTAGGTATGTGCCCTGACCAGGAATCAAACCCATAACCTTTTGGTGCATGGGACAATGCTCCAACCAACTGAGCAATTTGGCCGGGGCCTCACTCTTTTTATTATTATTGTTGTTGTTATTATTATTATTATTATTATTATTGAATTTATTAGGTGGTGACATTGTCTAATGAACTTATACAGTTTCAGGTATACAATTCTACAGCACATCATTTGTACATTGTACTGTGTGTTCATCACTCCAAGTTAAGTCTCTGTCCATCACCATTTATCCCCCCTTTACCTTCTTCTACCTCTCCCCACCACACCTTCCCTCTGGCAGTCACCATACCATTGTCTGTGTCCAGGAGTCTTTCTTTTTTATGTTTGCTTAATCCCTTCACCCAGCCCTCAAAACCTCCCCTTCTGACAGCAGTCAGTCTATTATCAGTATCCATGAGTCTGTCTCCACTTCTTTTATTAGTTTGTTTTGTTCATTAGATTCCACATATAAGTGAAATCATATGGTACTTGTCTTTCTCTGATTGGCTTATTTCACTTAGCATAATATTCTCCAGGTCCATCCATGCTGTCCCAAAAAGTAAGATTTTCTTCTTTGTTTTTTGTTTTTTAACCTCTGAATAGTATTTCATTGTATGAAAGTACCACAGCTTTTTTAGCCACTTATCTATTGTGGGCACTTGGGCTGCTTCCAAATCTTGGCTATTGTAAATAATGCTGCAGTGAACATAGGGGTGCATATATTTTTTTTGAATTAGTATTTCAGGGTTTTTTAGATATACTTGCAGAAGTGGAATTGCTGGGTCAGAAGGAAGTTCCATTTTTAATTTTTTGAAATAACTCCATACTGCTTTTCACAGTGGCTGCACCAATCTGCATCCCCACCAACAGTGCACAAGGGTTCCCTTTTCTCCACACCCCCACCAGCACTTGTTTGTTGATTTATTGATGCTACCCATTCTGATAGTTGTGAGGTGATATCTCAATGTGGTCTTAATTTGCATTTCCCTGATGATCAGTTATGTTGAGCATCTTGTCATATGTCTACTGGCCATGTGAACGCCCTCTTTGGAGAAGTGTCTATTCACGTCTTTTGTCAATCTCTTAATTGGATTGTTTGGAGGGTTTTTTTGGTCCCAGGGAGTGGGAGGAAATGGATTCAAATGAAGAAGGGCACAAGTCTTGTGGGTGGATGAAAGTGGGCATCACATGATAGCACACACCCAGTCACGCCTTCCTCATCCTCGAACTGTTACAAATCCCATTTGTCTGTTATTTTTTTCTCTAAGTTTCCTGGTTGAGGTATACCCCATTTGTGTTCACAGTCATAAAAATCACAAGAGAAAAAAATATACTAACGTGGATAGATGTAAATATACAAGATTATGATACATAATAGGATATCTACATTTTCCTTAGTACCTTCAGTTAAACCCCTGGTAGACTGGTCCCTTGGTTTTTTAATAACCCATATGTCAATGTCTTGTCTCCTCTTCAGCTTCCTTTCTTTAAAAAATAAAAGAAAGTTACATAAAAACAGTGTTGCCATTGTCACTTGCCTATGTTCCTTTAACAATTCCTCCTGTAGACTTCCGCTTGTTGCACTCTACAGATCCACAACAGTGATGGATGAACCGGTAACGGGGAAAGTTGATGCTGTGGGCTGATCCAAAGCAGGAAGCTGTCCTCATCTTTGAACCTGCGAATTGAAACTTGATTCTACTACAAGCCTCTTTTCCAAGTCACCTAAGAGTCCCCAAAGCCTGTCGCTGATGCAGGCACTGCCCCAATGTCCAGCTCTCCACCCCCGTCAGGCTGCCTGGGCAGAGGCCACCACTCTTCTCTCCCAGGGGACACAAATTCTGCGGAAAAGCGGGAGCTTAGGTCAGCGAAAGGATCTGGTTTGAAGTCCAGTGGATCACTTACCACTTGAGACTTGAGGCATTCCTTTGGTTTTTCAGCCTTGGTTTCCCTTTTTCTAATTTTTTTTTTTGTTGTTGTTTGTTAATCCTCACCTCAGGATATTTTTCCATTGATTTTTAGAGAGAGTGGAAGGGAGGGGGAAAGACAGAGAGAAACATCTATTTGAGAGAGACACATCAATTGGTCGCCCCTCCCCGTCCCCCTGGCAGGATCAAGCCTGCAACTGAAGTATGTGCCCTTGACCCGATTGAACCCGAGGCCCTTCAGTCTGTAGGCCGATGCTCTATCCACTGAGCCAAATTGACTAGGGATCCCTTTCTCTAAAATAAATACAGATAGTAACCACCTTAAAGATGTCTTTCACTAAAATGAGGAAGTGGACTGGAAAAGAGATAAAAGTGAGATAGATACAGAGGCCAAGAGATTCCAGGAGAAGAACAGCAAAGAGACTCTCCAGGGAGAGTCTGAAGGGGTGCAGATGATGGCTGATCCCCAGGTGCAGAGGCAGGCAGCCCAGACTGGAGCAGAGGGCCTCAGAGACGGGAGAGTGGGGTGCTGGATGCCATGACTCTGCCTCTGTTCCAACTTTCAGTGAGTGAATTACTGGAGGATGGGCTCCTGCAAACAAGGGACCAAAACAAGACAGAGGAGGACAGGAGATCCAGGGAACAAGGAATGCACATAGGACAAGGGCTGGAAATGCTGCAGCAGCCTGGACAGCAGGCACCCCTACCTGAAGAGGTGAAGTCCTGAGAGGGATGTAGCCAAGAAACAGTGGAACTTCCTGGCCGTGGGAGTGATTGATTATTGGAAGGTATGAGGAACATTATTAAGTGAGTGATAAGCCAGAGGACTATTGACTTTCAGAAAACCAAAAGTAAGACAGAAAATTATCATGGCACACTAAATATTGAACTGTTAATAATAATTGCATAAGCACAATAATGTGAACACTTAAGGTAGATTTAATTTAAAACTGTAACTATTTTGAAAGAAAGGAAAGGCAGAGAATATGGTGATGAATAAGAAGTATGGGAACTATAGAAATCATGTTTAAATTGACAAATAAAAATAAGACAATATAGGTTCACTGTTCAGAACTCTGGGCACGTTTAAGTGCCAGAAGAAATCACCTGAAGAAGTTGACCGTGGTTGTCTCTGAAAATAAGGGAAATGGGGAAAGGTAGGGGCAGGGGACTGCTGTCTTTTATCTTGAGTTTCCATATTTGAATTTTTAAGTTATGTGCATACATTACTCTGATAAAATGAAAACCAATTTAAAATACCCACTTTACAAGATTGCTCTATGGGTTACTGACAATATTTGCAAAGTGCTTAGCCCAGGGACTAGCACAGAGAGGCACTTAGTAATGGAGATGGTGGTCGTCATTGCTATTGCTTGCATTAACTCAGGAGGTGGCCCAAATAAATACATAATTGATTGCTTACCATCTGCCACACACTATTCCAAGTTTTTTAATGTGTGTGTGAAAGCTGTTTGCAGAGAACTCTGAGTTCTTTCATAAAAATTTTATGTCTAAATGCTAATGTCTTTTATTGAGATAATGTTTGCAAAATTAACAATGTTAATTATATATTCCTCGGTAGAAGTTAGCATCCTTGAAAAGGGAATTTTATCATAGGAACTTAGGTGTCAATGAATAAACTTCAGGAGTTTTGTGAGCCTCCTAAAGCTGTAAGTAACATTTTTGAGAATGTGCATAAGTATATTTTTTCCAAAGAGTTTGGAATCTTACTTTTCATAAGATTTTAATGAGGTCACTAATAAGATCTAAAAGAATTCATTAAAATGTCTCTAGAGATATTGATAGCTTAATAAATTTTGAGTGTTGTAATACAAAGTTTTATGAAACCCAAATTTTACCCAAAAAATTCCCATTTGTGATTTAATTCAATATGTGTAATATATTTCCATGACTCTAGTGTTTTCTTGAATCATATAAACCAATAAAAGTTAATATAGTTTTTTTTTAAAGGAGCATTACAGAATCTTTTGCTACCTTAAAGAAAAAAATGTACAAAAAGTATCCTGTGTACATGTACATGTAAAGGGAGAGCAGAATGGGGGAAATTCAGAAAGAAAGAACTTGAAAAGAAAAGAGTTTCACAAATTTAAAAGCTCATGTCCTAATTCTTCTCTCCCCTTTTCTCTTTGAACTAATCTGCTCTTTCTTGGGCTAAGTGTTCATTTGCTTTTTAAAAATCTTTTTTCTGCCTTCTGATTTTCATGTGATTTTCTTTCTTTATAAATCTGTTGTGGGCACTTTTTTAAGAGGAGTGGGGGGTAGCTTAACACCTGTATTTAAAAGGGGAGGTTGTGTGTAAACCACTTAGGAGGCTTTTGAAATAGTCCAAGAGAGAGAAAATTTCATTTCTACCTTCTGCCAAGCCCCAGGCAGAAGGACCACCACATTCTAAGAAGACAACTTGCTTGAGAGAACAGAACATCAAGATCCTGTGAGATCATTCCAGATGCACTCCAGGATTCTTAGAGCCAAGACTCTATCCTTGTAAGGTTAAGAAAAATGCAGTGCACCTGACCCCCTAGCTCTATACTGGGCTGGCTACCATTTATTGGTCACCAACTATGCATACAGTAAGACACACAAATATTAAATGTACAGTTTGATCACCTTTGACAATTGTATGCAGCCCTGTAATTACCACCTTAATAGAGGTATAGCACATTCCTTTCACCTTAGAAAATTCCTTCATGTTCATTTCTAGTCTCTCCCCCTCCCCACCCAGAGGCAACCACTATTTTGGTTTCTAGCCCCATAGATTAGTGTTGACTATTATTGAGCTTCATACAAATGGAGTCCTACAGTATGTGTTTCTTTCTGTCTAGCTTCTTTTGCTGAGCATAATGTTTTTGAGATTCATCTATGTTGTGTATTAGGAGTTTGCTCCATTATTTTCTGAATAGCAATCATCTTTAAATGGATAATTAATATATTTTAGCAGGCCTTTTCATGTCATTATTAATATCTTTGCAATTGAAAAAAAATATTTTAAAATTCTCATCTTCTTGCTGTGATCTTGTTTCTTTTAGACAACATGGGCCATAGATTTGAGATATAAAATATCTTCTTTCTCCCAGTCACTCAGCAATACACTGATAATATCCTATGCCAGAACTGCTGGCACCACTTGCTGGGTTCAGCTCCCCACTGTTGGTAATTCAGGTAATCTGCTTTAAATTGTTATTTTAGGAGACTAAATTTCAGTTACAAAGTAAAATTTCTGTTAGTTTGCCTGGCTAAAAAGGTCTGTTTGCCTGTGTGAATCAAAGCCCAGTAAGACACAAACAGGAGTTTGCAGTCAAGAAAGGAAGGACTTATTAGTTGAGGAGATGGTGCCACGCCCAGTCACAGGTGAGCTAATGCTCAAAGAACTGGCTCCTCGATGGCTTCCAGAGGGTGAGTTATATAGGGGGCTAAGGGAGTTAAGGTTGTGGTTAGTGTCATGTGCGGGGGCCTGATGCGGCGGGGGCCAGACATGGCGGGGATCTCCCTTTTCCGCGTCCCGCGCAGAAAGAGAGATGAACGAACCGGTTCTAAGTGGAGGCGGGCAGGGATTGAGAAATATTAGAAATAAAGAGAGGAGACACAGAGATAGATTTGAAAGCTGGGGCTGGGTGGATCTTTCTGTGCCTGGCTGAGGCCACAGAACAGATCCAGACTGCAAAGCTGAAGCTTTATTTATAATCAGGGACAAACAAGGCAATTAACAATGTTCTTGTAAGTTTCACTTGTTTTGGCAGCACTTGCTGCCCCTCCCACAGCCCACTAGCTACCCAGGAAGGATCTAGGGATCAGTTACAGGATCAGGCTTAATTATGCTGGGAGGGGTCTGCCTTCCAAACGAACTTGTTTGTGACCCTGCCACAGGTCAGTCAGAGGCTTAACCCTATAACCGCTCCCTACAGTCATGGTCTCTACTGATTAGCTGGCACTAGGGTAGTGGGTAGTTGACCATTGCATCTGGTCCTGATGTCAGCTATGTTGTCACTTCATCTGGTTTCTCAAGGGTGTGGTTGCTGGGTTCATTCTGGAGCTGAAACATAACTGAGGCTAAGATGTTATTATCTCTAGTTTGCCTGAAACTCTGTCTCCGGTCAACAGGTCCTGAGACTTTATTCCTGAGATGATTTGATGCGGACCAGAACCTCATTGTCCTGAGGATTTAATGATTAAGGGAGTGGACGTGCAAGGGAGGAGGCAGGTGAGTCAGGTTGCTGGATGAGGCCAGTTTGAATCAAAAGAAAAAGGAGAAAAGATCACATTAAAGAAATTAAGTTTTTGTGTGGTTACAATCCCACTCCCTTAGTAGCAATATGATTTTTTTTGGGGGGGGGGTTGGTATTTTAGTCCATTTACTTTTTAAAATTTTTATCTTTATTGTTGAATGTATTACAGATGCCCCCCCCCCCTACCATTGGCCCCCACCCCATTCCCACCCCCTCTCCAGGCTTTCACCAAATATTTTCTGTCCATGGGTTATGTATATATGCATATAAGTTCTTTGGTTAATCTCTTCCTGTCCCCACCATGCACCTCTCCTCTGAGATCTAAAAGTCTGTTCCATGCATGAATAGGTCTCTGGACCTATTTTGTTCATCAGTTTACTTGATTCATTAGATTTCATAAATGAGTGAGATCATGTGATACTTGTCTTGCTCTGACTGGCTTATTTCACTTAGCATAATAATCTCCAGGTCCATCCAAGCTGTCTCAAAGGGTAAGAGATCCTTCTTTTTTACTGCTGCATAGCATTCATGGTGCATTCCATGGTATAAATGTACCACAGCTTTTTTATCCACTCATCTATTGATGGGCACTTAGGCTGTTTCCAGATCTTAGCTACTGTAAATAATGCTGCTATGAACATAGGAATGCCTGTATTCTTTCTGATTGGTGTTTTGGGATTCTTAGTATATATTCCTAGAAGTGGGATCACTGAGCCAAATGGCTGATCCATTTTTAATTTTCTGAGGAAACTCCATACTCTTTTCCATAGTGGCTGCACCAGTCTGCATTCCCACCAACAGGGTTCCTTTTTCCCCACATCCTCACCAGCACTTGTCATTTGTTGACTTCTTGATAGTAGGAAAATGTTTGCCAATACTTCTCCTAGGGCAAGGGAAGCAAAGGGAAAAATAAACACATAAACAAAATAAAAAGCTTTTTTACAGCAAAAGAAACCATTAACAAAATGAAAACTGATCCAACTGTATGAGAGAACATATTTGCCAATGATACATCTGATAAGGGGTTAATTTCCAAAATATATAAAGAACGCATACAACTTGACAAAAGAAAGACAAACAATCTAATTTAAAAAAATGGGCAGAGGACCTAAATAGACCCTTCTCCAAAGAAGACATACAGATGGCCAAGAGACATATGAAAAAAATGCTCAAAATCACTAATAATCAGAGAGATGCAAATTAAAAGGACTATTAGGTATCACCTCACACATGCCAGAATGGTTATTATCAACACACACACCCTTTTTTTCTTCTTTCTTTTTTTTTAAAAATATTCCTCAATCTTGAGGAAAAGAGGGCAACTGGGTCCCGGTTTAATCAGGATAGAACGTCAGAGATGGTGCTCACCTGCTGACTCTGTGGGGGTATCAGTCTCAGAAAACGAACAATGGCCTCTGCCAGCACTTCTGTCTGGGAGAAAGCTGCCCCCAGTTCTTGCCCTGATGCCAGACAATTCAGTTCCTCCCAGTATGTCCCTGAACCCTTTCAAACTGCTGCCCAGCCCTGGAGCTTGAGGGAATAAGTCTGAGTAAGTCTGTGCACAGGCTCTTTAGGAGGAATGCCTGGGACGCCAACAGCCCTCTGTCTCACTCAGCCACAATCCCCGCTGGTTTTTACAGTCAGAAGTTACGGGGACTTCTCTTTCTGGCTCTGGAACCCTGGGCTGGGAGGCCTGGTGTGGGGCTGGGACCCCTTGTTCCTCAGGAAGTACCTTCACAGCTGAGATAACCCTCCCAATTTTTATCCAACACATGTGGGTATAGGACCAGCCCATTCTATGTCTCCACCCCTCCTACCAGTCTCCATGTGGCTTCTTCTTTAAATCCCTAGTTTAGGACTTCCATTCATCCAGATCAGATTCAGGCCGTTCTGAATGATGGTTGTTCAGTAGTTTAGTTGTAATTTTGATGTCCTGCCCTGTACTGTCTTAATTATAGGATGTTTAAAGTAAGTTTTGAAATTGGGAAGTGTGAGTCCTCCAACTTTGTTCTCTTTCAAGATTTTTTTACTATTGAAAGTCCATTGCATTTCTATTTAAATTTTAGGATCTTTTTCTAAATGATCAATTTCTGAAAAAAAAAAAAAAGCAGCTGGGATTTTGAAAGGAGTTATGTTAAATCTGTAGATCAATTTGTTGAATATTGCCATCTTGCCAATGCTAAGTCATCCAATCCATTAACATGGAATGTTTTTTCTTTCACTTAGGTCTTCTTTAAATTCTTCTCACAATGTTTTGTAGGTTTCAGTGTATAAGTCTTGCACTATTTTGTAAATTTATTCCTCTATATATTGTTCTTTCTTATACTATATTGTAAATGGAATTGTTTTCTTAATTTCATTTGTAGTTGATTGCTGGTATACAGAAATACAATTGATTTTTGTGTATTTATCCTGCATCCTACACTGGTATATACATTTGTTGAAAGTCATTGAATCCTGCACTTAAGATACATGCATTGCACTATGTAAAGTTTTCCTAAATAAAAAAATTAATATGTGGTTTTTCTTAAAGGTAAACAAAACTAGTTCTTTGTAGAATGATATTATCCTAATAACTGAAAGTGCTAAAGGGTTATATAATTTGACTACTTACGCAAGTCTCCTCTCAGAGAGGAAAGAACAGCTACTGGCTGTGACTGGGAAAATAAAGCCATTCAATATTGATACTACAAAGAGTAAAAACGACTCACTGGAAGTAACTATAAGCTATAGACAAGAATATTGCTTACATTCCTTTGACATTTATTTTGAACAATCTCACAAACAAAAAGGCATTTGTTTTCTTATTTAAAAAAATACTCTTTGTTAAATGTTTATTGAATTTGCATCTGTCATAATCAATGGGCACCCATATACCAGGATCTCTGTGCCCAGCATTTCTATTTCTATTGTTTCCATTTTCAGTCGCCTTGAGAATGAATAGTGCGCCTTCACTGTCTCTTCCACCACCTCACAAATACTGAGACCCCGCTGTTCGGAAATTATCAAGAGACATGTCAGCTATCAATCAAGTAGATAACGCTCCTTTGGTGCAGAACTTCCTGTGAAAATATAACAACTATTATCTAGTTTTCCTAACTACTGAGATATGTCCATCTCTTGCAGTAGTAAAACACATTTTATTTCTTCTAAAGACCTCATGAAGTTAGCAAATCTAATGAACACTTAGTACCTATGCAATATTTCTCTTGACTTTTTTTTTAATATGTATTTTATTGATTTTTCACAGAGAGGAAGGGAGAGGGATAGAGAGTTAGAAACATCGATGAGAGAGAAACATCGGTCAGCTGCCTCCTGCACACTCCCTACTGGGGATGTGTAGTACTGGGGATGTGCCTGCAACCAAGGTACATGCCCTTGACCGGGAATCGAACCTGGGACCCTTGAGTCTGCAGGCCGACGCTCTATGTATTGAGCCAAACCGGTCAGGGCTCTCTTGACTTTTAGAGTTTCCAAAAACAGCTTTGAGACTTAAACTGCTGAAGACATTGGTCTTTGAGCTCTTATACCTGAAATCAAAGGAAAGCAGACCAGATATAATAAAATGGGCTGCGTGGGCCACGTCCATTTTCCCACAGGATGATTCGTCTTCAAGGGTATCAGGCCGCATCAGACATTAGTCTAAGAAAATCCTGAGTGAAACCAGCCAACACTTATTTAATACCATCCGTTTTTAGTCTCCTAATGTGTGCTGTTATCATGTAAATAATCTAGATATTCCTGGGATTACTATAAATAATCAGCCTTCAAGTACGTTCTATACAAATGGTATTAATGGTTGTTGAGTGATTGTGGTCCATGCATTGATTTGGTGCTTTTATACACGATCCTCAGTTTAATGAAATTTGACAGCAATAAGAAAGAAATCACTTTATCTCCCAAACAAATTCAATCAATCTGTGTTCATTAAACAGAACCTAAAACAATACATATGCATATTCCAACATTTTTCTTAATATTGTTTTAAGCTCTCCCAGAATTACCATAAAGGCATCAAAATCCACCATCACAGTTCTGTCCTAATTTTCCCACTGAAGGACGAGAGAATAAAATTCCAAATCTGTCATCTAAAAGCTATTAGTAACGACTTTGGCTAAGCCTTGAAACTAAGATGTCACAGATTAATTACACAGGAATGAGCTGACACTGGCGTCCTGCCAGGAGCAATACACACAGATATAGAGACTTGCTTTGCTGAATATAGTTACAGAAAACACAACGTTTACCTTTGTAGGTATCTGAGATTTATGAAGCTAGTGGTAAACGCTGTGCGTTAAAAGGAAGAACTTAGGTTTCAGGAGCCAGTGGAAGTGCTGGTTTCCTTGGCGTGATGTCGCTTTAGCTGGTTTATCTGAATGTGCTGAAACAAAGGGAATGTTCTCTCTCACTTCTGGCGGAGTAGGGCAGAAGGAAGGGACAGGGGTAAATCCTTAATCCTCTCCCAATACCTCCAGAAAAAGAAACACTGAAATGTTGTCATTGAAAGAGCCCTTAGAAACCATGTCATCCACAGCCCCGATTTCACAGGCAATAAAAACGAGGCAAAGATCGAACGTGAGCTTGGTTAAAGCTCCTCGACCTTGTGCCATCCCCATTCTCCTGTGTGTCATTTAAGCATGATGCCCAGAAGCTCTGCTGCTGGGACTAGGACTTGGGTTCTCTGCAACTGAGTTAAAAGAAATGCAAAAACAATTTTTCTTAGTTGTATGATAACAAAATAGCAGAGGATTGTTGACAGTAAGAATCAGCATATTCCATTCTCAGAACAACTGATGCTCTGCGCTGTGGCCCTCAAAGGAATTTCAGGTTCACCCAAATGAACTGGCATTCCTCCCAAACGCACTTTCCATCACTGGACAATCTACAGGGCAAGGGGCCTTGTGTTTCACAATCAGTTTTAGGATTTGCCAGCTACAAATGGCTAGACATAGACTGGCTTGCTTTTAACAATACCACTTAGCTCAAACAGACCTCTCAAGTACAAGTCATCTACAGTCTTCATGAAAATGAAATTAAGCTTAAAAGAACCTTCTTATTATGTGAATTGTAATCTATATATCAGAGATTTAGGGCAGGTAATATATCTCTTAAATATTTGGAAAGTAGAAAAAAAAAAATATATATATATATGCTTTTATATAGACATATTATTTAAGAAACTTTGGGCTTAGGGTGGGGGAAATGGAGGAGATGTTGGTCAAATGTATAAACTTGCAGCTATAAGATTAAAAAGTTTTGGGATCTAATGTACAGCATGGTGACTAACATGGTGACTATAGTTAACAATACTGTATTATATACATAAGTTGTTGTTAAGAGAGTAGATCTTAAAAGTTCTCACCATAGAAAAAGAGAAATGGAAATTATGAGAAGGGATGGAGGTGCTAGCTAACTGCAATGGTGGTGATCACTTTGCAATATGTAAGTGTATCAAGTTGTGCACTTTAAAACATTGTATGTCAATTGTATCTCAATAAAGCTGGGGAAATTTTAAAAAGAAACTTTACATTTCTTTTTCAATAGTAATTAGGGCTACTTCAGCCTATTTATATTAACAAGAAGAGTAGCAATCCATCTAAATGAAGTCTTTCTAGGAATAAAATTAACTTTTGAACTATCACTAAAACAACCAAATTCAATCTTCCCTTGTCTGAGAAAAAAACTGGTGTCCTTTTTTAAACACTTTAAATATTGAGAACCTCTCTTACCAAAAGTCTGCATTAGATAAGAGACTTCTAAAATTTCAGTTTTCCAGTTCTTGGAGCAAAAACAAATTTCCAAGAAATAGGTATTATTCCTTGTTGAAGCAATGAATTTCAACAGCATGTGCAGTAATTATTTTCTGGAAACTGGGATATAAACACACAGCACTTGGATTCGAGGTTGGGGGAAAATGGTTTCCCCTATTTCTCTCATTTTATTATTGAAATATTGAATGAAAGGCTCATTCTGTTATTACTATTCTATATTTAGTGAATATTTTTACTGCTGGTGAGTAATAATACAAGTTCTAATAAGAAGCATGTGTTTGCTCAAAATGTGAATGTTTGCTCCTCAGTCTGACTATGGGGTGATAATGTTTTAGTGCTGCCATCTCCTGGAGGTTCCAGTCTCTGCAATATTGATGAGATGGTTTTTAAAACTCAAGCTATTGAAAAAGTCAAAGGACTTGTATGCATGCATATAAGCCTAACCAATGGACACAGACAACAGGGGGTTGAGGGCATGAGAGGGGGGGATGGGGGGGGGGGTAATGGGGGAATAAGGACACATATGTAACACCTTAATCAATAAAGAAATTAAAAAAGAAAAAAAAAGTCAACACTGCTACATTTGTTACTCCAGGTGTGTTTACGATGGAGGGGGGGGGGGGGGGGGGGGACACTTGGCTTCCAGAAATGAAATGAAAGGAAAGAAAGTGAAAGGTAAAGTATAAAGGACTGATTATAGAATGGAAGGCATTATTTCTGCTCTGTCTTATAAATGACTGCAAGCAGGTAATGAGTAGGTCCCATCTTGATATGAAAACTCCATTCTATCTTTCACCTTCCCTTTGGTCATTTAAGTCACTAATAGGGTCAGAGCCAAGAAAACCATTTCCCCAGGCCCCCTGACCTGCCTCTGCTTCTGTTTCCATGTACAGTAGCTAGAACAATTCACCACCACCCATCCACCACAAAGGGAAACATGCTCTATGCCTCAATGCTGCTTGGACTCCCAGCATGAAGGCAGCCTGATAATTACAGAACTGGAGTATTGATCATCTACAGCAGTTCTCATGGTGTCGAATTGCTTGATAGGGTTCTGTTGTCAAAATCATCACCATCATCACCATCATCATAGTCATCATCATCATAGTTATCATCATTGGTGCTTTGTCTTCCTCCCTCTGTGCAGGTTCAGAGCCCATTCCAGGAGCACCCACCAGGTAAAGCACTCTATGCCTGCTCCAGTGCTCAAATGACTGTCCCTCTCTTCTCTTTGGCCCCTCTTAACTCAGTAACAACACAGGACACATTCTCAGAGGCCCAGCACGTAGTCACCAACCCACCTTATAAAGCCTCAGCCATTGCTAATAGCAGATCCTCCAACGAGGTAAGTACTGGGTGGAAATCCCATCATAGGAGGTTGCACAAGAAAGAACTTGCCCTAGAAATAAACAGAGAAATGCTTCTTGATCAATCAAGTTATCATTCTCAAGGTTCAGGTCCCCAGTGACCTGTGTTCCAAGGGGGGAAGTATATGGGATGGCAAAATTTATCTCTATCCTCATTCCATCTCCTCATGCCATTTGGCCTCACCCTAATTCCAACCACACACACGTACACAGTGCACAAAGAACACACACCTGCTCCTTTCTCCTCTGACTTAAACCCAAATACATCAGTCCTTGAATGACACACGATGGAGGTTTTCCTTGGAAAACTGAAATTTTTGAAGAAGGGAGAAACCTAAAATATAAAATATTTATGCAAGTTTAATAGGCTGGATTAGCAGGCAGAGGAAGAAAGACTAGGTAGGAGTCTTTCAATGTCTTTGCCTTCTAACTCGCATTCCGTCCACCTGCTCAGAGGGATCACTCTATGCCAGTCTCCTTGCAGGACACCGGGGTAATGGAGGCATTGTCCCTGCCTCCCAGGTACTCATCATTTAACGAAGGCTTGCAGAACCCAGACTCTTCATTGTTTCTCCCAACATACATTTATTGACTAATGCTGTTCTTTGCTGAACATGAACTAATGTGAGGGTCTGAATTTTCTAGGCAATTTTGTTTCTAGAAAAGAAAACACAGATGTGAGAAGACAATGGAAGGAAGAATCTGTAGGGCAAAAACTATGGTTATAAACCTAGAAGACTAGGAAATGGGGGTCCCTGTGATGAAAATAAAGAAGTGAGCAGAGCTAGTTCGATGGAGAAGATGGCACGTTCACTTTAAAACATAATGCTTTAAAGTGACTAGAAGATATAAATGGAATTGATCAGCAGACATTTGGATATGAAGGGTCAGACTACAGGTGGTATTTGGGAACAATCTGTACGAAGGTGAATTAAAGCAGTGAGAGACGAAGAGATAAGAAAAGACACCAGCCCTGGCTGGGTGGCTCAGTTGGTTAGAGTGCTGTCTCATACACCAAAAAGTTGTGGGTTTGATTCTAGGTCATGGCACATACCTAGGTTGTGGGTTTGATCCCCAGTTGGGGCATGTATGGGAAGCAACCCATCGATGTTTCTCACATCAATGTTTCTCTCTTTCTAAAATCAATAATAATAATTAAAAAAACATATCCTACAGTTAGGAGGTATATATATATATAACCACCATGATTTTAAATAGGTCACAAACGTCATTTCCTCCAAACACCAGAGAAAGCCATGGAAAGGAAATCATGAGGCAAAGCACGTGGTCAAACCCTTCCTCCTGAGCCATGACCATGAGCCCTGAGGCTAGAGAAAGGGGAGACAGGTATGAAAAAGCAGGGACGGTGAGTCCCGGCCAAAACCCGGGCATTGTTTTAGTTTAATTCCGTGCAGGACGGGAGGTGGCAGGGCAGACCCTCGGAGTCCCTCAGAAGCCTAAGGCGGTTTTGCTTTCTTGCCTTCTCTTTCTGGGAGCCCTCAACCAGGCACATGTTAAGGTCTTACAGCCCTAAGCACTGAAAACAGAGAGGGACAAATTCCCCAGCCACGCAAGACACCAAGTACGTGTATGCTGAAATCAAAACAGCCTTTTTACATGTTTTTATTGCAAAATCAGGTCCTCTGTGAGTTATTTTCATTTCTGTGCCTCTGTTTTGCCGATGCCCCAAATGCGAGCCTCATCCGTCTTCTAGAAAACAGCACTGCCGCTCGCATGTGGCCCCGATTCTCTCATTTTCCTTCAGAGTTCGCAGCTTTTCGCTTGGCTCTTCCCTGTTGCCCTCGGCTGTCCTTCGTGCCTTCATTACTGGGTCAGGCTTGGCGGGCTCCGTATTTCAATCCAATGCTATTAGTGCTCGCTGCATCCCCGAGCAAGCTCAGCGTGTGGGGCGTGACACCAGGCCTGTGTCTTCGCAGACGTGGCCTGCATTCTTTGTCATAGACCAGCTGCCACCCTGCAGCCCCAGTTCTGTCTTGCTTAGGGCAACTGCCCACTGCTCAACCCACTTCCTGCCACCTCGACAGCAGGACTGAGCACCGGCCCCTGTAGCCCAGGAGGCATTTGTCTTTCAACTGCCTGATGACATCACTTAGTCTCACCCGCTTCTCAGGAGAGTTTTCCACTTTCAATTCAATGCTCCAGAGGATCTCTCTCACTAGCACAAGTCCTATGTCAGGCTTAATGCTTTCAGGTCAGGACTGACTGTTTCTATAAATGCTGATGATCTTATTTCAGCAACATTTATTAAGTGCTCTTTGTAAGCAAAACTTGAAAGCCACAGGCTTATGGGAATGTCTAGATATATATTTAGAAATCACAAAATAGATAATTTTCCAGCTAGCTTCTTCAGGGAAAGCAAAAGCATAGCAGAAAAAGTCCAAACTAAGGATTCAAAACCCAATTCTGCAACTAATAGGCTCTGGAACTGGTGATGGGGCCTTTCACCTGAAAATAAGGGAGTTGGACTAGATTTTTCCTTTAAGTTATACCATGCTGGGGTTTTTTGTGGGGTTTTTTAAATTGCTACTTTCTTATATGATATGGCTCAGCAATTTAGAACTCCCAAGTTACTATTTGCCATTGGTGTTTGAGGTGTTAATAATGGAAACACTGCCTGGCTGGCATGGCTCAGTGGTTGAGCGTCAACCTATGAACCAGGTCATGGTTGATTCCTGGTCAGGGCACATGCCCAGGTTGCGGGCTCGATCCCCAGTGTGGGGAGTGCAGGGGGCAGCTGATCATAACTCCGATCAATTCTCTCTCATCATTGATGTTTCTATCTCTCTCTCCCTCTCCCTTCCTCTCTGAAATCAATAAAAATATATTTTAAAAAAATAATGGGAACACTGATTCGCTGCAGACAGTCTTTGCAGATAAACTTGTATTTTAGGGAGATGCCAAAGCAGGAAGTGTTTTGCTGGAACATTGCAGGCAGCTTCGTCTCTTTTTGCAAAATCGTGATTTCTAGGTGCTCCTGTGGCCTCTTATTTCACTCTGTAAGAATTTTATTTTTATTAGCCAAAGGTAATGTGGTAAATTCCATGGAGACTTGCCCTTAATTCCGAGTAAGTTTGTTTTGTTTTGTTTTGTTTAAATCCCTGCTTCTTTCCCCACCAAACTCTCTGTGCAGGTTTTGTAAGGGGACTTTTTAGAATAAAAAGCAATGCTGCAAGTGAATTCCAGAACCAGGTAAGGCAGTGTCTGCTCCACCTCACACAGTGCATGCTTCCCAGAAATACCATGAGGGTGACCCGGCGGGAGAGCAGCAATTAGCCTGGGGCTGGGCCACATGCTATAATAACCAACAACTTCTACACCAGATATCACCATGAGCACTGGCACAGGCTTCCCCTCAAGCAGTCCTCCTGGTTCCCATGCAGGGCCATCTCTTGAGCCAAACTCAACATCTAAGAGCTGGCTCAATATGGCTCAGGTCTCAATCACTTCTCTCCTATCTCCCACCCATTCCCCAAGTTTGGGCAGCTTCTCTTAGAACCACACCCCGCTTCCTGGACAAGGGAGACACACACCCACCCTCTAAGGCAGTGGTTCTCAACCTTCCTAATGTCGCGACCCTTTAATACAGTTCCTCACGTTGTGGTGACCCCCAACCATAAAATTATTTTCGTTGCTACTTCATAACTGTAATTTTGCTACTGTTATGAATCGTAATGTAAATATCTGATATGCAGGATGTATTTTCATTGTTACAAATTGAACATAATTAAAGCATAGTGATTAATCACAAAAACAATATGTAATTACATATTGTGAAATATTTATTTCTAATTACAAATAAATGAAATTTTGTCTTGAAGCATGGTGTAGCATGGGTAACAGTCTTAATATAACAACAGTAAACTACATTGCTACATTTTGCGACAGTATGCATAAAAAGCCAACGTCAGTGCGAAGGTTGAGATTGCTTCTTTCTCACCAGATCAGAAATTCTGGGGGCAGTCTTTGCAAGAGCACAACGAAGATCCTCTTCCACAACAAGTCTACTTCTGTATTTAGACTTGATAACCAACAAGCTGGAAAACCCTGTTTCACAAGGATATGTTGTTGGAAATGGAAGAAGAAGGCACAACACAGTCTCAGACAGAACAGGATGTGACGGCAAACATTTGGTCCAGAATTTTGTAACTGGAATTGTAGAGAAATCAGTCCTCGCTGCATCGCTGTTAATAAGTTCAATGAACTCCTCTTGTGCTGTCTCAGGAACATCTTCAACTTTGACTGAATGGGCTTCTGGCAAGTGCAAATGGGGTGTCAGGTAGATTTGGAAAGTATGATGAAAATTCATCTGCAAGCATGTGCAAGTGTTCTTTCACAGAAATTATCATCGTAATCCTTTTGTCTGGTTCAATGTCATGTTCCTCAAAGAAAGCAGGTAAGGTAGGCAACATGTAAATTTTATTTTCATCCAATTTTTTTTTGCCAAAGCTGAAGTTTCATTTGCAATGATCAGATCTTTTCAGACAAATCGAGGCATGTTGCATTTGGTCCTTGCAGTGATAAATTTAACTCATTCAAGGTGGCAAAGATGTCAACCAAGTAAGCTATTTTCTGCAGTTCACTTTTATCGCTGAAAAGTGCTTCGAACTGCAGTCTTGCTTTCTGATTAAAAAACGTTTTGAGTTCATCACGAAGCTCAAAAACACGTTTTAAAACTTTTCCTCTCGACAACCATCTCACTTCAGTGTGAAATAGCAGAGCATTGTTCGGCGCATCCAACTCGTTGCACAGTTGCGAAAACAGTCGACTGTTTAAAGTGCTCGCCTTTACAAAATTGACAGAACTTATGACAGTTTTCATTACTTCTTGTAACTCTTGTTGCAGTGTCTTCATTGCTAATATTTGCCGATGAATCATACAGTGAGTTCCGATGACTTTTGGCGACTCATTCAGTACCAAACGTTGAAATCCAGATCGACATCCTAGCATAGCTGGAGCACCATCTGTGCAAACACCACAAACCTTTTCCCAAGAGATCTTATGCTCTTTCAGAAATGAACCAACTGTGTCAAATACATCACGTGCAGTAGTTGTCGTTTCAAGAGGTTTGCAAAAAAGAAACTCATCTTTAAAGTCGCCATCATTAATATACCTCACGTAAACCAGTAACTGTGAACAGTTTGCAACGTCTGTAGATTCATCAAGCTGAATACTAAATATTGGAAGTGGAGCAGATTTAATTTCCTGGATTACCTGATCAAGAATATCAGCAGACATGTCATCTGTTCTTCTGCGGACAGTGTTGTTAGATAAGGAAATTGCACTCAATTTCGTAACAAATTCGTCTCCGATCATAACTCGAACAATGTCTTTGGCTGCTGGCAACAATAAATCCTCAGCAATAGTGTGAGGTTTCATAGCTCTGGCGATTCTGAGTGCCACCAAATATGAAGCTTCAACGGCTGCTACGTTTTATTTGTGGTACTTGCCACCAGTGTCAAGTCTGGCTTCCTTGAGTCCATCAGCTTTGCTTCTAAAATAGTTGGTATCCTTGCCAGCAAAGCTCGGATGCTTGCTATCAAAATGGCGTTTTAGTTTGTTCAGCTTCATAGATTCAGCTGATAGAACTTCACAACAAATAACACATTGCGGTTTCTCAATTCCTGCTGTAATTATTGAGGTAAAACCTACTGTAAAAAATCCTCACTATATTTTCTTTTCTTAATGTTCTTCTCTACACGATCCATTGTCATGGGATGGTTTGCTAATAAAAATAATATATAACAATAGCTTACTAATACAAAAGATGATACATGGCATAGTTCAGTCAATACAGTTCATTAAAGTTTCCTATAATTTACCATTCTCTGTTGTGTGTTTTTTTGCATACCTGTTACTATCACAAGGGGGCAGTATTCACATCAACCACAGCTGAATATAAAAAGACTGATCAGCATCCAGATTAAGTTCCCATGGTACAGTTTGTGTTGTTGTTTTTTTGTGGGGTTTTTTTTTGCAGTAGTTGATGATTTTACAGTACATGATTTTACATTTACCCAGTAATTATAATTCATGAAGTGTCGTTTACCTCCAAAACTGCTGCTTTCAACACAGTAGCTGCTTTTAACAGAGTAGCTGCTTTCAACACAGCAACTGTTTTCTACACAGCAGCTGCTCTCTCCACAGTAGCTGCTCTCTACACAGTAGCTGCTCTCTACACATGTGTGACTGGTCCGCATAAGTACATTATGGCACCAACCCTGTCACATACACCTGTATTTGTACGGGGTGTATGTGATGGGGTTGGCGCAATGATGTCATCATACCAGCACACTAGTATCGACCTCAAGGTCGTATGTGGGCGTATCTGCATGTGGGCGGACCCGCCTGGAGATGGATAGAGGAGCGGTGTCTCGGTTCCTAAGACCATCGGAAATATGTGTTTTCTGATGGTCTTAGGCGACCCCTGTGAAAGGGTCGTTCGACCCCCAAAGGGGTCGCGACCCACAGGGTGAGAACCGCTGCTCTAAAGGCTATTTCTCTCAGGGACTTCCAAGGCCCCTCTTCCTCTAGGTCAAGAAATCAAACCCACAGGTTTAATACTCACCTTTCAAAAAGTGACTTCTAATTATTCAGAATTCAACATATGAATTTGAAAACCTCATCAACAAAGCACAACAAAATACATTCTAGGCCCTGTAGGTTGTAGTGTATTTTGTATATTCCTTCTCTCCTTCTTCTCATGTTCATTTATTCACTCAGCAAGCATTAACTGAGCACTGTCCAGAGGGTTCAAAAACAGAGAAGGGTTGATGACGGGCATATACATCAATCACACTACCAATAACTGGCTGTGCTCATGGTACTATTGGGAAGAAGTTAGAGAAATGGTCCCAGCGGACTGGCTTCAGGTACTCCCTAAATCCCACATTCTGCAATTCTAACAGAATTATTGTCCCCTTTTACAGAGAATAAAACTGAAACTCAAAGGGGTTAATTCACTCAATATATGTCCTCAGAAAGAAAGTAATAAATTGGGTTTGTCCTTTGGACCACAGCTAAAATTCTGCCTCCCAACTCTCTCTGATGCAGGGAAGGTCAGGGCAACCTTTGTAGCACACTACTATTGACCTCAAGGTCGCTGGATCCCCTTCACCTGCCCCTGGGTCAAAGCAAAGAAAGGAGAGAAACCCAGGGTGTCTGCGCTGGAACCCAGGGTGTCTGCGCAAGGCTTCTGCACCAGGCCTGGGAAACACCGCTTGAGCAGTGGGTTTGCCACTAGGAAATTTGCCCAGTTCTTACATTATTCAAAAAGAAAGGAAAACAAAGAAAGCCCCCGAAGCTCTTGTAATAAATTGACCCATTTCCTCTCTGTGAACAGTCATTTATTGAACACAGGCTTTGGGAATAGAGAGATTAATAGCACAGCTGCCATCAGATAAAAGACAATGCAGGTCAGCAGTGAAGATATGGACACAGCCCATTCAGTCCACACCCCACTGTTCTGGTTCAGAAGCTGAGAGACTGGTCCACTGACTGAGCCAGGAGGTATCTCTTCAGGGCACTGTTTGGGATGGGAGTCCTCTCACAGCACTCCTTGATCCCCCTACCTCTCCACGCCTTGGGACCAGCATTCCTGGCAGATGAAGGAAACAGCTCTTTGAACTCAGAATTGCCACCACCACTAATTTGTAGTTAAGCCTAAATTGCTGTTGGTATGTCAATGGGAGAGATTTACTCCCACGCTGATCGGCTGTGAGGACTGACTATGACCACTCTGGAGGATCTGCTATACAGGGATGAACCTCATGGAGCAGAATTCACTTCAGCAGGGCTCTGGTACCCATTGAGTTTCTCCCTTGAGCATGTTGCTCATGGAAGTGGTTGGGTGGTGCTTTGGTTTGATCTGAAGCTGTCCATGGGGTATGTTTTCTCTGAGCCCTCTCAGGAGATGCAGGTCAAGGTCAGCCATTGCTTGTGCCCTGGTCTGGGCCACCCAACATGAGCTACAAAGCTATATGTGGATGGTTGTTACTTGTGCTGGGCTTGAAGATGCCAGGGCAAGGCCAAACTGTGAACCTAGACCAGCTGCCATTGATACCAGGCCTGGGGTCACTTAGCAAGAGCTACAGGGCTTGCTAAGGCCAGATGCTGCTTGTTTTAGAGAGTTTAAAGTCCACAGCATGAGCCAAGACAGGCAATTTTCATGGACTGAAAAGGGCTTTGGTGGGCATGCAAGTTGGGTGGGAGGGGTCTCAGGGAAGAGCAGGGCAAGGTGAACAGCATTAACCAATTTGATGGAGACTCAGTTAAGGCACCCATCTGTCAGCTCTATGCAGGGAGGCCAAGCAAAGGAACAATGGCCTCTGCCAGCACTTATGTCTGGGAGAAAACTGCCCCTCCAGCCCTCATCCTAAAGCCAGACAATTCAGTTTCTCACATATGTCCCTGGAGCCTTTTGAGCTGCTGCTCCCAGTGTTGGAGAACAGAGTGAGTGAATCTGAGTAAGTCCTTGTGTGGGCCTTGTAAGAGGAACTGCCTGGGACTCCAAAAGCCTCTGTGTCACTCAGCCACAATCCCCACTGGTTATTACAGCCCAAAGTTATGGGAACTTCTCTTCCTGGCACTGGAATCCTATACTGGGGTAAACTAGTGTGGTGTGGGACCCCTCACTCCTCAAGGGGGACCTCTGTAGCTGAGATATCCCTCCTAATTTTTAACTACCACACCTGGTATGTCAATGGGAGGGATTTACTCCCATGCTGATTGTCTGTGTGGGGCCAGTGAGTTTCTGGTCTCTGCCTTTCCTATCAGTCTCAATGTGGCTTTTTCTTTATACCCTTAGTTGTTCAGGTAGTTCTGAATGATGATTGTCAGCAGTTTAGTTTTAAATTTTATGTAGTTGTGGGACGAGCAAGTACCACATCTACCTACTCCACCATCTTGACTGGAAGCCTAGAATTTAGTTTCAGGAAATTTACTCTAGTAGCAATGTAAAGGATGGACCCAAGAGCAGAGATCTGTGGCAGTGAGTTGAGTTCAAAGGCTGCTGTCCTAGGAGTTGGTCTGGTAATCACACAGAATAAGGAGTTGGGGACAATTTTGAGAACAAATCTGAGATACACTGTCATAATAGGAACAAGTTGGATAAGGAAGAGATTAGAAGATTTTTTTAGGGAGAGGAAAATGAGTTACATTTTTAGATTTGAAATGCCTGAAGATATCCTTTGGGATAAAGAAACACAGAAATGTGACTGTAATTCAGTTTAGAAATAAAGCTTGAGATACTGACATTGGCTAAGATCACTCAGAAAAAGTGAATAAAATAAGAGGAAATAATATATTATAGGTAGTAAATTAGAAGGAGAAGGGTCAGCAAAGAGATGACAGACCTAGACTTGAGAAGAAAAAAAAAAAAAAGGAACGGGTCAAAGGCATGGAGCTTTCTTCAATCAATCTATACTAATAACAGTCTAGGTGGCCCTCACGCCCTCATATCATCACAAGATAGCCGCCCCCATGTCATTACAAGATGGCCACCACAAGATGGCCGGCAGGGGAGGGCAGTTGAGAGCGAACAAGCCAGAAGGGGAGGGCAGTTGGGGGTGACCAGGCCTGCAGGGGAGGGCAATTGGGGGCAACCAGGCCTGCAGGGGAGGGCAGTTGGGGGGGACCAGGCCTGCAGGGAGGGCAGTTAGGGGTGACCAGCCGGCAGGGAAGAGCAGTTGGGGGTGACCAGGCCTGCAGGGGAGGGCAGTTGGGGGTGACCAGGCCAGCAGGGGAGGGCAGTTGGGGGTGATCGGGCTGGCAGAGGAGGGTAGTTTGGGGCAATTGGGCCAGCAGGGGAGGGCAGTTGGGGGTGATCGGGACAGCAGGGAAGCAGTTAGGCATCAATCAGGCCAGCAGGGGAGTGTTTAGGGGGCAATCAGGCTGGCAGGCAGAAGTGGTTAGAGGCAATCAGGCAGGCAGGCAGGCGAGCGGTTAGGAGCCAGCAATCCTGGATTGTGAGAGGGATGTCTGACTGCCGGTTTATGGGATCGGGCCTAAACCAGCAGTCAGACATCCCCCAATGGGTCCCAGATTGGAGAGGGTGCAGGCTGGGCTGAGGGACACCCTCCCCACCCATGCACGAATTTTGTGCACTGGGCCTCTAGTGAAATATAACAGAGAGAAAACTATACAAACCCTACTCGGAGATGGCATGACTAGAAGGTGAGCACTTCAAGGCAGTGGGCAGGCGGGCTGCCACCTTGCAGGCACACGCACACACGCACGCACACACTGAATCTAGCCACGCAATGCGGCCTTGCTGGACACTCTGAGGGGATGGGCTTCCATCAGTTTATCATGGCCATGAATGTGGCCCTCCAGACTCACAGCCAAAAATGCACTAGTCACAGTCCTCTGAACAGAGCTCACACCTGACATGTTGGGAAAGTCAGAAGACATGTACTAGGTCTGTGCTGAGGACAACAAGGCAGGTGGCAGGGAACTGCCTTCTCTTTCCTATATGCCTACCTTCATTACACCCACTCCCCAAGGCCAGTTCTGAAAATCTTTCTCAAAACACTAGTTGACAGAATCCTTTCCTCTAAATCACACAGTATTTATTGCCGTAATTCTCTTTTTACTCCTGTTGCTTGCTGATTGTGCTCTGTTCCCTCCATTATTATTCATGCTTTGTGCCCTACTCTAGTTCTCCATCCAGAATATGAGCCTATCCCACTCAGTATCTGGCACATGCACACACATAAACTCAGATGTGTGTTGAAATGAATGATTTCCTGGACATTTACATCCTGTGAAGCTTAGACAATGCAGCCTAGAGTCTCTGACCTCCCGGTGGGGTTTCAGGCTGAGCATGACAGACCCCCAGAGCCAGGAAAACAATTCAAACATGTCCTGTGCTTGGAAAATTAGATCATAGTACTTGCCTTGATTCTAGGAATATTGACTCTGTCATTCATCATGTATCACAACCTTATCAGGTACTCAAATGTCCTGAATTTGTTAGCATAATTAGGAGACTAAATGACTTTTTACGTTGAGACCAAATAAAAGAAGTTACAGAAAGGAAGGGAAGGAGGGGGAAAGGTTATGAAGGAGCCGGTTCTCAGACCACCACACACATGGCACTGCACAAGAATGGTCCAAACCGTGGTTGTCATCTTTGGCCTGGATCCTTGGACTTCTTTCTTATCAGGGCTAGTGCTGGATGTTCTGTACACAGGAGGGAGGTTCAGGGCTGCCACAGTTCTGCTGCCTTAATAACAGCAGATAAATGGGAGAACAAGTCTTGCCCAGCTAAAGCAATTCCTTGTTTAACTATATTCATTAAAACAGATACACATTTGGGGCCTTTCAAATAACTTAGTGTGGCAACCTACTGTTTCATCTTAGCTCTGGAAAATGTATAGTAGAAAAAAAAACAAATATTTAATTAAATATAGATAATTCAAATAGTGAGAGTAAGGCCAATGGACACCAAACTATTCCCTATGTTGCAGACTAAGCTATTACTGGACAATGTGGCTCATGCCTGTGGAAGACTTGGATTCCTACGCTTGACCCTAGGATGAGGGAGCTGGGCCCACACTGTCCAGGGAGGGATGGCCCATAGAGGGCCTCTCCCAGGCAGGCCCTGGCAGAACCTGCAGCATGGAGGAGCCCTGCAGAGCATGCTGTCCCACCCAGGAGCCAGCCAGCAGGGGAGGACAAGAGAGGGCTGGCTGCTCCTTCCACCTCTGTCACCCATTAGCACCAGAGTGGGCATTGAAAGGCTTTCACATTGCACTTTCTCCACCAAGAATGCAACATCATGAGTGAGAAGGGCCCTCATCAAAACATATAATATGCAGGTTTCATAAGTAAAGCACGAGTTACACTACAAACTTACCGCTTAAATTTTATGCGCAACCAGCCTCTTTTACTTTGTAGTAAAAGATGGAAGTAGGGACAGGTTCTAAGGTTCCCAATGACCAAGACTGCAGGGTCATTCTGAACCAATGGATATCCTATATAATAAATGCCTAACATGCTAAGTGTCCAACCGTTCGACGGTTCAACCAGTCGATATGACACACACTGACCATGAGGGGACAGAGGCTCCAACCAGTAGGTTAGCTTGCTGCTGGGGTCCAGCTGATCGGGACTGGGTGAGATGGGCCAGACATGTCCTGGAGCCCTCCCATGGTCCCTCCCTAGCCCCAATCGTGCACTGGTGGGGTCTCTCAGCCTGACCTGAGCCCTCTCGCAATCCGGGACCCCTCAGGGCATGCCGGAGAGCTGGTTTCAGCCCAACCCCTGCAGGCCAGGCCGAGGGATCCTACTGGTGCATGAATCCATATATATATATATATCGGAGAGGAAGGGAGAAGGAGAGAGAGAGATAGAAACATCAATGATGAAAGAGAATCATTGATTTGCTGCCTCCTACACGGCCCCCACTGGGGATCGAGCCCACAACCCAGGCATGTGCCCTGACTGGGAATTGAACCATGACCTCCTGGCTCATGAGTCAATGCTCAACCACTGAGCCACACTGGCTGGATCCAATGGATTCTTTTAACACACACTAATCTTTGACTTATATGCCCTTCAAAAAGCCATCTAAAGAAAACGATAGGATTCGAGTTGTGATAAGCCTCTTAGAAACCGCAGTGTGCAATGGATGGTGATAGGCACCCTGCCTTAGTGAGAGTGGAGGGGTCAGTGGGAAGGCTGACAGATCAGGAACCCGATTTTTAAACATGTGCTCACTGTGTGATTATAATGTGGATAGTTTGTGGGCTATAGTTTGAGAAAAAACTGCCATTGGTTTTTCATGGGTTAATTAATTTAAAATAAACCTTCCCTGTGTTCCTCCTGGAGCCGCAGTACGCATGAAAGGAGACAATCTATTTAAAATCACGTGGTAAATTGAGTACTGTACCATGACAGGGTCATTCTGTGAGTAAAACTTTTATTATTCCCCATAAACCTCCTGTATCCTCCACTAAAAGAGTCTACATTCTTCACTAGGTGTATAGAGTATGTGGGTAGTCTTTTGTGATTTTTGTGTTACTCTGCATTATCATTTTGACCATATTTATGTGTTGTTGTTTTTGTTTTCTTCCCCCCCCCCCCCAAAGTAAAATGTTTCATTGAGTTTGGGGCTCTATGTGGTATTCGTCAGTGACATCTCAATCCAGATGCATTTCCCTTGCAACAGAGTCTCTTTGGGCCCCTGCTCTGTCCATCTCTTTGTAAAAGCTTCACTCTCAGCACAGAGCTGTCCGTAGCAGAGGTTCGTGATTGATTTGGAAGTCGCCGCCATAGAGGGTTCCCACTGGGCCTTCACAGGCTCTGGGTCTTGTCCCGCCTTTAGCCAGTGGTGCCCTGACCGGGAATCAAACCGTGACCTCCTGGTTCATGGGTCGAAGCTCAACCACTGAGCCACTGCCCTGTGACTGCCCCTGACCTTTGGTTGACACCATCATTATCGTTCTCTCAACTTGCGGTAAGAGGCACACCTACAGGCTGGTCTTCTGGAAGGCACTTCCCCCAGGGGCTGGCTGGGGAGCAGGGTTTATACCAGACCTCATTTCTGTTCTTCCCAAACTTCCCAACACACAGCACACACATCTGTCTTTTTTTTCTTTAATTTACTTTAATTTTATTTTATTCTCCTCCTTTCTTCTGGCTATAACTTCAATCTACTATTTGCTCTCACTTGTCAGCCAAGGAACAGGCTGAAATGAATATTTGTTGAAAGGACAGGTCAATAAATAAATAAGTGATACCAATAAAAGGAGAGGATCACTGATGTGATAGCTGATTCCTGGAGCTGTGTGGGTTCAGAGTGGGGATGAAGACCGCCCAAGAATGCCTCCCCTAACAGTGCCCTCAACCCTAATACAAAACAGAAAGGGTACTGGAGGCTGCTTGCACTGGAACTTGGGACATTACTGTGCTCTAAGCAATTGTTATTTTCCCATTTTAAAGTATAAATGTACAGATTTTTCTTATAACACTCCTTTCTGCTCTTTGTGGCGGGGATGCCTGCAAGCTGATTAGCTGGTGCCAACATACAGACAGGCCTAACGGGTCTATATTCCTGGGTTTTGGGGAGGGTTGTAGCCAAGAAAACTGTGACTTCCTCATAAATTAATGGAATGTCTGTGGCTTCGGCATCTTGGAACAAAAGCGTGGTTGTGGAATGTGTCCAAATCGCTCACGCGGTGTGGATATTCATTCACATCCTCTTCGCACATTTATTGAGGACTGACTGAACGCAGGTGTCCAGCAGAGCAAGGTGGCAGGGGGCCAAGAGTGAACAAGATGTCCTCGCCTTTATGAGACTGTTGTCTCGAAAGAAAAGCAGACAAGTCCATAGGCAAATACAATGGCCTGTAGCATAAGGCTCCGTTTTGTTGTGTTATTCCGAAAGAAAGCGGGGGGGGGGGGGGGGGGGGGGGGGGGGAGGGGGAAGGTTTCTCCTCACAGTGTCCTGACACAGGAGAATAATTTTGAACCTATTCATACTGGACTATCTACTAGAACACTCGCACGGAAGGAGATATATCCCTGATTCATCTAGAACAGGAAGAGGCAGAGAGAACTGATAAGAGCTGGAATACTCCACAGCTGCCATGCAGAGGGCTGGGCAGTGGGGAGGGAGGATGGCTTCATAAGGGGCTCAAGGAATCTTAAAACTAAGTACAAGATATGATATGAAAAAGTTTGGAATAGGATGTTGAGGCAGCGTGTTCTTAAGTTCCTGACTTCTCAAAGTTGGTAAAACCTAGGAGCTTGTTAGAAGTGCAGAATCGAGGTCCCACCCCAGATCTACAGAATTAAAATATGCGTTTTAGCAAGATCTCCAAGTGTTTCCTATGCACCTAACAGTTTCAGCGGTGCCAGTCTAGATCTGGAAAGGAGCGATGGCCTAGGATAGAGCTGGGCAGTCTAGATCTGTAAAGGCACAGCCTAGGAGAGAGTTGGAAAGAAGATATGGTCTCAGGTGGAGACAAGAGTAAGAGAGGGGACATGCAAATGAGCTATGAAGGCGCTGCTCGGAAGGACCGCCTGACGGGTGAGGACATCTCGTGCCAAATTAACCTCTGCATGCTTCTTCTGGGCCCTACAGTCTGAAGTCATCTGTCTGAAATCCTTTGATGCCCCAAAGACAAATCCTGACTTCAGAGCAAGCTGCTGGGAAATCCCTCTCCTCTTTGACTCAGACTCCATGTAGTATTCCATGGAAACTTGCCATGTTCTATCAAGCCGCTGATTTCTTAATAAGCGAACTCATTTTCTACTCCTTCATTCTCGCTCCTTCATTCACCATCTGCCTTTTTGAGGATATATTCATGGACCCCTCCCAAAACATTCACAAGGTTTGAAGTGGGATAAATGTGCGCAAAAACGCTTCGCTGCCAGTGCCATGGAGGTGTGCTCTGCTCCTCGGGAGAATAAGCATTTACGATGCACGGACACAACACTAAAACCAGCCTCTGAAGGCGTGCTCTCTGGAAGGGCAATGCCGGTAATGTGGGTTACTGTTGGAAAGACCAGTCTCCACACTTTTCCACCAGTTGGATCCTGGAATACAGTTATAATAATAAAAGATTTAGCATATTGGTTACTGGTAACTAAATTCGAAAAACAAATCTCCATTTAAAGCAAATGGTTATTTTAGTTCACTTGAGAGAGTTATGTAATTATACTAAATATTCTTGCAACTCTTTTTTCTACCAGGAACATGTCCATAGAGAAAATCAGAGCCCGGTTATCATTTCAGGAAGAAAGAAAAATGAATCTTCTGTTGTTGGACTAAATTTAGACCTTTGTCGAGCCTTAACTGTGAAATTCTACCATTTCTCTCAGTCTCTCAACCTCCTTCCTTTTCTCCCTCTTGCTTCTTCCTTTCTCTTTCAAACTTGCTAACTAAGCTTTAAAACTTGTACTCAGTAACATTTATTCCATTTCGTGTTATACCTTTTAAAGTTCCTGTGCTGTAGCCATGCTGTAGCATCCCAAACATAACTGACTTAATTGCCACTGTCCTGGCCTTTACCAGCTCCCATCATGACCTCTCTTTGCTAGCCAGTTGCTTCCTATTCTTACTCTGAGTGGTTTAAAAGAATATATGAAGGGATTTATTGTTGGTTTTCTTAGGTGGCATATCATGTTAATCTCTCTGAAAAGTACGGGTATTTTTAAAAAATAAGAATGACAGAGCCAGACCCTATTTTGAATGTGTCTGCCTTATGTCTATCCTAGAACTTTGTGTTTTAAGCTTATAAGCCAATTCAACAGGAATGATATTTTAAAATGAGTTTATAATCACACAATTCTGAGAAACTTGAATAACTTAATTATCACTAATTTTAATATTCTTTAAGGATGTATATATAGGTGATATATAATCACTTGCTTTAAATGGAGATTTGTTTTTTGGACTTAGCTACTAGTAACCGATATGTTAACTCTTTTATTGTCACAACTATATTCCAGAATCCAATGGCCAGGTGGAAAGAATAATAATTCACCTTCCGGTAACCATCATCACCATCATGTTCAAACAGCCACTTCCATAGCAGTTTAGAATCTCTAAAAAGGTTGGATATGCCTAATCTCACTTGACCTCCCAAGCACCCTGTGAAGCAGGTGCAATTACCCCCATTTCATGGAGAAGGAAGCTGAGATGCAGTAAGATAAAGAAAGACACTTAGATGGGGCAAATGGCAGTGGCAGAGCTGAGGCTTTCTGTGTGCTTCTTCACATGGCAGAGTGTTGAGATAGAGGTATGGGTGTAGATAGAACTAGAGATGTAGATGTGGATGGATATAGATATAGACCCGGGAGCCCCGAGAGCCCCGTGCCCAGCCTCCAGGCCCACGCAGCCCTTGGCCCCCTCGTTGACCTGGTGCGTACAGATAATATCAAGAGCTTTCCCCTGAGACTTCCTGGCTGTGAATTCTGGCCCTGCCATTTACTACCCAGGTGACCTCGGACCAGTTGTTTAACCTCTTTGTGCTTCCCCAGTCACCTGTCAAATGGAACTCAAATCTACATCGTAGGGTCATTATACAGATAAAATAAGTTAACACATGGAATGGTATGGAAAGCACCACACGGCGGTGTCACTATGGACATAGTACGCTGCCTCTCAGAAACCTATTACTGCTGGTGAATATTATAAAAGTCAGTGCCCACACCAGAATCATACGATCAGGTGTCCATATCTAAGTGAGTAGGAAGAAAAGAAAACTCAGCAGGATTGTGGATATCAGTTTTCCTTAGCTCTTTACAAAATGCCACCCAGGCTAGAAGCAGCCGTGGTTTGAGATTCAAATGTTTAAAAAGCTGGTGAGGGTATCCTGTTAATTGTTCATAGAAATAGCAGTGGATGGAGAGAGGGCCCATTATTGCAGGCGCTTATCTCTTGCAAGGTTAAGGAGTTCTCTCTCCTGGTCTCATCATTAGCCAGTGGAATAAAGGGCAACGATGGCTTACATTTCCACCTCAATCTTCCCACAAAGAACAGCTACATCTGATAAGGTAAAATGCTAGCATATTCCAAAGCTCCCATTACATAATTCAAAGAGAGTTTAGGAGCTTTTTTTATTTCTCCTTAAATTATTCATAACATAAATCTTTGAAATATTTAAACTCCTTTCTCCAGTAGCTAAAGGAGAATGCTGATGGAAAGCTCTCTGTGCACGCCTGAGAGAGCTGCGAAGGATGCTTGGGGCAAAAGGAAGGGCTGGAGGGGGCGGGACGGCCTCCCCATAGAACCTTCAAAGGCTTTCATTCTGCATGCTCTACTTTCCGGAACTAGGAACGCTTTCCTTTTGAGATCAAGGTTTTACCAAATAGGATTTCTTTTTTTCTAATGTTGTTCTCAAGGAATAGCCTTTAACAAAACACAAGCAAACATGTGAGGACTTGGAAGTGTCCTCCTGTAGCAAATGAAAAGTCGCTCATTAGCAAAACCCCGGGGTGCTACTATCTAGACGGGAGTGCAGCTGGCACCAATTCTGAGAGGAGAATAATTCATTACCATGGTTACTGATGCCAGAAATATTACCTTCTGCAATCAGCACACACAAAGATCCTTTAAAGTGAGTATAAAAATTAGAGCACTGTAAACAATTAGGGAAAATTGCCAATAGGCACGGAAGCTGAACATACACAATGCTGCTTTCAGAGCATAAAAACAGAGGGGATGCACCACGGCCACGCCAGCAAATCTTGCTGATGGCAAGCCAGGGCCATTCGGGTTCAGGGCGTGAGCTGAAGGCCCCACCAACAAACGTTTCTGCACAGATTTGTTATTGGTCACATGGACAATGCTAGTATAATACCTATCTGACTGGTAATATTTGCATGATCAAGTTCTGATTCATTTCAAACCCACATTCTGTTTTTTAAAGTTTTTTTTTTTAAATCAATAAACTTTACTTTTAGATCGGTTTTACATTCACAGCAAAACTGAGCAGGAAGTACAGAGAGTACTAAAATACCCCTGCCCGCACACAAGCACAGCCTCCCCCACTATCAACACCCCCACCAGAGTGGCACATTTTTACAATCTATGAACCTACATTGACACATCATAATCACCAAAGTCCATGGTTTACATTAGGGTTCACTCTTGGTGTTGCGCATTCTATGGTTTGGGGCAGAAGTATAATGACATGTGTGCCCCAGTATAGTATCATGCAGAGTATTTCCACTGCCCTAAAAATCCTCTGTGCTCCACCTATTCATCCCTCCCCACCGAACACCCCTCCCCAACCGCTGGCAGCCACTGATCCTTTTATTGTCTCCATACTTTTGCCTTTTCCAGAATGTCATATGGTTGGAATCATACAATAATGTAGCCTTTTCAGATTGGCTTCTTTCACTTATTAATATGCATTTGAGTTTCCTCCTTGTCTTTTTTTTTTAATTCTTTATTGTTTAAAGTATTACATATGTCTCCTTCCCCCATCCCCCCATTGACCTCTCCCCTAGTGTCTGTGTCCATTGGTTATGCTTATATGCATGCATCCAAGTCCTTTGGTTGATCTCTTACTCCCCCCCTCCACCCACCCACCCACCTCTGGCCTTCCTCTGAGGTTGGACGGTCTGTTCGACACTTCTGTCTCCTTGTCTTTTCATGGCTTGATAGTTCTTTATTTTTTAATCTCCGAATAATATTCCATTGTCTGTATGTACTATTTTATTTATCTATCCACTCATCAAAGGACTTCTTTGTTGCTTCCAAGTTTTGACGGTCAAAAATAGAGCTTCTATAAACATTCCTGTGCAGGTTTTTGTGTGGACATAAGTTTTCAACTCCTTAAGGTAAAGAGCTTTTGCATTTTGCAACATAATTGGCAAGGAGCTCATTTGCTGGTAAGAGTATGTTTAGTTTTGAAAGAAACCACCAAAGTGTCTTTCAAAGTGGATGTACTGATTTTGCATTCCCACCAGCAATGAATGAAAATCCCCCACAGTCAGTTTTTTTCAGTGTCTTGGAAATGAAGTACATTATAGCAGTATGTTTTTATATCCAGTGCTGTAACTTCTTAGTAACAAAATACGAATAAAGAAGTTCAAGGAAAGTAAACTTGATTGTTAAATGATAGCAGTTTCCTTTTCAACTGCAGTGGATTTTTTCCTAGGTCTTGAAATAGGAAAATAGAATATCTTTCATCAGAAAGCTTTGACTGAATGGGTGTCATTTCTGTCCATATTTTCTAGTTAAAGAATGTCAACACCTTGAGGCAATCCATGCTTTCATAAACTCTAGTCCAAAATCAATAAAATCCCAAAGCCCCCCCCCCACCCCTAACTCCCAGCTCTGCTGAAAAAAAAACTGAACTGCAGTAAAACCTCAGTCGTTCAAAACTCTTTTTTATTTTATTTTTTAATTTTTTTGTTAATCCTCACCAGAGGATATTTTTTTCCATTATTATTATTTTTTTTTTTTTAGAGAGAGTGGAGAGGAGGGAGTGAGGGAGGAGAAGAGATACATCAACATGAGAGAGACACAACCATTGGTTGCCTGCTGTACATGCCCGCCGACTTGGGCCGGGGATCGAGCCTGTAACCAGGTAAGCGCTCTTGACCGGGAATCAACCCTCTAACCACTGAGAAAAACTGGCCAGGGTGAAAAACTTAAATTTCTGTCATGATCATTTGAACATATAATGAACTGAAGTTTACGTTCTGCAGCATAATTTTTTCATAAAAAGCTTGTTTAATCGATTAGTAGTATAAACAAGATAATAACCTAATTACAGAAACAAAGTGCTTTTGCATTTTGCAACACAATTGGCAAGGTCAATGAAAATGTTCTCTATTTCACTTATCCCAGTTCTAACTTTCCATTTATCTGTAATTATTTAATTAATTGTTCTCCACCATTAGAATATCAGCTTCATTGAATATCAGTGACCATGTCTTTTTTTTTTTTTTTTTTGGGGGGGGGTCACCATTATTTCTCCAGTAGCTAAAATAGTATCTAGCACATAATATGTGCTCAGTGAATGAATGAGCCCTTTCACGAAGTTTTGTGATGCTGGGAACCATTGTTAAAAGAATTGTTTTTGCCTAAAACCACAACCAATACTGCAATACCATCTACTAAGTTCTCTGTGCAGTTGGGCATGTCTTTTTAAAAGAGATTAAATAAGTCTCAAACAATTGAACTACCCAGTGGACAATGAGAAATTTGTTGGACAAATCACCTATAATTCATTTGTAACTGACTACATCATTATGGAGAGTGAATGGCCTTAGGGACTTGAACAAAGGCCTCCCAAAATACCAGCGCCTGACTTGCCAGACAGAAAATCCCTGGCTAATTAACTGCAGCAACGCCAGGACTGCCTCCTCCCCCAGCACAGATGTGCTCTGATTTCAGGAGGACACAGCTCAAGTTCAATGGTGAGTAAAGGGAGCTTTAGATGGAGAACTTACCAAAGACTAGTAATGGTGAAGCCAAACTTTCACGCCTCTTTAATAACAGTAAAGATGGTATTATCTTCAACATTTGTGGTGCTTCTTTGAATTTTATGTCTTTATGGTTTTCTTAATTTATTAGAAAAGCAATGTATTTATTTGGAATACAACTTAGCAATTAAAAGGAAAAACTGTCTTTGTATATAACAACTTGGATGGATATCAAGGGAATTATGCTGTTGTGTGATTCCATTTACATAACATTCTCTAAAGGATAAAGTTATAAAGGTGGAGAACATATTAGTGGTTTCCAGGGGTTGGGAGTGAGGAGAGGGGCAGGGGCATGTTGACAAAGCGGCATGAGGGATTTGTGGTGATAGAACAGTTCTGTATCTTTTTTTCTTAATCTTTATTGTTGAAAGTATTATATATGTTCCCTTTTCTCCCCCATTGATCCCTTCTAGACTGCCCCCCCCACCGCCCCTGGTCTTCACCACCCTATTGTCCATGTCCATGGGTTATGCATATATGCATACAAGTTCTTTGGTAGATCTCCTCCGCCCCACCCCCACCCCTGCTGCCTTCCCTCTGAGATTCGTCAGTCTGTTCCATGCTTCTGTGTCTCTGGATCTATTTTGTTCATCAGTTTATTTTGTTCATTAGATTCCACATATGAGTGAGATACTTGTCTTTCTCTGACTGGCTTATTTCCCTTAGCATAATACTCTCCAGGTCCCTCCATGCTATCTCAAAGGGTAAGAGATCCTTCTTTTCAGTTCTGTATCTTGATTGTGGTGGTAGTTACATGAATCTACACATGTGTATAAATTGCACAGAGCATTACACACATGCATGTATATGACTGCATATAAAACTGAGGAAGTTTCAGTAAGGTCCATTGATGGTGCAAATATCAATTTCCTGATTTTGAATGTACTCTAATTAAATAAGATTTTACCATTCGGGGGAGCTGGGTGAAGTGTACACGAAACCTCTCTACTATTTTTGCAACTTCCTCTGAACCTACAATTACTTCAAAATAAAGTCTTTTTTTAAAAGCAAAAAAAAATAATAATAATAAAATAGCATGTTCTATATTTCATGTTTATCATCTACTCTTTAAAGAAATAATAGCACCCTGACCAGTGTGGCTCAGTTGGTTGAGCATCATCCCTTGCACCAAGAAATCACCCATTTGATTCCTGGTCAGGGCACATGCCCAGGTTTCAGGTTCGATCCCCAGTAGGGGGCATGCAGGAGGCAGCTGATCAATGGCTCTCTCTCATCATTGATGTTTCTATCTCTCTCTCCCTCTTCCTTTCTCTCTGAAAGCAATAAAAATAATTTAAAAAAGAATCACTAAAAAATAAAAATGTTTTCCCCAGAAACTATTTTGACCTGCCAAGTCATTAAAAACTGCCAAACCATCCTGTGTGTAAAATAGAACCAAAGCAGAAAAGTAGGTCAGAGGGGGAAAATAGTGCATAAATTACCTTCTCCATTAGAGGACAGCTAGTGTCCATATAACAACAACAAAATATGACATTTGTAATGAAATGAAGTAGCTCAATATCAGAAGACATTATTAAATTTAAGTGGAAAAAAGATTCCAACATATAACACAAAAGGTTAATTAGGGCAAGACATTTAAAAGTCCCACTCACTCAAAGCCAAAGAATGGCTTAGATCCCAAAATACTATTAAAGAGTGACTTAAACCACATATTTTTGGTTAGGTGACCATGTGAGACACCGTAACTGCTCTTTGTCACTGTCGGCACAGTAGAGGTAATGTGCATATGATTTACATACAAGCAAATTATGGCATTCACAAATCTCAACTTTTTACTATGTTTTTCAAAGACAGGGATCCATTAACGAATGGTGTTGATTTCTTTCAGATATATTAATTATAGCAGTTTTTGTTGTTCCTGCCTCTAACCACTGGATATTAGCAAGCCCATCAACTATCCTTTCTATATGTTAACATTCCGATCAAGGCGAGGGAACATGAAATCTAACCTTTACTCTTTGAGATGCTTAGATATGAGGTTGAGCTTACTTCTCTAGTAGAAAATGCCAGAACTATGAAATTATAAACCATATTATCTATGAAAGAGAAATGTGTCCTGGCAAAAATTATCTTTAATGTGTATTCTGTAATGGGTACAGATTTTTTGATCTGCCCAGTCTACCTTTCCTAGTCTTGCTGTCTTGCTGTAATAATGTTTATTTATTCATTAATTCATTTATGCTGCACTCTACAAATGCTTCAGGGAAGCGCGCGCACACACAGAGTGGTTGAGGTGAGAAAGCTGAGGAAAAAGAAGTAAGCCAGGGAGAGGTTAGAACACAGAATACATACCCTGCAGTGCTATAGAGTTCCCAGTGCGGCCTACAATTTTGGTGCCAGGCATCAAGCAGCCAAAACAAAAAGCACACCCCCATTACTAACCTTTTGCACTCGGATGTCGAGTGTGACTCGACACGGTTAGCATTAGAATAAAGGAATCGAGAAAAAAGCAAGCGAGTGCAAAGGGTTAAAGGTTCACAGAAAGAAAAAAAAAAGAGTTGCTCAGTGTTTCTTGACTGTGAAACCTGAGAGAAAATTATCTGTTGTGCCTCATGATGGCAGTTTCTTGAGGGATTTGTTAAATAATAGCAACATTCGTGTTTTCTGTTTCATTACTTTCTGCACTAATCTGTATTATTTTCAAAATATGTTAATTGAACACAATTTTGAAAAACCACGCCCTAGAGAAACTCACATATGCGCAGAAGGAAGCATGCATAAAAGCTCTGTTACAGCATCAATAGAAACAAAATAAATGTTCATCACTAAGAGCATGAATAAATACACTTGAGATATCCATACATGAGAAGACAATGCAGCAGTTGAAATGAATGAATTAGATCTACATTATTAACATGGATAAATCTAAAAAAAACATTTAAATTAAAAAAACAAGTGGGAATATGATACATATAGTATGATTTAATTGATATAAGTTTAAATAGCCTTGAATAATACTACATAGTATCTATAGATACATAATAATTAACAAGAAACTCTAAATGTGGATGGAAAGGACACAGAACAACTTCTAGGTAGTGATTCCTAGGGTGGCAGAGAGGAATACAGTGCCATGGCATTATTTGAACTTCATGAGGGGATGCAGGGTGGCAGGGAGCTCCCTCTATATATGTAAGATTTTCTCTAAACCAAGATATAAAACAAATATGGCAAACCAATTAACAGTCATATCTTGTAGTGGGCACTTGGATGTCTATTACATTCTTCTTTGAACTTTTCTGTGTATTGAAATATTTAATATTTAAACAAAAAAATTAAATGATGAGAGAGAAGCTTGAGGACAGATTTTGAAGGGTCTAAAATACCATGTGTATGATACGGAACTTTTTAGGCATTAAGAGTGTATGAGCAGAGGGCAGCCTTATCGGGGCTGTGCTCTGGAACGATTATTCCACCAGACCCATAGAATGGATATGAAGGAGAAGGGCTAGAGGTAAAGAGAGCTGCTTGGACATTTTTGCAAAATGCCTGTTATACAATACACAGTGTAACCTACCATATTAGTTAGGAAACATACACATACTGGCTTGGAGTATATATGGTTAACCTTGGACAACTGGGAGTAAGAGGCACTGACCGCCCCCACCGCCCCCCCATGCAGTTGAAAAATTTATATATAACTTTTGACTTCCCAAAAATTTAGCTACTAATAGCCTACCGTTGACTGGAAGCCTTAGCAATAACACAAACAGTTGATTAACACATAATTTGTATGTTATATGTATTATGTACTGTATTCTTACAATAAAGTAAGCTAGAGAAAAGAAAATGTTATTATGAAAATCACAAGGAAGAGAAAATACATTTTCAGTATTTATTTTAAAAATCAGCTTGTAGGTGAACCAATGCAGTTCAAACCCACATTCTTCAAGGGTCAACCATAAAAACATCACTCTCTTGCCTTCTTATGATACATACTTAACTTCATCTCTATACTCTGATGTCAGATTCTCAAAGTTGTCCCACAGGGATTACTGGAACCCTCACTGCCCCATTTCACCACCAGGATCAATGTTTCTTGGCTCAACTGTAGCTCTGCGGCAGAGAAGATTTTGGTAATTGTAGGGTATAAATGAGAAAAATTGAGACTGACAGTGAGGAGGAGATTCAGAATCAAGAAATATTGCTGCTATGAAGAATACCCTAAGGGGAGCAACATAAAATTAAAACTGAAAGCAGATTTTGTGCAAATCACATGTGAATCCACTGGTGGCCGAGCTACTTTAAATACTGGCTTAGTTACATGTGATTAAGACAAGCATATCAAACCCAAGCAGGCACACATCTCCCAGTCCCTCACTTGCTCCTCCTTGTTGGAGGGTCATTCCAAAGCATGACGTTATATTTCTCCCAAGAGTAAATTTGCCTGCACAGGAAGCTCTGAACACTGTCTGCTCCTAGCCTGTGATCTATGTGTGCCCCAACAAGTGCCTTCGAGGGTAGGTCAGGAATTTCCCATGAATCATGTGCTGTTGCTGAGAGAGAACACTTTACATCCTGGCTATAACTCTGTCTGCAGTGGGTATATTTCTACTAACATTTCTGCTTACTCCCTCACACGCCAGGGCTGGCTACTAAGTGCTGATGGACTCAACCAGGTGTTGGTACTTGCTAACCTCAGGGCCCTCCTTACAGTCCTTTTGTTCATATTTCACTGTCTCTTCTCAGTCACCAGGGGGCTTTCTCAAACTGCCAGTCACCTTCAGCTCCTCCCTCACTCTGGCCCTGGTGACAGAAGGCTTCCCTTTCTCCTTTACTGAGAGCCTAGGAGTGAGCCCTTCTGGTCCTTAGCCAGGCCTTGGTTAAAATGGACTTCCCTGGCCACGCCCACATCAATTTCCTCATCCTCTCTCCCCACCCCCCACCCCCAAGGGGAAATTTGGTTTGAGTATTGTGCCAGCGCAGTCTTTAGGATGGAAGCATGTGACCCAGGTCTGGTTCTCTGAAATCCCCAAGCCACAATAATTGGCTCAAAGGCGATCATATTTCCTGGGGCTGGCCAATCAGAGTAATTCACATCCCTGGGCTTGGTGATTGGTTAAAAGATGACCTTAAGATAAGATGACCAGACGTCCCGCTTTTGGCGGGACAGTCCTGATTTTTAACAATTTGTCCCATGTCCCGTGGCGTTTTAAAAAAGTCCCGATTTTTGGAAAGAATGCACGACAAGCTAGGGAACGGCGGGAGAACGCAAAGGGAATATATGGTTTTCGGCCGCCATGTGGCTATTTAGCCAGGATATGAGTTTTATATTATTTTTGTTAATTTTATAATGTTAAACTTTAATAATAACGAATAATTGTTGAGAACTGCTTATCAAAGTTCGCATTGTTGATGAGTTGTTAGAATTCGACCACCATTGTTTGGACTTAATGAACAATGGCATTTTTTGGGATTGGCAACGACGAAAACATTTTGTAACTGTCTCTCAGACGATACACATCGTACTGCGTGCTAGTAAGCTAGTTAAACAAGTGATGTCATTACAAATCAGCTATTCAGATAATTTAGGTAAGTAATTTATTTATTTATTTCATAAATACATAAATTTTCTTGAATTTAGCAGACAGTACTCATATTATTTATATTTTATAGTGGCGGCAAAAAGTCTACCGCCGGCCTTGAAAGTGACACTTACGACTTACGTTACGGCAAATTCATGACCTTTTAAACAATGTCAGCAATTTACTAAAAAAAAATCACTCAAATAAGAAATATGCCAAAGAATAAAATAATACTATACATAATTTTTTATTTATTATACTTGTAAATTGTACTTATGTTGAAATTTAAAAATATATATTACAATACTATTTTTGCGTTCTATGAAAATTTTTGTTGCTCCATATAGACCAAATTTTTAATCAAGAACACACACACACACACACACACACACACACACACACACACACACCCCGTCAATGGTGTCCCGCTTTACCAATGTTAAAATCTGGTCACCTTACCTTAAGACCCAAATTAGTCTAGTCTAGGTCAATGCCAGGACTAAGGCATGACCTCCAGGAGGAAATGTTTATCCCTGTACTTCATCCCAGGAGGATGATTCCATTGTTGCCAGGGACTGAGCAGGGGTACCTAAGAATTAGAGCCAACCTAACCGAGAGAGGGAAAGTGACTGAGTGCTGATGGCACCATTGGAACTCCTGGATGTAGCCCTGACCTTGGAATTTTCACTGCTTGAGCCAGCGGCTTTCCTTTTCGGTCCAAGTCCATGTGAGCAGGGTTTCCAGTCACTGTGGACAAGCCTGATCCTCCATTCCCTGCAGTTCTTCGGCAGGCTCCACAGACCCTGTCCCACTCCTGCTCACCATCAGCAGATGGCCTGCCTCCTACTGCATAGAGAAAAAGAGACCCTCAGGCACAAAGTCCACGACTTCTCTGTCACTTCTCATCCATCTGCACCTCCATCATTGTGTGAATATCCTCAAATCTGTACTTCCTCCTGTCCATGGGGAGCTGGACCACCTCTGCTCTAGATTCTGTCTCCTCTGCCCTCTTCTGGGACTTAGCTTTCTCAAGGACTCCCTCTTCCTTCTCTTTCCATCTGTCCTGCTCCCCGGGCTCCTTATCCTCAGCCATGAAGATAGATAAGCCTCTTAGGAAGAAAGGAAGAGAGAAAGAGAAAGGAAGGAAGGAAGGAAGGAAGGAAGGAAGGAAGGAAGGAAGGAAGGAAGGAAGGAAGGAAGGAAGGAAAGAAGGAAGGGAGAAAGGGAGGGAGGGAGGGAGGGAGGGAGGGAGGGAGGGAGGGAGGGAGGGAGGGAGGGAGGGAGGGAGGGAGAAAGAGAGAAAGAAAGAAAGAAAGAAAGAAAGAAAGAAAGAAAGAAAGAAAGAAAGAAAGAAAGAAAGAAAGAAAGAAAGAAAGAAATCTCCCTTCTTCGTGGAAATCAATGTCATCCTTTTCTGTCCTTCCTTCACAGTGTTTGCTTCAGAAGGATTCTATCCTCCCCAGACAGTCTCATCGGTCCACTCACTCCTCATGCCTCAATTAGGATTCTGCCCTCCACTTTCCTGACACTGCCAAGTGCAGTGGCCTAATTTCAGCCTTTCACTCCTCTACTTTATTCTGCTGAATTGTCCTCCACAAAATGACTCTTGGAGCACGTCCCTCATAGATCTTACTGCTCCTTTTCAGTGATTCTTCCTCCACTCTCCATCCAGTGAGCCAGCCATGCGCTGCTCTTTTTGGATTACAAAACTTGTCGAAAATTTGACAAAGCCAATGACTTGTTTTTCTAGAAGTATGTACTTCACATGGGATCGGTCACAGTTGTTAGACTACACTCCACCTGGTTTAATCAGAAAGGGCTCTCCTCGGGGTACAGATAGATAATGGCTAAGAGTGCGAAACTTTCAGGAACTTTAAATCACACCAGAGAACCGCTCTGCTTCTGCTGGTGAGAAAGCTTCTAAATTAAAAGGCACCACCAAGCTGCTGGCACAAAAGCTATACCAGCTCTAGCAGGAACTGTGCCAGCTGATGGGTGCCCTGTACCCCACTCTCCTCTCCTCCTTTAACTCCATCCCAGATCAAATCTCACATGAGGTTCACTGTCTCCAGCTGACCCGGTTTCTAACCAAGGTCTCTCACAAGCTCATCTTACTGGCAGAACCTAAATATCATCCAGAATCCTAGCTTCCAAGGAGAATGGGAACTGTAGTTTCTACCTCCCCAACTCTGCACTGCAGAAAGGGCTGAACATGCAAGTGGTAGGCTAATCAGTCTCCTATATCACCATGTGCCGACGTGCGTGCAAATGCAAAATTCAGACTGAAGTTTAACCATTTTTTAAGCCCACGTTTTAAAAGTTAATGCTCCCAAGCACTTTAGTCAGATCTTTGTTGTTGTTGTTGTTTAAGTCGGATCAGAATAGAAATTGCCTTTTGCCGAAGAGAGAAAGTTCAGAAACAGAGCCAGCATGGTCACCCTGTGTCCAGGAGCTTGGGCATCGGGATTTGCTCACTCAGGTCTCTCTCATTCTCTCAACGCTGCTTCCCACTGACTATCTCTCGGGCAAGATCACCCTGCAGCCACCCAGCAGCAGTTCCCACTTCAAATTCATGCCAGGCCAGTAACCCCAGCAGCCAAAAGCCCCTTCCCCCAGATAGTTTTAGCAGAAGGCCTAGAGCGATGTCTCATTGGACCCGTCAGGTGCTCCTCCTTGAATCAACCATTGCGACCAGGGCTCACAGTGCTCTGAGAGGTGTGCCCAGCCCTGTGTCTCTCCATGAACAAGTTGAACAGAGGGGTGGGAGCGGATGTGCTCCTCAAAGGAAACAGTATGTTGTTACCCAAAGGAGGAAACACGGGTCCTGGGAGGCAAAGTTAAGAGCTGTCCATTACACCAGAATTCTGTCTCCTGCCTTCTGTTCCAGATCCCACTGGGATAACCACAGCTACATGATTTCAACCACTTCCTTCACTTAGGACCCTCTTCTCTGGGATAAATCTTACTTTAGTTTTATCCAATGAAATAGAAATTTCAAGTCACTGAAAGATATAGTCACTTGAAAGAGATTTTTTAGTAGGAGGCTATTGCTTCTGGTCTTCTGCTGAAATGGAATTGTTCACTGTTGATTAATCAATCCAGCTCACCTTGTCAAAATGGTGGACACAGACATTTTTGTCCAAAAAGAGAATTTTTTTAAAAATGTATTTAGTATTGCTTCTCTAGGGACAAAATTCTTGATCCTGGGGATATTTAATTGAGATATTCAATTATTCCTTTATCTCACTTAAGGAAGGTTCAATGGTCACATCTAATTCTAATTCTCATTTCATGCAAGCATTATTTTTTTTTTTTTTGCTAATCCTCACCTGAGGATATTATTTTCCATTGATTTTTTGAGAGTGGAAGAAAGAAAAGGAGGGAAAGAGAGAGAGAAACAGTGATGTGAGAGAGACACATCAATTGGTTGCCCCCCACAGGTGCGTAACGGGGGCCAGGGATTGAACCTGCAACCCAGGTATGTTACCCTTAACCGGGAATTGAACACAAGACCCTTCGGTGCATGGGCTGACACTCTAACCACTGAGCACACTGGCCATAGGGCAAGCATAATTTTTGAGCAATTCTGTTGGTGGTATACTTTTTCTCCTGAGTACAGTTTATTTTCCAGGAAAGAGGCACACAGGTTTGAGTGGGTGACTACCTTAAAACCAGTTTCTTAAAACATGTTCCTAGGACAGAGGAAAAGAGATTATGGCATGGTATTCAATAATATTCCGTACTGCTATCTCCACCCAAAGTTTCCTAATTTAAGGGCATATTTTTCTCAAGGTCCTGAAGACATCACAACTCAACATTCCTCAAATTAACTCATTTTCAACATTTTCTTTTTATATTCAACATTTCCTGTTTCAATTAATCACCATCTACCTTTCATCAAATTAGAAATTTTTGAGTCCTCTGTCATCTGTCTCTTCTTTCATATCTAGTTGGTCATCAAGTTATCTTACTGTCTGCTTCATCTCTCTCAAGTCTTGTCTTTCCCTCCTCCTCTGAACTTGCCTTAACTAATAAGGCCCTTTTCAGAATTGTGGACATCGTATTTGGAGTTATAGCAAAAGCCTGGAAACTGGTTTCACATCTCCTTCTGGCCTTTCTCCATCCCAGCCATCCCTGGAAAAGAGAACCAGGCATGTACTCTCAAGAAAATAATTTCTCCTCTTTGGACTTCAGTTTCCTCATTTGTAAAATGAAAGGGTTGGAGTACATAATTCCAAGGTCCCTCCAGCTCAAAAGTCCTGGAATTCTAGTTCCCACAATTCTACCCTGCCCCATTTATCTTACAGGGTTCCAGTGAACATCCAGCGATCATATATGTAAACTAGGGGCCCAGTGCCTGAATTCATGCACCTTGAAAGGAACTGTGGGCTGTGAGGCTGCAGTGAGCACAGGGGCGGGTTTCGGCCCATCCTCTGTGCCCCCGTCCAGCCCCTCCCACCACAGCCCCAATCCAGATCCCCTGTCTGCCTGCAGCCCAGGTCCCAACACTGCTGCTCCCACACACTGCCAGCACAGAGCAACTGGGGCCAGTGCCAGCAGTGGGTGTGAGTGGTGGCTGCTGCCCCGATTGCCCCTTAGGAGCAGGGGGTGCAAGTGGCAGCTCCAGGGCCGGCTGTGGGTGCCAGCGGGGCCGCAGCCACTGCTCGCACCCGCTGACACCACCGAGCAATAGGGGTCGGCACTGGGCGCCGGCAGCAGGTGCAAACTGCGGCTCTTATGCCAGCGGGTGCAAGTGCCCAACAGGACCTCGGTGCGCGGGAGCAAGGAATTTTCAGTAACCACCAGAGGCTCGCCCAGATGACAGCGACCGGCGCCCCACCTTGGTCTGGCACCCCTGCTCACCTGCTCCACCATCCTGCTGCAGCTGATGCCCACCATGTTCTGCGCTCTGCCACCTCCTGCCGTCGCCCGCCATGTTCCGTGTGCGCCCCTGGTGGTCAGCGCACGTCATAGCGACCAGTTGTTCGGTTGTTCTGCCGTTCGGTCTATTTGCATATGCAGGTTTTATATATATAGATGTGTTTGAAACTTCTGACATATTGGGTTTTACATATCTAGGAATATTATTACTTACTATTAATTCATCAGTGTCACCTCTAACTGGCTCTCAAGGTATAATAGATAATAATAGCCAACATTTATTGAGCACTTACTGTGTGCCAGATATGGTGCTATGCCATTTGCAATCATTGTCTCTTTTAATTAACCAATATAAAAGAGGAAATCTATCATCACGTACTGTAACATATGACCTGCCTGTTAGAGATAAGCCACATTTGCTGATCAGATCTCCAGGTGAGTGGAGGCGGGAAGGCAGGGCATATGAACACAAACTGCGGGGAACATGTCTCTGCAGACTATCGTGGACTCAAGGCAGAGAGCCCTGTCTGTGAGCAGCTGTCAGTAACCACGTCTCAGAAACCAAAGGCCAAGGACGTGACCACAGCATTCCCAGGTCCCTCAGAGCTGGTTCCCATTGTGATGGTGGGCGCAGGAAACCACCACCTGTGGTCTTTCTCAGCAGCTTTATTATGCCCCCTGAGGCAGAACCTGCACATCTCTTCCTTCCGTTACTTTCAAATTAGACAGTCCCCACATTCACATTTATTCACCTTCCTCATCACCCTTCTTCCCCTCCTCCTCCCCCAAATCTTGCCCAGGAAATCTCAACCTCAGGAGAAGTCCGTCTTTGCCCTGCGTCTCAGGTTGGGGCCTCTAGAAGCAGGGCCGAGGTGGGGCCTCCCCAGCAAGTGTGTTATTACAGAAGGGCTCCTGGGAACAGCCCATGTGGGAGTAAAGGATGAAGGAAAGGCCAGAGGGGAGCGAAGCCAGGATGTGGTTTGGGGGAGTCTCCCCTCAGCCTGATCCGGGGAGCTCTGGAGCATAGAGTCCACTGCAAAGTCTGTCCCGCCTTCAGCCTGGGGAGCAGGGCTTCTGGATCCCTCTCCAGTCACTGGGGAGGGGTGGGGTGGAGGCAGCTGGAGAGGTGGCGCTAGTCAACCTCAGGCCGAACCTCCAAGAAAGTGGTGGGTCTGGGTCATGATCCGCAGCACCTGAGCAGCTCTAAAGGGCTCCCTGGGGACCTGGGCAGAGCTCCTCACCTTCATTTCTTTATTGTTTCCTCTTATGTCATTACTTAGCTAGCAAGGGTGGAAAATTGCTTTAACAGCTGGCACCATATTTCTACTAGGGAAAGGCCAGTCTAGGAAAGTCCCTGAGTTGGCCTGTCTGGGGAAGGTGTGAGAGTGTGGTCATTTAGGAGCTCGGGAAAGCCAGGGGAAATGCAGGCAGGCAGCATCCAGAGGAAGAAACCCAAATGGTCAAAAATACAGAAAAAGATGCTTGGCCTCCCAGCTACCTGCAGGGCCCCAGGCTTTCCCTGTCACAGCCCTCATAGTAAACGACAATATGTACACAGCACCGTGGAGCCAACAGAAGGGATTGGAAACAATTATATGGGACTTGACTTTTAAAATTACACTTTCTCCATGTTACATCCTATAAGCATGTTGAGAAAAGTAAGATAGGACCTATCAGGGGAAATGTTTACTATTGACTTCCCATGACACTTTCCAACAAAACCTCTTCTAGAACCCGACTGAGAAATGTGAGCTTGTTCTCTCAGCTGTTCCATGGCCGCACATTCCTTTTCTTGCTCTTCATAGTCACCATCAAGGAGAAAACATATTCACCCAAGTGGGTGATAAAAAATTGAAGACCATTTTGCAAACCTTTCAAACATTTATAACAGTTGAAATTAGGTTTAAAGAGTCTAATGGCTCTTCCTTTTCTTTCCTGATGGAGTTCTTATAATGAGAGCAAATGGATTTTGAACCCAATTGGCCTTTGACCCCAATTCCGTTTCGTGGAAGCTCTCCTCCATTTATCTTGAGTGCCTGAGAGCAGACACTTTGAGGACAGTGGCTCTGCTGAAAGTCCCCCCACCAGAAACAGCAGGAGCGTGCCGAACGGGAAGACAGAGCATGGGGTCTGGCCCACCTGGCCTCCCACAGCTCCCCAAGCGCTCCTCCACCACTACCTGGCTGCACGGGCTGTGGCGTCCTGCTCCTGGCACATTTCCAACACAGGCTCTGCTTGCCGCTCTACCTCTTGTCCAGAAAATGGACAGCAGGCAGCTGAGGTGGATTTCCAGGTGCTGGGTCACCTTGCTTTCCTTTTCTAGCACTGCAGGTAGTCCCAGCTTTTCTCATTCATTCTCTGGCCTGTGGATACCAGGGGATGAAGTCGGTCTCTCTACCCCTGCCCACGCAACTCTCTAAAGATCCCCAAACCAGGTGTGGGCAGCCACTCCAGGCCCGGCCAGGGAGTAGCTGCTAAGCAACTCTAAAGGTTCAGAGAAACAACCTCAGAAAATAAGTAGACAGGTGTAGCTGGTAGATCCACTGGGCATATAAACTATGAGACTATAGCATCAATTTTTATTCCTTTGTTTATAGATACTATAATGAAAATAATTATTTTAAAGTTTTATCTGGGCCGAAAAAAAAGTAAGCCTTTCTTTTTACCCAACCCAATTCCGATGCTAGCCACTGGGAGCCAGGATACACTCCACAGGTCCAGGGCACACTGTCTGTAACGGGCGTCATTTCGGATGTGGGCCACAAGGTCTGGAGTCCCCAGGTCACCTGCACAGCTCGCTAACTGGCTACAGACTTGGGGGTTCCCAAGACTCCCTCAGGTTTAATAATTCACTAGGATGACTCAGAGAACTCAGGAAAGTGCACACTTACAATTGTAATTATTAAAAAGATACAAATCAGGACTAGCCAAACGAAGACACACACGGGGCAAGGTCTGTGGGGCCGAGAGCACAGAGCTCTGTGTCCTCTCTCACAGCTGCTAGATCCTGTTTTCTGATAGCCTGTACGGAAACGTTAACTCCCATGGCAGAGATGTGTCTGTAATTTTCCTCAGCCACGTGCATTGAGAAATGGCTCATCTTTCCCTTAAAGAGGCCGTGTTGGGTTGGACTCGCCTGATCATTAGATGTTTGGTAGGACATTGGTTCTGCCATCTGGTTTTGCTGTTTTGTTTTGTCTGGAGTGAGAGGGAGAGTTTTAACTACCAATTCATGTTTTTAATAGTTTTAGGACTCTTCAGGTTATATATTTCTTCTCAAGTCACTTTTGGAAATTTATATAGTCTTTGGAATTTGTATATTTAGTCTAAATTTTAAAATTTATTGGAATAACTTCATTTATAGTGTTCTTTCTCTTTATTTCTGCTGCAACTGCAGTGATGCCCACCTACTCATTCTAAACCTTACTTGTATCTTCTCTATTTATTAATACATATCCTTAGATGTTTTTTCCAAAAGAATCAGTTTTTGTCTTATTTTATCCACTGTAGAGTATCTTTGTTTTCATTCTCATTACTTTCTGCTCTAATCTATATTACTTCTCACGTATACTTTCTTTGGGATTATTCTGTTATCCTTTTTCTAACTTCTTAATTTGATTAAAATAGATTCTTAACTCATCCATTTATCTTTACTAATCTAAGCATTTTAGGCTGTGAAATTTCTTTGAAGTAGCCTGTAGCTATAAATTCATGTTTTAATATACACTGAGTAGCCAGATTATTATGATCTCTGAATGCATAATAATCTGGCCACTCAGTGTATATCCTATATAATAAAAGGCTAATATGCAAATTGTCCCCTCTACCAGGAGTTCGACCAGCAGGCAGGCCAGCCAACTGCCCATGTCCCCTCCCCCTGGCCAGGCTGGCTGGACCCCACCCATGCACGAATTCATACACCAGGCCTCTAATCCCATCTAATAAAAGAGTAATATGCAAATTAACCATCACTCCGCTATACCCACAAGCCACGCCCACCAGCCAATCAGGAGCGAGTATGCAAATTAACCCAACCAAGAAGGCTTCGGCCACAGAGCAAGCAAGAGGCTTGGGTTTCCCCGGTAATGGAAGAAGCCAAGCTTTCTGCACACCCTGGCTGGCCTAGGCCTCCACTTAAGGCTATAAAGTTTCAATTATAGAAGATAAATAAATCCCAACAAAAATGGCTGCAGCCATGGAGCAAGCAGGAGGCTTGGCTCCGCTCAAGGCTACAAAGTTTCAATTATAGAAGATAAAAATCCCAGATACCAGGGCCTCTGCTTGGGTCACCGGGGGGCATGGCCGGCCTGCAAACCACCACAGGCCCCTCATCCAGGCCACCCCACACCCCAAGGGAACCCAACCCTGATCCGGGACATCCTTCAGGGCTAACCAGCCGGCCCCCACCTGTGCACCAGGCCTCTATCTTATCTAATAAAAGAGTAATATACAAATTGACCATCACTCCAACACACAAGATAGCTGCCCCCATGTGGTCAAAGATGGCTGCCCCCATGTGGACACAAGATGGCCACCACAAGATGGCCAGCAGGGGAGGGCAGTTGGGAGGGACCAGGCCTGCAAGGGAGGGCAGTTGGGGGTGACCAGGTCTGCAGGTAAGGGCAGATGGGGGGGACCAGGCCTGCAGGGGAGAGCAGTTGGGGGGGACCAAGCCTGAGGGAAGGGCAGTTAGGGATGATCAGGCCTGCAGGGGAGGGCAGTTAGGGGCAAACAGGCTGGCAGGGGAGCAGTTAGGCATCAATCAGGCTGGCAGGCAGAAGCGGTTAGGGGCAATCAGGAAGGCAGGCAGGCGAGCAGTTGGGAGCGAGCAGTCCTGGATTGTGAGGGGGATGTCCGACTGCCCGTTTAGGCCTGATCCTACCTGGATCGAGCCTAAACGGGCAGTCGGACATCCCTTGAGGGGTCCCAGATTGGAGAGGGTGCAGGCTGGGCTGAGGGACACCCCCCCCCCCCGTGCACAAATTTCGTGCACCGGGCCGCTATATATACATACACAGAGTGGTCAGATTATTATGTGTTCAGAGATCATAATAATCTGGCCACTCAGTATATAGTGTTTTTATAATTATGCATTGAAAAATTTTTCCAAATGAATGGAGTGGTTTTAGTTAGCTTTTTACTACTAAGTTCTGATATCGTTGTATTTCAGTGTTAAAAAGAAACAACAGACCCAAAATGGAGTCACTGTGCTAAGCCTCAGCAAGACTTAATGCTTAACCTAATTGCAGTTCCAGCCTCTCCCAGGAGTGGAATTTTAATCTAATCAGTCTGGAACCTCCTGGGCAGCACTAGTCAGATAATCTGCCTGATAAAACCCCCTGATTTCCCTTAAGGAAAAGTGTCCTTGCCTGAGGTAATCCACTCTTTTAACTTTCTTGTCCCTCCAAGTTCCTATCTATGAAAGCCTTTCTTTTCATACTTCAGTGTTTCTGTATATTTACTAGCCTGGATGCTGCTGGATTTGTGAATTGTTTAAGAAAACCAACTAGATCTTTAAGTTTATTGGGTCGATTTTTGTTCTGTATGACAGTATAAGAGAGCATATTCTGCATGGAACTGACTTTTTTTGAAATGTGTTAAGACTTCATGGCTTTGCATGTAGTCGATTTTCATAACTGTTTTATTTGTACTTGAAAAGAATGTGTCTTCTCTAATTGTTTGGTCCAGGGTTATATATGGGTCCAAATGTGTTGCTCAAATCTTTATCCTTACTGATATTGTGCCTGCTTGATCTTTCATAAGATCTACAAAACAGTCCTCTAGTCTGGTTGTGGGTTTAACTATCTGCAGTGCGGTCCCCAGCCCGTTATTGGACCATAGAACTCAGAGTCCTAGGCCTCCAGACATCAATTCAGAGACTTCTGGTTTTCCTTCTTTGATGGTTCACTAATGCAATTTAAAAAATGAAAGTTAATTTTGTCTGGAATTTTTAAGTGTACTGTACAAAAAAAATTTCAATCCCATCTAATTTTATGTATGGCCAGAAACACTTAAGATCTCTAAGCTTCACTCTTTCTTTAAAAAATGGAAATAATTGCCCTGGCCAGTGTGTTAAGTGGTTAGAGCATTAGCCCATGCACCCAAGTGTGGCAGGTTCGATTCCTGGTCAAGGGCACATACCTGGGTTGCAGGTTCAATCCCCGCCCTAGTTGGGCGAGTATGGGAGGCAACCAGTTGATGTGTGTGCAGGGAGTTTATTGGGAAGTTTAAGTGGCCTTAAAGGGGTCAGTGTTACATCTCACTCACTCATACCTACCATGCTTAGAACAGAGCCTGACACATTACTTGATATTTGTTGAGTTGAACCAAATAACATGCATCTTTAGTGTTACATATAATGGATATGAGTTTTTCATCACATGGAAAGATGCAACAAGAATATGACATATGCCGACACCGGTTTGGCTCAGTGGATAGAGCATCGGTCTGCGGACTGAAGGGTCCCAGGTTCGATTCCGGTCAAGGGCATGTACATTGGTTGTGGGCACATCCCCGGTAGGGGGTGTGCAGGAGGCAGCTGGTCGATGTTTCTCTCTCATCGATGTTTCTAACTCTATCCCTCTCCCTTCCTCTCTGTAAAAAATCAATAAAATATATTTTTTAAAAAAAAGAATATGACATAGGACCTGGGACCTCTAGAGGACCTGATTCTCATCCTGGAGCTGTCCAAGAGAACCAGAGTCCTCCAAAAAGTGCCTATGTCCACTGAACAACATGCCAACACAGAGGCAGCTTCTGGCACTGAGAGCAGCCATCAAGTACTCTCAATTACTTCTAAAAAGGCCACTTTTACCCAGGTCATGGGGAGTATAAAAATCTTAGGAGTTGAGAAGGAAACTAACCTCTCAAATCAGAGACCTAGAAGCCAGAAAAACATATAGGGCTGATCTTAAATGGGACCAATTCCCTGATGAAACAGAATACAAACTTTGCTGCTTCCACCTGGGAATAATGAGGAGATCAGGGTGTGTCTGCGGCCATGGACCCCAGTCTGTGCCCTGCTTCTGTTCTTTCTCTGGAATATCCATTCCCCCACCCACCACTTGTCACCCAACATCCCTGCTGATTCATAAGCACCTAACATGTCCTAGAGCTGCAGGAGTCTGCCAGTACATGGCACAGGTGGTAGGAAAAGTCAAGGACAGTTTTCCATTGCTTTGTTCTCAGTTTAGATTTATGACATTAACTCTTCCATGGGAGACACATGTTTTCACTCCCCCTTTGGCTCTCAGTTTCTTCCTTAAGATTCTAAACCTTCAGCTTAAAGTTGTCTATACAGTGAAAACAGCATAGAAGTTAAAAATTGTGTATATAGCCGAAAACGGTTTGGCTCAGTGGATAGAGCGTCGGCCTGCGGACTCAAGGGTCCCAGGTTCGATTCCGGTCAAGGGCATGTACCTTGGTTGCGGGCACATCCCCAGTAGGGGGTGTGCAGGAGGCAGCTGATGGATGTTTCTCTCTCATCGATGTTTCTAACTCTCTATCCCTCTCTCTTCCTCTCTGTAAAAAATCAATAAAATATATTTTTTTAAAAATTGTGTATATACTTAAAACTCCCCTGTGAGGGCTCACATTGGAGACTGACATCCACCCTCCAGTATGCCCAGAGGGGGCCACAACTCCTCAATGGGAGAGTCGCTGGTGTTTCTCTGACTAGCACTGGATGAGATTGCTTTGAGTTTAAGTGCCCCGTAATAGGAAAACGGTGCTATCGTTAAGTTCCAGAATACCCTATCCCACTCAGGGCAGAGGGATGCTCACTCTGTAAGAAATGTTTAGGAAATGAGGCCCATTCAGAGCACAAGCCTTGCTCATCCATTGCTTGCAATGGCAGAAGAAATTGCCCTCTCGCTTAAATTGTTCTCTATCTTTCAAGCCCATATAGTTACTTTTTTTTTTCCAGGTTACATGCACCAATGATTCCTCTCCGCTGTTCTAAACCACCCAGCTATCTGCCTTCAGTTATGGTTGTGCTATCTCTTACAGCCCGCTGTTAAGTGTCTGGGGGAGTGTAAACGTCATTCTGATTTGACCATCACTATGTTTGGTCACCATGGCTCTATTAGCTGCCAACTAACTACCCAACCAACTCAGCTACTATCCTTTACTTCTCTCACCAAGGCGGGGCTTTCCCCCTAGGCTCTCCTAACTGTATGAAGACTTTTAATTTCAGAATAATGTCTCTCAGAATAACACACTTAAGGCCTCCTCTACTCCCATTTGTTCCCCTGTTTTTACCTAAACACCAAGAAATGAGCAACTCCCCCCAATCCAAAAACTCAATATTCATCTCTAACCTACATCAAGTTCTCTGTTCAATAATATTTCAACTCCAGCCCATGATGTTTTAATGTTTATAGATGCCTTTTTTAAAACAAAAGAAGCTAAATGAACATATACAAAAACATGCTATTTTAAATTATTATCTTTCTGAAAATTAATAATAGTACAACTACCTGATAAATGCAATCTCATCCTCATTTTCTAGGGAACTGTGGCTCACAGAAGTTAAGGAAATTGCCTGCATTCACAGGGCCAGTAAGTGTCCAAACCAGAATTCAAATCCAGATTCTTTTTGGGTCTCAAACTTGGTCTCTTTTTGCCACACCTTATGGCTTCAAAGACTTTAAGGTAAGTCTCTCAGCATCTGTGAGCTTTAGTTTCTTCATCACTTCATTAAAGCAAGATTGGGTTCAGTTATTTTGAGGTTCCTTCCATGTTAGTTCTAGGAAAAGAGAAGAAGAGGAGGGAAGATGAAGGGGCTGGGAGAGGTAGCAGAACAATAGGAGAGGTTTTGTGGGTTTCCTATCTCACTATTTGTGGTTCTACTAATGTATATTTATTGAAATTATTTACTGTACTAATTAAACCTCCCTTTGGACATCTATCCTCATTATGTTCTACAGATAAATATGAATTTTGTTGGTGTTTAAGAGCAATGTAAGCAACTGCAGTGGGAACAAGCCTATTTTTTTATTTTTTTAAATCTTTATTGTTGAAAGAATTACAGATGTCCCCTTCTCCCCCGCCCCCATTGTCTCCCTCCATCCTGCTCCCACCCCCTTTCCAAGCCTTCCCCACACTATTGTCTGTCCATGAGCTATGTATATAAGCATATAAGTTTTTTGGTTAATCTCTTCCCACCTCCTTTCCCTCTGAAATATGCCAGTCTGTTGCATGCTTCAATGTCTCTGGATATATTTGTGAACAAGCCTATTTTAAGGGAGGTATACCTCAAAATAATTTATGTGGTCTTCAATTCTGATATTTCAAACATAAAATGGCACAACCTCATTATTCTTCAGGCTGAGTTTCAACATACTATGGATTTTGAAGTATTATACATATGAAGTAAAAAGATACCCCAAAACCAAATGAAAAATAGAACACCACCCTTTGGAAAGACTCCAACTGGCTGCTCCCTAACAGTCATGGGCAGGTTAACCAGCCTCGAGTAAGATTATAAGGAATGGAGATTTTTCTGAGTAAAAGGCTCAAAAATCAGATCAGAGTCAGAATAATGAACAAGCTTTTCAAAAGGCAACTGCCCAAACCAAACAATACTTTTTCACTTGTTTACAAAGTGTGGAAAGAAATATGGGCCTCCCATAGGTCTTTCCTCTAATCACACACAGCACATCATATCACATCATATCACATCATATCACATCACATCACATCACACTGTCACCACCACCATCATTAGATAAATTCTAAATATCAAAAAGGCTGTAAATAAAAATTCATTCTGAAAAAGAATAACAACAAATTGAATTCACTTTAAATGTAAAGAAGCAACAAAATTTATTGACTGAATTAAACACAACCGTTAAAATGGCAGTGTAGTATTTTCATTTTAGGATGTTTGAATGAGACAAGAAAAGTGCTATTAGTCCAAGCTTCTTACATTCATTAAAAGAGTGGCTATCAAAAACAGAAACATGCACAACGATATATATGCACAAAATGGAATTATATCAACAAATATACAAAATACTCAAAATAAAATATTTACAAGTTTAAAAATATAAACATTGGTTCATTTATCCCATTAAATCATTGGAATGGAGACAGGAGAAAAGACTCTACTGCTATTTAGAATCTTTTCTTAAAACAAGTTTTAAAAACAGAGTAGTTCTAGGAGACAATGTTTGATGTTGGGGGGAATTTAACATTCTATTATAAAAATAATATCTATAAACCTACTAACAATTTTTCCTCCTGTGCACAAAAATAATATAGCCAAAAGCTTGTCTTCAAAGACATGCCTGACTTTTGGGAAAACTAATTATAGAACGGAGTTTCTCATTGGGTTTTCTTTGTCGTTATTTTCAAATAACCTGCAATTCCCCATATTACACTGAGCTAGTTCACATAAACAAGTTGGACAAAACCTGAAGTTAGCAATGAGCCTGGTAGATAGCCAGAGTCAAGTAAAAATGACAGGAATTTACCTTTCCTATAACATTAAAACCATTTTCCCTGATATTCTTTATAAAACTACCACTATCAATCAGATCATCTCTGTTCGGTTAAATTTACCCTGCGAGCAATATAAACCTTATTAGTTGGTTAACTTTCTCCTCCTTTATTTAGAAATAACTGTGTAGTTGGGGGAGGAGAGTGGTAATTCCTATAGGCTATCTAGGGCCATTTCATGACATGTTAACGAGTATTTACTGTGTGTCTACACTATGCCCATCTGCAATTTGACCAGATATTTTTAGTATTTCTGTTTTAGTTTGTTAAATGATCCATGTGTGTATCTGAGCAAGTTAAATGTCTCTAATAACAAGTAACCTGAGTTCTATTTTGTTAAAAAATATTATCTTCTCCCATGAAGCAGAAACTCTACCAAATTATTGAATAATTTCCAAAAATTACCCCAGTTCACTATGCAATAGAATAACCACCTGTTACTGAAATATTCCACTGCATCTCATTAAAATGAGGTCTATTTTTTTTTATCAAGTGTAGGTAGCCCTTATATGAGTAAAATAACCTAATTAATTATCACTGTGATGCAATTTCAAACAAATTTTCCCTAAATACCAAGAGTGGCATCTTAATAGAATCAGAGCAGAAGAAAACTCAGGTTGCAACCTGCCAGGTTCACTATTGAAATTATTCTTTGCTTTCTTATTGACAAAGCAATTGTCATATCATAATAGCTGTATGTAGATCTGTTAGTATGTAACTCTAATTGGTGAATATAATCCAAAGGTAGGCTAGCCAGGTGAGAAAAAAACCTGATAGATTCTGAGCTCCCATTTAGACTGCATGTATACAGCCATCAAGTAATATTTTTAAAATAACAAGTTCACTTTTAGCTAAAACAGTCATCATTTTAATGCTATCGACAAACATAAATATCTGGCTTGGCTCTTGCAGTTCAGAACTTTGCTCAGTTTCTTACTTAAGTTATACAAAAACTGAATCGTGAATAAAAAAGATTTATAGCCCAGCCGGCATGGCTCAATGGTTGAGCGTCGACCTATGAACCAGAAGGTCATGGTTGATTTCCGGTCAGGCACATGCCCAGGTTGCGGGCTCGGTCCCCAGTGTGGGGCATGCAGGAGGCAGCCGGTCAATGATTCTCTCATCATTGCTGTTTCTATCTCTCTCTCCCTCTCCCTTCCTCTCTGAAATCAATAAAAATATATTTTTAAAAAAAAGATTTATAAGTAAATCATGAGCTACAGAGTTAGATTTCTGGTTCAAATTCTGCCCACTAGTTATTAAGTGGGTGACCTGAACGAGATATTTCACCTTTGTGAGCATGATTTTCTTCCTCTGTGGAATGGAGCCAATACTCACTTGCCTGTTTCTTGTGAGCACTGGTGATCACAATGGGAAGAAAAGCACGGAGCACCATCCCAGCACAGTATGTTACTTATTTTAATATAAAACGCTCAAGTTCACAGTGATGGGAAGTAAATATACAATATTTATTAGTTGAATGAATGAATCAGAAAATATAGGCTAGGATTCAATGGCTGTAGACAGAAGGGAGGATGCACTACTTTTGAAAAAGCCAGTTTATCTCTGAAGTTCAGAATTGTATTAAGGGATTACTCAGATAGTTAGTATCTAAACAAACAACAGAGAACATTCAGAACAAGTGAAACATGCTTGGAATGACTGACATCCTGTCAGGGAAGAAGTGTCACCATGACAACAGAAAAGATTTTTGTCCATACTTCTGTCCCGAAGGAGAGGCTATCTCCAAAGAAAGACAGACTGCACAACAGGGGCAGGTTTCCCAGTCAGTGACCTGAGCACCATGTCTCAGACACAAAACCAATTTCCAGCTTCTTAATGGACATGGGCTAGCTTTTATTCTATTGAAAGTAAGTTGGTAATGACACTAAGCAGTTCTTAGCTCTGGTATTATCATAAATCACTAAAGAATTTAGATCCCTGTCCCAGAGACTAGAACAAATTGGGAGAGGGGAGATGGAATGGGATAGAAAAAAACAAAAAGGATGAATTAAAAACCTCATATAAGGGAGATAATATTACCTAACCTATATGGCTCTTAAGAGGCCTAAATAATGACTTTTAAAGCTCCTAGCAGTCACTGGCACTCAGTAAGTACTCAACAACTGTTAATCATTGTTATAACTACTATGTGGCTTAATACACACCACCCTTGTTCAACCTCACCCCATTCTGCTCCACCCCACAAACTATAGGCAACAAATACAAAAAAAGAAAGGGGAAAAAAAAGTTAAACCAAAATAAAGGCATTTTTAATGGATAAGTCCAATTACAGTATAGCTACGTGTGAACTCCAATGGATTTTTACTAAGTATTTGCTGCAGTATATGCCCATGAATATGTGTTGCATTGAACTAAAGTAAATATCCAATTTCAGGCTTTGTGACTATTTTAATCTTTCCTTTTTCAGTTCAAGAAGAAACTCCCTTCCATAATCATCGAACTACCATTCTGAATCACTCCTTAAAAGCATGATCTGCAATGAGATAATAATATTCCCATGTACGTGGTTATCGTTGCAACATACTGTCTCCTTTAAACCATTATCACAGTGAAAAGGCTTTGAGAAGCAACCCATGGCAGCAGTCAGGAAATCTTCAGAGCAGGAAGGGGTAGCAGAATCAATGACTGCCCCTGGGGGGGGACCACACTTGCATATCACCTGACAATGTTACGTTGCTTTTTTTTATATATATATAAAGGAAATGTTTGCTTCTTATGTTGCCCACACTGGCTAGATTAAGATACCAGTCTCACCCTAGCTGGTTTGGTTCAGTGGCTAGAGCATCGGCCTGTGGACTGAAGGGTCCTTAGTTAGATTCCGGTCAAGGGCACATGCCTGGGATGCGGGCTCGGCCCCCAGTAGGGGGCGTGCAGGAGGAAGCCAGTCAATGATTCTCATCATTGATGTTCCTATCTCTGTCTCTCCCTCTCCCTTCCTCTCTGAAATATATATATATCGTCTGCCATACTAGCCTTTTGGTTTCAAACTGTTTTATAAATTTTTTCACGTAATGAATTGAAAATCCCTAAATAAGAACTGTGTTGTTCATACCTTGTTCTGACTGGAGAGGGGAAGGGAAACAGGATTAGACGAAGCATTTGGGTGCCTCCTCTCATTTCATCCAGGAACTTTGAATTGGCCATCCTCAATGGTGATAGGAGGTGACTGTGATACTCTTCTTCCTTATTTTTAGGAGTATAACAATTCCTAAATTAACTTCAGGATAATAAGGGGAGCAAAGTATATGTGAATGTACTAGAATATATCTCAGTAGCAGCCAAGCACAGGGGCCAAGTCCAGATAATCATCATCAGGAGAGAAATCTAGAATAACTAAACCCAGGAAATGAGTTCCACAACCCAAATGTTAAAGGCGCTAAATCACGAGAAAGATCCCATCACTGTTATCTAAGGGCATGAAGCAAACATGATGGAAACAAAGGGAGAAGACAGAAAGTTCCATTACTCAAACTCTCCCTACAAAGTTAAAGAGTCTCTGAAAATTAATCTAAGATATCGATAATGAAAACTCTTAAAAAGTTCAAAGAAATCTTGATACCTAATATAGCCTTTTACCTTGATAACTATGTGGGGAAAGGGCAATTTGAATTTTCATTTAAATGCAAATATTTGAAAACTAGTTCTGCAACTAATTAGTAAATCCTTTAAACTCAGTAAGTTGTCACCTTCATAGATGTTAAACACTTTAAGTAGGCAGATAATTTGTGGGAAAGGTATCCAAAAAAAAAAATCCTAATGTCCTATATTCCATTGTTGTTATTAGATGAAATAATGAAGATCTACTTCCTCTTGTAATTATTCAAAATGCTGCAGTAAAATTTCTCCCTATTGGTGCTAATGGGAGAATAAAAGCATCCACCACTGTTAGCACCAAGCACAGTGGTTCAAGTAACACTGTCTGTGTAATGTAGATACCAAAATCAGGCCTTCTTTGTGCAGAGCTATTACACTGACCAATAAATTCAGAGCCAACAATTGATTTGACTTTTTGTTTTCCAATTTGGCTAGCTCTTTCACCACAGGGACTTAATCAACCAAGCATCTCAGAATCATACTCGGGAAAGGTGTCATCAGCCTATATCCAATCCTTTCCTTTAAAAAAAAATCAGGAAATATGGCCAAATTAGATAATGCATTAATAACAATTGAAATGGAAATCTATTAAAATTCTTTTTAAAAAGTCCACTCTCCATGAACACGAATGGATAAAAGTAGCCCTTGGCACCAAAAATGAACAAACAAACAAAAACACAAACAAACAGCTATGATCCCTTGTCTATGGTTAGAAAAGGTTAAGAACACAATCTTCCTACACTGGTCCTGATTTCCCATCAAGTGACTGAAGGCATTTAATTCATTGCCTGAATCCTTCATTTGACTGGTGTATATGGAATTCTTAAAGATATAGAGAAAAAAAATGGAAAAAAGAGTAAGAAAAAATATTTTCAATCTTGTATAAATGGTTAATGGATAGGCCAGAGGAAATCAAGGTACACTTTGCTGACATTTTCCTTTACTTATATAAAGAAGACACAGAATAGCAGTGTAAATGCAGAAATAAACCCCAAATCTGTGAAAGTAAAAATAGCTTGTTCCAGTGCTTACAAAATAAATAGATTGCCTTTACTATTACAGTATTCTCATCAATACTTCAGGTACTCTCAACTTTCCTGTACAACTGAACAAATGAACAATCATAACTTTGTCATGGATTCACACTGAGGAAATATAACCCTTGCAAGAAAATTCACAAGAAGAAAATGCTTCATATTACAGTTAGGAATAAAATTTATGTTCTTTCCATTCACTAGGGGAAAATGAATGTATTTGGAGCCTAAATAGTACTATAAGCATTAAGTCAAGTTTAAATTCATTTCTCAAGACAGAAATCATTTCAAATACTTCAACTTCCAATTTTACAGTAGATGCCTTTGTCTGTTAGTTTGTGCACAGTTGAGTGCATTAGCACATGTGAGTGTGAGTTGCTTTATGAATTCCTAATGGTGTATTCAGAGTTCTTAAGGCTATGCCTGAGTATAGGACCTCATCTATAGACACAAGAAAATTAAACATTACTTTGAAATAACACTAAGAATCTGACACAATGCAATTAAAGCCAGTAATCTGACTAATAAAGAAATTCGGCAAATCTCTACCACCTCTTCTAACTGAACCGTTGCAGATTTAAAATGGGAAACAACCTGCTTTGTGCTACTGCCTCAAATTTGTTTTCCTTTGATGACTATATATTTTGTTATTTCATTCATATTATTCAAATAGGCTTTCGTATACTTGTCTTATTCTTTCCTTTACAGAAAATTAACTTAAAAAACATGTAATATCAGTTCATTACTTAGGCAATCTCTCTGGAAAAATGAAAGTTATATAGAAGTGTTGGTGTCATTTACATGTGTAGCTTCCCTTGAATATGTCTATCTTCCTGACACCATGAGTCACCTCCTAGTAGGAACTCTGGTCTTTTGATTAAACACTCTGAAGTGCATTTCAGACAATGTTGTAGAATCATTAGACTCTAACAGCATTCTAGGAACTGCTTCATTTTATAATTCAAACTACCTAGGCATATGGGAACCCTTTCTGAAATAAATATTTCCTCTCAAATAATAGAGAATGTACACAAAGTAAGCCACTTTTCAAAAAATCTTGGCATAAAGTGTTTATGATATATAAGCTTGCCAGTGTTATATTCTGAACATAACCTGTCTCAGTCATAAGTCTATAAAGCATAAGTCAAATGACATGAAAAACTATATTTTTCTATTGTTGTTTGTTAAGTGTTTCTCACTTTGGAATCCCCATACTGAGGGACAGTTGAATCTAAAGTTTTTTATAACAAAGGTAAAAATCTCTGAAAAATCAAGATTTTGTGTAAGAAACAGACTCCTACCAAGACAAGGCAGAACCAATGCTCTGGAACAGCAACATAATAGTTTTGTATCTTGGTTTGTTTGTTTGTGCATTGAGAGCCAGAGAACCCATATATAAAAACAGAATTGCTGCAGGTTACAACACATAAAAGAATATCAATGGTTTGGGGACAGTTACCATATTTAGCTATAAAACCAGGTTTTAAACTTGAGGTTACGAACAGATTATAAAATGTTAACAAGCTGGATAAACTGTAAAATATGCATTATCTACACATGAAAATGTGACAGTTGATAAATGCTGAAATGTTGGGTCTGTTGGCATTTAATGAGATCTTTCCCCAGTCCTGATTTCTGCATGGGGTGGGAAAACAACAACAAAAGAAAAAACCTGCTCTGCTGAGCATTTTTCTCCCCAAACAAATGATCAAACCAAAACTCTTCTTTCTTGTCCCAGTGGGGGATATTTACCTATTTGCATATCTAGCAACTGAAAGTAGGAAAATGTTCTGCCAATCAATGATGCCCTCTGCTCATCAGGTAAATACCTGTTCTGGTTGTTTTGGGGTGTTTTTTTCCCCCAGCTTCCTAGGTGTTTTCCATACAGCAAAGGGTCTTCTCTGTCCCCCTCCCTCTCCCCCATCCTGGAAGGGGAAGCGGAAGGGAAGGCTCATGGAAGAGGAGGATTCTTCTGGCTCTTGCAGTGGCTCCTCCAGACCTCTGGACCCTGGCATGGCCAAACATCATGGCCTGACACTTACTTCTGTTTGGTTAAGTCCTCTTTCTGCAAAGGCAAGTAAAGATGACTTCCAAGTACTCAGTGCATTAAAGGAAAAAAAGACAGAAAAAAATATTTTTAAAAAGAAGAAAAAAAAAGTGCTTGAAAATAATTCCCAGGGACTTATCTTGGGGAGGAGAATCCCATGTGCAGTGTGGATCCCCTCTCTAGTGTCTCCTGCCCTAGCCGGGACAAAGACCCTCGGTCCAGGCTCTGTAGCAGAGACGGTCCTAAAAGCCTTTCTTTAGGAAAAGCAAAACTTAATTTTAGTGGTTTCCAGGGAGAGTTGTATTCCTTGACGTGTGGTCCATCCATCTTGGCCTCAGAGACCTCACAACTTTTTGGCACTGTCGTGGCTCACTGCTGCCCGGATGGTGGTCCCAGCCACCCCTCGGTTGCTGACCCTGCGGACGAGCACTTTGGACACGGGGATTTTTGTTCTGGGCACCTCGCTCCTGGCCGGTTGCTGGTGCGCCACAGGATGGCTGGAGGGAAGGTTGGCGAGGTGCTTGACGCTGATGGGGATTTTAGAGTCCTTCAGCAAACTGCCTGGTGTTCGCAGCGGGCAGGTGATGGTGCCCGGAGACACGGGCTTTAACCTAGACACACTGGACGTCTCCTCGTTGGCAGGAAGGGCTGCCGGGCTTCCATCCGGATCCGCGTAGAGGTCGTAGAGCGCGTCGCCGCTGTAGCTATCCCTGGGGATGCCCGCCTTCTTCCCGCCGCCGCTCGAGCTGTCTTCCTCGGGGCCTGGGGTGGTGGAATCCCAGTAGCCCTCGTCACTGTTGGGGACACCTTCTTGCTGCTCCTTCTGCGGGTGCTTAGGCTCCTCCTTGGGGTGGGACTCAATGGGGATGCGGTTGAGCCTCCTGCGCTTGACCGAGGACACCTCCTTGGCGACGTCACCCCTGGTGTCTTTGGAGACCTCGGGAACCACCTTGGCGTCCAGCGCTGCGGCCGCCGTGGCCAGTGCCTCCTGGGGCCCTCGTCCCGGGTCCTCAGTCTGGGAGAGCATGTCCCAGAATTCCTGGAGACAGGTGTCATCCACCCCATCCGGGCTCGCCATCTCCTCCCCGCCTCCTTGGTAGGCCACCACGCTGCTGGGGTTCTTTTGCGAGACCACCGGCTTGCCTGTCCCGGGGGCATGCTTGTCGCAGCTGGGACCTGCCTCGTCCTCTGGGTCTGCAATAATATCTCCACAGCCTGTAAGAGAGTCAAAGCTTTTCAGTGAAGTCACGTCAGAAAACATCAAACAAATACGATCGGTCGATGGGTCTGAGGGTGGATCGACAGAGGAAGGGTCAGGGGCGGCCGACGCCCGGCCGCTGCCACCGTCGGAGTCGACAAGGGGGACAGTCTGTACCGGAACGTCACCTGTCCTGGAAGTGTCCTCGGCCGTCCGCACCTGCCCAGCGCCCAGCTCGGGGGGTGCCCGGGGGTCCTCGGCGCGCCGGTGCCCCGCGGCGTCCTCTCCCGGGGCGGCGCTGGCGGGAGGGACGCCGGGGCCCTCGGCCTCTCGGCAGCGGGGCACTTCGGGGCGCTCGGCGGAGGCCGGCGCCGGCTCCCCCACTCCGGGCTCACCTGCTGGGTCTGGCGGCGCGTCCCGGCTCGGGTTCTCCGGCGCGAACGCGGGTCGGGGCGCCTCCTCCGCGACGCACTCCAGGCTGGCGGTGAGCGACCCCGGCAGGGCGAGGCCGCCCGGGCCCCCCGGGCGCGCCCCGCGCTCCCCCTCCTTGCCGCGCTTGTCCTTCCTGTGCCAGCGCACGCCGCTGAAGAGCCCTCGCAGCCCCCTCTTTTGTTTGCCGCCAGCCTTGCCTGCGTCTCCCGCGTCCCCCTTGCCGTGCTCGGACCGCCCGTTCTTCTTCAAAAGGGAGAAGAAGCTGTGCGACTTGGCCACGGAGCTGCTGGCCAGCGAGCCCACGCCGGGCCCGGCCGCTCTGGGGGGCCCGGGGGTCGGCCGGCCCCCGCCGCCGCCGCCGCCGCCGCCCCCGCCGCGCGGCTCCTCCTTCCTGCCGCCCTCCAGCACCACCACCTCGGCTAGTCCGTCGTGGGTCCGGCTCCTCACCATGCCCGGCGGACCCGCGCCTTTCCCATCCCCTTTGTTTTTGACCCCGAATATGCTGGGCAGGGTGCCACCCGATTTCCTCTTCTTGAATAATTTGAACGCAGCTTTGTTAATCTTCCCCGACGGCTGCTCGGAGGCCGGAGTTCCGGCAGCACAATCACAAGGCAAGTCCATGTCTGCCGCGAGGGTCCCGGCACCGGCCTCCTCCTTCCTCCCGCAGACCCCCGCGGCCGCGCCGCCGCCGCCGCCGCCGCGCGCGCTGACAGCCCCGCCGCGGCCGCGCTCGCCCGTCTCCATGGAAACCGAGCGGGAGCAGCCGCTTTCGTCAGCCGTGGGCTCGCGCCAGGCCACTGTCATCCGGATTCTAAATCAACCTGGGCCACTCTGTGTTGCTGCTGCTGCTGCTGCTGCTGGAACACACAGAGAAAAAAAAAAAAAAAAGAAAAGAAAAAAACACCATTTCCCCGCCCGCCCAGGGCTTATATAACACCCTAACCCACTAAGGATCCATCCGACTTGGCTTTGCGCTGTATAGTGTGCGGGGGAGGGGGAGGGAGGGAATGCAAGAGCAGGCAACAGAGCCTGGAGCTGACTGCAGAAATTAGAGTCGTAATTATGGAATTTAAATTCCATCCAATCTTACCCACCTTCAGATTCTGCTCCAGATTTACTCTTTCACAAAATGCCCCCCAAATGGACAAAAAAAAAAAAAAAAAAAATTTAAAAATCCAAACAACACAAAATGCTTAGTCTTCTTATCACCTATCCTGGACTCCATGAATCTTTGTGCCTTTCCCAAACCCTTCTTCATGTGTGTCCTTAACATTCGGGCACCGAGCCCATCAGACACGGAGCTTTACATCCTTGTCTTGTCCGTGCAGAGCACAATCTCCAGGTGGATGTTGAAATCTTATTGTTGTTGCTGTCCTGATTCTTGCTGCAAAAACAACAGCCATCAAATACCCATTAGCAGCTCTCTGCGAGGAAAGTGCAACAGTTCAGAGGATGGAAGTTGACTGGTCCTTTGGGACAAGCCTGGCTTTTATCCCAGACTCCTGCTACTGGGGCTGAGGTCACAGAATCCACGGCCCGGTCTGCATGTGGTCACAATGGAGTGAGCTGAAGAAGGAATCTCAGGTCCACTCCAGGGGTGGTGCTTGGAATCCAGAATCTACCCTCTTTTCCATCCCGCAGGTCATGGGGGTTACTTTTGACCTTGCTCCTGCCACCTCCTTCAATACCCCATGTCTGTTCGGTAGCTGCCTTCCCCGTTGCGCAGGGTCCCTAGTGCCCATGAGTCTCTGCAGCTACTGGACCTGGGAAAAGGAAAACTATCCCAGGGAACCGCCCAATCTGGAAATCTCTTCTGTGCTCTGACTTAGAAAGTGACTGCTAAATTGTAAACCTGACACCTGACTTCATGATCCTAGCTGAGGGCTTATTAGCAAACATACATATATATGAAGAAGCATGTACATATATATAATTCCTATATGTTGGATATTTTTAAAATGTAATAATATTATGTATTACTATTTATTAAATGTTATTTAATAATATGTAATATTACATATATACAAATATCAATCTTTTTCTGAATCATCTTGAGCTTCATTTTTGTGTGCTACTTGCGTTATACCCAGAAACTCTAATTGCTATATCAGTTGAGGCTGGAGTTTTGCTAATAACTTGTTGGCCATTGCATGGAACAGTTGGTTTGAATTTTGGCCTTGGGGTTATTACCTATATACTTGCCCTTTCCTGCTGATTTTTATCAAGAACACTGTTTCGTAAAATTAAGAAATCAGTGAGTTTAGGTTCAGGAACGGTTTTTATTCCCAGCCTTGTAATCCCATCAGCTCTCTCCCACTCTTAGCCGGCACCTCCCAGACAGGATGTGAGGCTAAGACCAGAGAGAGGCTCTCCCCAATTCTAGCTGACCACTTACCATGACGAATCAGGTGCCTCCCTGCCTTGGGGAGAGAACAGGTGTTAGGAACTATAAAGAGAAACTCATTTGTTATCTCTCCACAACCTTCTGAGGACAGTTGAAAATTTTTTTCAATTCTTTTATACACACCATACAATTGCTTAGCTATGTGGGTTACTACATAACTGTGTCGTCTGGAAGAGTTTATGACTGGGATCCAGGAAAATGCAGGAGTCTATAAATAGCTTCCCTTCTCCAGCCCAGAGCGAAGAGCTGGGAGAAGGTGAACCTGCTCATCCACTAGGAGCTCTGACCTAGCAGGACAGGTCATTTGCATGAGAATCCTCGAGCCCCCTGGGGAGAAGGTTGGCGAGGACTTTGGGATGAATATCATTCCCCTGGGACACAGACATCCAAACAAAGAGAACTGGACAAAGCAGTCTTCATTCTGGGGAAGGTGCCGGGTGGCAATGGTAAGGCACTGGCCCTGAGGTAGAAGAACGTGAGGATCCCGGAACCATCAAGACTTGGAGGCACAGGCAGGGGGAGCTTTAGAAGCTGTCGTGTGAGTGAGGACCCTCCCGGGAACTCCAACCCAAGGTCCTTTTATAGAGACTATCATAGAAAGGCCACTTTACAAGGACCTTACCAGAAGAACCCTACAGCACCTCTCAGCCTCACCCCAGGGGCGGCGGGGGAGGGGGCGGGGGGGGGGGACAAGGGGGGAGGGTTCCACTCAAACTTTGGGTGGCAGATTGATGTAAAAGGCTATTGTTCGAAACCAGTGCAAAGGTTTACCTGCACCTTAAGGTGCTCTTCACTGTCAGGCATGGGGAAGCAGATTGCATTTGCACAAAATGGTGATTACTTTTCCCTGAAAGACAGATCATGACAGTGAAGAAAATTTTCCCAGAAGCGCCTCCTGTTTTGGGTTACAGTTTCATCTTTCATTCTTCTCCCCTCTCCTGCCACTGCCCCACCCTGCCCCACTTTGAACAGTGAACAGAAAATTTGAGCAGACATGGCTAGAGAAAGGGGCTGAGAGGAACTGCTTCAGGAAAAAGCTGTTCTGAAATGACAGGATGCTTCACAGATGCAAAGAGCAAGCGGGCTCTGCTGGAGACATGTGCGTGCTTTTCTCTTTGGCACAGGGGAGGGTTTGTGGTTCCGCCGGGCCTTTCTCTCTGGGTAGCTAGTGTCTCTGGAGGAGGATAATCAAAGCAAGAAAAAAAGAGAAACACAGGAGGAATCGTAGAGAGCTTATCATCATCGATTCCTTTTCCAGGGTGTCTTCAGCCAGCGTGGCCCCTGCCTTTGTCCTAAGCCCTCTGAGTGGAATGTTCTAGCTGAGGGAAACCACTCAGAACATAATGGGGAGAAGGCGTGGTGAGCAGCTGCCTTGGAGCCATGGTGTGGCTGCTGCTGTGGAACTCCCCATGTCACAGCATTGCCATAAAGGAGGCTGCTGGCTTTCCTAACATTTGCCTGAGGTCTTTAAGGGGATAATGCTTAATCAATGAAGTTTGGAAAGGATACTTGAATTGGGACCAACACCTCCTGTCTCCAGACCTCTTCACCTGCTCTGGGCCCCAGACCAATCAATAACGCCAGCTCCCTATTCTTGCTCTACCCTCCTTGCCATGATTATCATCCAAGGCGAGCTGTAGACACTGTGATGCCAGTGAGGACCCTCAAATGTCCTCTAACCCAGGGCCCCTGTTATGAGGACTATGAGGAAGAGCCCCAGCTTTGCTAACCTTGACCCTCACTCCCAAGTCCACTCTGTCCACATATCTGAGGCCTGTCTTGCCCCTGAGGGAGGCTGTGGGCCTCGTACAAGCTGAGACCATAAGGTAAAGTGCACAGTTGTGAGGAGAGAAATGTGTGGATGTCCTTGCAGGAAGCCTAGCCCAGGGGTCAATGCTATGGCACTTTCCTACACCCTCCTTCCTGGGAAGGCTCTAGCCCAGGGTGGGCAGGGTGAGGACAAGAGAGGTCTAAGCGCCATAAGCCCTGAGCTAAATTGAAGTTTCTGGTTTTTTTTGCAGATTTTGATTGCTGATTTTTTTTCCTGAACCTCAGCTTCTCTGTGGGCTAATAGCTGTTCTGGGTGTATGTTTTCTTCAGAGGAGAAATTAACTTCTAATTAGTAACATGCAAGTGTAAAAAGCTCAACACGACTTGTAAGTTTACACGTTAACCCTGGGGCACAGCTGAGGCTGCTGAGGGGAGAGCTCATCTCGGAGAGACAGTTCCATGCTGGCTCTGGGGTGACCGGGAAGCCCAGGACCTGAGGTGTTCTGGTTCAGCAGGTGTCACCACTCGTAAGATGTCACTTGGCCTGGCCCCATGAGTGTGAACCTGAATCCTAGGGCAAGGGGGTGGGCAATAAAGGACCAAATAAAAGCAAAATGAGCATTTCTCTGTAATGCTGGAGGATCCCGGGGCGGGGCAGGGGGGAGGGGGCACAGGCCATGCAGCAGCTGGCGGGGCTGGCACCAGGCAGTCTCCATGCCTCCCTGCCAGCTTCTGGTTCCTGCCAACAACGCTCAGTTTCTGCATGCATCCTTCCAAACTCTACCGCTGTCTTCACATGATGCTCCCCCGCCCCACCCGTGTCTATCTTATAAGGACAACAGTCATATGGGATTGAGGGCCCACTCCATTCCAGCATCATCTTGTCTTAATTTACATCTTAGACACATCTGCAATGACCCTATCTTCAAATAAGGTCACATTCACAGGTACCAGGGGTCAAGATGTGATACCTTTTGGGGGACACAATTAAATGCCCAACTAGCATCATTGCCAACAATGGAGTCAACTCTTCACCTTCATCCCTTCAATGCAGTCCCCAGTCCCCTGGCACAGACATTAATGTTGGTGGGTTCAAACTTGCTCCAGCAAGTGTGGGTCCTCAGCAGGTTTCAAGGTCCTGGATGGCACTTCCAGGTTGCCAGCAATGAGAGGACAGTATCACTGCCAGCCAGAGTAAACAAGAAAGAAAGTGGTGGTCGCCAAGAGGACTAGATCTTGGCATACATATCTCTCAGGATTGCCCGGGAGGAACGTCAAGGTGATGTCAGAATTCCCATGTAGTGGATAGGATACAGCAAAAGAACCACTGTGGATATTGTTGTTCTATTTCCTGCATGTAAGTCAGAGTGGCCTGAGAACCATGTTGCTTCATAATCACTGGTCTGCTCTTTGGCGAGAGCTACCCTTAGAATATATTCTCAGGCTGCAGATTGAGCCGGGGTCTCTTCAATCTGTCAGCACCAGGGTGGGCATAGGGAAGCCAAAAACAGAGCAGCATGAGGTCAGCTAGCAGAGGGCATGTGGACAGGATGCCAGGGCTTTGGGCATGGATGAATGCACAGCAGGGAGCAGCCAGACTCAGCAGTGGGGATCAGCTCATCCTAGCAGGGATGCAAAGTAGAGCTGAGTCCAAGATGAGGGCCCACAGGTGTCAATGAGTAGGCAAGGCGCAGGAATTCAAGGGTGTGAGCCTGGAGGGGGCTGTGGAAAATGACCCAGAGCCCAGGTACCTGCTCTCTTGGTGTACTTTTGCTCCTTTTCAAGGAACTCTATTCTGTATCTGCTTCTTGACATGCAGCAGCAAGTTCGAACAGCCCTCCCAGCAGGTAGTGTGTACAAATCACCCTGTGTAGCTAAGACAGGCCCTCTGCCCAGGTTCCTCGCTCCCGGTGGTCTCCAGCCACATGAGCAGGCTGCTGTTGGTCTTGTATCCTCTCCTTGAACCACGAGACCTTCTGGATTGCTGGCTCCCTTCCTCAGTTACTTCAACTTCAGTCTCAGAGACATAAGAAAGTCCCCTTGCTCTCCCACACCACTCTGGCCCCGCCCCTGCCCCATGCTGTAGCATCCCCTCTCCTGCCCCTGCCATGATGGCACAGGAGACAGACACAAGGGCTCAGACAGACCGCAGAATGGTCCTTTTTGCTCTCAGCTACTCAAACCCCTGGAGGGGAGGTCTCATCCCCCCACCCTTAGGAGCTAACCCAGGCAGAGGCGCAGGGAGCAGAGCCCCTTCCTAAAGACCCTCCGTACTCTTTCTTCCTCTCTAACTTCCATTCTCCAGAGTCTTGGGGTCTTAAGTAGTCTGGGCCAATAACAAAAACACGTACACAGTCTTTTAAATTTATCGCTTAGTTTGGGAGCTTGGCTCTTGAAGTTTAAAGACCCTATCTTAAGCAAATTAAAAAATTTTAAAAACCACCTTATAGGTTAGAGCAGACAGCTAGCAGACTCTGCTGCAGATCAGACAGCAGGAAAGAGCACTTCCTATCCCCATGGTTCCCTTCCCTTCATGTGCCCCCTCCCACAGATGGCACAGGAGATCACAAGACCTCTGTGTTCCAGTCCCCAGCTCTCTTCATGTCCTTTTTAGCCTTCTCCTTCGGAAAGAACTTCTTTTGTTTGTTTGTTTAAAAGAAATACATCGAGTGAATGTTTGAAATAGACTAAATTGAGGACCTGACTGCTTACTGCCACCTCCAGAATCTTAGGAAGGGCCTCTTTGTTGCCTTAGCTGGGGCCATGAGCATTTACTGAGTGTCTACTCTGTGCTGGGCATTGTCATGAATGAACCATGATGCCGGCCTGTGATGGAGACTTGTCAGCGTGAGACTTGGTTCAACGTGAAACTCTCCAGCTGAAGGCTGACACAGCCTTTGCTCCACCCAGCCCAGGTGCTGGACCAGTGTGATCAGGCCTGGCAGCTTGGGTGTGAGTTTTTTCTCCTTTGAAAAATATATCCATGTTTTCCTCCATGATGGGTTAATCCCCAAATAGCCAGGCTTACTTCTGTCGCAGATCCTAACCCCTACGGGGCTTTCTTCTTGTGCTTTAGGTTCAGGCCCTGATCTGGTTCCACACAGCTTTCATTTATGTTTCAGTCACCATCCTCCACCACAAGGTGCCTTTTTTCAAAAGATGGAAATCTCAGCAGATGTATCCATTCTGGGATGTTTCCTGGACACACACCAGTGAGCTCATTAGCCATAGCTAACCATGAAGCTTTCTTTCTTTTTTTTTTTTCTTCTTTAGTTTGCAGCAAAAAGGCAGAATCATGTGGTTTCCTCCCAGCAGCTCCCATTCCTGTATGTTCAGGGAGCAGTGACTGAAATTACCCTCGAGAAGGAGGGCTGTGCTTGCTAAACATTCATGCTTCTTAGGAGTGTCTGCTTTTGTTTAACGGAAGACTGAAGCTCAAACAGGAAATTTCTAGGTCAGCTATACTTTGCTCTAATAAAAGAAAAGTCTAGCCAAAAGAACAGCAAAACTATGGCCTGGGCTTTGTGGAGTGTCTTGTCTGATTACCCAATTATTACAGCTCAGATTAGGAAGGGATTAACTCTGAGGTTGGACAGATGGAGAACACTATTAAAATACCCCATGTGGGGTTTCAGAGTGAGTAGCAAAGTGACCACCTGTCCCTGTTTCTTGGGTCAGTCTGTCCTAATTGAGAGCCCCAAGATCACTGTCTGTGCTGCCCGTGTGGGAGCAAAGTCCCACCCTGGCTCACCAGAACCTCCTGCTTCTCTTTCTCTAAATCATGCCCTGCCCTAGAATGGCCTGGCAAGTGATTTGGGGTTGTTATCTCTCAGGGCCCTTGGGAACAGGCCCAAGACATTTTATTAGATCCTATCAGACCGAAGGCTTCTATTACAGCCCTTCTTCAGAATGGGCGAATCCTCCTTTCCTGAACCCTGTGATTCAGGGCCTACCTCGGGCTGTTTCTTTGTCCCAGAAGCGGGAGATGAGTGCAGTAAGATCTGTTGTGTGCCTTTCACCCTTGCGTGTGGGGAGGTTGGAACCGTCTTTGTACCACACCACTGGGCAAGGAAGCTGCGTGGCTCAGACTCTGTTCCAGCCTTGAATTCACAAGCAGAAAGATGCTGTAAGCAGCCCATTCAATAATTCATAAACCATTCTGCTTTTCTGCTTCTAGCCATTTATCTTACAGAAGTGGCAATGATGACCTCAAAAAGTTGTTTTCAGGAATACTCATGGATGATGAGAAAACATTATGACAAATAAAGTATGTTGGGTAATCTCAAAATTGTAATGATTTAGCCAATCAGTACTTCCTTTTTCTATATCTAGGTCAAGTCAATTCAAGAAAAGGGTATTAAGCACATTGAGCACCTTCTTCATCACAGACACAGGCCAGATAAAGCATGAAATCTAAAGGTTGTCAGGCGATCGATCCCAAACTCTGCAAGCAGCCACCCATTCATGTTGGAATCTGCCCAGGGAAGGGGACCTCACCATATCCACAGGCAGCTTACTCCATGGCTAGGCAATTCCATTAGAGATTATTTTTTAAATAGAGTCAAATTATTTTGTATCTTCACAGCTTCTTATCCCTTGGTTCTTGTTCTACTCCTTGAGTGGTTTTTATGGGCCAACTATTATCCGATGTGATTCTTACCCATTAAATTATTTAATCCCCACAGTAATCACATGAGGTGGGTCCTCCCTGCTTTCCAGAAGAGAAAGCTGGGACAAAGAAGCGGAATGATTTGCTCAAGAGCAAATAGCTAGTAGGTGGCCAAGTGGTCTGGCTACATAGTCTACCTTCTCAATCGTAGTTTTTGATTACCTGTCACTGGATAACGTACCACTCCAACATTTAGTGGCTTAAAACAATGACCATTTTATTGGTTCAGAGTTCTGTGGATCGGGTATTTCAGCAGGGCTCGTTTGTGCATATCTTCTGCTCCCCTTGGCTGGCATCAGGTCTCAGGACCTGATGGATGGCACTGTGATGGCAGCTAGAACTGGGATGGCCAGGATCACTTCATGCACACATCTGGAACCATGGCAAGGACGGCCAAGTTGTGGCTATTGCCAAATGACTAGGTTGTGCTTCTTTTCAAGACACCTGGACCCTCAAAGCAAGCATTTCAATCAGCAATGGTAAAAGTGAAATCCTGTTAAGGCCCAGCTTCAGAACTTATACAAAAGCACATCCACCAAATTCTATTGGTCAAAGTACGCCCTAGGGAGGGCCAGCTTAGGTTCAAGGGGAGGACACCTAAACTCCATCTCTTTATTGGAGAATGGCAAGATCATAACACAAAAGAACATGGAAGATGAAGAGATCATTGTAGCCTTCAAAAGCACAACACCATACTGCCTCTCTCTCTCTCTCTCTTCCAAATGGCACCTCTCCAGATGCCTGAAACTACTTCTCAAGTATCTCTGGGTCTTCTATCCTTCAGGTTAGCCTTCTTGTTCTTTCAACTGTTCCTTGGGAAGTCTGGGATCATCCTGTCCCTCTCTGGTGGGCTCCAGAACTGAATGTCATATATCAGGGTATGCCTGGGCTGGCACAGAGCGGAAGAGCCACCATCTCCTGTCTTCTAGATAGGGTTAGTGAATCAAATGGAAATTTTTAGCTGCCACACAGTGTCCCATAGATATTCTGCCACCTGAAATTTTATGTCCCCCATTCTGTACTTATGCAATTGCTTTGAAAGACCCAAAGTTAAATTCTATTTTATGAAATTTGGCCTGGCACTCTGATTCATTGGATCTTTCTGGATCCTGATTCTGTCTTCCACTATATTCAAACCTTCATTTGATCATGACTTACCTCCCCTCCTTCTACACATTCTTCCAAGTGACTGATAAAATTATGGGCCTATTCAGAGACAAGAATAAAGCTTTGAGGAACACCATTAATAACCTCTATCCACATTATAATCTAGCCAGTGATCTGTAACTTTGCAAACTTAGCCAGCAGAGTTGTTCAGGCAGCTATGGATTCACCAACTGGCCTTCGCATCTAATCCCATTTGGCACCTCATCTCAGGAGTGTCATAAGAACCATTGCCAACACTTTGCTGAGGTTCCAGAAATTCCCTGCTCTTTGCATTTCCCTGATGTGCCACAACCATGATCCTGGCAGCAGAAGAAATTAGGTCAGTCTGAATGAAGCCCCTGTTGACTCCTGGTGGTCACAGCTTCCTCTTCTCAAATAATTTCCTCCCCCTCCCCCATGCTAGAATCTTGCCCCATCTCAGCCACCTTCTGCCCATTTCTAAGCATCACACCACTGGTCACCCATTTACAGCCTTCCAGCACTTCTCCTGCTCCCAGAGTTCTCCAGAGATAACCTCAGTGTTCACTGAATTAGTCACAACACCTCTTAGGACCCGATTCTCTTAGGAATCTGGGTCAGGAGACATAAGGTTAGAGTGGCAGGTGCCCACTCTTTTCAAGATATGTGGACTTCTGCCCTCATTCCATATTTATTGCATAGCAAGCAAAGAACACACAGATTCCACCTGTAAGCTGCTTATGGTCGGGAGATAAGTATACTAATAACGGTAATATAAAACAGAATATGGTCACTGCCTTTACAAGGGTGAATGTGGGACATTACACGGTTTATAAGACAAATTACTTCTACTTGAGCAGATAAAAGGTTCTTGGAGGCAGTGGTGTATGGAGTTCATCCTAGATCAATAGCAGGTGAGTGCTGCCAAGGGTACAGAGCAGTGGCTTTGCACCACTGCCTCTAGGCCTATAAATTCGCAACAGTCTTGAGACAACCAGGTGTTAATGTAAGAGATTCCTTCAAAATCCTTGTACCATTTGACCTAGTGCTTTCAAGTCCAAGGATATAATCCAAACATAAAGTTGTTCAAAGTCTTATTTAAATGGTGCTGCTATTTAATGGAACACCCGGCCACCAAAAAACTGTCGTGAATGTGAACCCGATATCAGCTTAGGGACCTTAAGAGGCCCTTCCCTTGGTCTCTCGGGTATCTGATGAACATGCCCTGATTCTCCATGTATGAGAATGCAATTCTGTCCCATTAATTGTGCAGATGACCAAGAGCTTCCGTCCCTGCCCAGGGCTGCCTAAACACAGCTCCCACTCCCACTAGGCATTTCATGATTCAGGTGACTTACTGTCGTAGTGAGATTCTGCAAAGGGGTCCAGACTCTGCAGCTCTGCTCCATCTCACTCTCACAGTCTTGCTCCCTCAACTCCCTGGAGCAACTGACAAAATATTCCCCATGCTTCTGCCCAGAGCTTTTTCCTCAAAAAAAAAAGCAAGCTTTTCCCTAACAGGAATTCTTGCATCAGTAGCTAATAATATACATTTTTCCCCTCACATTATTGCATGAGGAATTTTTCACAATATGGGAAAATGCTTATGATAACATGAGCTAAGCAGGAAAAAAGCAAGATGCAAGCTTAAAATTATACCCAGTATAGCCTCAACTATGAAAAAGAAAGAGGAAATTTAATCAAGCAATCACCCTGGCCATCTGATAGCAGGATTCTGGGTGACTTTTGTTTTCCTACACGTGCATAGCTAGGTTTTCCAAGTTTTCAGAGATAATTAAAATGTTTGGAGCCCAGGTACCTTGGAGATATTACCATTTGGAAAAATAAAAGTCAGGAAAAGCCAGTATGAGACAGGCAAATGCCAGTTCCCTTCCCTACTCAGGTGCATACAGCCAGCTCCTAACTGATGCTCCTGCCCTCCTTGCCTTGGGCTGATAGCCACCAGCCTCCAAGTGAAAACTTGACAGTTCCATTGTGTTTTAAAAAGCAGATCTGGCCCTGACCGGTTTGGCTCAGTGGATAGAGCGTCGGCCTGCGGACTGAAGGGTCCCAGGTTCGATTCCGGGCAAGGGCATGTACTTTGGTTGTGGGCATATCCCCAGCAGGGAGTGTGCAGGAGGTAGCTGATCGATGTTTCTCTCTCATTAATGTTTCTAACTATCTATCCCTCTCCCTTCCTCTCTTTAAAAAATCAATAAAATATATATATTTTTAAAAAGTAGATCTAGTTTTCTGACTTTTCTTCATCCTGTTGCCAGGCTCTAAGTATGGTACACAGGCTGCTACTGACCTCCCTGCGAGGCCAGGCCAAGTGTGGTCTAGGATGTGGATGGGTCCCTTTTTTCTCACCCCAGCAAAGCTCTGGTCTTACTACCTCTGCTAAACGTTTAGCTTCTGACTGATCCAAAACCGTCTCCCCGATGCAAACAGGAAGCCTGTGTGGCTGACAGGCCTGGATCCAGAAAAAAAACATGAGGATCCATAAGGAGAGGGAAGGGCAGATAATATTTCAGTCTGAAACACGTTCCCTGAATTGTCAGAGAAACACCTTGGAGCCATACACAAATCTTACTATCTTGGATGTCTCAGCAGAGCAGCTACTCATGGCTCGTCTTAGGACAGACACAGAGCTTGGAGGTGGGTAGCACTTGAATTAGCCTCTCCCTTCTCTTCCTCCCTCCAACATGAAGCATGAGAAGCAAATGTTTCTCCCGGTAACAATGTGCACGGAATTCTTGTAGGTGGTGTGTGTAGACACTGTTCTTTCATCCCTTTAAGTCATTAAAGAAATGGTTCTCTGTGTAAGCTGAGAAGAATTTCTCCTTGCACCTGTGAAAATGATGCTGCTCTGTCACTGGCCTGAATGGAATTGCCCTCATTCCGCCCTGAAACGTTGTATTTGCAGAGTATGACTCCTCCAAGCCTCTCATTTATATGTAGCACCGGGCTTGTTTTCATTTTCCCCTCAGGCGGGAACAAGGCCGAGGAAACCAACCAAGATTTCCCTGTCCTTATAGAGCCTGAGGAAGTACCCGAAAAGACATGCAGCCCCAGGAAGGAAGAGGGAGGAAGGCAGGGGCAGGCTCATCTGAGGGTTAAGAGGGGAACAAATGCAAAAGAAAGAAGAAGGAGGTAGCAAGAGAGAGAACCCTCTGGTAGATTACAAAGCAAGGCAGGGCCCAGATGTGCAGGGGCCACCACCTCTTTCCTCATTCTTCCCCCTTAGACACACTCCAGCTCAGAATCAGGTTCTAGCAGCTGTGTGGTTTGGGGAATATGTTAGCAATCTTGAATCAACCTCAACCATTTATTCTCTGATTAAAAAGCAGTGTTCTTGGTGTGCAAATACAGCATTGAGACAATTCTCTTAGTCCTCCTTTCCAAGCACAACATCATTCTAAGCTCTTCCTCTATAGGAAGTTTAGAAGATTATAAACCAGGGGGTGATGAGAACTGACTTACATTTTTAAAATATCGCCAGGCTGCCTTGTGGAGGTTGGAGGTTGGAGGTTGGGGACAAGGTTGGTGGTTTGGACTAAGGTGATGACATACTAACAGACATGGTTCTCATTGTTAGTGATGGTTCCTCCTAAAGGAGTTTTTAGGGATAAAATAGGCAGGTTTAGAGAGATTTCGGAATAAAGAGGATCCATGGGGGAGGACTGCATAGGTGAGGGCTTGGAGCTGCCAAAAGGCGTATATTCACAGAGGGAAAGAAAAAAGAGGTGCCACAGGATAAGGGGAGAGGAAGACACCCACTCACAGAAGATAAGGAAAAGCCACAGGGTATGGGGAGAAAAAAAGAAGAAAACTTTCATAGGGGATAGAGAAATGCCTGCAAATGGGAGAAAGAGGAGAACAGATTTTCACAAGAGATAGAGAATTCTACCACTGAAGTGGAGAGTGGGGGAGAAACAGGGGAACACCACGTGGGTTTGGGCTTTGAAGCTGCTATTCTACCAATTGGAAGGCAGTATAAAGAGACAAGGAACTGCAGCCTTCATAAACCTTAGCAAAAAAGAGCTTGGTGGGTTACCCCCTTAGAACCCCCTCCCTACATGGGAGTCTGTACTTGCTTCCAATAAATGTCCACCCTTTTCATCTACTACCTTTTGTCCATGGCTTCATTCTTCAAATCCACCTGGACAAGAACCCGGGAAAGAAATCACCCTTGCATCCTGCTCAGGAAAAACAACCCGACTCAGTGATGCACAAATAGACAGGATTCTCACCGTTAGCGATGGTTTCCCCCAAGTTAGACATTAAATATGGTAAAGCTGGATATAACAGCTCTGATAGCTTCTCTGATAGCTCCTTTAACATTGAATCGCTAGTATTTAATCACTAATGTAGTGAGCTTGAAAAATCTAGAACAGAGATGTCTGCAAAGACCGGATGTGACAAGTGCCATTGAGAGGTACAACACAGAAGAATTCAGACCCTCCACAGGGGGAAATGACCACTGACTGGGATGATTTAAGAGTGTTTCCATGCCACAGGCCTGGCTGCATTGGACCATGAAGGATGATAAGGGTCTTGGTGAGCACATGTGGGAGCAGGCCTTTCTAAGCACAATGTGGCATATAGGGTAGGAATAGGATAGGGAAGTAAAAGTGTGCTCAGAAGTTGTGAGTTGTGGTTTGGGCTGGAGGGTCAGATTCACACAAAGGAGTAGCTACTGGGGGAGAAGGTTTGAAGGTAGATTAAGGTTAGGTTAGGGAGCTATAAATGCAAGTCAAAGAATTTATTCTCTGGGCCAAGGGAACTATTGAAGGTTTTTGAGCAGGAGAATGTTGGCACTTAAGAGAGACTACTATGGTCTGTTGCAGGTGGGTTTGAAGGGGCAAAGCTGGGACACGGAGATCAGTACAGGTGTGGCACCAACAGGAAAAGAAACTACATTAGAGAAGCATCACAGACGTAGAGCCACACTGTCATTACCTGGTTGAACATGAAGAGCAAAAGGTGGAGAGAAAAGGGAACCGAAGGGTATTGAGGTTTAATGACTAGGAGAGTTGGAGGGGCTCTTTGTTTCTAATTGAATTTCAGTTGCATCCAGCAAGGAGGGTCAAGGTACCCTGCAGGCACATGGAGATGCACAGCGAATGCTCAGGAAGACCAGGGTTGGGAGATCTCTCTGAGCCTTCTTCTTGGAGATAAGAGTCACAGCAATGAATGACCAAGAGAGAATAATGTAGCTGCAGAGAGGATGAAAGAAGAAAACCCACAGTTAAGGAGCTAGACGGAGAGAGGTTAAACATAGAAGTTATCAAGAGAGTTAGTTGACGCCAGGACTGACCAGCAGATCCTGAGCGACGAATGAATAGATTCTCTGACACACGTTTCTGTGAAAGAGAGGCTAAGGGGCTGGTTTGCTTTAGGAGCAAATAGCCCTGTTCACCTGCCTCCTTAGGCTTTTATTGTAACAACAGCTTGAACTATAATTAACCTCTAAATACAATCAGCAGGGTAAGCATCCTTGAGAAAGCACCTGCATCTGTAGTGGCTTTCAAACAAGGACATTTTGAAGTCTAAACATAAAGATTCTAGTAAAACCCCTGGCGGGGAGGGGTCAGACTTGTTTGGAAAAGTCAAGTCAGCAAGGTCCCCCAGAGGCCTCTGACCTTTCAGAGAATCCTCCTTACAGACATTCCAACTAAGCCCCACAAGTTGATATCTTTGCTCCATGGCCCCTGAACTTGTTTGGAACTTGATGCCACCCTGTCACATAGCTGGCCTGATAATGTTACAAATGACCTTCAGGCTTGTTTGTCTGGGTATTCTGTCTCTACTTCACTGGACACTATGGTGTCCAAATAATAGAATTCACTGTTGCTGAGAAAGATCTTTGACAAAATTTCTGTCATACAATTTGGTCTATAAGTTTGCTAATATTCAAGGTTTATTATTATTATTACTACTACTACTACTACTACTACTACTACTACTACTACTACTATTGTTAGCAGATGCTAGCTCTTCGCTTTTAGGCTTCCAGACTCTATAAATAGTATTTATGTCTTCCTATCTATCTCAGTATCACTTGATGATATTCAAATCTTAGGCTGTGTGCCTTTTGGTATTTTTGGTTGGTGAGAGTTCATTTTCTCTCATGAATATTACTTTTAGGGATCACATGCTGTATGTATGCAGGTCGAGATAAAAGGTGCTCACCCACTAAATAACCTGATCACATATGCATTGTGTAGGAAACACACTTCCTATAGACCTCAGCTTCCCTAGTAGAGGGTATGGTGGAACCTGAGAGACAGAGCAGTCATAGCTTAGATGGTAAGTATGGGAGTGGTTCAGGATGCAAAGCAGGGCCAGCTCCATCCTGGGCTAATGACCTGCTGTTACAACTTGAAATTGTTAATATTTTAGAACAGGGAGCCCTGCCTGTATACTTTGTAGTGGGCCCTGCAAATTATGTATGTGGTCCCAATTATAACAGAAAGACCAGTGGAGTCCCTCCTGGAAACGATGATTGAAGTGGCTCTTTAAGTCAAAGCAAGCCAGGCCCGTGGGCTTCCCAAACAGCCGCTCACTGAGGTCAGCTCTGGAAGGGCCAGGGCTTGCCAGACGCGGTGGGACCTCTACCTCTGAGGCCGGCGCCTGGCAACAGCTGCTCACCCTGCTTGTCTGAAGAATTTAGCTGCAAAAATCTAATTTGGAACTCCCTAATTAAGGTAATGAAGTCAGATCATTTTAATCTGTTCTTGGTGCAGTCTTAGGTCTAATCCCAGAATAAATAGATAATTGACTTCGTGGCATATGTGTCCTTTTTTGTGACATATGAGCCAGGCAACATCCTTATATAATTTTTTTTTTAAACTTTGGGAAAGGAACTGATTTTCCTTAGCCACGATGAATGTTTGAGATGACGCAAAATTGTAGTAAAATAAATCAATCGTGCTCTCATTTTAAAACATTATACTAACTACTCTAAATAAGTCGTGCCCAAATAGTTCCTTAGTCCTGAAAGATGCTAGCTAATGTTCAATTTTTTTCTTGTTTTAAAGAACACTTATGAATAATGAATGCTACCATACACAGATGTCTCCTGAAACGGGCTGAGGTTGGTGAGATAGAAAACAAGCCATTTCTCTTATTTGGCCTAGAATTCTATAAACTCAGAAAATTCACTAATTAACCTTTAATCTATATCAAATTATTTCCCTGAGACACATACATCTTCATAATGGTGAGAAAGCCTATAAAACCGAGAGACTAAGGGATCATTCTGTATAATCATCCATCTTCTTGCCAATCAAGATCGTTCTTTATGAAATATTTCCACCTTCTTGTCACATAACTGAGATGAAGTAATTCTTTCTCCTTTGAAGTTTATTGATTCATTTACTGAATCTTTTCAATATTAATCCAATTAGTGGGCAATTTTCAAGTGTCACCTATTTCTCTTTAGAAGGCTTTATTTTCCTCTCATGTAATTTAATTTCTAAAACATTAAAAAATACAGGGACCATTTAAAAAAAGGCCACTTGGTAATACTAATAATAGTAACAATGATAATAATAATAGGCAATATTGATTGAAAACTTAGTATGTGTGTGTCAGGCACTATGCTGAGTGCTTTGTATATATTACCATTTCATTCCATTCCAGTCACAAGAGGTAGTGACTCCCACTATTAGAAATGCAGGAATCAGGGCTCTAACCAGCTCCATCCTTACCTGGGGTGCCCAGCTGGCTCGGGCCCAGGTGGTTCTGCTCCACAGCTTCAGGTACAGCTCAGATTCTTTTACGTAGGTAAGATCTCTGTCCAACAGCCTCAGACTTACCTCTAGCTCGGCAGAGCACTACACAAAGCTTCCCCATTTCAGAGCAGCTGCTGAGACAGTGTGGATGGTCCACACACTCCATCTGCACCACCAGAGGGGGAACCTCTCACATCATTATTAAGCACCTATTTGCTATGTGTGAGGCTGGCTGCTCCACTCGGGGACACACAGGTCAGTAAAACACGCGCCTCACCCTCAGAGAACACATGGAAATCTCCCCAATTTCCTCTGTGGCGATAGCACCCAACCATTCTGGTTTGCCAGAGACGGAGGTTTCCCTAGATGGACGATTTTCAGTTTTAACATCAGGAAAATTGCTAGCAGACCAGGATACATTCATCACTCCACTAATAGAGCAGTAAGTCAGATCACTGTGTGTTTGAAAAGAAGTTATATGCAGCCCTGTTTGTGGACCTCTGTCTGAACAAACACATGGCTTTTGTTCACCTTCTGTCTGCATCCCATGACCACAGAGCCAAATGAGTCGCCTGGGTAAGCAATATGCTCACACTCCCATCTTGTGCACTGAGAGCCCCTAAGGCTTCCAAGGTGAGTACACATGACTCAGGGAAAGACGGGCTCAGAGAAAGACCTTCCAGAAGCCCTGACGGTGGGAGTGAGAAGAGAGCAGGAGCCTGCACAGTGGGAGTGCTCTGGGAGGGACAGGAGTCTCCTGGGAGCACCATTTGCCTCTTCTCTCCTCTCTCTCTGGACTCCTCACCACCATCCCGGAATTCTCCCCAGGGACACCTGACTCTTTCAGAAGCAGGTAGCAGGGATGAATGCTCTGCTTGACCACCCCCACTAAGCCCCCACCCATCCTCCTGCTGGTGACCCCAGCAACATTGTTGCATCTTGGACCATCTCCCCATCTCTACTGTCCCACACCCAGGCAGCTGGTCGAAGCTCAATAAGGCAGACATTCTGGAGGGAGAACATTTTCTCACAAGACAGATGCTGCCATCTCTCTCAAAGAAGCCTGTGAACTCTCAGGTGGCAGCCAGAGTGGTGGTCAGAACTGGAGGGTTACAGAAAGCCCTGTGAAGGATGCCTCAGCCAGAAAGAACAGGGAAAGGCAAACAGCTTTTCTCTTCTTTTCTTTTTTATATTTGTTGCTGAATGGCCCCTTATCATGGACACAGACAATAGGGTGCTGAAGGCTGGAGGTGGGCTGGAGGGGGTCAATGGCGGGGGGAGGGAGGGAATGGGGACATATGTAATACTTTCAACAATAAAGAATTATTTTTTAAAAAATTAAATACAAATAAAAAATAAAACAAATAAATATTTGCTCAGCTGTTCTGGCAGCTTGTCTAAAGAAAACAAAAATCCTTTGGGTGTGTGTTCAGTTTCCATGACAATGCCTATGGCAGAGCCAAAATGTGAAATGAGACTCATTGTCAACCACAGATGTGCTGCCAGAGGCTGGGGAGGGGCCACCAGAGGGGAAGACAGCTGAGCATGCCCTGGTGGCAGTCTGTGCTGTTTGCCTCGATTGTCACAGTGGTGCAGTGGGGAGATTTATGCTCAAGGTTTGAAAACCCGTAGAAGAGGAGATTCTAGGGAGACAAGCGGAGAAAGTTTGGATAGATGAACTGGGCCTGATTTCAGAGAGAGCAATAGAACTTCACTGCTGTCATCATTTGCTGAGAACAAGTACTTTCTGTTGAGCAGCTGAGACATAGCAGGATCCTCTGAGAAAGAACAGATGCTCCAAATCATATTAACAGTTAAGCTGATTTAAGATTTATATTAGCTTGGTTTAAGTACGTCACTAGACTAATATTTTTTACTTCTATTTTAATTTTGAGGTTGAAATGGGAACAGTTGTGAAAACAAGCATGAAATTAAGTTCTCTATAATCTCTCAGTAGGAATATGACATCAAAATCATTGCTTGCATTGAAAAACTCTTTGTCTCAATAAAACCTAACTGTCAGGCACTATGTGAATCCTGTGAAAGGGTGAATGTTCTAATAAAATAAGCATCCCATTTAACTTTTATTCCCCATTTAGTTGTCTGTATTCATGGCAAAGCTGCAAATTTCATGAGACCAGGGATCAAATATGTCTTGCACAGTGCCCTAAAAGCACATAGAAGCCACTCAATAAATACTTGTTGAATGGATTAACATAGTTCATATGAGGCAGGATCTCTCCCATTAAATTGTGCAATCTGGTAAAAGAAACAAATATAATTTTTATAAAATTCATACAAGGCTGACTGAAATAATTTAGAAACAGAAGTACCCCACATTCCTTTATTTATTTAGTCAACAAATATTCATTGAAAGCTACTAAGAGTAAGACACTGTGTAGGTGCTGGGGATGGAACAGCAACAAAGAGACACAGAGCCCTGCCTACCTCTGTGGAGGTTTTTTCTGGTTGAGGTGGACCAAAATCAAATAAATAAGGACAGAGAGTCTGTCAGAATCTGAAATGTACCATGTGAAAAACAATCAAGAAACCAAGGAAGAGAAAAGGGGGTGCTCGGTAAGGGGCAGGGGACCAGGGAAGGTGACTGCATTTGTGGTGGCCATAAAAGCTAAGAGAGTTTGGAGTGAGTGGGATGGAAAGCTCCTTCCAGCTGCTGGAGCATCTCTCCCGGTAGAAAAAAAGGGGCTCTGGGAGATGAAGCAGGGCCAGGCTGGAAGGGAACTCGTGGTGGGTCCTGCCTTCCTCTCCCTTCCCCATGACTGACAATCTGAACCCATTTTTTCCCAGGATTTTTGTCCAGCGGTGCTCAGCCTGCCCTCCATCAGGCCCTCACAGGCCCTCTCACCCATGTCTAGTGTGGATCTGCCTCAGCATGGCTTCCTGGGGGCAGGACACAGAAAGAACAGTCATTACTGCCTGAAATGTGTTTATGTATATCAGAGGGTCAGCAGGCGCTCTTCCCAGCTCCAGCTCTCAGCAGTGGAAGGTCCAGGGTATCATCCCAAAACCAGTGCTCTTCCTGCCACCACAGATGGTCAAACACCTTCAACCACAGAACCCCAATCTTTGTGCCACATTCTGCTTTCATGGTAACCCAGTGAAATGCCAACCTAGTGCTCTTCAGTTTGTATGACACGCTTTCTAATCAACTGTCATTTCCCTATAGTTATCCTTCCTCTCAAGTTTTTTTCCTTTTCTCCTTCCCACCCACAGCCTTCCTTTCTCTACTCCTTTACCTTTCTCTCCTTTTGTTTTCTCCTTTGTCTCTTCTTCCTCTTCATATTATTGAAAATCTTTTCAGATTCTACTTTTAAAATATAGACACAAATTTAAAAATAAAATTATAAAAGCACTAGAAAAGAATCATAAGTGATTTTAATTAAAAGTGTACCAATACCCATTTGTAATTAAAAAAAAAAAAAAGCCTCTTAGCAACCTAGGAATAGAGGAGAAGTTCCAAAGCTTGATAAAGAACATCTACGAAAAGTGTATAGCCAATATCATACTTAACGCAGAGAAACTAGAAGTTGTCCTAATCGGAACAAGGCAAGGATGTCCTGTCTCACTACTTATTTTGAACATTTTACTGGAAGTCCTACTTAATGCAATAAAACAAGTAAAAGAAATAAAAGGTATACTGTGTCTGTCTTGTTCCTGATCTTAAGGAAAATGAATTTAGTTTTTTCCTGTTCAGTATGATGTTAACTGTGGGTTTGTCATATATGGCCTTTATTATGTTGAGGCATGTTCCCTTTATTCCCACTTTGCTGAGACTTTTTTGTCATAAATGGGTACTGGGTTTTGTCAAATGTGTAACTGCATCTATTGCTATCATCATGTTTTTTTATCCTTTATTTTGTTTATGTGGTGTATCACATTAATTGGCTGGAAGATATTGAACCAACCTTGCATCCCTGAATAAGTCCCACTTGATTATGATGTACGATCTTTTTAATGTATTGCTGAATGTATTTGGTTTGCTAATATTTTGTTAAAGATTTTTGCATATATGTTTATCAGGAATATTGGCCTATAATTTTCTTTCTTTGTAATGTCTTTACCTGGTTTTGAAATCAAGATAATTCTGGCCTTGTAAAATGAGCTTGGGAGTCTTCCCTCCTTGAGAAGTTTTTGGAATAGTTTGAGAAGGATAGGTGTTAATTATTACTTGAATGTTTCGCTTCACCCGTGAAGCCACTTTTGTTTGTTAGGAGTGCTGTTTTTTGTTGGTTTGTTTGTTTACTTTTTTGTTTTTACTGCTTCAATATCATTGGTTGTAATTCGTCTGTTCAGATTTCCTGTTTTTTCTTTTTTTAAATATTTTATTGATTTTTTACAGAGAGGAAGGGAGAGGGATAGAGAGCCAGAAACATCGATGAGAGAGAAACATCGATTAGCTGCTTCCCTCACACCCCCTACTGGGGATGTACCCGCAACCAAAGTACATGCCCTTGACCGGAATCGAACCTGGGATCTTTCAGTCCGCAGGCCGACGCTCTATCCAGTGAACCAAACCGGTCAGGGCTCCTGTTTCTTCTTGATTCAGTTTTGGAAGATTGCATGTTTCTAGGAATTTATCCATTTCATCCAGATTGTTCGATTTATTAGCATACAAGTTTTTATAGTATTTTCTTATAATTCTTTGTATTTCTGTGTTGTAAGTTGTCACTTCTTCACTTTCATTTCTGATTTTATTTATTTGGGTCCCCTTTTTTTTTTTTTTTTCTTGATAAGTCTGGTTAAAGTTTTATCTTTTCAAAGAACTGGCTTTTGGTTTCATTGACCTTTTGTATTTTCCTTTAGACTCTTTGTATAGAGGGCCCCCTGGGAAGACACATGGACATTCTTTAGATTACTGTTGACTAAGCCGAGATATTGGCGGAGTCATGTCAGTTGCACCCCCGCCCCAGGAGTGCGGAGGTGTTGTCAGTTCCTGGCTTACCTTTGTCCAGGTTCCGGAAGAGGGCTTTGAGATGTGGAACCAGTCTAGCACCGGAAAAGAGTAAATGAAATTGACCTGGGCCCTCCCAAGCTCCTTTGATCCTAAGTTTTCCGGTGAAACCCCCTTGTATATGGGAGGATAAATAAATGTGCTGCGTGGCTCAGGGCAGTTGTCTGTCTCTCCAGCAGAAGAGGTCAGCGACCCACCCGGGACCCAGCTTGAATCTATCTCTGTGTCAACTCTCTTTATTTCATTATTTCTCAATCCCCGGCCGCCTCTACCAAGAACCAATTTCATCTCTCTCCGTGCTGGCCACGGAAAAGGGAGATCCCCGCCGCATCAGGCTCCCACATTATGTTGTTTATTTTTGTTCTGATCTTTATGATTTCCTTTCTTCTAACTTTGGGCTTTCTCTGTTATTTTTCTAGTTCCTTAAGGTGTAAGGTTAGATTGTTTATTTGAAAATTTTCTTGCTTCTTGAGGTAAGCCTGTAGTGCTATGAATTTCTCTCTTAGAAATGCTTTTGCTATGTTCCATAGATGTTTGTGTTTTTATTTTCATATGTTTCAAGACATTTTTTTAAATTTCTTCTTTGATCCCATTGTTATCAGCTTTTTTTGTTTCTTTTCATTTGTATGAAATGTCTTTTGGATATGGCAATGGCATTTTAGATCCAACACCAAATAAACAATCCATGAAAGAAATAATTGAAAATCTAGATTTTATTGAATTTAAAAACTTCTGCTCTTTAAAAGAAACATTAAGAAAATAAGACAAACCACAGACTGGGGGAAAATATTTGCAAAACACATACATGATTAAGAACTATTATACAAAGTATACAAATAACTTCAACAATAAGAAAACAAGCCACTTGACTAAAAAACTGGCAAAATACCCCGAACTGGCTTGTCTCAGTGGATAGAGCATCAGCCTGCAGACCAAAGGATGCCAGGTTCGATTCCCATCAAGGGCACATACCTCAGTTGCCTGGGCTCTGGTTAGGGCTCGTAGAGGAGGCAACCAATAGATATGTTTCTCTCACATCAATGTTTCTCTCTGTCTTTCCCTCTCTCTTCCACTCTCCCTAAAAATCAATGGAAAAATATCCTCGGGGTGAGGATTAACAAACAAAAAAAATGGCAAAAGAGCCTAGCTGGTGTGGCTCAGTGGTTGAGCTTTGACCCCGCCAACCAAGAGGTCATAGTTTGATTTCTGGTCAGGGCACATGCCTGGGTTGTGGGCTCGATCCCCAGTATGAGGTGTACAGGAGGTAGCCCATTGATGATGATCCTCTCTCATTGATGTTTCTATATCTTTATCCCTCTCCCTTCCTCTCTCTCTAAAAAATCAATAAAAACATGTATCCGGGTGAGCCTGGGTCCCGGGTCCGGGCGAGGCCGCGGGCCCCTGGATCCGGGTGAGCCTGGGCCCCGGGTCCGGGCGAGGCCGCGGGCCCCTGGATCCGGGTGAGCCTGGGCCCCGGGTCCGGGCGAGGCCGCGGGCCCCTGGATCCGGGTGAGCCTGGGCCCCGGGTCCGGGCGAGGCCGCGGGCCCCTGGATCCGGGTGAGCCTGGGCCCCGGGTCCGGGCGAGGCCGCGGGCCCCTGGATCCGGGTGAGCCTGGGCCCCGGGTCCGGGCGAGGCCGCGGGCCCCTGGATCCGGGTGAGCCTGGGCCCCGGGTCCGGGCGAGGCCGCGGGCCCCTGGATCCGGGTGAGCCTGGGCCCCGGGTCCGGGCGAGGCCGCGGGCCCCTGGATCCGGGTGAGCCTGGCCCCGGGTCCGGGCGAGGCCGCGGGCCCCTGGATCCGGGAGAGCTTGGGCCCCGGGTCCGGGCGAGGCCGCGGGCCCCTGGATCTGGGTGAGCCTGGGTCCCGGGCGAGGCCGCGGGCCCCTGGATCCGGGTGAGCCTGGCCCCGGGTCCGGGCGAGGCCGCGGGCCCCTGGATCCGGGAGAGCCTGGGCCCCGGGTCCGGGCGAGGCCGCGGGCCCCTGGATCCGGGTGAGCCTGGGCCCCGGGTCCGGGCGAGGCCGCGGGCCCCTGGATCCGGGTGAGCCTGGGCCCCGGGTCCGGGCGAGGCCGCGGGCCCCTGGATCCGGGTGAGCCTGGGCCCCGGGTCCGGGCGAGGCCGCGGGCCCCTGGATCCGGGTGAGCCTGGGTCCCGGGCGAGGCCGCGGGCCCCTGGATCCGGGTGAGCCTGGCCCCGGGTCCGGGCGAGGCCGCGGGCCCCTGGATCCGGGAGAGCCTGGGCCCCGGGTCCGGGCGAGGCCGCGGGCCCCTGGATCCGGGTGAGCCTGGGCCCCGGGTCCGGGCGAGGCCGCGGGCCCCAGGATCCGGGTGAGCCTGGGCCCCGGGTCCGGGCGAGGCCGCGGGCCCCAGGATCCGGGTGAGCCTGGGCCCCGGGTCCGGGCGAGGCCGCGGGCCCCAGGATCCGGGTGAGCCTGGGCCCCGGGTCCGGGCGAGGCCGCGGGCCCCAGGATCCGGGTGAGCCTGGGCCCCGGGTCCGGGCGAGGCCGCGGGCCCCAGGATCCGGGTGAGCCTGGGCCCCGGGTCCGGGCGAGGCCGCGGGCCCCAGGATCCGGGTGAGCCTGGGCCCCGGGTCCGGGCGAGGCCGCGGGCCCCAGGATCCGGGTGAGCCTGGGTCCCGGGTCCGGGTGAAGCCGTGCCCCCCCTGGGTCCGGCCGAGACCAAACCAGAGGGAGTCGGACCTGCATTATCACCATTTGTCCACCATCCAGAGCTGAGGGGTCAGTGCCGACATGTACTCATAAGGAACTGGTGGACATTGATATTGGGTCTCAAAAGAACTGTTGGTCCAGAAAGAAACTCACTACAGACTGATTTTTTGCCTGTCAGCATAACTATTATTGCCCGTCGCACATTCAATTCTTATAAGTACATGTCTAGTGACACATGATTTCGCTCATCTAGGGGAAATGATGAACAACATGGACTGATGAACAAGAACAGAACCAGAAACAAGGAGGCACCGATCGGACTATCGGGCCTCAGAGGGAGGATAGGGGAGGGTGGGGGGAGAAGGGAGAGATCAACCAAAAGTCTTGTGTGCATGCATAAGAGCCTAACCAATGGTTAAGTTCAACAGGGGGTTGGGGCATCCATGGGGAGGGGTGTGGGATGGGAATGGGGGGATGAGGACAAATATGTGACACCTTAATCAATAAAGAAATTTAAAAAAAATTAAATTAAATTAAAAAAAAAAACAAAAACATGTGTTGTTGATTTTTTAAGTATTTTTAAAAATTGGCAAAAGAGGCCTGGCCAGTGGTGCTCATGGTTAGAGCATTGGCCCACACACCAAAGGGTTATGGATTTAATTCCCAGTCAAGGGCACATAACTGGGTTGCAGGTTTGATTCCCAGTCAGGACACATGTGGGAGGCAACCAATCTCTCTCTCTCTCTTTCTCTCCCTCTCTCTCTCTCTCTCTCTCTCCCCCCCAATCCTACCTCCCTTCTACTCTAAAAGTCAATGGAAAAAATATCCTTGGGTGAGGATAACAAAAAATAAATAAAAATGGCAAAAGAACCTGAACAGATCGTGTGATAGGAATATGCACTTATTAGAATAGCCAAAATCCAACACTGACATTATCAAATGTTGATGAAGATGTGGAGCAATAGGAACTCTTATTCATTGTTGATGAAAATGCAAAATGGTACAACCACTTTGAAAGACAGTTTGGAAGTTTCTTACAAAACTGAATAGTATCTTATCATGCAATCTAACAATAGCATTCCTTGGTATTTATCCACACTAATTGAAAACTTACATCCACACCAAAACCTTCCCATGTATGTTCATAGCAGCTTTATTCATATTTACTATCACTTGGAAGCAATCAAGATGTTCTTCAGAATGGATGAATAGGAAAAGCACAGAAGAATTGTAGAGCAAAGAAACTACACTGGGGGGTTCCAGTCAAGATGGTGGTGTAGGGCCCTGGCTGGTGTGCTCAATGGTTAGAATGTTGACCTGAACACTGAAGGGTCCTGGGTTTGATTCCTGATCAACGGCACATACCTGGGTTGCAGGTTCCCGCCCCACCCCCAGTCAGGGCTTGTATGAGAGGCATTCAGTTAATGTGTCTCTCACTTTGCTGTTTTCCTCTCTCTCATTTTTCTCCCTCTCCCTCTCTTCCACTCTCTCTGAAAAAGCAACAACAACAAAAAATATCCTCAGGTGAGGATTAACAACAACCACAAAAAGATGGTGGTGTAGGTAAGCAGGGTACTCACCTCCTCCTACAACCATATCAACACTAGAGGCCTGGTGCACGACATTCGTGCACTGGAGGGGGGTTCCCCTCAGCCCGGCCTTCAACCTTTTGCAGTCTGGTAGCCCTCGGGGGATGTCCAACTAATGGCTTAGGCCCGCTCCTCGTGGGCCTAAGCCATCAGTAGGACATCCTTAGTGCTGCCATGGAGGCAGCCGCTGCGCTCACCAGCCATCAGCCCGGCTTGTGGCTGAGCAGCGCTCCCCCTGTGGGAGTATACTGACCACCAGGGGGCAGCTCCTGTGTTGAGCATCTGCCCCCTAGTGGTCATTGCATGTCATAGCGACCGGTTGTTCCACTGTTCGGTCGATTTGCCCTTTTATTATATAGGATTATAGCTGAACTACAGAACAACCATCATTCAGAACCACCTAAAATCTGGCTGAATGAAAATCCTACAACTAGGAAAGTAAAGAAGAAGCCACGTTGAGACTAGTAGGAGGGGTGGAGTCGAGGAACTGGCTGGTCCCACAGCCATATGTGGTGGTTTAAAATCGGGAGGGATATTTTGGAGGTTTTCCCTGAGAAGTGAGGGGTTCTAGCCCAAAACCAGGCTCCTCAGCCCAGAGTTCCAGTGCCAGGAACAGAAGTCCCATATCTTCTGACTGTAAAAACCAGCAGGGATTGTGGCTGAGTGACACCGAGGCTGCTGGAGTCCCAGGCAGTTCCTCTTAAAGGGCCAGTGCAAGAACTTTCTTAGATTCACTCTCATTGAGCTCCAGTGTTGGGGAAGCAACTTAAAGGAACTAGGGGCATTCAGGGAGGAACTAACTTGTTTGGAATCAGGGCAAGAGCTGGAGGGGCAGCTTTCTCCCAGATAGAAGTCTAACAGATGCTATTGTTCCCTTGCTGAGCTCTCCCCACCACCTGACAAGCAGATGCCATATCTGAATCACCAACAACCTGGTTCACATTTTTGTCCAACTCTGGTGATTCCCTGAGACCCTGTTCTTCCTACTTGCAGCCTCAACCAAGCCATTTCCAGTAACTAGTCCATACAACTGGCCTCTCTTTCCTCATGCTTCAGACATTTCTAAAATCTCTCAAACAAGCAGCAGCTGGCCTCAACATGCCCCATCCCTCTCAAAAAGTGGCATAGGCCTGGCACTAGCAGCATACTGCCTTAGTTCATAGCTTGGCCTCTCCTGGGTATTTCCAAACCCAACACAAGTAGCAGCCAACTGCAAATTGCTCTATAGGTCATGCCAGGTGGCCCCAAGGAGGGCACAGGCAGTGGCTGACTTTCTACCACCCAGGATATCGCTGAGCCAGTGCACCCAGTGGTCAGCTTCAGATCATCCCATATTACAACCCTACCATCTCCATAAGTTACACACTCAAGGGGCAGACTCAGTGAGAACCAAAGTCCAACTGAAGCAAGTCCTGTTCCATGGGGTCAGCTCCTGCACAGCAGCACTTCTGCTATAATTGTAGCCTATCATCGCAATCAATTGGTCTGGGGGGGGGGGGGTCAATCCCTCCCAGTGATTCCACCAATCAAGGCTCAACTCCAATAAAACAACCCACACATGACTGCACCTGGATTTCCCAGCTCAGGTGACTGGGGAGGCTGAACCACTGGGACCTAGAGGATACCTACCACATGAGGCCACTCTACCAAGTCCAGGAGACATAGCAGATCTGCCTAACACATAAACAAACACAAAGAAGCAGCCAAAATGTGTAGACAAAGAAACATGTCACAAATGAAAGAACAGGAGAAATATCCAGAAAAAGTACTAAGTAAAATGAAAGCAAGAAAACTATCAGATACAGTGTTCAAAACAATGGTTATAAGGATTCTCAAAGAACTTACTGAGAACTTCAAGGAACTTTGTGAGAATATCAACAACACAAAAAAGGACTAGTTAGAAATGAAGGATACACTAACTAAAATGAAGAATCATTTCCAGAGAATCAATAGTAGAATAGCAAATGCCGGGAATTAAATCAACAATTTGAAATATAAGGAAGCAAAAAACACCCAACCAGAAAGGCAGTAAGAAAAAAGAATCAAGAAATATTAAGATAGCATAAGGAGCCTCTGGGACAACTTCAAGCATATCAACATTCACATTATGGGGTTCCAGGAGGAGAAGAGAGCAAGATATTGAAAACCTATTTGAAGAAATAATGACAGAAAACTTCCCTTACCTGGTCAAAGAAATAGACATACAAGTCCATGAAGCACAGAGAGTCCCAAACAAGATGAATCCAAAGAGGCCCACACTAAGACACATCATAATTAAAATGGCAAAAGTTAAAGATAAAGAGAGAATCTTAAAAGTGGAAAGAGAAAAAGCAGTTAGTTAGCTGCAAGAGAGTACCCATATGACAGTCAGCTGATTTCTCAACAGAAACTTTGCAGGCCAGAAGGGGATGGCAAGAAATATTCAAAGTGATGAAAAGCAAGGACCTATAACCAAGATTACTCTATCCAGAAAAACTATCATTTAGATTGAAGATCATATAAAGATCTTCCCAGATAAGAAAAAGCTAAAGTTCATCACCACCAAACCAGTATTACCTGAAATGCTAAATGGTTTCCTTTTTTTTTTCTTTTAAAAAAATCTTTATTGTTGAGAGTATTAAAGGTGTCCCTTATTTTCCCCCATTGCCCCTCTCCACCCAGTTCCCACCCCACCCCAGGCTTTCACCACCCTATTATCTGTGTCCATAGGTCATGCATATATGCATATAAAATCTTTGTTTAATATCTTCCCACCCCTCTGCCCCCCTTCCTTCTGGGAATTGTCAATCTGTTCCATTTCCATGCCTCTGACTCTATTTTATTCACCAGTTTATTCTGTTCATTATATTTCTTATTTATTTATTTTTATTTTTAGATTTAATCATTGATAAATATGTATTTATTGCCATTCCATTGTTCATATTTTCTATCTTTTTCTTTTTATTATTCTTCTTCCTCTACTTCCCCTTCAACATTTCTTATAATAATGGTTTGGTGGTGATGAACTCCTTTAGCTTTTTCTTGTCTGTGAAGCTAAATATCTGACCTTCAATTCTAAATGTTAGCTTTGCTTGGTAGAGTAATATTGGCTGTAGGTCCTTGCTTTTCATCACTTTGAATATTTCTTGCCACTCCCTTCTGGCCTGCAAAGTTTCTGTTGAGAAATCAGCTGACAGTCAAATGGACGCTCCCTTGTAGGTAACTAGCTGCTTTTCTCTTGCTTGTTTTAAGATTCTCTGTCTTTAGCCCATGACATTTTAATTATGATGTGTCTTAGTGTGGTCCTCTTTGGATTCCTCTTATTTTGGACTTTCTGTGCTTCCTAGACCAGGTAGGGGAAGTTTTTTTGTCATTATTTCTTCAAATAGATTTTCAATATCTTGCTCTCTCTCTTCTTCTGGCACCCCCATAATAGGAATGTTGGTATACTTGAAGCTATTCCAGAGGCTCCTTACACTATCTTCATAGTTTTGGATTCTTTTTTCTTTTTCTCTTCTAATTGGGTGTTTTTTGCTTACTCATATTTCAAATCATTGATTTGATTCTCAGAATCCTCTACCCTACTGTTGAATCTCTGTGTATTATTCTTTATTTCAGTCAGTGTATGCTTAATTCTGATCGCTCCTTTTACATTTTTTTGGCATTCTCACTAAGAATCTTAAAAGTTTCACTAAGTCCCTTGGAAGTCTCAGGAAGATTCTTGAGTAACCTTATACCCGTGGTTTTGAACCCTATATCCAGTAGTTTTCTTTCTTCCATTTCTTTCATTTGTGACATGCTTCTTTGTCTCCACATTTTGGCTGCTTCCTTGTGTTTGTTTCTATGCATTGGGTAGAGTTGCTATGTCTCCTTAAGTTAGTAGAGTGTCCTTGTATAGTAGATGTCCTATAGGGCCGAGTGGGTTAGCCTCCCCAGTTACCTGAGCTGGACACTCTAGGTGCACCTTTTTGTGGTTTGTGTGCACAGTCTTGTTGTAGTTGAGCCTTGATTGGTGTTGGCATCACTGGGAGGAATTGACCTCCGCAAAGCAGGGTGGTGCTAATGCTTGGTCTTGGGCCTTTTATTGATAGGTTTGGGGCACCATGACCCAACTGCTGCTTGTTGGAGAGATTTTAGCAAAGACTGAAGCCTGAGAAAGGACAGGCCATTCATAAGCAAAAGCTGCTACACAGAGGTTGGGTGGGGCTGCAAATTGGATGGGGCAGGGTCTCAGGAAATCACCAGGGCAGAGCAAACAGAAATGGCTGCCAGTCAGGCCTGAGACGGGGAGGTCCCAGCCCAGGAACAATGATCCCTGCCAGCACCTCCGTCTGGGAGAAAGCTGCCCCCAAGTTACTTTCATGATGCCAGACAATCCAGTTCCTCCTCATATGTGTCTGGGTTCCACAGAGCCACCACCCAGTGCTGGGCACTGGAGCTCAGAGGAAGCGAGTCCAAGTACGTTCATACACCAGTCCTTTAAAAGGAACAGATGGGTTTCCAGCAGCCTCCGTGTCACTGAGCCCGGAACCCTGCTGATTTTTACATCCCATAGTCATGAGGCCTTCTTTTCCCAGCTCTGGGGGCCTGGGTTGGGGGTCTGGTGTGGGGCTGGGTCCCCTTGTTCCTCACAGGCAGCCTCCACAATGAAGATCTCCTCCCAATTTAAAAAAAAACAGCCCACACAGGGGTCAGTCTAGGCCAGTTGGTGCCTCTGCCCCTCCTATCAGTCTCAACATGCTTTCTTCTTTACTTCTCTAGTTATAGGACTTCCATTCAGCCAGCTTTCAGGCATTTCTGGATGATGGTTGTTCTGTATTTTCATTGTAATTTTGATGTGGTTGTGGTAGGTGGCAAGTACCCTCATTTACCTATGTGGTTCTCAACTAAAGGGTCTTCTTTAATAAGAAGAAGGAAATAATTTTTTTTTAATGAGCAAAAAATGTCAATAGGAAGGGGAAGAAAATGGCAGCCGAATAGGCAAAGGGTCGTGCACCTCCTCCTGGGGCCAGGCTGGAAAAGCAACTTAATTGGAGAAAAACCACACAGAATTCACAGGTTAGACACAGCTGAGGAGACAATTTTCAATAAGGAAGGGCAGAGGACAACTAGAGAATGCCGCTTATCAGCCATAACCCATGTGGAACCACAACTGTGCCCTGGAAGTGAGTGGCACAGTACCTCCAGGCAGGCTCCCAGACATCTGCAGTGAGTGCTCACCAGAGTGACCTACCACACCAACCTCCTCACCAGCTTGCTGGTGCCAGCATCCCAGGATCTGGCTCCAGGATCCTGCAGTGAGTGCAAGCCAGAGGGACCCCTGTGCCCTGCCCCAAACCTGGGCCACAGAACTGTGCTGCCAGTCTGACCCAGAGGCACCCAGTGCCTGCTCCACCCTGAGTCCCTGGACCTGCTGCTGGGGTGACCCAGGGCAGCCCAGTGCGCACCCCACTCCAGGCCTCAGGAGACTACAGACTGTGTGACCCAGAGCAACTCACGCCTGCTCTACCCTGGGACCCGGGAGGCGGGGTTGGGGGGTGACCCGGAGGAACCCAGCATGCACTTCACTCCAGGCCACAGGAAAGTGAGGACTGTGTGACCTAGAGCTACCCATGCACGCTGCACCCCGGGCCCAGGGACTTGCTGCCGGGGTGACCTGGAGTAACCGAGTATGCCCCACTCCAGGCCACAAGAGAGCTCTGACTATGCAACCCAGAGCAAACCACACCCTCTCCATCCCAACCCCTGGGACAATCCTACTGGGGCTACCCAGCACACACCCCACTCTGGGCCACAGGAGAGTGCTGCCAGGGTAACCTGGAGCAATCTGGTGTGCCTACCCAGGGGCTACAGGACCATGCTGCAAGTGCACTGCCAAAGGAACCTTGGTTGCCACCCTGCCACAGGTGCTGGGGCCACACAGCTAATTGCATACTAGAAGGATCAGGGTCCTCACAGGGAGTCATACACCAGAGGAACTGTGCCCATGCTCCCACCACCCTGAGCATCTGAAGCAGACAATAGAGGGGCCAGATCAATGGGAGAAGGGGATACAACTCAGAGCAGAGACAATAAAGGCATGAAACTCAAGGCAGACCCAGCCTCTGGGCTAATGATTTCCAGACCATTGGCCTGATAGAGTCTTCAACCTCTCAAACCCCAAGCAGGGTGCCCAGGGCCAGAAAGAGACAGCAAAAATGGGGAGACAAAGAAACAACCCACAAAAGAAAGAAAAAGAAGAATAGCCAGAAAAAGAACTAAATGAAATAGGGGCAAGAAATATGTCAGAGAAAGAATTCAGAGTAAGGGTCATAAAGTTCCTAAACCAGCTGGATGAAAAAATCAGCATATGTAAGAATCAAGAGGAAATGAAGAATGATATAGTTACAATAAAAAACACAATGGAAGGTTTCAACTACACTAGAGGAAGCGGAGGATCAAATTAGCCAGTTAGACGACAGGGTAGTAAAACACACCCAATCTGAACAGCAATTGGAAAAAAATATAAAAGGCAGTAAGAGAGTTTAAGGGAGCTTTGGGACAATATGAAACAAAACAACATCTGCATAATAGGGGTGCCAGAATGTCAAGCAGAGGAGCAAGGAATAGAAAACCTATTTGAAGAAATAATGACAGAAAACTTCCCTGACTTAGGGAAGAAAAAATTCACACAAGCACTGATTGTCCCAAACAAGATGAACCCAAAATGACCCACACCAAGACAAGTTGTAATTACAATGGCAAACATTAATGACGGAAATAATCTGAAGGGCTGCAAGAGAGAGACAAAAAGTTACCTATAAGGGACCTCCCATTAGACTATCAAATGATTTCTCAACAGAAACACATCAGGCCAGAAGAGAATGGAATGAAGTATACAAATGATGCAAAGCAAGGGACTGAATCCAAGAATACTCTATCCAGCAAGGCTATCAATCAAAATTTAAGGTGAAATCAGGAGCTTCACAGACAAAAAAAGGTTAAGAGAGTTTATTACCACCAAATCAGCAATGCACAACATTTTAAAGGGACTTTTGTAAAAAGAAGAAATAGAAAGGGAAGAAGGAACTCAGGCATAAAGAATAAAAATGGCAACAAACAAGTACCTATCAATAACTTTAAACGTAAGCCTAACCAATGGACACAGACACCAGGGGGGTGAGGGCATGAGTGGGGGAGCGAGGGGGAGTAAAGGGGGGATAAGGACACATATGTAATGCCTTAATCAATAAAGAAAAAAATTATATAAAAATAACAATAACTTTAAACATAAATGGGCTAAAAGCTCCAATCAAAAGACATAGGGTGGCTGAATGGATAATAAAACATGACTCATATATATGCTGTCTACAAGAGACCCACCTCAGAACAAAGGACTCACACACACTGAGGGATGGGGAAAAAATTTTCAGGCAAACAGAAATGAAAAAAAGCTGGGGTAGAAATACTTATATCTGACAAAATAGACCTCAAAGTGAAGACCATAATAAGAGATAAGGAAGGCCAACTCATAATACTAAAAGGATCAATACAACAAGAGGATATAACTCTGGTAAACATATATGCACCCAAAACAGGAGCACCAAGTACATTAAAAACAAACAAACAAACAAACAAACAACCTTCTGGAAGCTATCATGGGAGAGATCAACAACAATACAATCATAGTAGGGGACTTTAATACCCCACTATCACCACTGGACAAATCCTCTAAACAAAAAATCAGCAAAGAAACATCAATCCTAAATGACTCACTAGACCAGATGGAATTAATTGACATCTTCAGAACATTTCACCCCAAAGCCACAGAATATACATTCTTCTCAAGTGCACATGGGTCATTTTCAAAGATAGACCATATGTTAGGACATAGGCAAAGTCTCTCCAAATTTAAGAAGATAGAAATCATATCAAGTATCTTCTCAGATCACAGCAGCATAAAACTGGAAATCAACTACAATAAAAACAATCCAAAGAAATCAAACACATGGAGACTAAACAGCATGCTATTAAACAATGACTGGGTTACCAAAGACATCAAGGAAGAAATAAAAAACATCATGGCAACAAATGACAATGAAAACACAACAATCCAAAATCTATGGGACACAGCGAAAGCAGTCTTGAGAGGGAAGTTCATAGCTCTACAAGCCTACTGCAAAAAACAAGAAACAATGGTAATAAATTACCTAACCCAACAACTCAAAGAGAGCAACAAGAAAAGCCCAGTGTAAGCAGAAGGAAGGAAATAATAAAGATCAGAGTGGAGATAGATGACATAGAGAACAAAGAAACATTACAAAAAATCAACAAAACCAAGAGTTGGTTCTTTGAAAGGATAAACAAGATTGATGAAACTCTAGCCAGGCTCACCAAGAAGCAAAGACGGAGGACCCAAATAAACAAAATCAGAAATGAAAGTGGTGAAATAACAATAGACCCCGCCAAAATACAAAGGATTGGTACAAAATACTACAAACAACTCTATTCCAACAAACTGGACAACCTGGAGGAAATGGACATATTCCTAGAAAAATATAACCTTCCAAAACTCAATCAGGAAGAATCTAAACAGCTCAACAGGCAAGTAACTATGGAAGAAATTGAAGCAGTCAACAAAAAGCTTCCGGCAAACAAAAGCCCGGGGCCAGACGGCTTCACAGGGGACTTTTACCAAACATTCAAGGAAGAACTGAAACCTATCCTCCTCAGACTATTCCAAAAAATTCAAGAGGAAGGAACACTTCCAGGCTCCTTTTATGAAGCCAGCATCACCCTAATACCAAAACCAGATAAAGACAACACAATGAAAGAGAATTGCAGACCAATATCCCTCATGAACATAGATGCCAAAATCCTCAACATTCTAGAAAGTCGGCTCCAGCAGTACATCAGAAAGATCATACACCATGACCAAGTAGGATTTATCCCAGGAATGCAAGGATGGCACAATATCCGCAAATCAATAAACGTGATACATCACATAAACAAATTGAGAGAAAAAAATCACATAGTCATATCAATAGATGCAGAAAAAGCATTTGACAAAATCCAACACGCTTTCTAGATAAAAACTCTCAACAAGGTGGGAATAGAAGGCTCATACCTCAACATAATAAAAGCTATATATGATAAACAACACAGCAAACATCATACTCAATGGGCAAAAACTAAAACCATTTCCCCTAAGAACAGGAACAAGACAGAGATGCCCACTCTTACTGCTCCTGTTTGACATAGTACTGGAAGTATTAGCCATTGCAATTAGACAAGAAGAAGAAATAAGAAGCATCCAAATTGGAAAAGAAGAAGTGAAGCTGTCCTTATTTGCAGATGACATGATATTGTACATAAAAAACCCAAAAGACTCCATCAAAAAACTAATAGACTTAATAAATGAATTCGGCAATGTAGCAGGATACAAAATTAACGCCAAGAAATCTATGGCATTTCTATACACCAATAGTGAACTTACAGAAAGAGAGACTAAAAAGGCAATCCCATTTACCATCACACCAAAAAAACTAAGATACCTAGGAATAAACTTAACTAAGGAGGTAAAAGACCTATACACGGAAAACTACAGGACACTGAAAAAAGAGATAGAGGAAGACGTAAACAGATGGAAGAACATACCATGTTCATGGATTGGTAGAATCAACATCATTAAAATGTCCATACTACCCAAAGCAATCTACAGATTCAATGCACTCCCCATCAAAATACCAACAGCATATTTCACAGACCTAGAAAGAACTCTCCAAAAATTCATCTGGAATAAAAAAAGACCCCGAATAGCCCCAGCAATCCTGAAAAAGAAGAATAAAGTAGGAGGGATCTCAATACCAGACCTCAAGATGTATTACAAAGCCTCAGTTCTCAAAACAGCCTGGTACTGGCACAAGAACAGACATATAGATCAATGGAACAGAATAGAGAATCCAGATATCGACCCAAACCACTATGCTCAATTAATATTTGACAGAGGAGGCATGAACATACAATGGAGTCAAGACAGTCTTTTCAATAAATGGTGTTGGGAAAATTGGACAGATACATGCAAAAAAATGAAACTAGATCATCAACTTACACCATACACAAAAATCAACTCAAAATGGATACAGGACTTAAACATAAGACAGGAAACCATAAAAATACTAGAGGAATCCACAGGCAACAAAATCTCAGACATATGCCAAAAGAACTTCTTCACTGACACTGCCCCTAGAGCAATGGAAGCTAAAGAGAAAATTAATAAATGGGACTACATTCAAAATAAAAAGCTTTTTTACAGCAAAAGAAACCATCAACAAAACAACAAGAAGGCCCGCTGTATGGGAGAACATATTTGCAAATGCTATCACTGATAAAGGTTTAATCTCCAACATCTACAGGCAGCTTATGCAACTTAATAAAAGGAAGATAAATGATCCAATAAAAAAAATGGGCTACGGACCTAAATAGAATCTTGTCAAAAGAAGACAGAAGGAAGGCCAAGGGACACATGAAAACATGCTCAAAGTCACTAATTATCCGAGAGATGCAAATCAAAACAACAATGCGGTACCATCTCACACCTGTCAGAATGGCTATCATCAACAAATCAACAAACGACAAGTGTTGGCGAGGATGTGGAGAAAAAGGAACCCTCGTGCACTGCTGGTGGGAATGCAGACTGGTGCAGCCACTGTGGAGAACAATATGGAGTTTCCTCAAAAAACTGAAAATGGAATTCCCATTTGACCCAGTAATCCCACTCCTGGGAATATATCCGAAGAAACTAGAAACACCAATCAGAAAGGATATATGCACCCCTATGTTCATAGCAGCACAATTTACAATAGCTAAGATTTGGAAACAACCTAGGTGCCCGTCAGCAGATGACTGGATCAGAAAACTGTGGTATATCTACACAATGGAATACTATGCTGCCATAAAAAGAAGGAATTCTCATCATTTGCAGCAACCTGGATGGAATTGGAGAACATTATGCTAAGTGAAATAAGCCAGTCAATGAAAGAAAAATACCACATGATCTCACTCATTTATGGATAATAAAGAACATTATAAACTGATGAACAAAAATATAGATACAGAGACAGTAAACCATCAAACAGAATGTCAAATTATAGGGGGAAGGTTAGGGAGAGGTGGGGGAGATAAGAGATCAACCAAAGGACTTAAAGGCATGAATATAAGCATAACCAATGGACACAAAACTCTGGGGGTTGAGGGCATGTATGGGTGTGGGGTTGGGGGGGGGGACAATGGTAAGATATGTACACATATAATACCTTAATAAAAAAAAGTGTGGGAAAAAAAAGAGATAAGGAAGGCCAACTCATAATACTAAAAGGATCAATACAACAAGAGGATATAACTCTGGTAAACATATGTGCACCCAAAACAGGAGCACCAAGTACATTAAAAACAAACAAACAACCTTCTGGAAGCTATCGTGGGAGAGATCAACAACAATACAATCATAGTAGGGGACTTTAATACCCCATTCACATCACTGGATAAATCTTCTAGAGGAGTAGATCAACAAAGAAACAGCAATTCTAAATGACTCACTAGATCAGATGGAATTAATTGACATCGTCAGAACATTTCACCCAAAAGCAACGAAATATACATTCTTCTTGAGTGCAAATGGGTCATTTTCAAGGATAGACCACATATTAGGACACAGGAAAAGTCTCTTCAAATTCAAGAATATAGAAATCATATCAAGCATCTTCTCAGATCACAATGGCATAATATTAGAATCAACTACAATAAAAACAATCAAAAAAATCAAACACTTGGAGGCTAAATAGCATACTATTAAATAATAATTGAGTTACCAAAAAGAGCAAAGAAGACATAAAAAGCATCCTGGAAACAAATGACAATGAAAACACAACAACCCAAAATCTATGGGACACAGTGTAAGCAGTCCTGAGAGAGAAGTTCATAGCTCTACAGGTCTACTTCAAAAAAACAAGAAAAAATGTTAATAAATTATCTAACCCTACTACATAAAGAATTTGAAAGAGAGCAATAAGAAAATCCCAGAGTAAGTAGAAGGAAGGAAATAATAAAGATCAGAGTGGAAATAAACAACACAGAGACCAAAATAACAATGCAAAGATCAATAGAACCAAGATCTGGTTCTTTGAAAGGAAAAACAAGATAGATGAACCTCTACAGAGGCTCACCAAGTAGCAAAGAGAGAGGACCCAAATAAACAAAATCAAAAATGAAAGAGGTGAAGTAACAACCGACCCCACAGAAATACAAAGGATTGTAAAAAACAAAAACAAAATACTACAAACAACTCTATTCCAACAAACTGGACAACCTAGATGAAATGGACATTTTTCCTAGAAAAATACAATCTTCCAAAACTCAATCAGGAAGAATCTAAAAATCTGATTAGGCCAATAACTACTGAGGAAATTGAAGCAGTAATAATTTTTTTTTTAAATTATAGCAAACAAAAGCCCTGGTCTGGAAAGCTTCACAGGGGAGTTTTACCAAACATTCAAGTAAGAACTAAAACCTACCCTCTTCAGACAATTCAAAAAATTCAAGAGGAAGGCACACTTCCAAGCTCCTTCTACGAAACCAGCATTACCCTAATCCCAAAACCAGATAAAGACGCTCCAAAGAAAGAGAATTACAGGCCAATATCCCTGATGAATATAGATGCTAAAATCCTCAACAAAATATTAGCAAATCACATCCAAAAAATCATACACCATGACCAGGGATGCAAGGCTGGTACAATATCTGCAAATCAATAAACATGATACATCACATAACTCAATTGAAAGACAAAAACCACATAATCATATCAATTGATGCAAAAAAAAAAAAGCATTTGACAAAATCCAACATCTTTTTTTTTTTGATAAAAACTCTCAGTAAAGTGGGAATAAAGGGATGATTCCTCAACATAATAAAAGCATTATATGACAAACCTATAGCCAACATCATACTCAATGGGCAAACACTAAAACCATTTCCCTTAAGAATAGGAACAAGACAGGGATGTCCATTTTCACCACTCCTGTTCTGCATAGTACTGGAAGTGCTAGCCATAGTGATCACACAAGAAGAAGAAATAAAAGGTATCCAAATTAAAAAAGAATAAGTAAAACTGTTATTATTTGCAGATGACATGATATTGTACATAGAAAACCCTAAAGACTCCATCAAAAAACAACTAGATTTAATAAATGAATTTGGCAACATAGCAGGATACAAAATTAACATCGAGAAATCTATGGCATTTTTATACACCAATAATGAACTCACAGAAGGAGAAACAATAAAAACAATCCCATTTACCTTTGCAACAAAAAAATTAAGATACCTAGGAATAAACTTAACTAAGGAGGTAAAAGGCCTGTAATCAGAAAACGACAGGACATTGAAAAAAGAGATAAAGGAAGATATAAACAAGTGGAAGAATATACTGTGTTCATGGGTTGTTAGAATCAACATTATTAAAATGTACTTACTACCCAAAACAATCTATAGATTCAATGCAATCCCCATTAAAATATCACAGTATATTTCACAGATCTAGAACAAACTCTCCAAAAACTTATATGGAATTTTAAAAAGAAATGAATAGCCTCAGCAATCCTGAGAAAGAAGAACAAGGTTGGAGGAATCACAATACCAAATATCAAGCTATATTATAAAGCCACTGTTTTCAAAACGGCCTGGTACTGGCACAAGAACAGACATATAGACCAATGGAACAGAACAGAGAACTCTGAAATTGACCCAAGCCATTATGCTCAATTAATATTTGACAAAGGAGGCAAGAGCATACAATGGAGTCAAGACAGTCTCTTCAATAAATGGTGTTAGGAAAATTGGACAGATACATGCAAAAAAATTAAACTAGATCACCAACTTACACCATACACAAAAATAAACTCAAAATGGATAAAAGACTTAAATGTAAGATGGGAAACCATAAAAATCTTAAAAGAATCCATAGGCAGCATAATATCAGATATATCTCATAGCAATATGTTTACTGGAACATCTCCTAGGACAATGGAAGCTAAGGAGAAAATCAACAAATGGGACTACTTCAAAATAAAAGGCTTCTGCACAGCAAAAGAAACCATCAACAAAACAAGGAAGGCCACTGCATGGGAGAACATATTTGCCAATGTGACATCCTATAAGGGTTTAATCTCCAAAATGTATAGAGAACTCATACAACGTAACAAAAGCAAGATAAATAATCCAATTTAAAAAATGGGCAACGGACCTAAATAGACACTTCTGGGAAGTGGACATACAGGCCAAGAAACATGTGAAAACATGCTCAAAGTCACTAATCATCCAAGAGACGCAAATCAAAATGACAATGAAGTACCATCTCACACCTGTCAGAATGACTATCACCAACAAATCAACAAAGAACAAGTGCTGGTGAGGATGTGGAGAAAAAGGAACCCTCATATACTGCTGGTGGGAATGCATACTGGTGCATCCACTGTGGAAAATAATATGGAGTTTCCTTTAAAAAATTAAAAATGGACCTTCCATTTTACCCAATAATCTCACTTCTAGGAATATATCCCAAGAACTCAGAAACACCAATGAGAAAACATATATGCACCCCAATGTTCAGAGCTGCACAGTTTACCATTACTAAGATATGGAAACAGCCTAAGTGCCCATCAGCAGATGAGTGGATTAGAAAACTGTGGTACATCTACACAATGGAATACTACGCTGCTGTAAAAAAGAAGGAACTCTTACCATTTGCAACAGCATGGATGAACCTGAAGAGCACTATGTTAAGGGAAATAAGCCAGTTAGAGAAGAATAAGTATCACATGATCTCACTCATTTGTGGAATATAATGAACAACGTAAACTGATGAACAAAAATAGATCCAGAGACATAGAAACATCAAACAGACTTTCAAACCTCAGGGGGAAGGCAGGGAGGGTGGGTTAGGGGGGTAAGGGATTAACCAAAGCACTTGTACGCATGCATATAAGCATAATCAATGGACACAGACAGTAGGGAAGTGAGGACATGTGCTGGGCGGTGGGAACGGCTGGGGAGATGACAGTGGGGGGAAAAAGGAGACATATATAATACTTTCAACCATAAAGAATTTAAATTTTAAAATGGCAATAAATACATATCTATCAACAATTAAATCTAAAAATCAAAAAAATAAACAAGCAGAACAGAAACAGACTTATAGATACAGAGAACATTTTGATGGTTGCCACATGGGAGGGGGAGTTTCAGGGATGGGTGAAAGGGATGAGGGGATTTAGAGGTGCAAGTTAGTGGTTATAGTTTAATCATGGGGGTGTGGAGTATAACATGGGGAATATCCTACCTAATAATAGACGAATATGCAAATTGACCATACCTCTGACACACCCACAAGCCATGCCCACAAGCCTCACTGACCATCCAATCAGAGCGAGCATGCAAATTAACCCAAACCAAGATGGCTACAGCCACAGAGAGCAAGGTTTCCTAGGTAACAGAGGAAGCCAAGCTTTCCGCCTGCCCTTGCCAAGCCTAAGCCTCCACTCAGGCTACAAAGTTTCAATTATAGAAGGTAAACAAATTCAAACAAATGGCGGCAGAATGGAGCTTGAGAGAGCAGGCCAGGGTTGACCCCAGCAACAGGGGAAGCAAAGCTTTCTGCACACCCTGGCCAGGCCCACCCGCTTAAGGCAACAAAGTTTCAATTATAACCCCAACACAAGTGGCTGCCGGCCTCGGAGGGAGCCCCAGGCTTGGCTCCGCTCCAGGCTACAAAGTTTCAATTGTAGAAGGAAAATAAATCCCAGATACCAGGGCCTCCACTTGGGTTGCCAGGGGGTGTGGCCGGCCTGCAAACCACCACAGGCCCCTCGCTCAGGCAGCCCCACGCCCCAAGGGAACCCCACCCTGATCAGGGACACCCTTCAGGGCAAACCAGCTGGCCCCCACCCCTGTACCAGGCCTCTATCCTATCTAATAAAAGAGTAATATGCAGATTGATCATCACTCCAACATACAATATAGCTGCCCCATGTGGTCAAAGATCCTGCCCTCATGTAGACACAAGATGGCCAACACAAGATGGCCAGCAGGAGAGGGCAGTTGGGAGGCACCCGGCCTACAAGGGAGGGCAGTTGAGAAGGACCAGGCCTGCAAGGGAGGGCAGTTGGAGGTGATCAACCCTGCAGGAGAGGGCAGTTAGGGGTGACCAGGCCGGCAGAGGAGGGAATTTGGGGGCAAACAGGCTGGCAGCAGAGTGGTTAGGGGGTGATCAGGCTGGTAGGCAGAAGCGGTTAGGGGCAATCAGGAAGGCAGGCAGGCAAGCAGTTGGGAGCCAGCAGTCCTGGATTGTGAGAGGGATGTCCGACTGCCTGTTTAGGCCCAATCCCGGTGAGATCGGGCCTAAACGGGCAGTCGGACATCCCTTGAGAGGTCCCAGATTGGAGAGGGTACAGGCTGGGCTGAGGGACAACCCCCCTCCGTGCACGAATTTCGTGCACCGGGCCTCTAGTATTCAATAATACTCTAATAACTATGTATGGTATCGGATGGGTATGAGATTCTGGGGGATGATCACCTAATAAGTTTTGTAATGTTTAATCACTGGGATGTATGCTTGAAACTAATATAATACTGTATATCAACTGCAATTAAAAAATGATTTAAAAAACTACTCTGTATGATACTATTGTCTGACTAATGGCTCATCTGCTGGTCTCACTGCAGATTGTTCACACTTATGCCTTCATTTAGGGGCTGGAGTGCTTCCGCTCATATGCCCCCCACAGGCCTCTCTTTCCCCACATTGAGTTTCATCCATCAAGGCCTCCATGGCATCTCTCTGCAAGTCAGCTTGGGCTTCCTTACAGCATGGTGGTTGGGTTCCAAGAGCACCATTGTGTGGCTTCCAGCCTTCCGAAGAACTAACACAGTGACACTTTTGCTGCATTCTATCGGACAAGTGAGTTTTGAGGCCAGAAAAGATACAAGTGGGGGGAAATGCCTCTGCCTCTTGGTGAGAGGAGTAGCAAAGGATCTGTGGCCCTCTTTAATAAAACACAATAGTGTGCCACAATCCTGTCATCAAACTTGCTACCTTGAGGTGAAGATTAAACAAATGAACCCCTCTCCAGCATTGTGTATTTCTTTAGCAAACACTCCTCCTGGCTGCACTTGTGTTCAAGTTAGTAGCAGCTTTTACGAACCCTGCAGTGAAGTTCACTGAACAGATCTTTGCAAATCCCAACACAGAAGTGTCTTAGTTACTATTGAAGTTTTCACCTTTTTCCTTAGCCTGAGAAGCTGGCTCCAACTGCTTCTTCAGGTGAATGACAATTCCACCTGTCACAAGTACTGGGTTCTCCAGCTCAAAACACCTTCAGGTTGGAAAACCTGGGTCTGAAAAAGTTCATTTACTGGTCCAGAGCTAGATTCAAGTTAGGATAAGTCCCATGACTCTCATCAATCTCAGGAAATAGAAGTTGTTCTGTCAATTTTAGTACAGTCTCACTTCTCTGTAATTAAAAATGTCCAATTCAGCCCTGGCTGGTGTTGCTCAATGGTTAGAGCACCAGCCTGCACACCCGAAGGGTCATGGGTTCAATTCCTGGTCAAGGGGACGTACCTGGGTTGTGGGTTCACTCCTTGCCCCCGGTCGGGGCCAGTGCAGAATGCAACCAGTTGATGTATCTCTCTCATAATAACGTTTCTCTCTCTGTCTCTCTCTCTGTCTCTCTCTGTCTCTTTCTCTCTCCTCGTCCTCCTCCTCCCTCCCTTCCACTCTCTTTGAAAATCAATGGAAAAATATCCTCATGTGAGGATCAACGACAACAAAAATGTCCAATTCCATGTAATATTCGAGGCTCTAAATTATTTAAAGTTAAATGCTTCTCCTGACAGATTTGATCTCTAAATAATAGAAATGACTAATGTCAGATTTGGGGTAAAAGAATGTACAAGATGAGTCTAAGATATCTTGAACCTGAAGGTAAGGAAATCATCAAAGATCACAGCATCAAAAAGAAAGATGAACACGATTAAATATATAAAAACTCATGGGTCCATAATATTACAAAATCAAACATACAAACAAAACACTGAAACCTATTGGCTTTCTTGGAGGTGGCAAGACAACTACCCATCATTCTAAAGATGGATATATAAAGGGGAGAACCTAACATTTAGTCTGCCTTTCCTGTGTAGTCTGTACTTCAGAGTAACCAAGCAGTTGACAGGGGAAAATCCTTTATGATAAGAAAAACCCAGCTAATTAATACTGAAGTAATTATATTGTTAGAAAATCAAATTTTTACAACCAAATGGTGGAGCTTGAGGACAATCAACAGTGGCTGTTAAAAGGCACAGGAGCAAAGTGAAGGCCTCAGAGACCCATCACACGAATGGAACTCGAAGAGACTGCTTGGATCCTGATTGGAATAAGTCAACTGAAAAATTCACTTTTTTAGCCAAGGGGGAAAAATCAAACATGGACTGCCTATTACACATTAGATATTATGGTAACTGTATTACGTTTGGTTGGATGTGATAATAGCATTGTGCTTATGTTTGTGTGATTTTTAAGCCCTTATCGCACACAAACTGAAGTACTTAACCAATACAGTGATCAATGTCTGAAATTTGCTTTAAAATACTCCAGGAAACATAGTGTTGGGGAAGAATAAGTAAAACACAAAAGGCAGAATATTGATAATTGTTAAGATGAGGGGATCAGTATGTGAGTGTTCATTTATCTATTCTTTCTACTTTTGTGTATATGTGAATTTTTCCTTAAGATGTAAAATTTTCCAAAATTTTAAACATTTTTATGGAAAAGTTAAAGCTCCTCTCTAACTTGGTTCTTCTTTGGGCTGGAAGGCTATAGGGGGGAAAAGGAAGGCCCCATTTCTCCAGGAGTCCTCCTACTCAGCCCTCCTCTCCCTCACACAGTGACCCCTGGGAAGGGGACCAGAGAAAGAAGGACAGGACCCATTTCACCTGAAGGTGTCCGTGGGATCTAATGGTGGTGTTTTCTGGTCCTGGCAGGTATTCAAAGTTGATTTTCTTCAGGGTGGGGGTGGATTTTATGTTATTTTTTAAAGATCCTCCTTTCTTGGGTCTCTGTCACCCACAGGCCCCTAATGTGTGCAATGCCCACCACCCCCAGGTTCTGGCTTTTCATCAATGTGTCCCCCCCCACACACACACACACAGATACGCAGACTCTCTGCTGCTGCCCAAATGTCCCTGCCCATGGCCTTCTCAGATGAAGTCCCTTTCAATGTGGCTTTAGAATGGCTCCATCTTCCATATAGACCACATCTCATCCCAGCCAAATGCCGCAGAACAGGGTAGAGCATATTCCTTGACTCTGAGGTCTCTCCATTTGTTTCCTTTCCAAATTCTCCTGAGAGACAAATAGGTACACTGGACTGAGCCAGCAGGCTGGGCTAGGGGTGGGACTACAGCGGGCTCTGACATTTCCTGGGACTAATGCTGCTTCTTGGCTAAGGGTTATCTAAAAAGGAACCTGTCCCATCTTCTCCTGGCATCCTTCCTCTGCCAGGTATGCAAGAAACTTCTCCAGACTAAATCCACTGTGGGCCTCTCACAGGAGGTCTGAAGGCACATGGGTGCCTGATACATCCATCAAGGGGCTTTTGGCAGCAAGTAACAGGATACAAGGGTTTATTATTACATATAATAAGTATAGAGCTAGAAAGTTCCACATTGATTTAGTGGTTTGATGATATCAGGGCTCTGGGTCAGCTTCTCTTATTGTTTTTTCTCCTCTTAGTCACAAGATGGCTGCCACTCTTCCAAGCATCACATTATGCACAATAACATACAAAGGCAGGAAAGAAATGGTAAATTCACTTCATGTACCTCTCTTGTCATCAGAATAGAAAGTGTTTCCCAAAATTCTCCGACAGATTTTATATCTCATTGGCCAGAAGAGGGTCACATGCCCCCAACTCCCCTCCTGCCCAAACCCAACCACTAACAAAAGGGAATAGGATTCTCATGATTGTCTTAGACTAATCATGATTCATCCTCCAGAGCTATTTCATCTTCCCTCAGTCACCAATCTCAGAACAAAATTGAGATTTTGTTAACAAAGGAAAAGAAGGGCTAGCTGTCGGTAGACCACCACTCTTCCCACAGGCATCAAAGACAAACACCACCTACTTCTACTTCATGACTCTGCCCAGGACAAATCACAGGACAGCATTCATCAGTCCTTCCTCCATGAAATGAAGTTGTCATACTCATGGCTGGTTTGGGTGACAGGAAGGGAGCTGAAGTCTCCAGTTTAAAGAGGCTTGCTCCTGCATGGCATGCCCTCTGAAGGCCCTGAACAGACTGAATCAAAGTCGGAACCATGTCAGCGGGCCACACCAAGACATGTGCCCTCAGGCTGAGATCCTGGATCTCACCTGGGGATCCGTGTGCCCTGGCCCCTCCACTGGGCAACCCTGCCAGCCTGCCTTCACTCCCGCCTCTGACATTCCCAGCCTAAAGCCTGGGTCTGCTCAGCGGGGGAGGGGAGACGCTGTGAAGGACTAACAGCTGTGACTAACAAAAAACAAAACAAAAAAAAAACACACAAAGATCATTTAGGACTTTTACAGCAGAGAGTGGGAAGTGGGAAGAGGGCTGGGATATAATGTGAAAATCAGCCAGAAGCAACGTAAGGGGTGTTGGAGTTTTGATCGCGTATGGCAGATGCCGCTACAACGGAATATGTACCTGTCTAGCCAGATGGAAGGAGAAAGGAAAAGGAAAATAGAGGAAGAGAAAAGGGGAAGTAGGGGAATGAGGAAGGAAAGAGAACAGGGTTGCTTGCTCTGGGTTTGTGGGTTAACTTTTAGAGGTTTGCTTCTTCTGCTGTTTTCACCTGGCTCTGGTGAACACTCACACAGGTCAGAGTGTGGCTTGTTTTAATTAGTTTGAATAGCCGTGCTCTGGGCTTGGGGATTAATTTAATTTTCACCACTGTAATAGACTAATCTGATTATTCTCCTGGGGAGTTTGCATGTGAAATATTGAGACAGAATGAGCAAAAACGAGTGGAAGCAAAAGAAAAGACAGAAGGCAGACAACAGAGGCCCGCAGAGCAGGACTATGAAAACAATGCGGGAAGGACGCCGGGGCCCAAAGGACCACTGGGAAGAGTCACTCCGTGACCAGGGGAGTGCTGGGATCAGACACGCCGAAGCTGTGATCACCGGGGGACCAGGCCAGGAGAATGAAGCTCAGCCAGTTCCAGCTGCCCGGGGGGACCAGGCATTCCTGGCATGAGAGCAGCTTTCCATTCAGAATGAGGAAGACAGCCTCCTGCCCTGTCCTCCTGAGGCTTCTGCCACGTGACACAGTCCTCATATTTTAATTTCCTCACGCTTCCCTTTAATAAGCCCAGTTTCAGTTCTCTATTCACTTGAGGGGTTTGTTTATGAGGGGTTTTGGTATGTCTAGCATTTGCCTGTGTGCCCCCAAAATAAATTAATTTATTCATTCATTCATTCATTCATCCAGCACATATTTAATCTGCACAAGGTGCCAGGCTATGAGGTTTCAGGAATGGCACTAAAATGTTACATTTCGATCCTAAATATTTTACACCTTAGAAAAAAGCATGGAAAACCTGAAACTGAAAACAAGTTAACTATGAAGCAAGAAAGATTAAAACGACGTTCAGTACCTTAAGGGAAGAAGAAAGGAGACGGGACCATGAGGCTCTCTGTTTCCTGGTGGGGATGGGAAAGCAATGCCGGGATCTCTGGGTCTGTTCCCTGGGCCCCCGCCTGTCAGCTGACAGTGCCTGTCCCTCATTGCCACTTGGTCCTCTCCAGACTGGCAGGCAGCCTGTCCTTGGGGACAATCTGAACCTTGCACCCTGGGGTCCTGGCATGAGGAGGCCAACCCAAGACCCAGTTTTGAGTGCCGGAGTTGCTTTAAGGCCTAGGCAACGGGGAAAAGGCCTCCACTCTGGACAGTGGTGGCTGTGTTTGGCTTTTAAAATTAAAAATAACAAAGATATGTGAGGTCCTTGTGCCTTTCATCTACTAGGCTCCAGCCACATGGCCAGAACCGCAAGCCCACTTCCTGCCTCAGCTGTCTTATAATAAAGGTAAGTATGACTATAATAACAATAATGTAGATATTTTATCGCAAAGAGCACTCTAGCTATGCTAGCTGTTGGGTGCCAGACTTTTTTTCTTTCTTTTTAAATTGAATTTATTTAGGTGAAATAGGTTAATAAAATGATATAGGTT